>NC_137458.1:235533208-236198208 GCF_964235325.1 Thermobia domestica
CGTGTGCGCGAAGTTTTGAACTCAGACCGTCGACTAAGTATTCGTTTAATTGCCCAGATGTTAAATTTACCAAAAACTGTGGTTCATGAAATTGTGACGGAGCATTTGAACATGCACAAGGTGTGTGCGAAGATTGTCCCAAAAGTGTTCACTGACGACTAGAAATTGCGGCGAGTGGAATTGTGCCAAGAAAATTTGAACATGTGTGAAAGTGACCCCCAATTTTTGAATAACGTAATCACAGGTGACGAATCATGGATCTTTGAGTATGATCCCGAGACAAAGAGGCAATCTTCCGAGTGGCACACGCCGGCGTCTCCTCGCCCAAAAAAGGGAAGAATGAGCAAATCCAAAGTGAAAACGATGCTCATTGTCTTTTTTGACATCAAAGGCATCGTCCACCATGAATTTGTTCCTCCTGAACAAACCGTCAACGCCAAGTTTTACGTGGAAGTGCTCAAGAGACTCAAACGAAGGGTCAATCGGGTCCGACCAGACATCGGAGTCGACTGGAAGCTGCACCACGACAACGCCCCGGCTCACACCGCCTTTCTTGTGAACAGCTATTTGACCAAGGCCGGCATCCCAACGCTTCCGCAGCCACCCTACAGCCCAGATGTGGCCCCCGGACTTTCTTTTTGTTTCCTCGCCTGAAACGCCCGATGAAAGGCAAGCATTTTGAGACGACAGAGGGGATCCAAGCAGGTTACACCGCGGCTCTCAAGGCTATTCCGGAGAATGACTTCCGTGACGCCTTCCATGCTTGGAAATCGCGCTGGCAGCGCTGCATCGACGCAGAAGGAGCCTATTTTGAAAGTTTTTCAAGAATTGTAACGATTGGCTTAATTATTTTTTTTAAAATCGACTCAGTCCTATTACTTTCCGGACAAACCCTGTATACGAATATGATGTTCATTAAAGAGAAGAAGTACGATTATAATTACATGCCACTTGGTCGTCAAACATATTTGTCAAATAAAATATTCACTTTTGCAAAACTGAGATAGGCAGCTTCAGAACTGCGTAAACTAACGAGCAACTAGTTATATAATGCAGTATAACTATATGGATATTGTTCATGGGTGGACAACTTCACACTATCCCTCCTCTCTCTAATTTATTTCTAGTATAAAAGAACTCTTTCGAAAATAATAATTTTAGCAACTAACCTAAACTAAAGATTTGAGGTGAAAAATCTCAAAATCGGACGGGTAGGTGTGAAGTTGTCCCACCCCTTATTCCATTAGTTTGAATAATAATAATAATAATAATAATAATAATAATAATAATAATAATAATAATAATAATAATAATAATAATAATAATAATAATAATAATGTCTCATCTATCAGTAATGAGTACATCCTATCTCGCAAACGGTACGGTAGGGCAGGGCAAGCAGATGAACCAAGAATTTCTCTGCTTTGCACTTCACGTGACAGACTAGCTTCGGGTTAGAATTCCAAGAATTGAGAAGAAGCAAGCAAACGAGGAGATCTGATAAGACCTTTTTTTTTTTTTTTTCATTTGTGCTGCACAGAGGGTTTTCACATTGGAATTGGCATGCCATTTCTACTCCCCGTCCTGCCGGATTGGTTTTCCTCATTCTTGTTCCGCCAAAATTGTTTCTAAGTATTGACTCAGCCGCGGGCATTTCAGGTGCCATAGTGGGAGTGCGGCGTAGGATCGACACTGCGTAGCATCGACACTGCATACGATCGAAAAATTCAGCTCAAAACCTCTTTCGATCGTACGCAGTTTCGATCGTACGCAGTTTCGATCCTACGCAGTTTCGACGCTACGCAGTTTCGACCGTACGCAGTTTCGATCCTACGCAGTTGCCCTGAAATAATTTAAGTTTTAATCATGCGCTCAAAAAATATATTTTTTTTCTCTCTCTTTAATTTGTTTAACCTGTGCAGCTATAAATTAGGATTATATTCATGGACTCCACACGACCTAAACTGCGTAGGATCGAAACTGCGTACGGTCGAAACTGCGTAGGATCGAAACTACGTACGGTCGAAACTGCGTAGCGTCGAAACTATGTAGGATCGAAACTGCGTAGCGTCGAAACTGCGTACGATCGAAACTGCGTAGGATCCACATTGCAGGTAGGATGGACAAGTTACAGGCGTATGGATTGAGAATCAATTATGATTTGTAATGATAACTATGTCAGAAGTGTAATACTAACTTTGAAACAGCTTCGACGGAATATAATGTAAAATAGTTATGTAATATGAAGAATTTAAAGTAATGAAGAATATGATGTATGATGAATATTGAAGGATAAGAATAATAATAATGTTTAACGAATATTTCGATTGTAAAGATATTATTTCGTAGAGATGCAAAAAAGCCGGCTGTTTTTGAATCGATGTTTTTTTTTCACATAAAAAGCCGGCTTTCTTGGGAAAAAAACGAGAATTTTGGAAATTTTGGCTTTTTTCATTTTCATGATTTTTCTATCTAAATAGCTTTCTTATAGTATATTCTATACTTAGATAAGAATTCCATGACCTAAATGCCATATTTCGCTCTGAAATTCACCATCAAGATGGATGGAGCACATGTTTTCCGAATTAAAGCTAATATGAAGAATGTAGTATTTGAGGGCAATTTTAGAGGCTATTTAACTTTATTTTAACTTTTGAGTTATCGATATTTTTTCTTCTCGATATCATTTCAGTTTGTCGTCTGTTTCATTTCTAAGAGCTTAGTACTCTAGCTTCTAACGCAGAAGTTAAACTTACTTTTTTCTAATATCCGTCAAAGCGTACGTTTTTCAATATATCCGTCTAACCATACTTCCACATTTCTGTTATACTGTAGCTGTGCAACGATTTAGCAATAATTTTTCGGATACAACCTTGAATACTAATTTATACAAATAATCAGTAGCGGATTTAGAAACGTACTTTGGGACGGGTTTCTCTGATTGTTTCATTTTCTAAAATCTCCTAATTTTATTTGGGAGGAGCTTGAAGTTTATGAGTACAGGCATAACTAATACTGTATTTCGTTTCGTTTATATATTTAGCGATAATCTTCCGAATACAACCTTGAAGATCATTTTATACTGAGAATCAGTGGCGGATTTAGGAAAGTATTTTGGGAGGTTTTTTTTCTTACTAATGTTTAGTTTTTCTAAACATTCGTAATTTTTATTTGACGGCAGCTTAAAGTTTGAGTAAAGGCATAACTAATAGATATTTCATTTGTTTTAGACATTCCGTAATTTTGGGGAACAGGCTTCAGTCCGAAAGACCGCCCCCCCTAACCCTCGCAAAACCGTCACTGTTGGTAATTAGTAATAATAACGATTTAAAAACAATAAGAAATGAAGTCAGCCAACTCACAGTACGCTCACTATTTCTACTTCATAGATGGAATGAAGAAAAGTTTTGTCAGAATGGTCGAATGCTGAGTTGAATTCCGGACTTCTCGATAGAAGCGCAAAAGCTCCAGTCAATGATGTTTGTTGTGCAGTTGTATTTATCATAAATATATTCCGTAGTCCTTGTTTTGTGTGTGTGTTGGTGGGGTGGGGAGAGTTCCATAATGATACGAAGGGTGTGAGCCAAGAACATGGTAACTTACAAATTTTCAATTGCTGAGTTACGCAGCATCAGATAGGCAGCAACGCATACCGCTTCGTTTAATCCCTCATGTATAGACTTATGTGAAAAATCAGCTTACCGACTTTCAAAATGTATTGTGCAGCAGAAAATTTCTAATTTTTTAAAATAGTAAAATTATGGGTTACCATGTTCTTATCTCACACCCTTCATGTTCAATCCCTCTTGTTAAAAATACAGAAAACTTGAGGACTGAATAAACCGTGATGGTGCTTATATAAAACTGTAGAATTTCAAGAATATACAAAACCAAAAGCTCTAGGTGTGCAGCCTTTAAGTGTATCATATAAATCTAAGTATTTTTCTTATGTTTTATTTTAATTTTATTTTGTTCCAAAAAGAGGGTATGGAATATTTTGAAGTAAAAATACTACATAGAATTTTGCTACTTATTTGAGTATTTTTTTAAAAGATGTATTTACTTTTAGGGTTGGCTGGTTTACACCAGCTGTTTTTTCTTCTTTTTTTAAAATAAACAACTGGTTTAAACCGAAAAAAAATAAAAGGTACGAAAAATGCGAATCGTGTGAACTTCATGGTGACGTTTCCACACAACAAACCATCTGCATTAGTTTTATTTCCTTTTCACCTTTTAATCAAGGTGTCCCATGTTCAATTCTCGATCGAACCACAACCCTTCTTTCATTCGTAAACAAAGTAGCGGTTCGGATGTCACTTTAAGCGAAAGTCTTCTCCTTGATAACCTCGGTATTACGTAAGGATGTTAAGCCTGAACATACGAAACGAAACTAAATTGTATATTTCTGCATGCCTGAATGCCTGTTGTTTTATAAAGAAGCCAAGGTTGCTTAAATATACTGATATAAATTGACAAAATTTATCGATTGCCTACGTAGCTTCCAACATTAGCTTGGATTGTACTTTCAATGATATGTACGCACTAAATTTGTAATTTAATACCTCAGTTTTAGCGTACTGATTATGATACGTTGACCTTTAAATTTTACATGCAAAGCAATAACAGGATTTTTTCCATTATTGTTTTACATTTAGAGTAATGACGGGGTTTTCCCGATGGCTAGGGCGGGAGTTTCTCAATTTAAGAAATTTACTGACCGGACTTCTTTAAGCTTATGTGACCTCTTCCAGCATAACCCCGTTGTTGCATAATAACATCAAGGCGAAACAAACTTATTTCTGTCAATATGTAATATAAATACATAAAGCAAAATATCCAAACCCCAAAAAACCTGGTTTAAACCAAAAAAGCCTAGCTTAAACTCCCCTCAAAAAACGGGTTTTTGGCATTTTCAAAAACAACCATGGCTCTTGCCAACCCTGCTTACTTTTGTATGTAGGAGGTTAAAAAAAAAATCTTATTATATACATTGGTTAATCCTTTGGAATTCATAATGTAAATATGTTGAGAAGTAAAACTGTTTGAAATATCTTTTCGAAATTCATGGTTTATTTTCGAGGTTTTATACTATTATCGGCATCAACCACTAATTAAATGACTTTTTGTGTTGTAGAGAAGCGAAACAAAATCTGGTTTATCAATTTAAAGCAGAATTTTCAAAAAAGCCCAAAATTTCCCAAGCAAAAAAGTGAAGCAGAAAAAACCGAGGTTTTTTTCCCAAAAAAGCCGTTTTTTTTCCGAGCCCTTGCATCTCTATTATTTCGTAAAGACTGTCAGAAAGTTAGAGAAACAAAAGTCAGATAAAGATTCATATGCTGTTCTGTGTGTACTTGTCTGCGTAATATGAATGAAAATTTATATGATTTTATGTACAGCTTAACGACCTAATCACCAGTTATTCATATGTATGTCAACAACGTTACAATATTGTACTTCGCTTTGGGAGTTTCTCATTTGTACACTGAACCTCAAATCGATTTATAATTGGAACACGTATCGGGAGTAGGAGCATTTCAATGTATTCCGTTACATTTCACAAAAATATTTTTAACCGTAAAAGATTCGAAATTAAACTACTATTCAAATAGATAATAAAATTACGAAAGTTTACAATTATTACTGGAAATCAATGCTGTCATCCATTTTGAACATTTTAAAAGAACATAGTTTCTAATTTATTGAAATTTCATTTCTTATGAATAGTTTGAAACGTTGTAAATAGTTGTAAAGAACCTGGAGAAAATTCATCAAAATCCTCCTACAATGGGGAAGCCGTGTTAGACATGGAGTTAGTGGATGCAGATGGTGGCATTGGAAAAGTCCGGGTCTCCCGAGCACAGTGGTGATATCAGAGACCGGGCCCCAGCCATGAGGCTCCAGAAAAATGGGGTCCCGAAGTTTTGGGCGCGGGTTCTTTCTATACGCCTATTAAACATGGAATTGTATGTGGGTGGTGAAGTTGGAAATGTTCGTGTCGTCTGAGCACAGTGTTAACGTCAGAAATTGGGCCCTTGTCTCAAAGGTCCAAAAATGGTGTCCGGAAATTTTGAGCTTGCCTTCATTATATTTTTCTTTTAAGCATGGAGTTATTGGATACATATTGTGGTGTTGGAAAGCTCCGGGACCTGAGACTCCAGAAATGAGATCCCAAAAGTTTGGGTTCAGGTCTCTTTTATTTGCCTATTTAACATGGTGTTGTACTATAGTGTTAGCGTTTGAAAGGTCGGGGTCGATTAACGAAAGCGGTAATGTCAGAAATTGGGCCCTGGCATCGAAGCTCCAGAAAATGTGGTTCCGAAATGTTGGGCTCGAGTCCATCTATTTCTCGTTTAAGCATGGAGTTGTTGCATACAGATCGTGACGTTGGAAAGATCCTATTCCCCTCAGCACAGTGGTGGTCAGGAACCGGGTCCCCACCATGGGGTCCCAGAAATGGAGTCCCAATGTTTTGGGCATGAGCCCCTTCTATACGCCTATTAAACATGAATTGTTGTACGAAGGTGAAAAACTTGTATCTTCCAAAAAAAAAAAAAAAAAACTTGTATCTTCCTTATAATTATTAGATAATAATCTCAGCTCCTAAACACGTATAAAAGATACCGAAGTTATATTTCAGCAAAAAACAATTACCATAAAACATCTATTTGCATTTTTAATGACTGATATGTATTATACTTTGCTTCCCTCCCAAATAAATTCATTTCACCATTCCATTTATTCTCATCATCTGCGTCTCCTTTAGTCTACCCAGGATGACAGTCGCACATAAAACTTATAGATTGCATTTTCATTTTCACATTTGGAGACCCTGTATCTGTGTTCCTTGAGTGCCCCAAATGCTAAATAATAGTGGGTTGGAAGGCCCATGAAGTTTAGTACCTGGTACACCCATTATCTCAACTTGCCCAAAAAGTTAAGGGCTCACGTTAAGTTAACGCCCCAAAACTTTGGTTTTCACACCTTATTAACTATATTGGCCCAAAAGATGAAATTTGTTAGCCCGTCGATCTTTATCTCGACTAGTCCAGAAAGTTGGGAGGCTCTGGTGAAGTTAGCCTCAAAATTTTCGGCGCCTATATCACATTAACTATGGGAGAACGAAAGCTGAAATTTGGTAGCCCATCCAGCCCGTAGACAGTACTATGTAGGCCATTCATTCTATGGACCAGCCCAGAAACTTGAAGAGGGATGGGGGGGGGGGGGGCTCACGTTAAATTAGAGCCCGAAATCTTTGGCGCGCATATCTCATTAACCCTTTCGGGACAAAATCGATTTTGGGGTTTTCGTAGACTTTCAGTTAATGATTTATTGCCCAAACACTGTTAGCTCGATTGATATCGTTTACGTCTTGTATTTTAGAAGAGGGACATGGCTATTTTTTTGGTGTAAGTTAGATTGCAGTGTTGCTAACGGGAGGGATTATTGAAAAAATGTAGGAGTGAATTTTTTTTAAAAAAAATCCCTAGCCGAATTTCATGATTTTTTCTAGCTGGCAACACCGAAGCCACATGGGTTCAAGTAACCTAAAAAGAATTTTCTGGTATGTTGACAAGGTACAGTAAAAACCTGAAGTCGCTGGCTGCCATACAAAGAGAGAAAGAAAAAAACTCTCTCATAATACACATGAAATTTTGGCACTTCTTACGCGTCAGAAGCAAAAATCAGCATACATGGTGGTTCACCGGCTTCCCTAATTATCCAATCGTGCTCCTCTATGGTGCGTTTTGTAAGCCAAGAATGATTCCAGACAGTTGTACGTTGGTTTGAATATAGCCAAGGACACTGAAATAATAGGGGGGAAAGGATAAATTTCCCAAATTTTTCACAAACAATTACAATTAACATTAAATTACAATTAAAAAAGTTTTAATCATTTGTTTTAAATATTTTGTTTTAAACAAAACAACCCTGGAAGTTAGTAAATTTGGGACGAAGCCCAAACTAGCAAAAACTTGAACTAATTACATGAAACTTCGATTGTGCCACCTGCAAAGTCTATAAAAGAAGTGACAATTCACAGCAACTAGGTAACTAAGAAAATGTTAAGCTAAGTCAATTGAACTTAACGGCAATCTTCTGAACAAGGAATTTGCCAACTTGATCAGAAGTAGTGGCTTGTGGGGGGAGGCTTCTCCTTCCTCCCTGCTGAGACAAGACTTAGCTTTTTTGGTCCTCCTGAATAAGTCATAGTCCCCCAAGAAAAACTTCCTGGGTACACCCCTGTATGATTATTTAATTATATTTGTCACTATTTTATTTGTCAGTTTCGACCGTATGCAGTTTCGATCCTCGCAGTTTCGACGCTACGCAGTTTCGACCGTACGCAGTTTCGACCGTACGCAGTTTCGATCCTACGCAGTTTCGGTCGTATAGTTTTGATCCTACTCCGGTTTTTCCCTATATAACTTCAAAAAAATACTATTACTTAATATTCTGTGATTATAAAATAATTGTTTTTTTATTGTTCGATCATATGACCTTATCTGTTTTCGATCCTACGCCGGTTTTAGTTTCGATCGTACGCAGTTTCGACGCTACGCAGTTTCGATCGTACGCAGTTTCGATCGTACGCAGTGTCGATCGTACGCAGTGTCGATCCTACGCATGTAACCCGCCATAGTAGAGTATCTGTTTCGCTTCCTTTCTTTCAAGGCATGGTAAAAACGCCAGTCACTACGAAAAGTAGTGCATTTCATATGTTGTAGTTACAAATGAGTGTATTATCCATGTTAGTATGCGAGTCTATCCTCTCATCTGGTTTATAGTTTTAGTCGTCTTGATCCACCATTTTTTTTTCAACGTCGACCAAGTGTTCACATCGGGAATCATATTCGCAAGCCCCCGCATCGTAGGTTATGACTTGAATGATTTTTTTTTTTTAAATTTATTTTCATGTACTATAGCATGCAATTTATGCAGCTATTTTAATTTACTTGGGTACTTTCTAGCGGAAAAAAGTTGTGTAGAAACCAAGGATGTAGCTAGGGGGAGCACGGGGTCCAAATCTTGAATTGCCTTCCAAATATTTAAACTAGTATATAAATACTACTATCCATTTCATAAAGATAGGCCCCTGACTTCGTGGTGCTACCGTAACGTTCAGTCAAAACTTATATTGCATTGTCGTACCTCGTTGGAATTGTTGGAATGTTGTCTTTTCAATACTTAAGACATAAAAATTTTCTTTGTATTATGCAGTGAGAAAAAAATAAAAATTAATGAAAAAGTGCGTATTTTTTCGTACTTTTTTGGTAGATCAATGTTTATAGGACTATATCTCAGAAAAGAGATGACGTGAAATAATTTCCTGTGTACAATATGTAGATGCATCCATTAACTGTAAGTTGTGAAAAGTTCAATTTTCATCACTTGATACTTTTTGTGTAATTAAAACAAATGTACGACGCTCTGATCTCCTTTAGCATGGTAGTTAGAGAAACCTACAAAACACTGTTCGAAAATTTGGAAGTCTAGTGTTCCAAATATTTGAAACTATTAACATAAAAAGGTTTAGTTGGTAGAGTATTTATTTTTTTAAAAAAAATTTTTACTTCAACATGTTCTCTGCGTTAAGCGGTGAGCCATGTTGCAGCTCAATCTTTAAATTCCCCGCGCTTAAATGAAGAAACAGCATACAGTAAGTGGAAGTGCGGCAACGCTGTCGTGCAGTGTTGTCGCGTTCAGGAAGTTTGTAGCGCAAAGCTTACTTTATAAGAATGTAATAGGAAAAAGTATTTATTATAACCTTTCACATCATCATAAAAATAATAATAATGCATTACACATCTCAATTTAATTGAAATAAGACGTTGAAGTAAAACATCCAAAAACTCATCTCTTAATCTATTTACTTCATTCACTTTCGTAATGGGTTTGTTGACTCATCGCTGCTCCTGTTATTTTCCTGTATACTTATTAACAATGGCTCCATTTCTCCTCAAGATCTATCAGTATACACACTTCCCAGCTTACGAACATGTTAAAGGTTAAAAAGAAATGTATCCTTGCAATCACGTGTTCACCCAAGTTCTGCGATCAATTCCCCTGCCGAATGTACAATAACACAGAATGGGTCCTTTGTTTTCTTTCAACGAAAGAAAACTATGCAATGTGTAGGTAACGAGGGCTGTATTTGCGTCTAATCACGTTGCACTGATTACGTCTTCAACACTTCCCTTCGGTTCGTAGGCGTCAAAAACTTAGACATGCACTCACACCATATGGGTTCATTGCAATGAGACGGACGAATGGGCATTTATATTTTCCTTAGTATATGTCGTGGTTTTTGATTATATATATGGATATTCCTTTACGAGCGGCGGTATTACAAAAAGAAGAGGCAAAATATTTAGCGATAATGAAATTGCAGAACTGATGAATGACTTCGACTCAGACTTTTATGAGTTAGTAATGAATAGTAATGACATTGATTATTCTGTGCTCAGTGGCGTATTCGGGAGTGAACAAGATAGTAACTCTGTTTCAAGTGAACCTGAGGCTGCGCCGGGAAAGAGAGAAAAAAACGTGTCGTTCCTATTCAAAGACAGATTCTGATGTAGCTTGGAGCGATAAAATTCAAGTAAATGCATACCCCTGTTTAGTGGTATCCCGGGAATTGATCAAAATGCTGGGCTATCTACAGAGTATTCCGCATATAAAGTGTTTCAGCTGTTTTTACCGATGAAGTTTTATAGTAAAAAAAAGTTGAATTGATTTTCAGTTGAACGTCCTGTTCAGCAGTGAGACTATATGAGACGTCGACCTACTGATTAACGTGGAATCCAAACTACATGAGCTCCCCCCAGGAATAGTAGTAAAAGTTATGAATCAATACGCAAAACAGCAGATTGAGAAAAAGAAAAAAATACTAAAACAAAAATCTTTGTTTTCTAAATGAAAGCGTATTACTTTAATTAAAAACAAGGAAATATTTACACTAATTATTCACATAAGCCTTGTACGGAAGCCAGCTTTACGCGATTTTTACAAATCAACTATGCAAGAGCTATTAGTGTGTCTGTCAAGTGGTGGAACAGATTTTTTGTGAAGTGTAAACTCAATATTACATATCAACTAAGGTTGTATCATATAATAAAGTTTATGCTTGTATTTGTTTCTGTGCAAGTGTATTTTGTACTGCGTGCAGTAAGTGAAAATCTGACAAAAAGCAACAAATTTTCGAAGACCATCACATGCAAATCCAAACAAAATAAGAGTTCGCTTTTCTAATTTTGAACATTTGGCACATTTTCTGTATATCCTGTTAATTTCTAAGAAATTGGTTTAAAATCTGTGGAGACATAAAATTTTAAAAACATCTCTAAAAAGCGCCGGACAGTGTGTGTGACAAGTTTAAATGCCCGTCCGTCTGAGAGTGTATACGCGCCAGGAAAATGTGGCAACGTAGCACTCCGTATAAACTGTGATAGCGAAGGGCGCAAAGCTGAGAAAATTATAATGTCATATTTGTGATTGTTTATCTTTTAAAACAAATCAAAACAGTTTGGTTGAAAAAGCTACTTTAAGATCTTTCTAAAAGTTTTTTAAGATTGTTAATACACCGCAGCAATTCAGAGATAATGATGTCTTACTTTTTACTGAATAGCAAGAAAATTACTACGTGTTGAGTAATGAAATTTTCAGAACTTACAGGTAACATATGCATCTACATATGGTGCACAGGAAATTATTTCATGTTGTCTCCTTTCCGAGATATAGTCCTATAAATATTGATTTACCAAAAAAGTACGAAAAAATATGCACTTTTTCATTAATTTCTATTTTTTTCTCACTACACAGTACAAAGAAAATTTGTATGTCTTAAGTATTGAAAAGACAACATTCCAACAATTCCAACGAGGTACGACAATGTAATATAAGTTTTGACTGGACGTCACGGCAGCACTGCCAAGTCAGGGGCCTATCTTTATGAAATGGATTAGTTCCAGGGGTGTAGACAGCAGGTTTATGAAGGAGGGGCCCGTCGTTTTTCAGGGGGGAGGCAGCTACAAAGCGAAATGAAATTATGCTGCAGGTAGTGTTTTTGAGGCCTGAAAAAAGGAAAATTTCGGTTTCCTTCGGGAAACTAAAGAACACTGATTTCTAGCTTATTATTATTATTATTATTATTATTATTATTATTATTATTATTATTATTATTATTATTATTATTCGCCTTTTCTCCATAAATTATATTCCAGGTAGTTTTTATTATGTTTAACCAATAATTACCGTCCCGGATCAAACATACCTTTGTGCATAACTATTTCAGTTTAAGCCCTTGTACACAGGCCCTCAATCAACATAAAGCTGATTTTCTTTCAAATTTCACTTATTTTCTTTAACATTTCCTGACAAATATATTTATTTATTATCCGTGACTAAAAGAAGAAACATAATTATTTTATTAACATTTATGTATCATTTCCTGTTCTAGGGGCCGTCCACATATTACGTAACACTATTTTTACCAATTTTTACCCCCCTCCCTCCTGCTTGTCACATTTCGTTACGTAAGGCCGAACCCGATCCCTTTGTTACGTAACACTTTTTGTTTTTTGTTTTTTCATTATTTTCATTATTTTAGGGGTTATTACAATAAAAAAACTATTTTTAATGGTAGAACTTCTTATTACACAATGCTTATATTATTGTGAATATATTTGTAGCGTTTTTCGCCAACAAATCAAAGTACTAGAAAATGGTAGACTCGTAATAATATTTTATCTCCATAAGGTTGTTTAATTAACCAATCCTAATGCTTCAATACTACTGTCGTTTCCCCAAGGAGATCGCACCTATCATTTTAGGTCACTGGTGATTGGAAGGAGAAAGTACTGCGGAAGATGCAGTTAAAACAGGATTTAAAGAAATAACATCGACCTCTTCTTCCGAGATCCAGGATGCTTCGTGCATTTGAAGTTCGCCAGTGTCAACGATGCAAAATTCTGTTCCTCCTTGACGAGAGATTCGAAGTGGCTGAACACGTGAAGGAGCAGGACATCTCGTTTGTGAACAAGCTTTTGAGCATCTTCTTTGGACTTCGGACTTCAGTTTACCACTTTACAAATTCTTTTTTTCCTAAATCAGTGCGAGAATGCGAATAAACTCGATTTCTTCAAAAATATTCAAATCCAAAAATAATAATAAAAAAGTAGTACGACATTAATATCCGACGAATCAGGTTTTTAATATCCTTAGGTCTGCAAATCGTGTATCGTTTCGTCGCGGAAAATGTTATTTCACGAAAAAATGTTTCTTCTATTTCATATGCGAAACTTCTTCGAAAAAAAGAGTGGATAATGATTCGAATCAGAAGTTTTAAATAATATTCTCAGAAATAGCGATACAAGTGGGAACACGAAGGAATTTTAAAGCGGTGGTTACGATCACTAAAAACTAACTCCAGAAAAGCGTGTGGCGTGAATGCAATGCTGCGATAGCCTCAAAACGGAGTTTTATTGTATTATAATGCACACAGGGTTCTTCACCAGTCATGCTGGTGTCTAGTGCGTCTTCGAATCCCTTCTGTATGATTCAATTTATACAGGCTATAGTTCGCAACTTTTCAAAATAATGGAAATATTTATCTATATATACACAATGAACGGTAACTACGTGGACGAACTTGGACGGGTGATTGTACATCTTAAAAAAAGCAAAGAAGTCCTCGTGAACATGGGGGAAATTCCGTCCCGTTAGGAATGACAGAGTGTTGAAAGCGTGTTAACATGAACTTCAGAGGCCAACAGCTTAGAAACAACACATCGTAGAGAGTGCGGTTAAAAACGTAACTTAGAAGAAAGTCGTACCTATTCTATTGAAAATGCATATTTGAAAACGCAGCTATGTGTGCGCACGGGATTAACAACCTGTGACACTTCTTTCCTTTACAGCATGTCCGGGAATCCCTCCGTTCCTTTGGGGAATCCCGTGAGCATGCATAGCTATTAGTACCATGTTTTATGGTAGTATTTATAGTACCTTGTTGAAATGTTTGTCTTCAAAGTGTCCAATATGAATCGCAGTAATTGTGTAATCTGCTGTAAATAATAATAATAATAATAATAATAATAATAATAATAATAATAATAATAATAATAATAATAATAATAATAATAATAATAATAATAATAAAATAAAATAAGAAATAAACCATACTGTTTTCCGATTGGTATAAGGAGGAGATACCATACTATTTTTCGATTTGTATGGTAAAATACTATTTTTCCATACTATTTTACCGTAAATTATTAATTATGTGTAAACTTTGTTATTTTTAAGAGACTGATGAGAGGTAATCTTACAATGAGGTTTTAAAAGCTGGGCATTTGGGGGGGGGACAGGAAATCATTTGGAGGGGCCTGGCCCCGATGGGCCCCACCATGGCTACACCCCTGACTAGTTTGTTATTTATACTACTAGTTTAGTATATATGGCCCCCCACTCAAATCAGAACTCTGGCTACGTTCCTGGTAGAAACTAAAAAAAATGTAATTGCTGAACATTTTGAACGTCCGAAAACGTGATTCGCAAAAAAAAAAAAAAAAAAAAAAGACTTTTGACGCGCAATTACCAGTTCTGATAATAATTGCATCACAAAAGTGGTATGATAAAAGAAAAATCATTTCTCAGTGAGATCCGACTTTTCCAACTTGCTATTTATTTTTGCTATTTATTTTTCTATAGAAGTATTTTTTTCATTTGCTCAGAATTTTCTGGGATGGGTTGGGTATGAACCCATAGACCCCCGTCCATCTGCACGTCTCTATATATATCACGTAGCTATCATTGTATGACAATGATGCCTCTGAAACTTCTGGATTAATTTTAGACTTCCAAACTATGCTATGCATAAGAAATTGAAGTCCTTTAGAATGGCTGTGTCCGTCCGTCTGTCTATCTGTCTGTCTGTCAACAGGTATCACAGCAAAAACGGTAAGAGCTATTTTCATACAATTTAAGCGGTAAAATCTATCGACAAGTGGTTTTCGGGAATCGATTCAGCATCCCATGAACAGATTCCATCTCCTTCAACAACCTCCTACTTAAACCGGAAGTGGTCGAATTTACCACTTCCTGTTTCAACAGTAATAGTCATAACCCAGAAACGATAATAGCTAGCGTCAAACGGTTCTCAGGAATCGATTCAAGGTGTCAAAGAAACAAAACACTTCGACTTCTGTATTTCCACTAAAACCGGAAGTAGTAGAAATTCACTACAACTTCCGGTTTCAATATTGATTTTCATTGACATAAAACTGTAAGAGTTATCGACAAGCAGTTTTCAGAAATCGATTCAGCATCCTAAGAATATGTCCTTCTCCTTCACCAATCTTCAAGTTAAACCGGAAGCTATACAAATCGTCCACTTCCGGTTTCAACAGTATTTGTCATAACTCAAAAACGGTAAGAGATATCGATAAGAGGTTTCTGAGAATCGATTCATTGTTCCAAGAATAGGTACAATCTTCTTTGACAATCTTCTATTTAAACCGGAAGTGGTAGAAATCAACTACTTCCGGTCTCTACTATTTCCAGTTTTACTATGTAATTTGTATAGTTTTGAAGTCTACCGTAGTTTCACACTGTGGAACGATACTCACTTGTTTCTTCTTTGCAGCTTTGATTCTGAAACTTTTTCATACTTGAGACTGAGCGTGGAAATCTGACACAAAATGGCGTCCCAAGCGGCTATCGAATTGTTAACTTGGAACACTTTCTTCAATGGGCATTAACATTTCAAGATAACCATAGAAGAACATGCACTGGCGGTAAATTGGACTTTATAAAAGAACGGCGACTAGGACTTGTTAGTTATTTGTACTTCAAATGTCGAGCATGCAACCGGGAAGTTAGCCATTCTATTGAGAAATTGGACTCAAAAACGAAAGTATCAACTGTTAATACGTCAGCAGTTTGGGCCACGGTATCTATAGGAAGTGGTTACTCTCACCTAGAAGAATTACTCAGCATTTTAGATATTCCATGCATGAGCAAGACTAACATTGAAGGGAAACTTGAATCCGTAAGTATAGTCTATATTTTTGTTCTATATTTATCCAGAAACATGTACACAAACCAATCAGACAGCATCATATTGTGCGTGTGCGTTTAAAATTAGATGTATTGTATATGTTAACCTATAGCGAGTGACAAAATCTACTATCTCATTTTGATAAAGTATCTGTAAATAAAATGAGTTCATGTGGTTAAAATAAAGAATGTACTACAAGTGTCAGTAGTATGAGAAAATTTGTAGTATTTTGACGAAAACAGGAAAAAGATCTTCAATGTTCATGAAGGGATTAATGATTTGGGGAAAACCAAATTGTAGCCTAACGTTCATTCGCTACTATGACTCAACCTTACTGAAAGTGATGAATAAATCTCATTGCTTGGTATTGCGCGTTCGTTTTGTCTTCCTTTATCGTAAATATTTTGATTTACTATTTTTTTCGAAATGAGACGTGATTATTTTATTTTTCGTTTTATAAAGTAAATTTGATGTGTTTTACGTGTGTCACTTTCTTTCGTGATTTCTATTTCGGAGAATCTCATCATGAGGTCTCATTTCCCTTTGCGAACATCCTTCTTCGTACGTCCACAAAAACACTAAGAATTACTTTTCACATTCATCTGCGAACCTTATACATTTTATCGTTGTTCTGTAACTGACTCCTTTCTCTGGATGGATACACATTGAGTAAGTAGAGAAAATTACGAGAATTTCTGGGAGCCTATCAGTTTTGTGGATTCGTGTAATTATAAAATATGTTTCAACTCTACGATTCCAGGTTGTCTCGAAACTTCGTTTTTACATATTTCACAAATATATACCTCGACAAAGATAATTTTGAAGGATATGTTTAATGAACATTCCTTTTAATGTTTGTAGTAAAAGTAGCTATTTGTGCTTACAATATCGCTTACAAATTTCAGTTCACCCTGTCCTGTTTCAAGAATGCTTTACATTATTTTTCATATTAGGTCAGTTCAGATGAAAGAACTTTAATTGAAGTATCCTTCCGCGGACAACATGGGAATTCGATTTATGAAGATCATCACCGCAACCGTCTAACGTCATCCATCTTCGGTAAAGTTGTGAAACGTAAAGATCACACTTCGTGCCATGTGTTGGTGAAAGACATTTTACACAAGAGAAATCTATCGACACCATCAATAGAATACGGAAGAAATCATGAAGATGTTGCTCTACGAAAGTTTGCGGAGGAGAAGAATGTGACAGTAGAGAAACGAGAATTATATATTGATTCTAAGTATAGTTTCTTAGCTACTAGTCCAGATGGCAAGAAATATTTTTCAACTTCTTTGTTGATATTATATAATAAGTGTTTAAGTCTAATAAGTCGCACCCCCAAAATAATAGTGTCGTAACTCCAAAAATTCGATTTTTGAGATTTTCATATTATTAGGCTTATGCTGTGATGTTTCAACAATGAAAGAGTGTACTAAGTCATACTCCCAATATAGGGGGAAGGGGAGACGAAACTACAGTTTTACATTAATAGAAATGTTCTATAGAACTCAGTGAAATACTGTCGTAAACCTGTTACGACAGTCTTTTTCCCCATCTAGTTCAAGTTTCAGATTACAATTCCAGAAAAATACTGTCGTAAAACACTATCCTTCCGAAAAGATATCGGCTTTCGGTTTGTGCTCTTTTATTATTATTACATCAAATAGGCCGATAATTGTTAGAACAACGCTTTAAGGGTGAAACACCTTCTTACTTTATCCACTAGAAGCAAAACATTCTCTATAACAAACTGCAGGAGTAATCTAGTCTCATAAACTTACTGTAGTCCTTTGGTAAAGGAGGCTGCAAGATGAGCCGTGTTCCTTATGATACAAGAGCAACGAAAATATTATCATTAGCATTAAAGGCAAAACGTACTGCAGATGATGACGAAGATGTATCAATGGATGAAGAGGTAAGAACTCTCCTGCTAAAACACTGAATATTCAACGCAACTTGATACAGGTGTCATACGTGGAGAGAATTATTATAATTTCCATGTAACTAACAACTCAGATTTTGTTAGGGCATTCTGACTGTTTTGATGTGTGATGGGTTTTGTCCATTTTAGGGTGAAGTAAGAGTACTCTCCTCAGACGATTGCTAGCTTTACGAATGGCGACTCCACCTATAACCTGCATTAACATTTGTGCAAACTTACAAAGAAACTGGAACTATTGAGACAGAAATGAAATGAAATTAAATCTTTAGTTTAACATCGCATGGTTTTGAAAGTAAAGTGGAGACGGATGAAATTACAAGTGAATGATGATTAAAGAAATGATGGAATGAGAAAGTAGGAGGAAACGGGAGAACGCCGAGAAAACTCATGAACACGATGTCGTCCACCACGAACTTACTTAGGGATCGAACTGCGACCCTTTGAACCAGAGGTAAGCGCTCTACCACAGCGCCGTACACCCCAATTGAGTCAGAGACTCTGCAAGTACTATTCCTGTTCCAATTGTTCCACAGTTCGTTTGTGAGCTTGTACAGCTGTTAATGTATATCAGTGGCGGCTGGTACTATATGTTGCACGGTTGTGCAACTGTATATGATTTTTACCTCCAAAGATATTTTTTAATTTTAAAATAATGTTTTCGTAAAAATAATCCTTTGCTGTTTAGCACAAAACAGTATTGATGTATCTCTTAAGAAATCATGTCAAAAAACTGAAAGAAAGAGAGAGAAATACACATCCAGTGGCAAAAAGCGTTGCCACTGGATCCAATAGCATTGAGCATACGGCAGAGAGCTCCTATTTCTTAACATTGGAAAGCACATTTATTCTTGCATCGCTCCTATCCTGTTGTATGGTCTCCATCCAGTTGCGGAGACCTTGGCAACTGCCACTCAGCTTCTGTAATAGTTATGAATTCCTTCACTCACCAGCGATGAAGGCGTAGGTGTTGCGTGGGTCGAGGCAGTTTGGAAGAACAAACCACAAACTCGGAATAATAATAATAATAATAATAATAATAATAATAATAATAATAATAATAATAATAATAATAATAATAATAATAATAGAATAGAGGGAGTGATATGCAGAGTGTGTCCGAGGTTTTGCTCATAATATTGTTACAATTGAAAATCCTATTACGCTGTTTTATTGTAGGTGTGTGTTTGAAGGATGTGATGGTGTTTTTGTTCTTAGCCTGTGAGTGATATTTTTAATATTAAAATATAACGCTAGTAACAGAAAACTCAAAATGAATTCAGTTTGCAGCCTTCTCAGGACCCCGTTTTCTCGTAGGCTGATGGAGGAGAAGGTTGAAATAAAAAGGTTAGGGCGTCCAACACCAATTTTAACAATCAATCAAACAGTCAAAACAGGTAAGAGACAGTTTCAGCGCTCTTTTAAAATCGAGTATTATAACAACACAGACTAGCTTTGTGGTTGTGAGGAAAAAAATGCTTTATTTTGTTTTCCTTGTTTACTTTTTGGGGGTGAACGTGCTTGGACTGAAATAGGCATAAAATATATTAATCATTTGAGTGAACGAATTAAGGGACACAAAGCTACAAATATCCATATGAAAAATGTATTACAGTTAGCTTTATTTGGTACTGCCAATATAGCTCAGCAGTTAGACAGTGAGTATAGGCGAAATATAGCTTTGCATAACGAAAGAGTGAGACATAATCGTTATATTTTAAATATTATAATTAATTGTGTACGTTTTTGTGGTGCATTTGAATTAGCGTTGCGGGGTCATGACGAGGCAGAAGGATCTTCAAACCCAGGTGTTTTCCGTGGCCTCATTGATTTCAGTGCAGAACTTGACACAGACATGAAAACTAATTTGGAGAAAGCTACTGTCTTTAAGGGAACATCTAAAACGATTCAAAATGAACTTTTAAATATTATTTTAGAAGTTTGCCAGAACAAAATCTCACGAGAAATAAAAGAATCAGAATTTTTAGCTGTGATTGCAGACGGGACTAGTGATGTGGCTAATACTTTTCAAATGGCCGTCATTTATCGACATTTAGTGAATGGAAAACCAGTTGAAAGATTATGGACTTTCCTCGAATCTCCTAAACACGATGCAAAAACTTTGGCGTCACGCCTGTTAAAAGAACATGAAAAACATAGGTTAGAGGAGACCCCACAGAAATTAATCGCGCAGACGTACGATGGCGCGTCAGTAATGTCCGGAACGTCTGGAGGAGTACAAGCAATTATTAAACAACAGGTTCCAAACGCCGAGTACGTTCATTGTTATGCCCACCAGCTGAATCTAATTATGCTCAATGCTGCTTCAGTGGTAAGAAATGTTTGAATATTTTTTTCCACTTTGCAGGGAGTTTGTTCCTTCTTCTCGACAAGTCCACAGCGTACAAAATTACTTAATGATATCGTAAAGAAAAGACTTCCCCGGTCTGTTCCTATGAGATGGAATTTCCAATCACGCGGCGTTAATACAATTTATCTGTACAGAAAAGAAATAATTCAATGTTTGAAAGATATTCTAAATAATGAAGACATTAAAAATTCGAGCACAATCGAGAAGGCAAGAGCGCACATTGACACACTTACTAGACGCAGCTTTGTGTTTTGGCTAACTCTGTTCCACAAAATTTTACCTCATGTTGACATCTTGTATGGACAGTTCCAAAGAAAGGACACTGATGTGGTAGGTGCTCAAAAGTATGTTTCAGTTTTTGTAGAAAGTGTTGAAAAAATAAGAAACGAAGAAATAGATATTGAGCCTTTAGTTTCGTCGGAGACATCGAAAAGAAGAAAAACTGATAACACACAACTAAACATGGAAGCGAAGGAAGTGTGTGATGCGATTATTAGTTATGTTAAACAAAGATTTAGTTTTACTGGCCATCTTGTGGCGGGCACTTTATTCTGTAATGAAAAGTTTGGAGAATACAGGAAGGAATATCCAGAAGAAATTGTTCAAAACGTTTGCGACTTCTATCCATTTGTCAACGCAAAACAGCTTCATTTCGAACTTTCCATAATATATAACACTGCCGAGTTTTCATCAATATCTGGACCAGTTAGTTTATTAGAATTTTTCCAGCACAATAACATTGAGAGAACCTTTTCTGAAATAACCAAACTTCTGAAGGTTTGGCTCGCTATTCCAATTTCATCGGAGGCAGATAGATGTTTCTCTACCTTAAAGAGAATAAAGACTTTTCTACGGAATACCATGACACAAGAGAGACTATCTGCCCTGGCAATGTTATCTATTGAGAGAGACTTGGTGAAGAGCATTCCAGATTTTAATCAACAAGTATTAGAAAAATTTGCAGCTCGAAAGAACGAAGGATGGACTTCCTTTTCAAATAAGGTACGATTTATTTAATTAAATAATTTTGTTTAGCTTTATTTATATATCTATATCTATCTATCTATCTATCTATCTATCTATATCTATCTATATATATATATATATATATATATATATATATATATATATATATATATATATATATATATATATATATATATACAGGGTGGTCGTGCATGAATGTCGGAAAATTCGGGAGATGAATCTACAGGTAAAAACAAGCAAAAAATGTCATATGAACATTGGGTGAATGCGGCTTCGTTTGGACGCTAGAGGCGTCTGAAATGTCACCTTCCGAGGCGGCAATTTGCAATATCTCAAGAACGGAGAGAAATACGAATGTCGGGTCAAAACATATCAAAGGAAACCCCGTCCGAAGAATCCAATTATGCATAAGTAATGGCGAAACAGTGGCGGCGCTAGAGGGGGGCACAAAGAAAGTGAATGAAACATGGAGAAAAGTGAACAATTTGCACTGAAAAATTGTAGAAGGGGATGTTACTTGGAACATGCAGCAACAAATGTTAATGAACAAAGGCGACAACGGCTAGTCTGTAGGGACTTTATGGAAGGCGGATTGTAGGAATACAGTATCTTTTTAACGGAGAGAAATAGAAATGTCGGTTGAAAAGATATCAAAGGAAATCCCATCCGAAGAATCCAATTATGCACACGTACTGCGGAACAGTGGCGGCGCATGGGAGCTGCAAAGAAACTGTTAAACACTCTTAGTGATGAAACGTGCAGATCGTAAAAAACACGTATGGAAGATGAGACCCAGTGTACTGTAAAAACAAGAGGTATTGTACTTACCATGGTCAACATAATGCCATTCTATAGCAGCTGTTCAATATGTCCTTCTTGTTCTTCGAGACAGACAGTTACACGATGGCGTAAGGATTCTCTGACTGGTGCCAATATCGCTGGCGTTTGCCGTAATGTGGCAAATGCAGCACATACACCCTGGCGAAGATCTTCAACATCATGCAGGAGCCGTGCATACACGAGACTCTTCACGTAACCCCACAGGAAAAAATCTAGGGGATTCAGGTCGGGTGAACGTGGGGGCCATGCTTGTCTTCCACCACGACCTATCTACCTGCGTGGAAATGTTTTGTTCAGATATGCACGAATGGTGTGACATGAGTGGGCGATATTGCGTTCAATCGCTGTGGTAAGAAGTGTGGTCCCACAACGTTGTCGCCAATAATACCAGCCCACACATGCAATTGGAAACGCTGTTAATGCTTCGTCTCTACAATTTCATGCGGGTTGTTGAGTGCCCATCGATGGTCATTGTGGGAATTTGTGATGCCATCCCTTGTGAATAATGCCTCATCCGAGAACAATACCTGTGTTAGAAAGGCTGGTGATACACGGCAGCGGCGGTTTAATCAACGACAGAAACGTCGTCGGGTTTCATTGTCACCATCGTATAACGCATGCGTTCGTTGTACGTGGTATGATCTTAGATTATTACTATGCAAGATGCTTAACACGACTTGATGCGAAACGTGTTCCTGCCTTGCTATTCGTCGGGTACTAATACTCGGGTTCCGGGTCACATGTCGGAGTACCCTCTCTTCCAGTGGGGGTGTTCGAACGCTTCGTCGTCTCGGAATGTCTGTGTTGGGAAGGAATGACCCAGTGTCCCGCAATCGCTGATGAATACGAATAAACACCCCCGGTGCTGGAATTTGTCGATCTGGGTAGCGTTCCACATATAACCTACGTGCTTCTTCTGCATTACCTTCCGCTAAGCCGTACATCAAATGCATAGCTGCCATTTCGGCGTTAGTGTATACTACCCTATTCATTGTGGTGCATTACACATAGCACTTGTCCGTCCCGCGCTTGTCAACATCAACACTGTTTCACACGACACAAAGTAAACCACATTCACATACACATGGATCACTGCCCTGCCTGTAGAGTGTAGCACTAAAACGCTTGTGCTGTTACTGTCATTGCCCCATTGAGTACGAATGAACTGTGCGCTGTCCTCTGCACCTTCGATGCGAACGCTCTCACCCACGCTTTCACTACTCCTATAACTAACTCTACTACGCGACGCTCTGCACTCCCCCTTGTTCCACCTACTGTAGCTATGCGCCCTCTGTCATCGGACATGTATCATACAGTACACCTAGAGTTGTATTCCTTGTTTCCTGATTGCTTTCAAATAGATGTGTTTTCACCAATTTCAACTTTTCTCCGCGTTTCATTCACTTTCTTTGTGCTCCCCCTGGCGCCGCCACTGTTTCGCCATCACTTATACGTAATTGGATTCTTCGGATGGGATTTCCTTTGATATCTTTTGACCCGACATTCCTATTTCTCACCATTACAAAGATACTGTATTCCTACAATCCGCATTCCATAAAGTCCCTACAGACTAGCCGTTGTCGCCTTTGTTCATTAACATTTGTTGCTGCATGTTCCAAGTAACATCCCCTCCTATAATTTTTCAGTGTAAATTGTTCACTTTTCTCCATGTTTCATTCACTTTCTTTGTGCCCCCCTCTAGCGCCGCCACTGTTTCGTCATTACTTATGCATAATTGGATTCTTCGGATGGGGTTTTCTTTGATATGTTTTGACCCGACATCCGTATTTCTCTCCGTTCTTGAGATATTGCAAATTGCCGCCTCGGAAGGTGACATTTCAGACGCCTCTAGCGTCCAAACGAAGCCGCATTCACCCAATGTTCATATGACATTTTTTGCTTGTTTTTACCTGCAGATTCATCTCCTGAATTTTCCGACATTCATGCACGACCACCCTGTATATATATATATATATATATATATATATATATATATATATATATATATATATATATATATATATATATATATATATATATATATATATATTCTTTTTCTTTAATGTTTCCGTAATGCTCTCATGCTGTTTATATTTCCGTGCCTTACAACACATACTACATTTTATTTATCTCTTGTTTAAAAGTGTCGTATATGCATAACGTATAAATGTGCAATGACAGTGATTGTTTACCTTGTTCGGAAGGAAACAGAAAAGATAGGTTAGTTCAGTAATTGTTAATATACAGGTTGGCCCTAAAGTATGTATACACCCCTGCATTGATCAAGTGTAACATTCCAGTTTATGGATTTATTTGCTTCGACTGTTCTGGGCTTAAGTTATAAGTAAAAAGACGTTAAGAACAAATAATAAAGAAACTAAGTCTACCTGTTTGATAACAATAAGAAATGATATAAAATTCAGTACGGGACTGTATACCTACTTTTGGGCCACCCTGTACTTAAATCAATAAACATAGCAGTAGAGCTTGGAGGCAAAGACACAAGAGAAGGAAGGTTGGTGGTGGAGTGGAAGTCGCGGGTAAGCATGTACTTTTGATGCTGCAACTGCTGGTTTTACAGACCACGAACCGCTACTGATGTATATTATAGATGAAGGCTTTACATCTAAAGCTAGCACTTTTCTGAGAGCGTAATTTTACCTCATCTTAAAATTTGTTAATTTTGTGGGTGTTTTGGCCATTTTCGATAAAATGAGGATTTGCCATGTATGGGATATGATCTAGAGCCAAAATTTATATCTAGTTCCTGTTCTCATTTTTATTTCGTTAGTGAATTGTTCTGGTATAGTGTTTCTTTCAATTGCTTTTTTGTTGTTATTACAGAATGTCTTATAATGTGCATCAATCACCATATTTCTCCATTTTTGGGTAGATTGTGTTAAACGAACATTTAATCTTCGTGAGGACAGTCCTTTTAGATAGAAATCGGAATGTGCGCCTGGAAGAGACACTTTCCAGTCTTACAATGTAGCATCTATAATGACACTTAGCAGTCGTTCTCCCTTTTATTCAGCTTTCGTCAGCATTAACACCTCTGGGCAGTGATTGTGGAGGACTCTTCAGAGTGTAGCTTACAAGAGGAAAATGAGAAGACAAGAACATACACAGGCTTGGAGCCAGTTCCAGACAATTATGATACAATCAATGTAGCTCCAGGTAAAGTATCCAGCAAGCAATCAAGTAATTTCGAAATCAAAAAGGTGACTGATGAGGGTGTGAACAGAAGGGAGAACAATATAGAAGTTGTTGCAGAACCAGGAACAAGCAAAGAAGATGAGAATATCAACTCTGAAGCTAGTGTTACTCAAATTGAGAAGCAGCGTACGAGAAAGAGGCAGAAAAATGTTAGCGAGTGGAAAGTGAACGTAATAAAAAGAAAGTGAAACATGGGACTAAACTACGTCACACAAACTGGAAGGAACGTTGAAGAACGTAAAGTAAAATTGTTTTGTAGTGACAGATGTCGTCTCAGATGTAATAACAAGATTAATGAAAATGTTCGGATCTCAATTCATAGTGCTTTCTGGAAAATCGGTGATATAAACAGACAGCGTGAATTTCTTATTAACAGCATGACTGAGGTTCGCCCTCCTTATCAAATAAGAAAGAAGGCAGTTCCGGATCATCAAATTTTGCTTACTATTTAAAGACAGACAATAATACCAAGATAAGAGTGTGCAAAACAATGTTTATTAATACTTTGGGTATTAGTGAAAGATATGTGTATACCGCTCAGAAGAAGAAAGAGAAATTTGATATTCTGGAAGGGGACCTAAGAGGAAAACATGGGAAACAACACAGAGTAGGCGACAGTGTAAAGTATGACATTCGAGAACATATCAATTCCTTTCCGAAAATAGAATCTCTTTACTTGAGAAATCAGACACAAAGGGAATATCTGGAAGGTAACTTATCTATTTCAGAAATGTATAGACTGTATAAAGAGAAATGTATAAGAGAAGGTAAACCTTTCGCCAAAAAGCACGTTTACGAAACAATTTTCAACACAGAATTTAATCTTAGCTTTTACAAACCGAAGAAAGATCAATGTAATATTTGTGAATCTTGGAAAAATACTCCCGAAGAAGAAAGAACACCAGACCTGGAAGATGTATATGCTCAACACCAAAGAAACAAAGAACTATCACGGGAGATGAAAGTTAAGGATACTTCTTCTAATGACAGAGCTGCAGTGTATTTTTTTGATCTTCAATCAGTACTACCAACACCATGTGGGGACGTGTCACATTTCTATTATGCAAGGAAATTATCAGTTTATAACTTAACTATTTACTGCATTAAAGACAAAAGAGGATTTTGTTACGTGTGGAATGAAACTCTTGGAAAAAGAGGGGCAAATGAGATTGGCAGTTGTTTGTACAGCTTCTTAAAGCTAAATAGTGGACAGGACATAATATTTTACAGTGACAATTATATTGGACAAAATAAAAATAGGCATTTGGCATCCATGTTTCTGTTCGCTGTTGATACACTTGATATTCCTTCAATCACTCACAAATTCCTCACTACAGGCCACACACAGAGTGAAGGGGATAGCATGCATTCCTGTATAGAAAAACAGAAGAAGAGTGTTCTTAGAAGTGGTCCAATATACGTTCCTACTCAATGGGTTTCTGTAATCAAGTTAAGTAAGAAGAGTGGAACCCCCTACCTGGTCAAAGAAATGGATATAGAAGACTTCTATGACCTTAAAGACCTATCGTCTCAAATTGGTAACAATTTCTATGTGAATGAAGATGGTGAGAAAGTACATTGGCAAGACATTAAAATTCTGAGAGTCGAGAAGGCAGCAAAAAAATTGTATCATGTACAAAACTGAATATTATGATCAAAAATCTATCTATCTATCTATACATCTCCCTTGCGGGAGATTTTAAAATTAAAGTCACAGCACTAAGGCCAAGTTGACTGTTTCACTAAAATTGTCTTAAATCTTCTTGTTGTTATTATAATTGTAAAAAGATGGCCCGTTCCAAAATGGACGAATTGGCCTGTTTCAAATAGTTCTGTTTCCACACTAGTTTGTTATTGAAAAAGGAAGGCAGAAGCGTAGAACATACAAAAAATTATGTAAAACACTATAAAAATTGTAATGCACTATATTATGTCCAGAATGAAAATTGTTGTTAATAATTAAATTGAAATAATTAAAGAGCATGACGCTCTATGATGTACAACATTCTACGCCATCTTGCCAACCGATCAAAAATACAAACTTACTCGAGTTATACGTGATCGGCGCGACACAACAAAGTCTCAACCTCGATTACGACTTCCTTACAAAGATGGAGATCTTGCTATATCCCACAGCAAAAAGACAGACTTGTTAACATTGTGTAAAAACAACCTAATACCTAAACAATACCACAGCTTCTATGAGGGGTTGAAATCTACAGAATGAAAACTAAATCAGTGAAATTCTACAACGATTAGAGAATCACTTTGAAGATTGTGTCATTTAATTGCAAAGAAAAATATGTTTCTCTGTACGAATAAAACTGTCGCAACTCACAAGGCAAGTAAAAATCATCGTGAATATGTAATTTGTAATACACAAATACGCATTTATTTTCTCAAGCTATTTTCAACAAAGTATGTACTAATACATGTGTTTAAATAAAGTTATGGTTTTAAATAGAAACAAAAATATTAAGGATTATTTCAATGTAAAAACTGTTTTTTGCCTCTCCTGTAAAATCAACTTTTTTGAGTTACGACACTATTCTGGGGGTGCGACTTGTTGATAAAGCTTTGATTAATTGTCGACCAGCTGTATTAGTACGTACTCCACCCCACCAAATCCCTTGGGTATTGGTGTCACCAGTTATGACATCAAAATTATTATTATGAAACTAGCAGCGTTCACCCTGCTTCGCTGGGGTCACCCCGGAACGCAATAAACTTTGTTACTTAGATAATTTTTACTTTTTCGCTTTCAAGTGATATGATAAAAACCATAGAAGATTGCAGTAAATGTTAACATTATATCGCCTGTCATTTATGTTAACCCGCCGAGTGACACGGTCATGTGGGTTGCATATAAATACGGTTAGATTTAGCTATGATGAGCTAACAAAGGATTTGTACGTTATGGACACTTGAATGGTCAATTATCTCAAGACACTGGTAATTGAAAATTAAAGTGATATGATAAAAACCATCTAGGGTCCAAATCTTAATAACCCCCCAAAAATGAAAGAAATTAGTTCAGCCGTATTAGCGTGATGAGCTAACAAAGGATTTGTACGTTCTCTTTTATATATACTAGCAGCGTTCACCCCGCTTCGCTGCGGTCACCCCGGAACGCAATAAACTTTGTTACTTAGATAATTTTTACTTTTTCGCTTTCAAGTGATATGATAAAAACCATTAGATTGCACTAAATGTTAACATTATATCGCCTGTCATTTATGTTAAATCGCCTGTCATTTATGTTAACCCGCCGAGTGACACGGTCATGCGGGTTGCATATAAATACGTTTATTTTTACCTATGATGAACTAACAAAGGATTTATGGAAACTTGATTGGTCAATTATCTCAAGACACTGGTAATTAAAAATTAAAGTGATATGATAAAAACCATCTAGGGTCCAAATCCTAATAACCCCCCAAAAATGAAAGAAATTGGTTCAGCCGAATTAGCGTGATGAGCTAACAAAGGATTTGTGCGTTCTCTTTTATATATATATAGATAGATAGTTCTTGCCAGAAATCTATCTGAACAGTAACCGAAGGAGGAATATAAATGTTGGCAAAATTAAAATTTTGTAATTGTAGTCCTAAAACTTGGACGGTGTGAGGTATATGAGTTAAATGTATTGGAAGTTCAGTATAGGGGATATCATGACGGATGCCAATGGCAATACCTCCATACCCATCTTCACGAAGTTGTTCAATGATCCGGTAGTTTTTAATACGTAGCATAAAATGAGATTTAGACCAGGTCTCTTGTAACATTAATAAATGTGGGTGAAATAAATTTATGAGATGATTCAATGCATAACCCTTCCCTTTTGCACTTTGCATATTCCACTGAAGAAGTAATAAATTTTCAAAAGATTATAAAGCCATTAATAAGTTATTTAGTGTTGAGTATACTAGTAACTTGTATTAAATTATCCAATATTTTAGGATTGGGTTCATTAGTAAAACTAAGAGAGGCTGTGGTTAGAAGTTGTTTATAGCTTTTATTTGATTGTTGAGAATGTCATTAAGACGGGATAATTCCCAATTCTCTAACTGAGCACGTTATTCTGTTTCAGTAAGAATGCTATGATTTTGACGATTGTTAATAGGGCCAGATGAAGATTCCGAAGTGTTAATACCGACAATGGTATTGTCAACAGAGTGTATTGTTTCAGTCGGACTAGTCTGAGCGTGCAGATTGCGAAAAGGTGTTTTACCTTTTATGCGAAAGGTACCTTTGTTATCAGATATAAAGTTTGATGGAGTATGTTTCAAGGGTGGAAAAGGGGAAGATGGAAGAGTAGAGGTAGAGGGCACCGTTGCAGGGAACAAGCGACTTCTTTTACTGTTTAAATTAGATTGAGAAAGCGGAAATTGTTCATGATTAGTGCCTTTCCGTCTTTTTTCCGGCGGTGCTGAAGTAGTAGAGGAGGAGTCAAAATTTGAATGAATATGATTTTCGGAGCCGGTAGAAGATGCAGATGAATGATTTGTAATCCCTTTGTTAGGAGATGAAGATACATTGTTAACAACAGATTGTCGTAGCATTTTACTATAAAGTGTATGAGGTGACATGACACTTGTAGGAGTATGAGTTTGTTTTGGAAGAGTTGTTAAGGTACTTGCTTCATTAAAGGATATATGTAAATTAGCCATTAATTGTACAATTCTTTTTTGTCGGAGTCGTTCCGGGCATTGATCAGAATTTGCTTTATGATTAGATTTACAATGATAACATTGTAGGGAATTGGTGCATTCATTCGATGTATGATTTTGGCCACAATTAATACATAATTGGATCCTAGCTTTACACAAACGTATCGTATGACCATATTTTAAGCAACCTAGGCCGGTCTGATTGCCGGTATATATGGTTCTACTGGAAGTTTGAGAAAATAAAGTTTGACTTCTGATGGTAACTGTCTAGAATTAAAAGTGAGTATAATTGTTTTAGTAGGAATCCTTGTGTCATTTTCCCCTTTACGAAGAATTCGTCTCGCCGATGTTATCGGTATATCAGAGTCAAGATTTTGCAATAAATTTTCTGTAGATATGTCTACGTCCACATCTTTGATTACACCCGTGGAATACAAGGCGTGATTAGGTATGAATGATGACCAACCTTGCATTTTATGAATTGGATGAGTTAAAAATTGATTTGCCTCAATAGCTGTGTTAAATGAGATTTTTAGGAGGTTTCTACCTTTTGGTTGTATTTTAGTGATACCAGAGATTTCTGCTAAGTGAAGTTTCCTGCTTATTGTCATAATATGCTTTTTTCCTATTTCCATGTTGTTACCTTTCAAAAATACAGAGAAAAAGAACGGTGCAGAGTGATGATTACCACAGAGGTTAACCTCATGATCTTGATGTTTTGTATATATTGGAATGTCCTTAGAATTACCTTTATTTACTTTATCCGTAATTACCGGTTCCGAATCCTGCTGATGTTGAATGTCATTATTGGAGATTTCAACCTCATTAGAAATATCCATGATTTCAGGCGAGTTAGAATTATTACATGTATTTATCTGTATCGTTGATGGCGAGGTGCCATTTATGTTTGCAAGAAATTCTGATGAAGAAGAACAATTGTTCATAAACTTAGAAATTGATATCAATAAAAATAGGCCTAACTTATAACAACACCTAAATATAACAACTAACAAGCATAAGTCGATTAAAAGAACCACATTTGCAAGAAATGTGGACAGATCTCACCAAACTGTTCAGTTTTTTTTCTGAAAAAGTGATGAAATTGCACCACTAACTCTGATTTACCTTATAATATGTTCATTAAATTCACTTTCTCACTATCACTCGCCATATGTCTTCCGAACTCCACCATTAACCATGGGTACTATCACATTTTCTTAATCAAAATTGAAATCAGGGTCTGTATCAGTATAGAGACTGTGTCTTCATGAATTTGCGTTTATTCAAGTCCTGGGGCAAGTTTCATTTGCTCTATCCTCAAAATCAAGATTCCTCCAAATATTTCAAAATTTGTTTGCCAACAGTAAAAAAAAAAAAAAAAAAAAAAAAAAAAAAAAAAAAAAAAAAACTTCACACTAAAACACAAAGATTGTATTTAAACAAATTTTACATTCTAAAGAATAGCCGATGTAATGTTAATCAACAATACAAATTTTACCTGCGTGAACACAAATGCATAGTCTGTAAGACGACGCGAATTAAAATTACGCAAAACGGAAGCACACATTAGCTCAACAATCGGTGTCCTACGCTGTCTAGCCACACAATGAAGGTACATGGAGTATGAAAGCAGTTAGTGCGGGGAAGGGGCGAGGTGACATTCGGCATTAGTCGCGTAGTCTGCTAGACGATGCTTTTGTAATCTAGTGCTAAATTGAAATCTTAGGATCGTTCAGAACACAGGAAATGACATGCTATATGATGCCATATACGTTGAGATTTTGACATATCGTAAGAGATTTCCTAGGATCTATCCTATTGTGTATAGATGACCTAACGGGTTAGAATCCCAACAGAGGTTTGTTCGGTTCTGTTCTCGACATAAAATGGACAAATTAAAGATTTCCCCACTGAATTAAGCTATTTTTTCTAAATTATGCCATATTTTCAGCTGATATTTCCTCATTAATTTTAAAGACTCGTCCTCACCTATGTTTATTACTTTAATGTGTTCTAACTGTATTTATATAGTAAAGAACATGACTCTGTCACGGATGATAATGAAATAAATTGATAGTGCATTTTATGTATTCAGTTGCAGTTTAAATACACTGATTGTGACTTAAATTTATATTTGAACTTTTGGGGCCTTATGCAGAATCGTTTTGATGTATGATTAGCGTCATACTAAATACCTGACTACTGCAGGAAACATATGTAAGTCGAACTCTTTAGTAATACACTAATCACGCGTCAGAACGACTCTGCGTAAGGCCCTTGTAATTTACATTCTTATCTAACATTGATGTTATGAAGGATATACTGAAAATGTAGGATCCAAAAAAGTTTATTCAGTTTTCTATCACTTGAACCCGGGACTGTAAACTAGTATAAAGAGGTATTCTCTTTTTAATGAATGTAGTATACCCACCTGGGGTTTTACATTGTGTAGATTATATTAGTAAAGGGAACTTCACTTCATTACACAAGTGCAAGTTTACAATATACATAATATTGTGTACTAAACATAGCTCTCTTCTAGCTGTATGGTTAGTGTACGCGTCTTTCGTGCGGGAGATTGGGTTCGATTCTCGATGGAAGCTTGTTGTCGGGGTCCCACGTTAAACCGAAGGTACACGTCTCATATACCCTCGCTGCTGAAAAGGACGCTTACACTAACAGTATAATTTAACATTAGAGCTACTAAATATTAACATATAATGAATTACCAAGATGACGTTGTGACTTTGGCCAACAAACCCGTTTTCCGTTTTCATTTATTTGCTAGAAGGTTTTCTTCCAGGCATATATTCAAGTGTCACCCTCCCTCCGGGTGCTTACCAAACGATACCCTGGAGCTAAGATAAATTGGGCCTTATGGAGAGTCGTTCTGACGTGTGATTAGTGCCATACTAAGGAGTCCGACTAACATATGTTTCCTGCAGTACTCAGATCTTTAGTATGACGCTAATCGTACCTCAAAACGACTCTGCATAAGGCGGATTAAGATTAGAGACACCAGTCTCGGACTGGGAGTATAGGGACTCGACAGGAGCCTTACTTGTAGGACCCCATTTTCCATGTAGGAGCCTCATAAAGTTTCATCTTAATTTTTTTTATTCTGCTTATTGTAATAACATCCTATTTCCAATGGGTAACTCAAACATTATCAATTTGACCTGAAATTAAAGTTTATGTTCACAGATCGAGTATTATGAATAGTTATAACACAAAGATGAAGTGGTTGCATCACAAATGTTGCTGCAGTGGACGCACAAAAGCCTTCAATTATATGAGGAACTTGTTTCCAAAGTGTACCACACCACATTTGGGATTTTTGTCAGGAAATAGAAAAAAACAAATATGATCATGAAATTTTGCTGTAGAATGGTGATTCGATATTATTTGGGTAGAATATTTTATAATTTATTTTACTAATACATAGTTAGGTGCATACATGTACTTAATTTTTAATAAAATATTTAAAATTTTGGAAATTGTGGATATTAATACCTTTTGGGTTTATATGTGTTTATAGTATATTTTGGTACTAATTAGAATGGATATAGTATGTTTTGAAACTAAAATTATAGAATACGGTAATATCAGATTAGATTTTTAAAGCACTTACATACTAAATACCAAGACAATACACTCTGAAATTATTTTTTATTACATGAGATAAATACATATAAGTTTACAGTTTATTTGTGTCGTTTCCGTCAATGTTTTGGTGGTGTTTCAACACAATAATCACATGCGTCTTGATTACTATGGTCCAGTGCTTAAAGTGCCATCAGATGAGGTGATGGTATGGAACAAATATGACCAGAGAGAGAGAGAGAACTAATATGTAAATATTTCACGCTCCACTATCATCAGTGGCGTATATACTGGTTTGCTGGCTTGAGCTACCACTAACTCTTCATAACACCTGTACATTCATAATAATAATAATAAATCTTCCTCTTTGGAATAATGAGTTCTTGCTAGGGAGCCTAGTTTCCTTCCAGTTACACCTATGCTTTGGATAAGTTTTAACACTACTCACAAGAATAAATGAGAGTTGTGCTAGCAATGAAGAACGTTGAAAGAGGCAATTAGCCAATGAAGGAGGCTCAGTCTGTAAGAGCCTTCGTAACGTAACGCAAATAATGAAATAAGTAAATATAAAGCTCTGCTAATTCCCGCAAAATACTGTCAAACACAAAATTTGAGTTGCGTTGACGCAAACCATTACAGAACGAGGCCCCAGGGCTCGAAGATATGCTGTCATTACTCGTATAACTTTCCTTTACTCTTCGCTCACGCCCAAGAAACCGATTTCTCTAGAGGCAACTGGTCCTACCTGACAGGCCGTTCGTACTCTGCGGATGTAGATGGAGCGAAGGGGAATGCGCTCATAGCTACACGATTCTTGTTGCAGAGAGGAGAATTTGTGAAACATACTTCGACCTCACCCCCGTCATCCCTCTTATGGAGGAAACTTTCTTTTGGTTTGGGAAAAGAAGTGAATTTCTTCGGCTGCGTCGCCAATTTGTCATTCAGTCGTGTGGTATTTGGCCAGTGAAGATCGTAGACTACCTAGAATGGTTAACCAGTCGGTGCACAGCGAAGCCCGTGAAATAACTAAATGTAGCAATTCTGTCCGCATCCAACAAATGAAAAGTCTCGGCTACATCAACTTGTCTTTCCTCTCTCGAGAGAGGTACGGGAAAGCACATACTATTGACAGCAGCACCAGAAGGGGCACACTCGAAATAAAAAGGCTCTAGTCCCGGCAAAGAACTGTATTTCCCTTCTCTAAGCTGAATGAACTTAAAAACTTTTGAATATCCAAATATAAAAGTGTAAAAGGCTTGCCTAAGCGGTTTGCAAGGCTTAGGCTTTCTATTGTTGAACTAGCCTTTAGACTTCTGCCTCCAGACTGATTGTTGAGCAATAGTGATTACGAAGTGGGGAAAGAAGCAGAGGCGGTATGCTTTCGTAAAAATTTTGCTTGACCATATCGGCGATCTAAATGTGGAAGAACACGGATGGTACGTTTACTTAAACATCGTATTTACAATAACATAGCGATCCAAAGCGGCCTTAAGTGGATTAAAACAAGAAAACACATATATGTTAATATGTTTTTCGTCTTGTTTGCAAGGCTTTGTAGGCAATCTCGTCTCGTCTCTAGTATCTAATATTTAATTATAATTTCGAATTTCATTTCCATTTTCAAAAACTTCTTCTGGTCTCGTCTCGTGTTCAATACTAATTTTCTTATGTAGTTGTAAACACAGAATTCCAGATAAAATGAAAAGAATAACTTTGAATTTAAAAAGAGAGTCCTGTCAATATCAGAGACGGATCCAGATTAAACATTTAGGCGGGCAGTACAGTAGTTAGAATTGTTTGAGGGGGGACGGAATTCCTCTCCTAAATGTTGAAAAAAAATCAAGAGCACAAATTCTGCCTTGAATAGGGTGATAGGGAACTATTATTAACTTTTCAATGCAGCAGCAACGAAATCTTTGATAGTACAAACATATTTGTTGACTCAATGCTAACATCGTACTTATTACTGTGTAAAATCTTTCTTTTATCTACATGCAAATTGCAATTTAAATATGCTATTTTTACCGGTATGCCATACCGGCCGATTTTCTAACTTTCGGATGCATAACTGGCTCATACCGCCTCACTTTAAGCACTGCTATGGTCCTCTTCTGCACTCGATAACATTATGATATTTATTAAACCGTTCCAGGTAACATGGCGTCGATGTAGGAACAGCCATCTCGAACTCCAGTTTAATTTTATTTTATTTTTATACAAATGTTTGTTTTTAGTTCTTTTGTAATGTGATACAAATTCTTCCTGAGTGTGAACAAGGGCACCGCCCATCAGGGGGGCAAGGAAATCGTACTTGGGAATATCGAAAGCACAATAGAATTTTTACATTAGTTATAGCAAAATTTGAAACTATATTTGAAACTTCACTTATATTTGCCCCCCCTTGGAAACCACAACATGGGCGCCCTTGAGTGTGGACATTTTTGATGATAATAATATTAATGTTTACAATAGAATAGAATAAAATAGAATATTTTATTGTCATTGAGCTTTACAAGCAATAGACAACGTCCCAATGAGATATAGATATATAGGTCTGTATAAAACAAAAGGGAAGAAAAAATAATCATAACATACAAACAATCAGTTGCTGGTTACCAGTATAATAAATAGCATATGTGTAAATAGAATGACTCTCGAACTTACGATAGTTTCTATACATTCAATGAACTCTTCAATCGAATAGAGTGAATTTGCTATTAACCAATCATATAACTTTCTTTTATAAACCTTGAACTTCAGCTGCTGTATAGAGCTGTTAGTTTATTAAATAGCTTTGGTCCTAAAATTTAGTAGCTATTTCTGATTCGATATTCTAGTAAAAGGTATATCAATTTTCTTAGTACTGTATGTAAGTACTTCGTCCCTCAGTGTCATATTAGCAAGGTTTTGCTTAGTGTAAAGTAGCACTTGATAAATATATAGATTAACTACCGTCATTGTCTTAAGCCTGATAAATAATGGTTTACAGTGTTCTTTATCATGCGTTCCAACAATAATCCTGATCATGTGCTTGACTACTGTTACCCCAAATCAAAATATCATATCCCATTATACTATGAAAAAATGCAAAATATTAATTTCTTAAATACTCACGAGGAATTGTATCTTTTAGTTTTCTTAACAGAAAGAGCACTCTGGAGAGCTTGGTACATACATATTTTACATGCTTTTCCCAGGTTAGTTGCCTGTCTATACATATACCAAGAAATTTAACCTGTTTCATCCTAGTTTTCTTTATCATTGCAGTGATTGAGACTAAAGGTTACTTTTTTGTTTTGTCTCCATTAAGGACAAAACGGTCGCTGCTCCTGATAGTGGGCCTTGAGCTTTCATATATACGTTTAAATGCACATTGTTAACACTAACTATATGTTTACGTTCATTTAAATAGGATTTTACAAAATTTAAACTGCTGCTATGGAATCCGTAATACGCTAATTTATCACATAAGATTTTATGATCTACACAATCGAATGCCTTACTTAAATCGCAAAATGTCGCTAAGGCAAAACCCAGGAAGATTTAGGGGACTCCCAGAAGTATTATCCGTCCCTTCCTCGACGCAGGATGACACTACAAACGCGGATGAACTACCCACCAGAAAACAAGGAAGAATCGTTGGAACACTTTCTTCAGAATCTTTTACGCAGTATCGAAAAATATGCTCTAATTAACTACGGATATCAGCCCGAAACGCACCAGACAGAAGACTCCGCGATATGTCAACAATTACACACACACTTCAGATCATTAGAGAATGGCCAATAAACCAGTGTTCAAATTATTGCAATGGAACTGTAGACAACTGAAGGGCAAGGAACCTTTCTTATGGCAAGTATGCAGATTTTTCACTCCTGCTATTCTTCTTCTACAAGAAACGTGGTCTACTCTAACATATCCACCAAAGCTGCCGGAATATAGACTGTATACGCAAAATAGACCAGACGGATACGGAGGAATCGCAGTTGGATTTCACAAACACTCATCCGTCAACGAAATACAACAATTGGATTTACAACATCCACAGCTGATGTATCCGATCCAAGTGCAGGGCTTCAAATACAAACAGATTACCATTGTCAATGTTTACGCCTCCCTAGACAAAGCAATACCAACGACACTATGGAAATATTTGTTCACTCAATGTAAGGGTCCTTGTATCATAGCGGGTGATCCCAATACCAAAAGTATCCTATGGGGATCAAAGAATACTAACAGGGCCGCCGATCTGCTGATGGAGACACTTGAAGATCAATCTTTTCTGATCGGAAACGATGGACAGCAAGCCGCATGTCCAACCTCACCGCTCCACCTTCTGCACCTGATTCAACTCTCTTTAGTGTGGATGCTTACTTATATCATACTTGGACGGTCTATAGTTTCACAGGGGGTAGCGATCACTTTCCTATCCTAACCACTTTGGCAAATATGGAAGGGATCTCTTCACAAAGGTAACCGGGATATGCCGCAACACCTTTCATACCGCTTACTCGTAACTAAGATGCATTACTCTATCAGGAATATTTAAAACAGGCTATGCCGCACCTACATACAGCCAATGGAAGCTCCATCTTTCCACTTCTGACGGAGCATATAACAACAGAGGTGCAACAGGCGGGGAACGAACGAGACGGCAGCAGGAATAGTACCAAACGCTATTCATATCCGTGGTGGGACACACAATGTCAAAAACTGTTCAACAAAAGCAGAGCGGCACAGAAACAATTTTTTTCAGGACAGAACTCCAGAATCCTACTATCACTCGAGACAGGCACAGGCGCAATTCAAACAACAGATACAGAGGAACCGACGCACACACTGGCAGAATTTCTGTAACAGCTTACAAAAAGGGACTAGCCCCACATCCATTTGGAAGTACATTAAGAATGCTCTGACAAAACGTCACACACATTCTGGATTTCACTCTCCTCCCTCTTGGTTGGAGGAATTCCATACTCGTGAAATTGGGCGAGTAGCGACTCGAGAAATTTCACTTCGTGGATACGAGTTTCTTCTTTCTCTGACTTGGGGGCAAAGCGAAAACATTTATTCTGGCATGAGTCTTATATACTCATCTACTCGAGACATTTTACAAGTAGGCAACGTTGAATGGTTAATGACTGTAAAATGTTGAATATGAAGAAAGTGATAGGAAATGGAGAACCCCGAGAATATCCACAGGGTGTTGTCCATCACAAATTGTCACGGTCTTGGGATTGAACTAGGGATCCTCGTGCCAGATGGGTGCACTCTACCAATGGATCAAACTGTTTCCATTTAAAGAAGTATTCCGTACAGTGATAATTAAGAATGTTGTCTAATATTTTTCTCGTAGGTTTTCGTGCTCATGTTGTTAAATAAAGATTTTTTCTACTAGCATTACAATGGATAAATGATGAAAGTGATTATGTATAAGAAATAATAAATATTAAATGGGCGTATCTCTAATATTAAAAGTTAAATAAAATTGAATTACTCGCACACAAATCGTGTTCAAAGAATCAATATATATAAACGTTTCATCCACACCTGTATCACCCTCCTATAATGCAACTAGATAGTTCGTTCGTTTATTATAGTTTAAGTTAAATGCTTGTTGCGATGAAATTTCAAATACGTATTAACAGTCCAGATTAAGAAACATTTCGTATTTTGAAAGTTCATTTATCGCTAATTTTGATACCAACAGATGTCTCGTGAAATTGTTGTTGTCCATCATCACTACCCATGGAATTTTTGTCCATCACAATTGCACATGTTCTGAGATTGATCCATGTAATACCATTTTACAAACACTACCTGGTTTACTGTTAGTTTTAGCTACTGGCATAAGCATACGAACTCATCATCTGAGAAAAATAATCGTTATATTTAATGTTCAGTCTCAACCATGGATAGTCTCAGCTTAAAAACAGAGACTGTTTACCTTAATTCTTTTGCACGGTAGGAGTTTTCAAGTTTATTTCACCTCAGCATGTTCTTATTTTCTTCATTATGTTTAAAGTTGTACATTAAATTTTAAAAGATTCCAGCGAAAACATTTATTCCAACAGGAGTCTTATACAACCACCTAATGGCCTTATAATTTTGAATGCAAGTGTATAAAGCTGTAAAATTGAAACTGTAATCCGTGCACCATAGGTAGTCCTTGAAATCTATCATTCTGGTCCTCTTAAACATTAGTCCAAAAAGAACAAAATAAAATTCATGTAACCTTTGTATCACATAGTATACTAAGAATCTCAAACAATTATTGATACTACTGTGGGATTATAAAATATTCTTCATCGCCTTCAAAATCCTTCACTTCTGGCGCATGATGGATCCATGGTTCGATCTTAGCCCGCCAAGGCATAGAAATCGTATTATTATTCAATTCAAAATCTTTTGTCATTGTAAACTTATAGTAGTAGGGGTCCGCGTATGGCGAACCGAGTCAGCAAAAATTTTCTCGATTCTGATTGGCTGATAGAGGTCACGTGACATTGGGCCCGCCCACGCGGGAAATTCAAATTTTCAGGTCACGTGGTATGACGTCATGAGTCACCCCGCGGGGAAATCCCTCACTCTCTTTTATGACCGGGATTTTTGAAATTCGTTCCCTTTTACGGGTAAGATGAGTGCTTTGATACTTGATTCTGATTGGTTGACAAATGTCACGTGATCTTAGACCCCGGGATATTTGAAATTCGTTCCCTTTTATGGGTAACATGAATGCTTTGGTACCACGATGATGATTGGTTGATAGAGGTCATGTGATTTTAGGCTCTGGGATTTTTTAAAGTTCGTTCCCTTTTACGGGTAAGATGAGTGCTTTGGTACCTTGATTCTGATTGGCTGATGGAGGTCACGTGATCTTAGGTCCAGAGATATTTGAAATTCGTTCCCTTTTACGGGTAAGATGAATGCTTTCGTACCATGATGAAGTTTGGTTGATAGAGGTCACATGATCTTAAACCCTGGGATTTTGGAAATTCGGGTATCCTCTTTGATGTATACTTTGGTACTACGATACTGATTGGAGGATAGAAGTCACATGATTTTATACCCATCACACGGTGAATAGGTTACATGGAAATCCCTCACTCATTTGTTTCATTTTATGGGTAAGATCAATGTTTTGGTATCTCAATTTTGATTGGAGGATAGAAGTCACATAATCTTAGCCACAGCCAATGCTAGAAATTCAATTTTTTTTTTTTAGATTACGTGATATGACAGTGATCACCCTCGACCGGGATTTTAGAATTTTGTTCTCTTTTAATGGTTATCCTTTTTGGTACCTTAAAGTTCCCGTGGAGGGTTCAACACCATCCTTAAATAACCCTTTTATGGTATCATGATATTGTACTGAAGTTTACATTAAATATTATCGTTCTCTTTGACAGATAAGATGATTACCAGCTTTTTTACCTTGATGGAGATCCTGTCCTTGAATTAGTAGCCTATGTCTCTGGAAGTAACAATGGTGAAAGAGGGGTCCATCCTTGTCGCTTGTAGATTTCTTATAACACATTGTTGTGAGTTTAAGCGATTTTTTAAACGCTCAGTAAGCGCTTCATTAATGGAAACAGTGTTGCCAGATTTTTCTTACCTAAACTGCTCCGATTCTTTTCGAAACGGTTCCGCAGAGTGCAAGAAATTTTAAACTAAAAATTTTTCGAACTAAAAAAATTTCAAAACTAAAAAATTTTAAACAAAAATTTTCAAACAAAAAATTTTCGAACTAAAAATTTTGAAACAAAAATTTCAAAAAAATTTCGAACTAAAAAATTTAAACAAATGTTTCGAAAAAAAATTTAAACTAAAAACTATCGAACCAAATTTTCAAATCAAAAAATTATCGAACTAAAAAAATTTTAAATTTTCGAAACCAAAAAAATTCGAACTAAAAAAAATTAAAAATTTTTAGAAAAAAATATTTTAAACTAAAAACTTTCGAACTAAATTTTCAAATCAAAATTTTTCGAACTAAAAATTTAAAAAAAAAAATTCGAACCAATTTTTAAAAACAAGTTTCGTACTAAAGATGTAAACCACATTTGAAAATTTTCAAATCAATTTTTTGAACTAAATTAAAAACCAAATTTTGGACACTATAAATTCTTTAATTAAGTTTTCGAACAAATCATTTAAACCAAATCTTGGATATATTTTCCACCTTAAATTTTCAAGATTACCATTACTTGAAAACAAGTGTTCAAGGTTTCAAGAAATAATAAAACACATTTTTTTTCAACTTGTTGTATTTTAACGAAAGGTATGTGCTTTTCTCATACAAGGTGATTAACATAATAAATACAGGATCTAATTAATGAATATTTTGGACGTGTCATCATCTTCGAATCTTGTAGACGTATCCTGTAAAGAAAAAGAAGAAACAATGGATTACTTTATGAATTTCTTTTTTCCTGAAACAATAAAAACGAGTAAATATTGATAAGAGAGAAATAAAACTTACTCGTAAAAGATGGATGTGTTTAGGCTCATCTTCCTCCTCGGGTACGAGATGACTGCATTTTTTCACCGATGGTGGTGTTGGTGGTTTATGAACTCTTCTGGGTACTGCATTTTTCTTGGTGTTGCTCCTTTATGGTCAAGGTTCCCCCTTGGATACGAGATGACTGCATTTCTTCCACTGATGGCATTGGTGGTTTATGAACTCTTCTGGGTACTTCATTTTTTTCTGGGTGTAGCTGCATTGTGGTTAAGGAGGTAAAAAAGGAAAAGGAAAAAAGAAATGGCGGCCTCATTGGGTGTTTACAGTTTTTTCTTTATCTTCTTCTTTTTCCAGTTCCAACTTCTGTTTTTTAACGTACCCGTAACGGAACCGTATCATAGGAATTGAGTTCTTTAAATCGACGTTTTGTGTATCGGATGCTGTACATTTTTCTTCTTTGCGTGTGACGATGGTATGGTCTTTGTTCCTGCATATTTTATGGGGGATGGTAATGGTGACTTGTCCACGGCATTGATTTGTAATCATTTCTTTTAGCGTGCTGAAATTTAATTGCTGTCCTGCATCATAGTTTAATGTAAATCCTCTAATTTTACATATGTAGCTGGTGACGTTGGTGTCCGGATTGTATATTTCTAAGCTGTAATTTTTCGGCCCTCCACTGACAAATGTCTTGATGTACGCTCGTTGTCCATAAGACTCCATCTCATCCGATAAGCATCCCAAGTACGTTGAAGGTTCAATGGTTGGCTCTCCAGGCTTTTCTGTAAAAATCACAGAATCCGTGTCGAAATATAAAACACGTTCCTGTAACATTTCCAGGTACTTGTACAGTTCCAAACGTGCCTGACATGTTGTAAATGCACCTAACACGACATTGGTGATTCGGTTTTGAACAGGCACATGTTCATTGTACTCCCAGAACGCATATAACATGGTATCATTGATGGGTACAATTTGATGGAGTTTAATGTCGGGGGAAGTGAGTTTTTCATAAAATTCTTCCGGCCGATCAATAATTGTGGTCTGGCTAAAGTTTGAACGTTGCGAAAGCTTTCCCCATAATGCGTTAACAGAAAGCTTAGATAAACTTCTTCGTGCAGGATTATTTTCAATTTTGGACGGATCCAATGCAATACCTCCACGCTCCAGGACGGTTTGTATAAATTTTGTTTTGTCTTCATCGGTGACACAGGAACTGGGCCAGCCAGAAGCTTCCATTTTCGATTTCAAAAATGTATTGATATATTCCGTGAACAAGCCACCTGTTTTCGTGATGGGATCATATTGTTCAATGTCATAATCCCAAATTTCAAAGATTTCCACCGGTTGATATCCTAATTCTATTGCCTTCTGTATTTCATATGATACCCATGTTCCAGTGAGGCACCGCTCCTGATCGTTGTGCGTACACGTTGCTGTAGGGTCTGGGTTCATTTCTTCGGCACACGCAGCACACAGTGGAAACAATAGTTTCTTGTTGCATCGGTAAGGCAGGAGACCATGATAAAGATGGCGACTTGGTAATATCGTCATTTTGATCAGACCATTGAGTTTATTTATTGGTGGTATATTTTCATCACCCTGTAGATAAATTCTAGGATGTCCTACAGGGTATTTAGCACACTTATTTATGTAAGGATAAAGCGAGACAATATCGAAATATTTTATTACTTCTCCTGCTTTTTCGTCGACTAGGTGGTACAATTTCACACAATTGGTCCTTCCTCCAAAAAAGCTATCTCTTGGATTTAATGGTCTGCGGTTCATGTACGGGTGATTCTTCAGATACGTCGCCATTGTTGGATTTTGTTTTAAGAACTGATTAAATTCGCACTCCCACATTTCATGTACAATGTACCCCAATTCACGCAGTCTTGCATTTTTTCTTTGCGTTCGTTCATAACGGAATTCCATGGTGTCTTCTGGATTGCTGTAGATGGGCTGATTACGGCCTGTAGTAATACACACTTTACACCCGTGAAAAAAGCAGCCGGCATGCTCGTAGACGTGCTCCTCTAACGTCTCAGGATCTTGGTAGTAACCATCAACATGGAATCCCGCAATAAACACTTCTTTTTGTCGGGCCGCATGTAAGATTTGTTTCCCTTCGCTTTTTTCAATGTAGGCCAGCCATTGCATTGCAGCGATCGATTGGGTACTTCTCCATCGATAGCCATGTGCCGGTAGAATTCCAATGGTGTTGGGTTTGAGGAAATTCCGGCGGAATACTAAATTGGAAGCACTTGCAATCGTGATCGTCTCCAAGAAGGGATTCACTTTGGTTTCTGCTTCAAATGACGTCATAAACGAAACGCATGCTTGTCGCAGTACATTGACATCTTGAATACAATAATTGATAATTTCTTTCTGGAAATCAAACGTGTCATTACGATGATCGTTGTACCAATGCATGAACTTGTTTCTGTCTTCGACGGCCATTTCATCTGCACCATAATACTTCGTTTCTGGAAGTGGTCCAATATACGATTGATTTTCTTTGGTGTTGAAGAAATGCGGGAAGTATCCTTTGGTTGCGGGTAAATTGAACGCTTTTGACAATTTGCTTAATGCCATAGGCAGGAAGTTCAAAGAGTCAATGAACGTCAGATTATTCAAGGTTAAACTCAGTATCTTGGTCCCATTTAATATGACGTCAGGTCTCCATTGACATTGTTCTACCATGGTCTTTAGAATAAAATGCCCATCGTAGCCCTTCGAGTTGTGAGCGAGACAGAAAATCCTATTTATATTGGAGAAAATCAGTACTGGAGCAGTACTGGAGAAAATCATAAACTGGATCCTGTCCTTGGAAAATATGTTGGCGCTGACCACACGTACTGCAAGACTGCTGGATATTATCGTTTTCAACACATGCGTAACATACTTGTTGTGCAACCAATAAATTCGGAACGTGTACATACATATTATCATCAATATTCTTGTCTTGCATGGATTCTATATCGTAAAAAATCAATAAGGCTTTCTTTGCATGCATGAGTGAAGGAACACCGGGTTTCAAGCATTGTCGATCAGGAAGCATAAAACATTGATGTGATCCCGGAACAATCTTCTTACAAACATTACAAAAGATCTCATTACAATCATGAATGCGTTGTCCACTTCGTACAAAAGAATATACTCTGTAACATTTAGTACATTGCTTCACCATTCTACATACAGGTTCCCCATGATGATATACAATATTACGATGATTGTTAAAACATTTTTCGCCGTAAAATTGACGATTGCAGTCGTTGCACAATATCAGCGTTTGATTCTTGTCACATAGAGGTCTTTGTAAACATTTGGAGCATGTTACAGGACAATTTTTCACATGTCTGTTACGTTCACTATACTTTTTATGGCACGCTTCACAGTAGAACTTGGTTGCAAAACAAGCCGTTAAAGATTGGATGATGTCAAAGTGTCCAGCCAAACAAATCAAATTTATGGGAGTGCGATTTTCATCATTGGGCCCCTCGTACATGATGTCGCGGCCTGTGAAACTGGTGTACACAGTAATTTTATATTCTTTGAGGTATGACTGGAATTGTCGAATTTCATTTACACTGGCACCATGATCCAAATTCACTCCTGCATTTGCACATAACGCATCCACTTCATCGTCCACAACACATTTCGATTGATCTTTATACTGCTTATGTCGTTTCATATCTGTATTCTTGTATGCCTTCAGGCCAATAGCAATAACAAGGGCGTACGCCAAGCACCTTGAATCTTGATTTTTTACACGTACAATCCCTCGCTTGATTCGTAACAATTCTTCATTTTGTAGTATTCCTTGCCGCAAACCGCCGCCGTAGCCACGTGGAATATCCACACGATGAAAATGAACGGTGAATGGTTCGTGCAGGAGAAATGAATTGTTACTTTGTAAAACTCTTTCAAACGAGGCCCACATCGTTTCCAATGTCAGGTTTCGGGCTTGGCGAAAACTCACCCAAAATGGCTTATTGGTATTGCGTGGTGATATTACCGATAAACCAACCATCGCCTCATCGTCGACATTGGCTAATAAATGGTCCAGCATTGCTTGGAAACTATTATGCACGTATTGGATAATATCGGTTCCTACGGGTGGTGCATTAAATTGAATTTCGAGCATTCTGCCCTCAATGTTAAATCGTCTATAATGACGAGTGATTTCATTACGAACAGTAAAACCCGATTCGGCCATGGTTAAAAAAAAGAGAAAACAAACAAACAGGTACGATAAAATATGTAATGGGAAAAAAGGAATTGAGCAGTGTGAATTTACTACAAAAGAAAAGAAGAAAGAAAAATCTTAATCACCTGATAAACAGGAAATCATAACATTCATGATAAATTCTTAACTAAGTAATTCATGTAAAGGTCCTGAGTTTGATTCTCTGGCAGTGGCGTTCAGAATCTCATTATGAAAGCACACGTACTAGAAATCAAAGTTGTTTTTTAATAATTATGTTACTGAAATAAGTGTTTTATTGCTGTCAAACTCGAGACCATTACATCAGCATATAACTGACCTACGGCTCTGTAGTGATAAAAAGAATGCATGAAATGAATGAATGTTTCAACAGTGCTGAGATGTTAGAAAGTACGTGTAAGCATTTTCCCACTCACAACGACCTTTAAATGATGCGTTTGCAAGTTGAAGAGAACCATCAAACATTAACCTTACGCATACGTAATTGTCAAAACAAAATCTGTATAGCGTAAAACTTTTAACCAAATATTCATGCACTCTTTTTTATTTAAGCGGTTAGCGTACATGCTTCTAGCGTGGAAGGCCCTGGTTCAATCCTCGGTGGGTTTGCTTTCCACGTCGGGTCGCTGTCAAGCTTTTTTCTGAAACTTAATATTCTCATGCGTTATCATACATTATTTTCAAAACTAAGCTAAGTGGTTGACGTACACAACTCTGGCCCTGGTTCAATCCCGGGTGATTGCTCGAATATCACGTTAAGCTGAAGGGGACGCTAAACTAAAATAATGCTTTCAAAGGGAATCGAACCATATTATTCTCAGGCATAGAGTTTAAAATTTTGTAATGCATTCTTTTCAAAACTAAGCGCACACATCTTTGGCCATGGTTCAATTCCCGACGGGAGTTCACATTCAACATTAAGCTGAAGGGACGCTAAACCATATCATTTCTCGTGCTTAGTTTTAATGTGTGGGTTCGATCTCGCGAGTTTATTCGCGTTACTCCCACTTTCCCATTCCACTAATTCCTTCATAGGCTAAATATTTCGTACTAAAAATAAAACAGTGTATTCGTGATGCGCCCACAAATATGAAATAAAAATGATTTTGGAATCTTGTGTGAAATATAAAATCTCATTAAACTTACCTCAAATTCAATGAACAAAAAGTCGGTGCAGTAAAACTTAAATGAAGACACTTTTAAAAGTAGACCTTCTCACTTGATAGTTGAGAGCGGTGTAGGATTTGAAAAATGAAATTTAGATTTTTACTTAGGTCGCTGTGAAAACGATGTCATCATCAACCAATCAGAAACGAGGAAATTCATAAAATGATGTCACAACGAACCAATCAAAACGCTGCTTTTCGTCATGAATCACGAACCAAAACGATGTGTAACAATCGATCGTGACGTCATTCACGTTCCTCAATAGGTACAACATCTAGTATCGCAATTCCGATCATGACATCATCCCAAAATGCTTTCTGCCAGGATCATGTCACTACCTGTCGTAAATTGTGACGACATTTCATTTTCCTCCTATTCCGTAAGAAAATGTCAATGTTTCCTTTTTTCATGAATCATGCTGACACGTTCGTAGTAAAACTAAAGTAATACGATACAACATCCGCTGACGTTTGCATTTTCAATCATATGTGCTTCTATGTCAACACACAAAGAAGTCTATCAGCATTAATCCACGAACGGAAGCGTTACACTGCCAGATTTATTTTCTTAAAGTATAAGTGTATCATTTTCAAGAACCATGGTTCGAAACCCACCAAGCACGATTAAAACCGAATTCATTCATAGCTAAGCTGTTAGGATACACGTCTTTGGTTTGAAAGACCTGAGTTCGATTCCGGGAGAAACATTTCCTAGGATTTTTCTTTTTAGTTTTCTAAAAATTGGTTTAAATTTCTAGTTCGAAAATTTTGAAAGTTTAGTTCGAAAAGTTTAAAAGTTTAGTTCGATAAAAAAGTATGATTTGAAAATTTTTAGATGTGATTTACATCTTTAGTTCGAAACTTTTGTTTTTAAAAAACGTTTTAGTTCGACAAATTTTTGTTTCAATTTTTTGTTCGAAATTTTTTTGAAATTTTTTAGTTCGAAAATTTTTTGTTTGAAACTTTTTTGTTTCAATTTTGTTGTTCGAAAAAATTTGTTTAAATTTTTTAGTTCGAAAAATTTTTAGTTTTGAATTATTTTTTTTAGTTCGAAAAAAATTTTAGTTTAAAATTTCTTGCACTCTGCGGAACCGTTTCGAAAAGAACCGGAGCAGTTTAGGTAAAAAAAAATCTGGCAACACTATTTCCATTAATGAAGCGCTTACTGAGCGTTTAAAAAATCGCTTAAACTCACAACAATGTGTTATAAGAAATTTACAAGCGACAAGAATGGACCCCTCTTTCACCATTGTTTAAAAAAAGTAAGAAAGCTGGTAATCATCTTATCTGTCAAAGAGAACGATAATATTTAATGTAAACTTCAGTACAATATCATGATACCAAAAAGTGTTATTTTAAGGAGGAGGTTGAACCCTCCATGTGAACTTTAAGATACCAAAAAAGGGAACAAATTCTAAAATCCTGGTCTAGGATGGATCGCCGTCATAGCACTCTGAATTTCTCGCATGGGCTGTGGCTAAGATCATGTGACTTCTATCCTCCAATCAAAATCGAGATACCAAAACATTGATCTTACCCATAAAAGGAAACAAATGAGTGAGGGATTTCCATGTAACCTATTCACCGTGTGGTGGGTCTAAAATCATGTGACTTCTATACTCCAATCAGTATCGTAGTACCAAAGTATACATCAAAGAGGATACCCGAATTTCCAAAATCCCAGGGTTTAAGATCATGTGACCTCTATCAGCCAAACTTCATCATGGTACGAAAGCATTCATCTTACCCGTAAAAGGGAACGAATTTCAAATATATCTGGACCTAAGATCACGTGACCTCTATCAGCCAATCAGAATCAAGGTACCAAAGCACTCATCTTACCCGTAAAAGGGAACGAACTTTAAAAAAATCCCAGAGTCTAAAATCACATGACCTCTATCAACCAATCACCATCGTGGTACCAAAGCATTCATCTTAATCGTAAAAGGGAACGAATTTCAAATATCCCAGGGTCTAATATCACGTGACCTCTGTCAACCAATCAGAATCAAGTATCAATGCACTCATCTTACCCGTAAAAGGGAACAAATTACAAAAATCCCGGGTAAGGGATTACCCCGCGGGGTAACTCATGACGTCATACCACGTGACCTGAAAATTTGAATTTCCCGCGTGGGCGGGCCTAATGTCACGTGACCTCTATCAGCTAATCAGAATCGAGAAAATTTTTGCTGACTCGGTTCGCCATACGCGGACCCCTACTACTCTTATATCGAGGAAGTTGAGGTTTTAATATACAATGACAATCGTACCTGTTATACTATATATTATGAAACATGATAGCTTCCTTACTCTGAAGAACGTTCTTTAGGTTAAGGGATAAGCCAATTAAGCCAATAAATGAATGCTGTAGGAAATGGAAGTACCAGGAGAAAAAAATGTTGTCCACCACAAAGTTCACTTGGTCGGTTTTAAATCACGACCATCAAAATGTCGTTCTACCACTGAGTCATAGTGCTCTCCCCATATTCGAGTATACCTCACTGTGGGTCTACAAGTTTCAAGAGGTTACCATACAATGTTTATTATCAGGATCAATAAAAGTAAAGCAAAGTTCTTCCAGAACTTTGCACGTACCACTTCTCAGGGACTTCCGCAAGGATCTTGTCTCAGTCCACTGCTCTTCAACCTCTACATATTGGAATTTCACAACACACTGAGGGAACACGTCCGCATTTTCAGTTATTTTGATGATCATCTGTTATATGTTCGCGGTTCCTCCTTAACAGAAATCCAAAGACGCTTACAAGTCGCTCTGAACTTTGTACAACAATGGAAGTTCTCGAACGGCATGCATGTAAATTGGACCAACACAACATATACCATATTCACACGGAAAAGACAGATAGGTCACATTCACCTGCAGATTGACAATCTCAGATTGACACAACAGCCGCAGTTTACTTATTTGGGAATCACCTTTGACCAGCGATTAAACTGGCAGTTACAACTAACATCGTTACATGAGAAGATACGACCGTATATCAACATCATACGAAGTGTTAGTCATAAAAAATGGGGGACGAACGTAGGCCCATTACTCCACATCTCTCAACAATGTGTGGACGCCATTCTTCTCTATGGAGTTTGTCTGTTCGCACCTACGCCTGTGAGACTTTGCCAAATACCACTGCGGCTTCAAGCTACCACTCTCCGTACATTTTTTTCTTTACCACAAACCGCTCCTACTAACGCATTATTAGAGGCTGCCGGTACAATCCCATTCGCAGTTCAAATGGAATACTATGTCTCGAGATTCATCATGAGAAGGTTAGGAACAACAACATCCAGAGTGATTCCGAAACTCGAACTCCTCTACACGCACAACAGACATTACCGTATCGACAGAGACTTCCATGGTTATATCACGCATATGCAAACCTGCGACGCTGGAAACAAACAATATACCGGAATCCTCGTCTACCATGCTATAACCTGCAATATCGAACTACATTGCAATCAGCTACACTGGAATTACCGATTTCTACTAACAAACGAACGAACTTACTATGCCCGCAGAGCGTGGCTCCCAGATGGGACTTTTACATGGCAGCAAACCATTCTCATCACATCCTAATATATACAGATGCTTCCAAAAGAATGCAAGCAGGAGTGGAATACACAGGGGCGAGTATATACATACCTCATTCACTACACGTTGAACGACAACGACTACCAAGTGAGATGTCAATTTTCCACGCTGAACTATGGGGTATACGTATGGGATTGCGACATGCTATAGAACATAACTACCAAAGTTTTGGAATCTGTAGTGACAGTCTTAGCGCCTTAACAAGCCTCCAAACCACGAGCCTCTCTAACCGCATGACATGGATCCACGGTAATATCAAACAACAGATCACAACCATCAAGGACAAAGGACACAGTGTCCTCTTTTTCCAGGTATTTGGTCACACTGGCATACATGGCAATATGGTCTTGCAGAGGAAAGTATACAGTTGGATCACATCACTGACTTCTCGATTCCCATGGAGAGCCTCCACGCCCTACTCCAAAAACAACGACTGAAAAAATGGAGACGATACCAAGATCAACATAGACATCGAGAAGGTAAATATTTTTGGGCACTATTTCCAAGACCCACGACGAAACAGTGGATTACGCCTGCAGGTTGATCGAGAAGACATGTGTGTTTACTTTTTAGATTGGGTAATAGTATACATGAGAACCCCTTGTCTTCCCTGCGCGAGGATACTTCCTACTGTTCCACTACGTAGGGAAATGATGTTATTTCATGTGCAAGTGGTAACAGAACACACAGGAAACCCAGATCACGTTGTATTCACACTCCAACATGAAGTGTGAATACACCGTGATCTGCGTTTCTTCTGTGTTCCATTACCACTTCTACATCTAATAAAATCATTTTATACGTAGTGCAACAGTAAGAAGCATCCACGTGCACGTGACATGCGATATGTATTTTAAATGCCCCACATACTCATACACTATGTACAAGGGCACAAGGACACATACCATATAAAAACATTCCTAGAAAAAGATCTGTAAGTACAAGGGCATATTTCAAGAATGCAATAAAAATAAGGGAGGGAGTACCAACCGAAAACGCGCACACAATAAGTATAATGCTTATATTATTTTTTAACATCAAGAAATATCAAGAACTGTAAAAGTTAATGCCTAGAATGACCTATTCACCAGCATACCACTGCTTACCGCCCGATTCATCACTTTTTTAAATATAATATTAAGCACACTCATTAAGTGCAATAGAAGACGAAGACTTCAAAGCACCAATATACCCACACAAATAAAATTACACGTGGTTCACGATCCACGCACACCACCCATTTTTTGTTCTTCTTCCTCATAGTACTCAGTGTGCCACCAACTACCTGGAGAACAAAAAGCACAACTACGTCAATGTACGCAGAACCATAAAAAAATGCTACCTCTACATAGGCGGAACCTCTGCCTAGAACTGCAGGACGTTATACGGCCCGCAAGAAAATTCCCGAAAATACAAATTACAAGTTAGGCGAGCTATACACTACGAGATCAATCCTAGGAAATATCTTAGGATTTATCTTCGGAAAAATGTTATGACATATCTTGTAGGAAATCCTACCCTTTTTGTGCCATACACGTGAAGAGTTTTCCTGTCTGACCGAATGACGTTTATCAACATTGTGAAATAGTTATATTTAATAAAAGTACAAAGTTGAAGATTTACTATGCTAACCACACTGCACTTCCCAATGATATTGATATCAGGCGCTATATTGTTAAATTGGATACCTCTAAAAAAAGAAAGAAGAAAAAAAGTAAGAAGGCTGCTGAAATACTTTTGGCGCACCACATTTTAGAAGATTTACAAGTAAAATTTAATACTTTGCATAAAAAGACATATTTATAAGGAACAATTTTCTGCAAGCAAGATAATTAAATACAAAGTAATACACCTGTATTTTATGTTTACAACTCTAGGGTTACTAGTGTAAAATCATTATAAATGTTTTAACGACGGATATAATAGGTGAGAGACAATGTTTAGCAGAAAGGATCCAGCAATTTTTCTAAGAAATGTTACAATTTCGGTAGTTTCTATTCACATTAGTTTAGGTTCGTTCAGGTTAGTTACGGTTATGTTACGTTAGATTATATTAGTATATGGGTCCAGCTCAAAAAGTGAAACATTTACCTAAGTGGGTGCATACGAAGATGGCCGGTGATACTATTTTCCACCACCAGTGCATTTCTGCATAATTTACAGAAGCTATAATTTATGTTTACAAGTGGAGCGCTACTACCACGATACCATGATAAGTGCTATTCAAACTCGTATCATTACCAAAACTCACTCGTTTTCACTACATTCACTGACGCGCCTGTTTCCTTCGCTCGCACCCCCTAGCTGACGCTCGGACCCCGCTTCGCCCTGTTTTGACTGGGCTAAATAGCATTCGTACTTTCCAGAGGCCACCTAGCACAACTTGGTTTGCGTTTTTTGCACTATACTTATTATACTATATATCCTTACCCCGTATTTGTACGCAAATCGTAAAAAAATGTAGTTTATCAACAATTGGTTTTGATGGTCTCCTTGAGGAATTTTATCTATGCTATGTGAGATATTTTTTTCATGTCGGTCAACGCAAATCATTTTGGAAACAGTGACAAATTATATTTTTTCAACAATTATATCGAGTTGTACACCTAAAGTAAACCTGCACGATCAGAAGATACCTCATCAGTTGTGTTTCATTTGTTTTGTTTTCACTTTCTCTCACCTGATGTCGCTTAAATCGAAATCTTACGAATTTTCTTTCCGAAATAGAGCGTGCTCTAAACAAGAGAAATCTCATAGGATCGTTCAGAACACAGAAAATGACATGCGATCTGATGCCATACACGTTGAGGTTTTGACTCTAGGACAAATCGTAAGAGATTTCCTAGGATCTATCTTATGGTGTATAGCAGGCCTAACAGAATGTAAACAAGAAAAAAAACTTCGCGTTGCGTTCAGCTCACAAAAAACATCTACGAAATGACGCAAACCTCTACGGAATAACCCCAACCCTTCACTTTTGTGCACAAAAACCGCTAAGGAATCACGCTAGTCCTGCTACTACTGCATACAACTCTCAAACATTTGAAGAGCGTTTGCCGTGAAAAAAAACAACAGGTAAGAAGAACAACAAACACGAAGACAGGTACGTTCTTTTTTATTTTCGTATCACTCGAGACGTAAATCAAAGTCGGTTTGTTACGCCCTTGCTAAGTGCGTAGATACTCAATGAATAATCCCTAAAAGTATGAGCGTCCAGCTCCCGGAACTGACGCGGTTTTACGTATACTATTAATTTAGAATGTAGTGTTGAAAAAAACGGTTTTTTTCTGTGAAGTTTTTTTCAATAAAAAACATCGTTCTTTTTCATGTTTTTTTCAAATGTCTGTTTTTTTTGGCAACTATTATTTATTGATTTAAATTGCAGATTATTGAAATAATCAACAGAACTTGAGTCGAAGCCCTCGTAACTTACAATTCGTTTCTTTCTTTGTACCTATACGAGCAAAATTGTGTGATTAATCCTTTCGGACCCAGGTCATTTTTGGCGTTTTCCTAAATTTTCAGTTAGTGACTTATTGCTCATAAATCATTTATTCGATTGATATGGTTAAGGTCTGGTTTTTAAGAAAATGGATATGGCTATTTTTTGGTGTAAGTTGCATTGCAGTGTTGTCAACGGGTGGGAAATTATTGAGGCAAAGGTAAGAGTGAAAATTTACAAAGAAATCCCTAATTGAATTTTATTTATTTATTTTTTTTTTTTTGGTATCTAGCACCACTGCCACCATATGAGTTCAAGTCACCTAAAAATTCTTTGGTGTATTTACAAGGTACAGTGAGATCCTGAAGTCGCTGGTTTCCATTCATAGAGGGAAAGGAAAAATTCTCTGTCATCATACACATGAAATTTTGACACTTTTTACGCCTCAGAAGCAAAAGTCAACAGATATGCCGGGGCTACAGCTTCTGTAATTATCCTAATGAAACTTTTTATGGTACGTTCTCTAGGTCAAAGAGAAAGCTTTCAGGTAGTGGTACGTTTGTTTCAATGTAGCCAGCAAGAGGGAAATAGTAGATGGGAAAAGGGAAATTTTTCAAAATTTTAACCTAAATTCGGGAATAAATTGTTTTGGCTGGAAATTCTGCCATCAGACAGACGAAACCTATCTGAAAATAAACTTTGGTACCACAAAAATATATCCTACAAGTATCATGACGATATATGACAAAGTAGTCATGAAATTAAAAAAAAATATCTCATTCTACCTCAGAAATTCACCATTTTCTTACCATTTACAGAACATGGTTTATTATAAACCTCAACTGTACTTCCCCTAATTATTCTAGTGAAACATTTTATAGTGCACTGTGTAGGCTAAGGACGAAGCTTTTAGACACTCGTACGTTTGTTTGAATGTAGTCAGCAAGAGGGAGATAATAGAAACAAAAAAAGAAAAATTTTCAAAAATTTCCCCCTAAAATCTGGAATTAAAATTTTCTGTAGCTGGCAACACTGCTGTCAGACACACACACACACACACACACACACAAACTATCTTAAAATAAGCTTTGGTATCCCTCTAATATATCCTACACATATTGTGTGACGATATCTAATAAAGTAAACATGTCAATAAAAAATCTCATTATACCTAAAAAAAAATCACAGTCATCTTTCCAATTAGAGAACAAGGTATACTGTAAACCTCAACTGTACTTCCCCTAATTATCCTATTGAAACTTTCTATAATGCGTTGTGTAGGACAAAGACGAGACTTTCAGATACTGGTACGTTTGTTCCGATATAGCCAACAAGAGGAAAATAATAGAGACAAAACAGATAATTTTCCCAAAATATCTCCCTAAACTTTAGGATTAAAATTTTCTGTAGCTGGCAACACTGCTACCAGACAGACGGGAACTATCTTAAATTAGACATTGGTACACCACTAATATATCCTACAAATATCATGGCAATATTTAAGGAACAAAGATTTTAATTACCAAAATTATATTACGGTAAACAAAAGTAGGGAAAACTAGAAAAGTCAAGGGTTAGAACCTAAGTACGAATTTTTCGTGCGCCCCCTAATTACCCCATTGTAACGATCTGTACCCGCGTTTGTTCAGTAAGGACAAATGTTCAACTAGCGTAAGTTGACTTGCACGGATTTATAAATAAAAAATTCAATTTTTTGCCCAAATTTAGGGTAATTGTAATTTTCCTAATTGGCAACACTGCGCGCAGGCCCGTCCAATTAATGTCAACAGTCAGGTATCCATCCGAGGTATCTGTCTGGCAAGTCTTAAGGAGGTCTCTACAACGAAGGAAGCTGCAGGGGAAAAAGAAGTAAAGGAAATTCAAAAATTTTCGAAATTTTGACTGGGGTGAAATTTGAGAAGGAAATTCGACACCCAGTACAAAAAGAATTTAATATGATAAACTATGGTCCAATCAATTTTGGCAAAAATAACATCCCGATATCTTAGTTAGTGTCCACACAGGAGCGGATTAAAATAGTGACATACCCGTGTGTGCCACTTTGGCCACTTGGGTTTGAAAGGGTTACGAGTGTACATTTGATTACATTCTTTTCATTACTAACCCGTGTTGCTGTAGTAGTTATAGTCTCGACTAAGACTAATATCGTTGTTGTAAACAATAACTTTATAAGGAAAATTTTCTCTCGTTTTCACATCTTAGTTCCAACATTGTTGGTGAGAAAAGCAGGGTGTTTCAAAATGAATATCGGGGTTTTAAGTCTTCGTAGTACTTATTACATTTTACGTACAATTATAAACAATACATCAAGTAAAAGAACACATCAAACAGTCTTTGCTACAAGTATTCGATGTAAGATTCATTCATCACACGGCACACATCTAGTCGATAGGCGAGAAAGGTCCATAAACATTCCGGCATATGGTACAAAACACATTCAATTTAGGGGAGTATCGTTTCAACTGTACCATCTCCTGAGGATTTGCTGACCGCCAGATGCGAACATTATGAGTGTTCACATTAGCTCTTAGGTGAAATGTCGATTTATCACTGAAGACGACACGATCCAGAAAATCTTCATTGTTGTGCAGCAATGTTTCACTTGCGAAGTTGGGCACGTAAACCGTAGTTTGTAGGCTTCAGACCTGTAGCAACTGCAAACGATATGGACGTAGTTGCAAGCGCCTCCTTAATATTCTTCACACAGACGGTTGCACTGTAACTACAGATTCAGACCTTATTAAAACACAACAAGCTTTCTGCTCTCTAGTCTCCATCTTTGCTTTTTGCTCTTTTTGCTGCAAACAGACGAAACAATGCATGTGCATGCGTCCGTACAAAACTGAGTTGATCTTTCGTTTGATATAATATTTATAATTGTAAGTTAATTGTAATAGATACTACAAAGTTTTAAAACTCTAATATTCATTTTGAAACACCCTGCATTACTTCAAATTATCTCATCCTATATTCATGTCTTGTAAATACATATCATCAGGACCAGCCCTACTCAATTTGTTGCAACGTGCAATGGCATAATTTTCCGCTTCCCCCTTTCTCCAGAAAGAGCAAATTCTAAAAGTCATGATTTTAAGTATGCTACTCCAGCATGAACAACGAAGAGAAGGGTAACTGCAGTAGCACTCAGAAAGGCTTAAATACTTACTAAAAATACAATCTCGTTGTGTCTATTTTTTTCTTTAAATATTAATCTATTATGTTAGTGAAAGATAAAGCAAATACCTGCAGAGGAAAGATGGTAATCCTTTTTACAGAATTCAATATCGAGCTTCAATCTTAATGTATCAGTTTGCAATTCCAGTGCAACTAAACTTAGCTCTTTTATCTTTATTTTTTGATTTGTTTTCTACATCTGTTAACATTTAAAAAAAAAAACTTGTTTCTATCTTCAATGATAAGGAACTTGTTTGTGACAAAAACATGACTAATTGTCACATCAAAACTGTGATAACTGACTAAATGGAACAGCTATTCGCTACTATTCGAGAATTGAATTCTTGCATTTGACAACAATCAAGCAATTTGTGCTCGGGTTTATTTGACCATTTGTTTTAGCATTGTCCATATGACCTTAAACTAATGCGACCTAAACATAATTTATGAATGTAGTATTCAAATAGGTCAGCTTGGTAAATGTAACTACCATCATCCTGAAGTCTGTTTCCAACAAGAAATATTTACTTTAAATAATATACTTATGACAGATTTTGCCGGATCCTTCAAACTTTCTGCTCTATGCAAATGCACCTGTTGCACTTTGCACATACGGTAGAGCCGGCTCTGCATATCATACATATCTAGTCAACAAATTATTTATATACGATATTTAGAAAAATACTAGTAAGCAAAGTAGTTTTTACCTTGAGACAAGTTATTTGAATTTTATACTGTTCGTGACATTATTTTCGTATTTATTAAAGGCCTACTTTCACGAAGAAACAAAATTTCATTTCTACTTTTATTTCTTAGTTGATATTGATGAAAACTGCTGAAACCCGATTTTGTTAGTAAGTATGCTATTAATATAAATTGTAAAATATTTGTAGCGTATCAGTATCTAGCGTTTAAATTATGTTGCATTTTACGGAGATTGCACGTACATAAAAATATTTCATACTTAAATAGACGTAAGATGCATTAAAAATGACTATTTGAAAGAAAAAACGAAATTTAGAAAAAAACGAGGCAAAGTTTTTTTTCTAAAAAAACGTACATTTTTGAAAAAATACGAACGTTTTTTTTCTATTTATAACACCGCACCAGAATTTTCTATTTATTAGATTGTACTTAGGAGTTACTCAAACACCGTATAGATTATACCGACAAGGACATCGTAACACACCTCTTTGTTATTGTGCCTAGCAAGAAGGGAGATTATCTTATCTCATATTTCAGTGTAAGCTAACTCCAGCCTACCGTACCACCCTCTATACTGTAATTCATCATTTCCACCATACCACACCAGTGACTGTTCCCTTTATCTTAGCGAATAATATTCGAACAGTAGTGTATCATCTCCTTCAATACATAATAATTAACAACATTTCGCTTTAATTATTTCTTGCACTACAGCTCGGTATAACTCTCAAGTGCGATATATCCTCCTGTAACGACTGCCAATAGTACATCTAAACCACTATAGACGAATCTAACAGAACTGCCCAGAAGACTCTTGTTCTTGTAACCTCATACAGAGGTCATACATAGGGGAAGATGCGGCACCGTAGTAGTTAAGTCCGCTATGGCCCTGGAATTGCTGAAAAAATAAAAAAAATTGATAAATCTCTACTAAAGTAATTGCTTATTGTACATTTGTAACTCGTTGTGTCCAGTAAAAACCTTGAAGAAGATACATGTTGCGTGCACTGAAGACCAGACCTCAAGAGAATAGTTGAACTTAGATATCTATGTTAGTAATGATCTTGAAAATTATCCTAGTGGGAAGATGAAAAATGTCAAATGGATTTCAGACAGTTCTCTGGTGATGAGAGTGATGCATAACAGGACATATATACCATGAAGATTGTCGAGCAATATCATGTTTCCACTGAGGATTGAGTCAGTTTATTATTATTATCATTATCACCACCACCACTACCACTATTATTATTATTATTATTATTCATTGGTGTTCTTGGCTTTTATATTCTGATAAGCTTTAGAAATCAAATTGGAAAAAAAATCACAGGTGAAGTCGATACTAGCACTTTCGCCAGATAAATTATCAAATGCCTTGAAGTTATTCCTTTTATTTTTTATTTATTTAATTTTATTTAAGGTATCCATATAAAAATGAAGAATATATTTGCATCGGGTTTAGTAGTTTTAGAGAGGGATACCATTTATCTATAAAAATTCAATCAATAATTGGATGAGAGTCCAAGAGGTCGTAGCTAAAATTTGTGCAACAGAAAAAGGTCCATAACCAAGTGCTCTGTGAAGTATATTGATCATATAAGATCTGCCTTTAGTAAATTGTTCGCAAACAAAAATTAAATGATTTAAAGATCCAATATCACGCTGACTCCAACATAAAGGTGTAGTCAATTTATGTATTTGATATAATTTATAAGGCGTTAAGGCGGTGTTAAAAAGAAAGCGATATAATAGAATTACTTTGTATCTTGACCAATTATGTATAGTAAACCATGGTTTGGATTGAGAGATAGACATGATTTGCCAATAATGTCGCCCTGGTCCAAGCCTATTTTTAGATTTCCAAGCATGTAACATCTGGACTTGATTTCCTTTGATGATAGGAATAAAATTTAAGTGACTAACTTTAATAAAAGCTGGTCTGTCATTACTTGCAGACTTTGCAGCTAGGTCTGTATCATCATGGAATTTTATATTAGAATGTGATTTCGTGTGTAAAAAATGTATAATATATCCTTGTTCTTGAAGTTGATGGTATAAAAATTTTATATTTAAAAAAAATCCAAGTTGTTTTAACATTCCAATGGGTGTGTCTCAAAGCGTTAAGAACACTGAGAGCATCAGAGCAGATACAGGCATCAGAAAGTTGTAACTTTTTTATTAATAAAAGAGCTTGCCTAATGGCAAAAGCCTCACCTTCAAAAATGGTAAAATATTGAGGAAGTTTGATTTTTTTGATAATATGAAGAGTAGGAACAACAACTGCTGCGCCGACATTTTGATGAATGTATTTAGATGCATCTGTAAAAACAAGTGTACAATTTGAAGATAGCTGATCCACACAAGAGTGCCAAATTTCCTGAAGTCGAAGAAGATTTGTCTGGGGAAGAATTGTCTTTATTTGTACCAAACTCGTTGTATAGTAAAATATGTAGCACGGCAGTGATAGAGATTGTAGGATCATTCCTTCGTACATGTGAACTTTAAAAAACGCTTTGACTATCCATGGTGATTTATTTCTATACGGCACCTTCTGATGTCTGTTTTCCAATATATGTTTAATTTGATGAAGCTCTGCTATAAGAGGATTATTCCTTTTCGACATTCGTGACAAAATAAAAGTTTCTGCTAATTTGCAAATTTGTAAGTCAATAGGAATCATACCAGTTTCCTCAAAGAGAGCATTTTTCGGGCAGAAGGTAGGCTGAGAAGGGATTATCTTAAGTGCATCATATAAAAGTTTGTTTATTCGCTGGTAAAAATAGTTCATCTTCTCCTCATAAAATATGCTTCCATAAATAGTTTTTACCATCATACAATGTGTAATAATTTTGTATAGACAAGTTGGATTGAGTCCCCAACGTTTTGCACTTAAGCTTTTGAGAATGTTGTTGTATGAATCCAATGCGGTTGACAACAGAGCTAAGTGAGGTTTCCAAGTCATTTTTGTGTCCAAATAAAGCCCAAGGTATTTGAAGTGCCAAACATAGCGTAACGTACGATCTTCGATATGAATGGTAGGGCGTGTATAACAACGTCTTCGCGTGAAGACGGAGTATACAGTTTTCTCCCAGTTGATGTCGATACCATTATTTATAGACCAACGTAAGAGTTTCTGTAAGGTTTGTTCAATAAGAATTGTCCCTCGGTGAAGATCATCCGTAGTCAGTATGAATATAATGTCATCAGCATACGAATACAGTTTTACTTCATGGTTAACTTCTGTTATGAGGTCCAATATATAGAGATTGAAGAGAGTAGGACTTAACTTACTACCCTGGAGTAAGGCAACCGATGTAGTTCTAGGTTTATTGTAATGTTTGTTAAGTTTGATAAAAATCTTTCTGTTGATAAGTAAGTTATGAATGATTCTAATAAATTTGGAAGGTATATGTAACAGGTATAGCTTTTGAATGAGAAGATCTAAGATAATTGAGTCATATGCGTTTCTCAAGTCAACGCTAACTGCAATAACAAATTGTTTTTCAAGATAAGCCTGATAAATGTCAAGAATGAGAGGCCCAAGTGCGTCGTATGTTGAGGTGGCTTTTCAAAAGCCGGTGATAGTAGGAGAAAAAATTTGATTATGTTCCAAAAACCACTGTAACCTGGATAAAAGTAAGTCTTCAAATATCTTGAGAGAGCAAGCAAGTAATGCAATTGGTCTATAGTTGTCCGCTTTGCCAATATGTTGTTTGTTTTTAAAATAGGAACAATAAGAACTTGTTTCCATTGAGATGGAATATGGGCAATGTCCCAAATTTTATTATATAATTGTAATAATAGAGCCTTCCTACGAACAGCAAGAGTGTTAAAATGTTTATAATAAATACCATCTATGCCAGGAGAGGTGTTGGTACGAAGATGCTGAAAAACAACGTCGAGTTCCACTTCTGAAAAACTAGTTTCCAAAACAGAAGATCCTTGTGAATAAAAGGTAAAAGATGAAGCCGAGAATTATTGACAGTGCAGGGAGCCAATTGTTGATGAAAACCTATGATCCATTTTTGGTCATCCAAGTGATGCATAGGCTGAGGTCGTGAATTATGACAACGATGAATTTGATGTTTGAAGAAATTCCAAATCTTATATTTGGGAGTGAGATATGAGAGATTATTACAAAAACGTTCCCAGCTTTTCCTTTTGTAATATAAGGTGATCCTTTTAACAATGGCTTTACATTTACGGTAATGAAGAAAATCGTCTTTTGTTCTGGTCTTAAAAAATAATTTCAAAGATTTTTGACAATTATTTATTGCTTGTTGACATTCTACATTCCACCAATGTGGATGATGAGATGTAGAGGTACGGTTTGATGGTTTCCTAGATGGAGGAGTAGTGGAAGTTGTCTTCTAGACTGATACAGCATGTTTGATAAAAGTATGTATGGTATTGACAGAAAGAGACTCTTTATTGATAAGGTGACAAGAATCTTCGATAGTATGTTGATATGTATCCCAATCAAGGTGAAGGATAATAGATTGTAATTTCGACTTGAAATCTTTTGCTATAGGATTATGAAAAGGAGATGTGATGGCTACCGGATGAGTGGAGAATAAGATAGGATAGTGATCACTTCCTCTCGCATCAAAATATACAGACCAGGTAGTGTGAATATAATACGAATTTTTCACAAGAGTTATGTCCGGAACACTCGTCCCATACTGGGTAATGCGTGTGGGAGTGCCATCATTCATTGCAATATAGTAAGAAACAGGTAATGCTTGGAGAAGATTATTTCCTGCAGTATTATTTCTAGAACTTCCAAATAATTGGCATTGGGTATTAGTATCTCTAGTTATGTAATCAAACTGATGAGTATCACAAAAAATAGCTTCTCAAAAATCTGCATGGGGAACAATAGTGGAGGTATGTAGATATTCAGGAAGTTGAGATTTTGAATATTTAAAGAGAAAAGTTGAATATCAGGATCCGGACACGGGATGGAAAGCTGATTGGTGATGTAAGAGAGATTGTTTCTGATACAGAAGGTAATGCCACCATATCCATCTGCTCGGTTTTGTGTTACAATATGATAGTTCTTGAGACGAAAAGGTATGTTCGGTTTTAACCAAGTTTCCTGCAATATAATGATATCAGGATCAAAAAAGATGATAAGATTATATAGAAAGTATAATTTGTTATAGACGCTTTGAGCATTCCATTGAATGATGAAGAGTGGACGAAATTCTTTCACTTCCATACTGGGTATCTATGAAAGATTTAAAGTATTGTAGATTTGTGTAACCAAATTCTCCAAGAACGTATGCGAAGCGTCTATATTTTGAGAAAGTAATGTAGTAGCCAACAATTTCTTCAATGCTTCGGTATTTTTAGGGGATAATTGTGGTGGGGAAAATGAACATTTCAGGGATGCAAAGTTACTAGTAGTATCAGATGTAAGAGTGGTAGATTAGCGTGGTCAGTGGAAATAGAATAGAGTCGAGTGTCGGCTGAGGTCTTAGGGGGTTTTTGAGGAGCATAAGGCTTCTGTGGATCCAGCAAGGTGAAATTCGACGCTTTAACAGAGGTGAGCTTTGAATCCAGTTTATTTCTTGTTTTATACGATTGTGGTAAATCGAGCTGAAATGGCTTATCCTTCTTGAAACGAGATGGCGTTACAGTGGACGAAGAAGGTAAGAAATGCGGAGTAGGAAAGGAAAAAACCGATGGTCCGGAAGACCCCGATGGATAATCCAAGCTCCTTCTCTTTTTTCCTGGGGGTGTATCAATATCAAATGTTAAAGCAGATTTTTTCATGTGTGTGGTAGACACTTTATCACCAGCTGAGGAATGAGATGAAGGAAGGTTAGTATATTCCTTAGGTTCGGTAGAAGGATCCTGCAGTATTGCGGAGAAGGACGGAGTATGTGAAGCTATTGTGGTGACCTTGCTAACAAGTTTATTCGCTTCATTGAACGAAAGTCGTTGTATTGCCATCAGTTACATGATTTGTTTCTGTCTGTGTCGTTCCGCACACTGTTCATAATCCGCGGCATGTGAAGCACCACAGTTAATACAGTGAAGATCACGATCACAAAATCCAGTACCATCAACATGATTAGAATCACAATTTTTACATAATTTGTTTTAATTTACAGGAACGGGCAATATGTCCGTATTTCCAGCAGCCATTTTTGCATTGACGAATGCTTGGAATATATGTTTCAACTGGAACTGATTGATAATAAATTTTAATATCTTTAGGTAACTTTTGAGAATCAAATGTTAGGACAACCGGGCGAGTAGGCTGCCGACCTCTTGTTAAATCATAACGAAAGATTCTACGTGCAGAGGTAATCGGGGAGTCACATTTACTATCTTTTAATAAGTCATCCATTGTGATATCCGTGTCAACGTCTTTGATAATGCCTGTAGTATACAAAACATGATTAGGGATATATGCTTCCCATTTGTTATGTTGAAGAATGTCATGATCCAGAAAATTATTTGCGTTCTGACCAGATTGAAAAGTAAGTTTAATTAAATTTCTACCAATGAGATTAATATTAAGAATACCAGGTATTTCAGCCAAGTGAAATTTGCGGCTGATGGACATTGGATGTTTTTATACCTAAATCTTCTGTAGTAGACTTCAGATAGACAACATACGGTGCAAGGTGAGTAGGTTTGTATAAATTCTTATCAGGATGGAGAAAATGCACATTCTGATTATCGGGTGGTAGCACAATAGTAGATTTCTGATTGGAAGAAGGTGTAGAAGTTGATTGAATATTAGTTGAAACTGCAAAAGTGGAGGAAGAATTGGGAGGAGTAGAAGTAGGTGAATCCAAAGGTACTTGTATTTCCATAGCAATATACTTAGTAACATCTGCATTATTAGCATCAGCATTGTCATCCTCCTCCATCTTGAAAAAGGAGCAAAGTGTAGACCAAGAAATATATAAATTGCAAGTAAATTATACGAGGCCAAAACACATCATGATTACATGCTGTAGTAATATGTGAATCATGAATAAATAACACAATATATGCAAAAAAACACAACAGTAATAATGAACCAGAGCACAGAAAGAAACACGGCAGTAAATATAACACTCTATACACCACACTTAATCAAATTGTAATCGCACTACACTTTCACTACTATTCACAAACTAGATTATAATCTGCCATTTGCATTCAACCCTCCAGAAGACTCTGCATCAGGGCAAAACTGTTCACAAGAAGAAGAAGAAGAAGAAGAGGTTACCAGCTATTACGCAACTAGTTAGATAAGGGAAATTCCCAGATTTCTGAACCGCAGTGAAGCAGGGCATCATCCTCATAGCAGCGATGAATCCAACCAAGTAAGTCGCTCATAGCAGTAGTGCAACCGAGTGTATAAAAGTAATTATTAGTATTACAAACTCCAAAATTTTGGAAACTTTAATATAAATATAGAACAAAATATTTGAATTCGTAAATGACGCTAGAGCCTATGTTTAGCAGAAGGGGTCCAGCTCTTTTCTTAAAAAATGTTACAATTTTGGTAATTTCTGTGCACATTCGGTTAGTTTAGTCTAGCGTAGGTTAGTTTAGTTTAGTTTAGGTTAGGTTAGTTTATGTTAAATTAGTGTAGATCCCCCACATAATTTTCCAAAAAATGATAGAATTTCGCTTATTTCTGCTAATATTGGGTAAGTTTAGGTTAGTTAAGGTTAGCTTAGGTTAGGTTAGATTTTGTTACGTTATGTTACGTCTAAGTATTTACATTATTCATTTCTTCTGTAAATTTTGTGGTTTTTTACGTGCTTCTGGACCTCTTGTAAGGGGTCCACAAACACGTAAAATATACAGAATTTACAGGAGAAATGGATGATGCAAGTACTTAGACTAAACATAATGTAACTAAATCTAACCTAATAATAGAAAGAAGATAAATCCTATCATTTTTTGAAAAATTATGATGGACCCCAACACTTACATAATATAACATAAACTAATATGAACAGCAATTCCCAAAATTGAAACATTTTTTAGAAAAAAGAGCTGGATCCCTTCTGCTAAACATAGGCCCAAAAAAATAAATGAACTGGTTTAGGCACACCACATTTCGCAAAATTTACACGTAAAATGTAATACTCTGCATGTAAAGACGTTTAGAAGGTACACATTTCCATGGTATCAGAATTAAGAGCATTACTGCTGTATCGCCGGAGCAGATTAAAATCGAGAAAAGGTAATATTACTTAGTTTCTTCCCCAAAATACTAGGTTGTGACAATGGCACACTTAGTACGGACACATGGGGCCGGCATTTATAACCAAAAATTGTTAATTCCTGCTGATTTTCAGTATTTTTTTAAAACTAAGGTTACTTTTGGTTAGGTTAATTACATACTACAGTTACTTTTCCGTAATATAGAATGATTTCTCCTCTACACATTTTTTTTTTACCTAATATTGGCTCCCATCTGTCCGACATAACCCGAAATACGGTGTGGACATATGGCTTAAAAACTAGTGCATAGAACACGAACCAACTTGTGCAAGGTGTCCACTATAAAGCACGAATGCTATCTTAACGAGTCGGGGTAGGAGCACAGCAGGGGAAACTAAGGTGGTGCGTCCATAGGAAGCTGGCGCGGCAGCGACATGAGTATACGCATAGACGAGGATAGTGGGAAAACACTTTATATGTTATAAAATGCCTGGATTATGTGTTGCGCAGTTTTGGGGAAGATACTAAATACCGTCAAAAATGTACCAAAATGCAATAGATTAAGTTTGATTAGGTATTCTTTTCTGCAGTGTCAATTCATTCTTATACTTAAGACAAACTGGTTGCTGTTCAGTAGACCATACCTTTCACACAATTTCTACAACTGACACACCTTATTTTTGTATAACTTGATAAAACTAGAACACGATGTGTAACAATCTTGTTACGTACACACCATTTCCACACTGCTGTTCTCAGAAATCATAATAAGTGTACCTGTTGGCCAAATAGTCCCTTCCGCTTCTACATATAGTGTCTCTTAAAAGTTCAATAACAACAAGTATGTTATTTTCTTACCTTCAACTATTTCCCTCACCTGGCTTCCACTCACTCTACCTAACAAACCAGAATATATTTTCTAGTCCGTCTGAGAAATTTTCTAAAATTTGTATGGCAACATAGCAGTTAACTCGAATTAAGTACTAAGTAATGCAGCTGTATTTTATGTTTGCAAGTGTAATATCCTCGCGGGCACACTAACTTCAGTCTCCCTTGACTTGGTTAGTTCGCGGCTACGCCTCAGGCCTGTATATCGGTGGCTACGGTTAGGTAGCATTTTGCTTTGTAGTGGGAACGTAGGACATGTTGCTTTTTGTTCCTTGCATTGTATTTTTTTTTTTTTTTTTCATTGCTAAACATCCGGACGTTATATTCACAAATCGCATTGTAATGTTTTAGCAATTAATTCTGATGGCTCCCTTGAATTTTTTTATAGGCTTACTATAGTATTCGCGCCGAGTCGTGAAGCTTGACCTACATCTGCCAATTTCACCACCCAATAGAACGCGAGGGTATGTTCCGGCCGTCAACCCCTACCCATCAAATTTTGTACTCATTTACTATGTGTTCAAAGTTTGGCAACATTATTGGTGAATTTCAGCTGTTTGACGTTTCCGCAAGTGTGCGCTCGGGAAGTGGCTCCACGAATTGTATCGAAGTTTCCCGATATGTCGGAGCTCAAGCAAAATATTTCTATGATTGTTTAGAGCCCAAGCTTCATGTCACGGCGCGAGTACTATAAATAGGGTAATGACATGTCGCCCAGCGCAATTGGTTTGGAGAACAATGAAATGGAAATTAGTGTAAGAATTATAATTTTTGGTTGAAATTTAGTATCTTTCCTAGTCTTGCACATATAAGATCTCCAGTGTTGCTTGCATCACAAAATATAATTGAGCGAGTAAAGGGGATTAGAAGTCCCGTTTATTTCTACCTTTGTCACAATTTAGACAAAAACAAGGTACTCTGTTCTGGAGCCATGAAACAAGTTGGGGGAGATATAAATGTTATTCCAATTTTTCTGCAGTTATTTTGAGCACTGTGCCTTAACTACTTACGTGGAAAATAAATATGTACGCAAGGAATTTGTGTGTGGGCCCCAATTTTATATCTGCACCACTTCGTAGTCACTGGGTGGTGTGGTGGTCAGAGTATAGGTTACCTTGTACCGTCCAAAGTTAGGGCACATTGTCGGGAATATTTAAGACCACTTTTAGTTTAAATATATATACATATTAAAAATACGGGACCAGTTTCTCAGGGTTTCGACAAACAGGAAAATGTAAGGAAACTTGAGAAATCACGCCATCCTGTTGAGAGTGATAAGCTGCGTTTCTGCAGCCAGCACTGTAATCAACCCCCTATTAACTCGATAACGTCCAGGAGAAAAATCCTTGAGAGTTTTGAACAAACCTTTCAGGTCACAGTAAATATCTTGTAGTTTGAAATTATACATTTATTTAGGATATCTTTCACTGTTTTTCGAATACATGTGTGTACCGGTACGAATGAAGGGGCACACTGTGAAAATCTTACTACATATAGCTTGTTTTACGATATGTGGGAATTTCAAAGAACTTTCCAGCACAGACTGCACATTTTCTGCATTTCCGGACACTTGTCACTTGTAATATTGGCGCGGCCAACCGTCCTCAGACGGCTTCAAAGGAAGCGGAACACTGTAGAAGAAAATTGAATGTTTCTTTGTTATATGAGAGGGTTAATTCAAGTCCTTTCAGTTAAAGCTGGTTTTCCAGTTGAGTTGCTGACCTCTTGCTTACTTATTCTTCAGTATAATCTAGGTAGAGACTTTGTGCTTTTTGATTTTTGAGTTCTGTTATAATTAGTTTTTTCGTTACTTTTGATCTCGTTTTATTTTTATTATTATTATTTCCTGATGGTTGGCCACTACTTCAGAAAACACGTGGAGACCTTGGGATACAAATGGAATAATTTCTCGCGCAAATTTTGCTGCGCATGAACTTTCGGATCCCGAAAAGCCCACCACCAGAACTTTCAGAGAGTCGAAGAAAAGAACAACACAAACTTTAAAATGGACATAGTCAAACATTTGCGAGCAATGTACACTTCTCGAAAACATAAATGCAAGTCTGAATTTTTCGAAGTCTCTTAAAATTGTTGGTTTGGCATCAACGCATTCAAAGTAATAGAAGGGGAAGTCACAGGAGGAAAAAACGAGACTTCCAATCACAGCTCTTTTTTCGCTGCTGGAAATACTCAACTTTTCTTTTGTTAATTAATGCAGTGATACGATTAGAACCAAATAATACTTTGGCAGATGTAGAAAACTTCGTTGTAAGTAAAACACACACGAGTTTCAACCAGAAAAGTCATTTTTCAAAAATTGAAGAGTCGTTAAAATGTTTTTTTCTGTATCCGTACAAAGGGAAAGATTTGTAGTTGTATCGATAGCCATACGTGTTGTTTCTTTTTGTGGAAGTTCAATACTTTTGAACCTGGTTCGAGTCCCAGTCGATGCTTTTATTTATTTTTATTCTGTAACTTTTCAGGTATTGTTGCCGTAGTTTTATAGTATATGTATTACACCGAGGAGACTGACAACTTTCAAACATATCCAAAGATAAGACGTCGTACAGGCGTAAAAGCCTTTTCTGTAATGTGATTTCTCCATAGTGCAAATCACTTCTTACATCGATCCATAAGATTTTGTAAAGTTGAAAGTAAATCCGAAATTCTAGTGTTCAGGAAATCACTGTTAGCCCTAATAACAGCTTTATCATTACGTGAACGTAGTTTACTATTATTATTATTATTATTAAAGTAGGAAACAGAAAAAGGTTTGAGGCTACTAAATTTGGTGAGACATTTTATTTCTTCTCAGTTTATTGATACATCTTTGAACTTTGTTTTCTTGATGCAACAGAATGATTTTAGACAGCTTTTCATATGATCTGACTCTTTTTTTTTTTTTTTTTTTTATTTCAATGCCTTATTACTTTGCAATAGTATACTCCAGTCACCAATCACCGTTTGCTAGAGAGTTTATTATAAGAATACCCTTAGATAGTTCCATAAAACACGGGCCATCATATTACCCCGAATATTCTCACCTGATTATTTTGGGCGTGGAGATGAGAGCAAAACAGGTACTGCTGTTTTGTCTCATGTTCAAAGTGGTGGATGTAAGTCATGTTCTGAATTACGAATTTTACTAAAAGTTGCTTATATCCTTTTTATATAGATATATGATATTCTCACAAGCGAACACTTGCTTACGTTTTCCTATAGAAAAGTTTGTTCGGGATAAAATCAAAATGAGTTGAGGCCACACTTGAACACTGGTTGATATATATATCTTAGCTCCAACCGAGTGAAGAATAGAAGAAGCATATCTGGAAAGAACACTGAACTCACTACTGACTGTTCACCACTCAAATGAGGAAATTAGTCTCGACAATATTTTTCTCATGATCTGCCACAAATTTGTGTATTCACTTCATCAGAGGGTGTTGTAACCTCTTACACGAAATGCCAATAGTTTATATAATACACTAGAGGCCTTCGATTCTGCAATAGTATTTCATGGATGGCATCAATGTTTTATGGGTTAGTGTTGTTGAAGCTGCACCTGAGCAAAGTTCATCATCAATGGGCATTTTATCCTTTTGGAAATCTCCAACTCAATTTCTCACAGTAGCATTAGAACATAACGTGGCCACTGTCCCTTAACGGTTTACACATACCAAGATGGATATTTAGGGTCATACCTTCTTGTAGAGGTACTCAATACCACCTCGGTTTTTCGTCCGCTGTTTCTTGGTTATGCCTATTCAAAGGGTCATTCTGTCGATTTGCGGGGCTTGGGGCAAAAGTAAATTGTAGGGCCAGTGATTTAAGTGAATTCTGTATCCATCATTTTGTGTGTGTGCACGCTAGTTTGAATTATCCATATCAATTACAACATTTCGCAAAATATTTAACACACAGAAACAACAACAATAATAATAGCATCCACTTCATAACATTAGAATATAGTACTTTGTATATACTAAAGAGCATTCGCTATCTTATACATTGCATGAGATTAATTCGAATTAAATAAAAATGGATATATGGACTAAGAATCAAAGGAATAGGCTCTATAACCATCCTTACGTTTTTAGAAAAACTGTGAGCTTCAGATGTGTATATACCTTCCAGTTTCAATTCTGGTTCTATTGGATCAGAAACTGAAATAGATCGAGAAAATTCTTTCATATGAATGTAGCCTGTGAAGAACGTGTTCCATCTTCGACCTTATCCCTCTATGGCAACCGAAAGCTGTAGATCTACCACTTTCGGTTTTAATATTAAAACTCATAGTTTCAAAATTTACCCTTGTTTCACATTACGCAACGCAATCCACCTGCTCATTTAAAATAAATAAATAAATTTAAAAAAAATTGAAGTTGTAAGTTAAATGTACTAATGGGACTGGAAAACATGTAATTTGACACTTACAACGGACTTATTCTAAAATATCGACTAATTATTTTCATTACCATTACTGGTGCTTTTATAATCACACAGTATTTTCAGTGATCCAAGAGACCCAAACTTTAAAAGAAAGGAACTTTCCGACGTTGTCAACTTCTTGTTAAATTAATTTTACACCTATTAATTTCTGGATTTCTTTGTTATTTCACTTTGAATAGAAATCAGTCAGTTCATTCAGGCGTTGTTGGTTCGTGTATGTTCTTAGATATTTGTTATTATTATTATCCGGAATGCTAAAATGCGTTTTCCAGATACAGTTGTAATAGAAATTCCCGGCGGGAGCTCATGTGGTTCGGATTCCACGTTAATCAGTAGGTCCACGTCTCATATAGTCTCGCTGCTGAACGGGACGTTAAACTCAAAATCAAATCAGATCAAATTGTAATAGAAATGGGAGGGGAATGCGATAGGTTACTATCATATTATGTTAGGACAATAGTCTACAAAATTAGTAGCCAGCGCTGTAGCAATCGTTGCAACAATTATTGGATCGATCTCTCCAGTGTTAACATAACATAATGTTATCGGTGAATTCACTTGTGAAAATCCTCTTATATGCAATGTTCCATTTTATTGAATACGGGACAGCCAGATTTAGAGTTCAATAATGTACAAATTCCTATTTAGTACACATGCGTTTTCTAACAAACTTTTGCGGTGTTAAAGTTTAAGTTATTGTTCTTATTCACCAAGCGTGATCGTATTCAACAATATGTTCATAATTTCTTTGAATATTGTCGAACAAACTGCATAACACAGTAAAAGATTCTGAATATTTTATTAAACTTTTCGAACGTCTTTTCAGCGTCCATGGGGCCGTGGTGGCTCAGTGGTAGAGCGTTCACCTCTGATGCATGGGGTACTTGGTTCGATCCCAGCTCGCGCCAAGCGAACTTTGTGGTGGACAAACACCGTGTGCGTGGGTTTTCTCGGGTATCTCCCGTTTCCTCCCACTTTTTTCATTCCACCATTTTATTTATTTCTCATCATCGTCTCCTTCAGCCTTGCCGGCATAACCATGGAACGTAAAACTCAAATATTTCTTTCTTCAGCTTCCATGTCTCAGTCATTCGAACAATTACCACCATCTACTTTTTCCAGTTTGGTAGTGATTCACGTTGCTCCTTTTCAATTCTTTTGCGTTCTGGCGAGTTCTTCGTTTGCAAGTGCATCTCGTGAAGATGGGATACAGCAATGTAAATTTTGTTACATCCACTGTCCACATATACTTCCAATTCAAGTTAATTTTTAAAGTGACAGTATTGACGATGCGACATGGATCTACTAGTGCTAGCTACTGCAGACTATCTGCAAATGAATCGATAGTATTTTGGTTTCAGCTATGTGTCCCTAGTGACGACACTAGCTTTAATTTCTTGGGGAGGATGGCAGAAACGTATTTGGACGGCAGCTAATTTTTGTATTCTAAAGTAATGGTTTTATATTACTTCAACTATATGACAATACAATGTCTAAGGATGGCGTGAAATAATGCTACCATTCCCCCTCTAGCGTCGCCTCTTTGTATCCCCCCTGTCTATAGAACCGTATAGCATAGTAATCTAGGACGTTCTAGAAGAAAACAAGTGCGAATCAGAATAATATGCTACACTAATATTTTTACAATCAATTACAGTCATGTGGAAATATATTCAGTTTCATCAATGCTTCATTGGCAATGTACGGTACGTATTATATACGAAACACTCTTCAAAATGGGTTGTTAGAGCGAATTATGTAAAACAAGATGAAAATAGTAGCTAACTTCGCAAATGGGAATTAACGCAACATTATTTTGAAATTATACAGAGGAAAACAGTCTTCTATAGCTCAGTTTAATACTCGAATTGTAAAACTCTCCAAGATTACAACATATATAAAGCGGGTAAAATGAGTCTAGTACTAACGATTCCATAGGTGCGTATTGTGGATAGGTTTGAGGATGTAGAGAAGTTTTTCCTCAGTAGCGTCATTTTAGATTTGGCTTTCGGGGGGAGGGAGACCCATTGATATAAGTAAAATTCCGCGTTTTTCTCTGACTTACTACTATTCCATTGATAAAATCTATATAAATCTCAAACTCATGGGGGGCAAATGCCCCTCCCTCCCCCCTAAATGACGCCCCTGTTTTTCCTACTCGTCTTTTGTTGACTTGATAAGTGATACACGTGGAACATTTTTCATGTAAAAATTTCATGTTGGGCATGTCAGTTTTTTTAGCGCGTTGTTGTAACACTTACAAGGAAAGCTATCCAACTCGTCGGCGAGTATCGCATTGAAACTTGCACAAGAGGAAGAACATATAGACTGAAATTGTGTGACGTCACATTCTTCTCGTTGCCATGGTGATCGCCATTTTATTTTCTAAACAACAAGTAGCCTAAATACCTAAAACCTATATCCAAAACGAAAACAGTGATGAAATATTTCTGAACTGCAAACATTAGAGTGAAAAAAACACTTATGTTTCTTTTTAAATATTTCTAATCAATGAAAAGGTAGAAAAGGTAATTAGAAAAGAAATATCTTAAATATTGTTACGTGCATGACAAGCATTGAAACTTAAATCAACGAGTTCACATGTATTGTGAAATTTTCCCTCTGATATCGTATATTTTGAGAATTTCTACATTTTCAGGTTAAATTAAACCTTAAAATGTCCTCACCTTGTTCATAATCAGATATTAACTTTAAATAATTCCGGAAAATTTTTGATTCAATAATATGAGTATGATATAGATATACTGTTGCAAATTTGAACAGGATTATTGTTTACTAGCTGTTTAAAATATATACTGAACCATTCATAAGTGAACACTTAATTGGATGTGTAATTATCGTACCTTTTTTTTACATGCTTTTTTTAAAAAAGAAAGTTGATAGAGAATATAAGAAAAGATGTTACCTATATCGACGGATGGTCTGGATTGAATATTTCTAAATGCTAGCCTTTTCTTTCTTTTGTAATGTTGTATACTTAGAAATAATATTGTGCACTCCCATTATAAAGAGTAGACATTAGAAGTGTAAATGTCCCAATAGAATTAACATTATTCTAAAATACTTTTTTTCTTTTTTTAAAAAAAATCATATATTTTTACAGCTTTCTCTGTGCCGACAGTTTGTCAATCTATACGTTACGGAGTTTATATTGCGTATAATTGCTTCTTATGGTGGATTACATGATAATTGTGCTTAGATTAACTATTCGATTTCTACCTTATTACTTAGGGATGCGAAGCTTTTAGAAATAAGCTCCTTTAACTCCATTACCATTACGCGTTTGTATATTAAAAAAACATGGCGATCACCATGGTAACGGAAAGGAAATGACGACACCACTATTCCAGTCTAAAAATGTGCGTACTCTTACGATTTGCAACGTCGTCGAACCGGAAATAGAATGATCGTTTCACCATAGCCTCTAAAAGTTATGTACTCTGGTCATATATGCCAGGAGGTGATACATTGGAACTTGTTTTCTCACGAATCCAAATATTGCAAACTCAAGATGATTACAGTCGGTGGTGACTGGGATCTCTAGTACATCACTGATGCGAATCGATGTCAAATGGAATACGATAAACAATCCTGAATTCCAAACTAGAGAAAAGGCATATGCTGTAACCACAACGCAGAAACGGCTTTCTATTATTATTATTATTAGTAGTAGTAGTAGTAGTAGGAGGAGGAGGAGGAGGAGGAGGAGGAAGAGAAGGAGTTGTGGTAGTAGTATGATTAGCATTATTAATATGAGCAGTATGATGAGTAAAAATAATAATGAGAAGACGACAAGAAATAGGCTATATTGTTGGGCTCGTTAAGTAAAGAAAATCTTCGGGTCGTCTTGAGTGTCCTATAGCACTGCTATAAAGGTTTAAAATCCACGAACAATCATACCCCAGCCGGGATTCGAAGTTGGGACCCTTGAGTCACTGGCTTCACGCCTCAACCAACACGAACATGAGGTCGGCAATAAGACGAAGAAGACGACAAAGGAATAATAATAATCCTATACTAGTGGTTCTCAACCTAATTCCGATCACGAACTCCATATTATCACATCCTCTTCCCAGCGACCCCTTATAATTTGTGGCTTGTAATAAGCTTGTGTCTGATTTTTAATATCCTATTGCGGAGATCTCACTATTATTTCTATAATAATAGAATCCATTTCTTGTATATAGTGGATACAGTAACCTCCCTAAAAACGAATGGATTAAAACCAAATTTGGTCCTTTCATTCATATTACAAATATGGAATCTGATACGTCGTACTGTTTCAAAATGGAGGCCGTTTGAAAATTTTAAAACTTCATAACTCCCTTAATTTTAGGTCATAAGATAATTGCATTCTTCTGATATTTCAATATGCAGTTCTCATTAGTTTCATATCCAGGGTGTCTATCGGTCACGAAAGTCATGAAATCAGAAAATAGTCATGAAAGACGAGAAATTTAGCTTTTGGGTCACGATTTTTTTTTAAATCTGTACAAATATGAGTACAGACTGGAAAATTTTGTTCTATAAATCGTCAAAATTCACCACCAAAAATGTCTATGGTAGGCTTTAAGCACTACCAAATCGCAAGCAAAGCGCGCTTCTATCACATGCATGAAAATTCAGTCCAATTCACTCGAGAATGTTACTAAATTGTATGGTTTGGGAAAGAAAAGGTCACGGGAAAGTCACGAAATTCTATTTAAAAATTTTAGTAGACACCCTGATATCGTACCTCTTTCATTTAAGTTGATTTGTAACTAACTGTGCGCTTGTTGAAAATGTTTAGTAGACCATTTTTTTCTTCGCAGTATGTATACAAATAGGTAAAAATTGTCTATCAGAATAATTCAAAATAATAATTATTTAAAAACATTTTCCGTTTTTAGATTCAAATTAGATTTCTTTCTTTCACTTATCTTCGCGACCCCCAGGTTCAGAAACCCTGTCCTATTTATTTTTTCTTACAGACCTCGTGTTCCTGTGGGTTGAGGCGTCAAGCCAGCGACTCAAGGGTCCCGAATTCGAATCCCGACTGGGGTTTGGTTGATTGTGGATTCTAAAACCTTTATAGCTGTACTAGAGGACGCTCAAGACGGTCTGAACACCTTAGTTACTTAACGGGCCCAACAATACATTTGTTGTCTTCTTCTTCTCATTATTATTACTAATCCTACTACTACTACTACCACTAATAATAATAATCATCGTCATTATCAACCATTTTTGCATTGTGGTTTCAGCGTGTCCCTTTTCTCTACCGGATAAACGTCTTCATTTGGAACTTACGATCGTGTATCGTGTTCCATTTGACATCAATTCGCATCAATGACGTACTAGAGGTTCCAATCACCACCAACTGTTATTATCTTGAGTTTGCAATATTTGTCTTCGTGAGAAAATAAGTTCCAGTGTATCACATTGTGGCATGTATGACCAGAGTACATAACTTTCAGGGGCTATGGTGGAACGATCATTCTACTTCCGGTTCGACGACGTTGCGAATCGTAAGAGTAAGCATATTTCCATCTTTCAATATGTTCTTCCACTTGTGCAAGTTTCAATGCGATACTCGCCGAGGAGTTGGATAGCTTTCCTTGTTAGAAAAAAATGACCACCGCCGTACTGCTCAGTATGCAATTGTTGAAAAACATTCACTTTGTGAATATGGACTACAGAGTAAATATTTGGTTTCATTCGCAAAACGGTGTTTACAATATAATCTACCCTCTCTTATTTTAAAAGCTGAAGCTTGTCTTTCCATTGTCCCATTGCATTCCATCAATTGGACCGAAATGAGCATCCCATGTCTGTAGTTCGCAAACATCTACTCCATCTTCAAATGAAATAAGCGCTTTTAGGTCTTGCGAGTCATAGGCTTCTTTCCTTGTTTGAATATCCGTATCCCTACTCAAGATTTACTGAGATTATTTTCTCCTTTTTCATGCATTAGGATGTAATGATAATCCTGTAATTCTAACGCATATGAAAGTAATTTAGGAGATCAGAGCCTGGAGCAAAATGGCGAAGTCTAAACAGAATCTTCGGATGTAATTTGTGAGACCGAAGAAAGATTTGAGATTTATAGGCGATTTGAAAGCCTTAATATCGTTTATTTTTGTCACTAACTTGGTAACCAACTGAACTAACTATTTGCCCAAGTGCAAGGATTTGTTGTGAAAGTTTGAATTTTTCTACTTACAGTCTTAAACGTACATTTTTTTAATCTTTCAAATACGACGGTATCTATAATATCTACCATTTAGTGTCAATCACTCGTGAAAATAAAAATGTCATCGATATAAAAAGATAAGTTTGCTTGTGCTACATTCACTAAGGTAATGGACATTATGCGCGTGTAAACAGCGGCCGTTGATACGTATCGTTGTGGCGGAACTCGAAGTATAAAACTTCCGTCTTCTGAGATGTTAAATTCAGTATAATCCCTAGATTCTCCAGTAATAGGAATTGTATAATGTAGGATTTTACTCTCTCTCTCTCTCTCTCTCTCTCTCTCTCTCTCTCTCTCTTTTTTTTTTTTTTTTTTTTTTTTTTTATTCTTCCTATTGTTTTGGTCCCACACAAAAACATTACTAAACTTATAGCAAAGCTCTATCAGTTTCTTCCTAACTTCCGGATCTGCTTTTTCTCCTATGACTAACTTGTTTTAGTCAAACTTTAATTTTTCTTTTTTCTAATACTTCGTTCTCCTACTCTGCAGTGTTATATAAATTACATTCTTTCTGTGTAGTGCAATCTTCACCATAAGCTATTACTGTGTTTACTTTTAACACTACATTCTTGTCTAGTAGACTTGTTATTTCTAACAAATTTTGGTCTTTTGATAGCAGTGTTCTAGGAACTAAAATTTTGTACTGATCCTCCAATTTTCTGTTAGGTCCTAACAAGTATTATTTCCCGAACAAGAATGTTGCAATTTTACTGGCACATATACTTTTGTCCTAGGTGGAAAATAGAAGTTTTGCTAACTACAAATTTAGGCAGTTAGGCAAGCTTAATTTACAGCTATTTTGTTTACTAAAATGGAATTCGGAGTTATCCCTTTGATTCTTGTCTTTATATTTCTGACTATAGCTCCTGGAGGAATTAGATTCTTATTAATAATTGATAACTGATCGGCAGAATCAGTTATAGCTCTAATAGTTTATTTTCTATATGTACAGTTAAAAATACCATGTCATTTTTACATTGAATTGAGGCTAGATTGTTTCTTTTTCAGTGCCCTATCTATATATATAAAAGAGAACGCACAAATCCTTTGTTAGCTCATCACGCTAATACGGCTGAACCAATTTCTTTCATTTTTGGGGGGTTATTAGGATTTGGACCCTAGATGGTTTTTATCATATCACTTTAATTTTTAATTACCAGTGTCTTGAGATAATTGACCATTCAAGTGTCCATCCTTTGTTAGCTCATCATAGGTATAAAAATAAACGTATTTATATGCAACCCGCATGACCGTGTCACTCGGCGGGTTAACATAAATGGCAGGCGATTTAACATAAATGACAGGCGATATAATGTTAACATTTAGTGCAATCTAATGGTTTTTATCATATCACTTGAAAGCGAAAAAGTAAAAATTATCTAAGTAACAAAGTTTATTGCGTTCCGGGGTGACCGCAGCGAAGCGGGGTGAACGCTGCTAGTACGCTATAAATATTCCCCGACCATTTAGAGGCGTTCTAGTTTAAATTCTGGGGTTGACCTTGACAATTTTAACGTGCAAAATACCTTGATTATACAGAACAAAAGACATTGCATTGTAGTTTAAATTTGGTTGAGGTTATGGTTGATGCTGTTCATATTACATGTGAATTTCAATTATTCCAACTTTGTCTTTAGTTATTATTATATTTTCTACCTTTCCTCTATTCGAAATATAATTTACTCTATTTTGACCATTGTGCCCCTTATTATTTGAATTTCTACCGTTATTCCAGAATTGTCCATTCTTACCATTTTGATTTTGGAAGTTCTTTTTTCATCACATTATATGATGTTACGCCGACCTCTTTTTCTATCTAGAAAAATCTTAATCCACCCTACTCTGACCTTCGAATACACCGGCAATAACGCTTTTCTTTCTATCATTGTCATATCTGTTTATCTGACAACAATCATCGAAGTCCCAAAAAAATGAGATATCGCTTCCGGATTTAATATCAAAACGCGGCAATTTACATAGTTCTGTCTCAACATTAACATGAGCCAACTCGATATGCCTGCATATTTATTGAACTTGCTCACTTTCGTTGCGAGAACTAATTGCTGATGTAAACTTTACTGTCGTGCCAGAAACCTGAGTGACTTTATATTTCGGTTTATCTTCTTTCCTTTGCCTAGGCGGTGTTAACATTGAATTATCTGATCAAGAGTAGAATATAATTCATCAATAGTTTGTGTTTGCTTTTGAATTTACTTTTCGGAAAGACATACCAGTAATAAATTATATTTAACTTGATACCACAAAACCTAATATTCCATTATTCCAATTCTTGTTGTTTTGGAATCGATGTCGGATTAATAAAAAATATACATATAAATTATGCGAATTCGTAAAATGCTAAAGTTCTTCTTCATAAGTTTAAACCTCCACCATGCAGTTATGCTATGAGTTATTTATGATTAATATGTTAAGAGACGTACGCGAGAGGTATCGTAGTCATAGCAATAACCAACTTTTTCGCAGAAATCTAGACATCCATAATTAACACACCAATATTCATGAACATTCTGTATATGATGAAATGAAAGAATAGTTTTGTGGAATGATTTTAATGCGTGCAATTTATGTTTATTCGTGTGTGTCAAAATGTTCCAAGTACCGTATCCTGACTGTGCATTGACAAATATGAAGTGAGTACATACCTTAGACTTATAGATCTTTGTCTAATAGAATTTCTGTAGATGATGCACTTCTGTATTTCTCTAATGTTGAGATCGGATCCACGATTATGGGGCGTTTACACTTAGTCGATTCGCGTTCGATTCAGTTGAATTGACGTCACTTTCAACTTAATCGACCGTGTAAACCAGACTTCAACTTAATTGCTTGTTGATCGAAGGCGACTAATCGACTGTCAAAGACGTTCTATTTTCTGTGGTCAATTCGATCAGATTGCCTAGCGAATGCTTCTAGATTGCCTAATGTAAACACCTGATTCCAAAATATTTTCAGGGAAAAGGAAAAGTGTCCGGCATGCGGTTATGCTTATTTTACATTAAATTACTTTTATAATAATATGAGAAAAATAAATGTTTATGGAATACAAAAAATACGCTTCACAGAAATATTGCTACTAGAGGAACAGCACTAGATTTATTCATCAAATGAATTTAAAAATCACAACTGCTGATCTACGTAATAAAATTAAAAATATTAAAATGCTTCGAAAAGGTCAGGTGCAAGTGTGGAAGATGTACCTCAACAAAAGATAGCTTGGTTCATTAAGCCGATCGCTTTTTACGCTAGATTATATAAGCTCCATTATAACGTACAGGTCTACTTTTGCCGCATCACTAGGAAGAATTGCTGAAAAATTATAAATCTTTCACTAATATCCTTGTTATTATAACCTAAAAAGTTTCCACTGAAGACCATGAAAATACCTCACTTGGCATAGATAAGATCCAAAGGGGCCACAAAAAGTAATTGCTGAAAAATTACAATTCTTGTACGATTTGCGTATAAATACGGCTTCCGGACGCGTATAATAAAACCTAGAGTGCGACTAAATCGACCAAGTGTAAACGCCCCATTAGGTGTGGAGTTCTCTTCTTACTGACAAGTAAACCTTACGTTTGGGTGAATCGAGTTGCTGACTGAGACACATATGAGAAAGTAGTACTAAATGTAGTCAGTATTTCAGTGAAGTTTTAGGTGCGAAGCTCCAGGGGTTTAGGAGATACAGCTACCAGAACATCACATGGAAGTACAGAATAGTCTTCATACAGTTGGAGGTAAAAGCTCTGTAAGACCTCTTGTAACGACAAAAGGTGAATAACAAATATATGGGTACATATTAGGACTAGGGGAAGTCATATAGTAAGGGTATACCTGACGGCGGCCATCTTGAAATCCGCCATTTTGAATTAAGGTTAAGTTTTTAAAATAGGAATAGGGTCATGTGATACATGATTTAAGGCGCAAATTTAATCAGAAGAACAATGGTGACGTTAATTTTGATTTACGCGCAATTGATAAAAAGTTACAGGGAAATTAAATATTATTGAAGTATATGTATTAGTCCTTTACCCCACCTTGTAAATTTTGTGTTAATGATAATAATTAAATAAAAAGCAGGTGGATAAATATTAGGTCTATGGTAAGAGTTGCTTTGATGGCGGCCATGTTCAAATCCGCCATTTTGAATCAGACAAAAGTTTTAAACAAAACGCATAACAGTGACACCTTATTAATAGCAAATTTTACCATAACTCCAACGGTATAACCATTTTTGCTTTATCATTAACCAGCATTTGTTATCGCATAAACAAGTCGCTAATTTAAGGAAAAATGACCAAAGTGGAATTGAGTCATAATTGAACTTGGGTCTTTGTTCCAGAAAAGTCCTCAATTAGTACAATCAGTATGTAGTTCAGAGAAGAGTGCATGACTTGCACAAATGCTCTGCTCACAGTGAGCACACCTGACAAAGGCAATCGAGTTACACTTGACACATTTGTCGTTAACAATTCCGTCAAAGCAGTAGTCGTAAGGAGCGATCCATTTAATTTTGTGCTGGTTAATGATAAAGCAAAAATGGTTATACCGTTGGAGTTATGGTAAAATTTGCTATTAATAAGGTGTCACTGTTATGCGTTTTGTTTAAAACTTTTGTCTGATTCAAAATGGCGGATTTGAACATGGTCGCCATCAAGGCAACTCTTACCATAGACCTAATATTTATCCACCTGCTTTTTATTTAATTATTATCATTAACACAAAATTTACAAGGTGGGGTAAAGGACTAATACATATGCTGCAATAATATTTAATTTCCCTGTAACTGTTTACCAATTGCGCGTAAATCAAAATTAAGCGTCACCATTGTTCTTCTGATTAAATTTGCGCCTTAAATCATGTATCACATGACCCTATTCCTATTTTAAAAACTTAACCTTAATTCAAAATGGCGGATTTCAAGATGGCCGCCGTCAGGTATACCCTTACTATATGACTTCCGCCTAGTATTAATATGTACCCATATATTTGTTATTCACCTTTTGTCGTTACAAGAGGTCTTACAGAGCTTTTACCTCCAACTGTATGAAGACTATTCTGTACTTCCATGTGATGTTCTGGTAGCTGTATCTCCTAAACCCCTGGAGCTTCGCACCTAAAACTTCACTGAAATACTGACCACATTTAGTACTACTTTCTCATATGTGTCTCAGTCAGCAACTCGATTCACCCAAACGTAAGGTTTACTTGTGAGATTAGCGCCGCAGCTGCTACAACTTAGGAAAGCCAGGTCGTTTTGTTTCTCTGCTAGTGCTGAGCTCATGCACTTAACTGTACTCGTGGTGAAATAGTAAGTACGTGTGCTCAAGTTTGTCAATGCATGAACTTACACAATTGAGTTGTGTAAGGTAGTTGACTTTTGGTACGTGGAAACATATACGAAGTCGACAGAATTATAAAGCAGATTTGCAGATAAAGAATTCATAAGTTAATCAAAATTGAGTTTTGAAATGTCCAAAGTTTCACTATCCTTTGTAACTCATTTTGAAGAGTATTGAACTAAAAGTACAATCACGGATAAAAGTTTAATGAGTTAGTTTAACTTAGTCCATGAGAATAGTTCGGTAACATACAACGTCGGTTTCATGTTCTTCCGCTCTACATTTATTGAGGTAGATTTAATCTTAGATTTTATTTCGAGTCTGATTTAATTTTCCTTTTAGTGGTATAAGTTTATGAAAGATTAGGAAATGTGGAACTGGGTGGAATTTGTAACACGATGTAAAGAATTAGTATACAATTTCGTCTGTGACTTTGCTGTGTGTGTGGAGTATAGTTCTGCTTACATAACTAGCGTTCTCATTATGGAAAGCTGCCACAAACATATTTCTTTCTTATTTCGTAAATTACGATTTTTTTTCTGGAACTTCTGAAATTCGGATTCGGAATAGTCATCTTCTTCCACTTGGTCTTACCTCGTGTCCACAGCCATCTAGGTTAACAACCCCAGCGAAATTCATAAATAAAGAATCTTAGGAAATTCTAAAGATGGCGATTCAGTGCATAGACGATGCACTCCATATCACTGTTACCTCCAAATAAGTAACAACAAAATAAATAAATAAATAACATGCGAAGGATGGATAGTTGGCCGTAGATAAAAGATATGTCAGTGTACGGTTTAAGGAAAACCTTTCCAATGTTTAATTTCTTTTAGTGATTGCTTTGATTAAATGCACTGCACATTACGTGAATATACTGAATAAAGTGACTGTCTGCTGCGTACACAGAATGCACACTATATTTCCCCATTCTCTTCACTATTCAGAAAAGAGAACACAATTTTGTTAAAAATCACTTTCGAATATGATCCTCACTGCCGGAAGGCCGCTTCAGGTGATTCATGGTAAGATAAATTCATACATTAAACCATTAAGCCAGGGAGTTGAACCCTCAGCTATGTTGAAGCAATGCACCACAAGAATTACGAGTTATGAAATAAATAAATGAGTTGTAAAAAAAAGAGAGAGAAAAAAGTTATTCACAATATAACAATGTAGAGCACTAAATTGAATTTGAAGCCAGACTTGCAGTTTTTAGCTTGGTCACGTGACTCGTGAGAAGTATGAGAGATGATACGAGGTGTGTTTTTTTAAGTAAGTACTGTTTTTAAATTCGGCCGCTGCAGCGCTGCGGTTGGCATTTGCGTATGCGCGCTGTGTACATATATGTATGAGTGTCTTGGGTTCGATCCTTGTACGTCCCTGTTCAGGAAGACATATATTACTGTATGTGGTTCTTGTCCTGCAGTTCCGGGGTTCGATCCTCTATGTTTTGGACGTCTCCTTTAGACTTCAATAGTAGTTTGGGCTTTCTACTAAAGCCGAACATATAAGCTGAACTGGACAACACGGTTCAGAATTCGGGTCAGAACATTCTGGGAAATCGACATAAAAGCTGATTCTAATCGTATTCTCAATGCCGATACAATTTAATAATACGAAAATTATTATGTTGTATAAGCATTAGTTATTTATGCTGGAAAAAAAAGTAAATTAGGTTATCTCAAACTAGAAAATATGAATTTACACCATGATAATTATTTTAATAAAAGATATGCGAAATTTCACTTTTCACTTTAATAAACAACATTAAAACTGCACAAACACATATTACATTACATTTTCTCACTTTGTTTCAAATAATTAAATATGAGAATAAAATTTAACACTTGACCCAATTATTCTTATTACAATCGCGGAAGACGCGGTAGTCGCTGGTTACCGGTTGAACTTCACTACATCGTTAGTTTCCGCAATTTCGCACTGTCACTTTTCACTCACTTTGATGCTGGAGAAAAATGATTTCTGGCGGTTCCAGGGGGATGTCCTTAAGGTTGGGGGGTTGAATTCCCTTATTTTTCATTTTATCTTCTTTTGGGTGGTCTTAAAGTTTCTTTTTCATTGTGCTGTTACTTTTGATGCGCTAAACACTGTAATTGTATGCATTACATTTTTAACATAGTTCGCGCAGTGTTATTCGTCTGCCTATCTGGAGCTGACATCTTCGTTACATGCTGTTGTTACACCAGAAACAATTGTCAGACTGATTTAGTTTTTCTCTCTGTCTCCTCGCGTTTCTACGCAACAAAGAGGCTTGCGATACAAACTGTTGATATCAGAGCTAAAAATAACTATGACAACCTATAGGCAGGAATTTTTGGAGACGAAGTTTGCTCTCTGTGCTGAATTTTAGCACCTTATTTGGAGAGACGAGAGGGTTCACCAAGCCTTCCGTCGCAGACGCGACGCGTGCACACATATGCATATTCCTTTGTTTGCTGAGAGAAAAATTCTTAAGAGTGCTTTTATACGAGGTTCACTTAAAAAGTTAAAATTTTCTTCATTAATATTCGAGAAGCTGAACCATATGGTTACATATGCAAGCCACAGACACCATTACAGAAGCATTCGACTCTGTTTACATTTGTTTGTGAGTATTTAAAATGCCTCCGCCGACTGTGAAACACGCGCCATGATTTATTTTCTTAGTGCTAAAGGTGTGAAAGCGTCTGAATTAATCGCCAATTTAGTGAAATATATGGGGAAAACATTATGAGCGATGGAATGGTACGGAAATCGGATAGAACTTTTAAAGATGGCTGCTCAGATCTTCATGATGGGGAACGGACTGGGCGACATTCTGTCATGACTGAAGACTTGGTGCAGAAAGTTGACGAAAAAGTGAAAGAGAGCAGATATTTTACGATTTCGTCGTTCTCTCATAAGTTTCTTCAAGTTTCAAAAAGTGTTCTTTATAAAACATCTGGGTTGTTAGCGCCACGACAACGATGAGGTCAAAATGGCTGTGTTGCAGTGGTTGTCAAATTAAACAGTTATAAGAGAATGGTATTCAAAAGCTTGTACACTCATGTCCAAAATGACTGTCGCATATCTATAACTGTCTTCTTGTAAGAATATAATTTGATAATGATTTTGCAGGGTATTTTTAATACTGATACTATGCGTATAATCGGGAAATGTATATTTGTGGTAAATTTCATAGGAAAAGAATTATAAATACGAAAATTATAATAAGTAAAACAAAGTGTTGCTAAATGGACAAGAAAATTTATTTTCGTTTTATTGTTCTTATTTACTGCTCTTTTGACATGAAATTTGCCACATGCATGTCTTTGCCGATTATACACATACTAACATTATGAGAAATACCGGGCGAATTCGTTATCAAATTATATTCCTACAACATATTTATAGACATGCGACGATAATTTAGGACATGAATGTACGTACAATACGATAAGTGCCTTAATATTGGCAGAAAATGTGTAGAGAGTAGATTAAGGTACAGGCTTCACCATATGAGAACAATAAGATTGATTTTGATATCTATGTATTCAAACTTCAGATACATTTTGTACCATGGAGAAGTTATATTATGCTGAGAAATGAAAGTAATTAAAATTATTTTATTACATTAAACTCTGCATTCTGTTCGTAGAAAACTAAAACTTTGCAGGCAACCTTACATGAAACTGTACCTAGGAGAACAAAATAATGAATTAGCACACAATATTGGTATTTAACTGCATACAGAATATATTTTAACACAATATCTAAGCAATGCTCGCCAGTTTCTAGTATTTTGAAATACCCTAAACAATGGCATCGTATTTTTACACATTAAACAGCGAATCTCTAAAAACAAGTTTATTTCTTCCATTGTACCCTATTTAATGTATCAAAACCCAAGCATTTCTTCTCACAAATTACATTATTACTTCTACACGAAAGTGCGTGTATGTATTCCTCCACTACTTTCACTCTAAGCTAACAACCTAAGGGAAAAGAAGAAAATCATGAACTATATAACGCATATATTTTATGACCTTGACTTCGCAAAAGATTTAAAAGCGGATTTAGTATTAATTCATGTGCGACTCGTAAGCAAATTATTTCAAAATATCTAGGTAAATACTAGGTACAGAGGTGAAATTTTGAAAATAAAATTACTAATGTTACGAAACGAATGCAGTGAACTGATAAATCAAACCAAAAAGTAGTTAATACTGAAAAAAAAAAAAAAAAAAAAAAACCTTAAATGTGCAGATTTAGAATTTACAGTTTTCTATCTACGAACTGAAAATAGAAATATACACATGGTATGGATTAAACAAAGGGGCGCTACATGTTTCTAAATTATAACAACTATTAAATATGTTGTGTAGTGCCAGAATATACCTCCCCCTTTATCTATTAAACGAAAATATATGTACTACGTGCTAAAGGTGGTTATGACCTGTACCAATTTGGAGAACATGTTAGAAGTACATATTAAAATGCATATTGCACTGCAAACAACTAGATCGAACAAAAGAGACTGGTGGAACTTTTGGTCATGTTCACGATTATTTAGAAGTTCAGTCCTAAACAAACACCACCGAAATCACTACCACACATTTTCTGAAAAGATAAACGATGTCTGAAACATTAAAGCAAAACATACATTACTACAACTGGAAACAGCTCCCTAGATCCAGAATACCTCTGGTTTCTTCCCATGACTTTAATGGATTTGGCTTCAGAACGGAATTCTGCTAGATTCTCCTTGCTGGAAAGAGCTTTTTGATACAGGAATCTTTAGACACCTTATCCGGTAAACAATAATAATAATAATAATAAAGAAAATGTCATCCAGGAACAGTACATTGATAGCAGTTTCAAATTAATATGGACCTCGACTACTGTAAATTAATACAATTTGTCCGTCGGAGGGTTGAATAGCAAATGAGGGAATTGTTTATGATAACAAAAATTTATTTATAACACTATTATTAATAATACATTAATATTGTTACCATTTTTTAAAATATTAAACATATGGAAAAATAATAATATTTTAAAATATTTTATACTAGCATTTTGTCATTTTAAGAAAATAAAATTTATAATGAATTTAAATACAAAGTGGGTAAAATATTACTTAAGACTCTTATGCCTACTTTTTTTTTTTTTTTTTAGTTCTTTCAAAGATATTGAGGAATATGAAAAAAATGTAGAAAGTGAGCCAGGCACACAAAACACATATCTACAAAATACTAATATATGAACTAACAATAGCTTTTTCAATATCGCTCGTATAGTGCATAAATTGGAGTGCCCAATAACTATTACATCATAAACCATGAACCCAAGTCTCTGGTCTATAAGAAAAGTTTGGAAACGGTTATTTTTTTTTTCTTATTTAATAGCATTTTGTAGACACTGCCTGGCTTACTTTCTATGTTTTATTATTTTTCAATGTCTTCAAGTTATTGAATAAATTTTAAAAAAAGTGAAGGTGAGGTTAGCGAAGAGCCTTCAGTTAATAAAATATGAAAATTTTGAAATGCTATCAATATAAATAATTATTGGGTTCTCTGAAATTACACATTTTCTTTCTTTATACAAAATAAAGGTTATTTTGTAATAAAATTTAGAGATTTGGAATTTTTAACATACAAAATTATTGACATTAGAGAACATATCAGGACCTTGGAAGAGAACGGGCGAATCCCGAAATCGGAGTGTTGGGAAATAAGCTGAAAGATTTGCAGGCACTTCAAGATAGCAAGGGCGAATTTTTGTTTATCTAGAAACTCTGAGAATACTAAGGGCGAACCAGGGCGAAACGCGGTATCTATGTGTTGTCCAGACCTGTCTTATGCGAGGAAAAGAACGAAAAAAATAATCGATTTTTCGAGTTCGCTCTTTCTCTTCCAAGGTCCTGATATTTAAAACTTAACAAAACATATACAGAGCGTCCCAAAATATTGATACTTCGAAGAATGAGAGGTATCAGCTAACCATGGAGGAACTTAGGTCCAGTAGGATTCAGTGACTTGATGATATACAGATGGTGATCAGAAAAATGGAAACACCTGTAGTTGGCAACACGTCAGATGTATGGGTTGACAGTGGTGTCGTGGCGCCCGCAGCGCCGGACCGCTGGTGGTGGTATGTTAAGTCGGTCTCCATACTACGTCAGGCGCAGTGGAACAGCGGTGTCCAGTGGCTGCAGCAGACGGAGGTAGTGTAAAATGGAAGACACCTCAGATTTTTAAAGAGGGCAAATTGTTGGTGCGCGGTTATGTGGAGTGAGTGTGACGGCAGTGGTTACTGTGTTAGGTGTGTCGCGTGGGACAGTGTCGAAGGTGATGACGGCCTACACAACACACGGGAAAACCACATCGGGGAAGCGGAACAGTGGGCGGAAAAAAATCATGAGTGACAGGTCACGCCGGATATTACAGCGCATTGTCACGCAGAACCGTCGAGCCACTGCGGAGCAAGTGACGGAGGAACTTAATCAGCACCTCCCCCACCCTGTTTCGACAATCACAGTCCGCCGCAAATTACATGACATGAACTTACGGGGTCATGTTGCACAGGCCAAACCGCTCATCAGGGACCATAACGCTTTCGCACGCCGCAAATGGTGCCGCGACCATGTAACTTGGACCGTTGAGGACTGGAAACGTGTAATATGGTCGGATGAGTCATCCTTCACTCTATTCCCAACCACGGGCCGTGTTTGTGTGGAGAACGCCCAAAGAAGCTTATGATCTGCAGCGTCTCCGCCCAACTGTGAAATATTGGCGGCGGTTCGGTGATGCTGTGGGCCGCAATATCATGGTTTTCATTGGGTCCTGTGGTCACACTTAGCGGACGAATCACTGCCAACGATTATGTCGCAATTTTAGGAGACCACTTGCATCCTATGCTCCGGATGTTGTTCCCGGACAATGACGCCATTTTCCAGGATGATAATGCACCCACTCACAGAGCTGGCGTTGTTTCAGCGTGGTTTGAGGAACATCGGGATGAAGTTCAACACCTCCCCTGGCCCGCCCAATCCCCAGATCTCAACATAATTGAACATCTGTGGTCCGTCTTGGAAACACGACTCCGGCGACGATTTCCACCTCCATCCTCTCTCACAGAACTGGCCGATGCCCTGTACGAGGAATGGTGTAAAATTCCACTTGCTACCATTCACGACCTCTATGCCTCCATCCCACGTCGCATCAAGGCTGTTCTGAAGGCGAAAGGAGGCCTGACACCATATTAATCTGGTAAGTTGCAATTTCGTTCAGGTGTTTCCATTTTTCTGATCACCATCTGTACCTATGTAACTCGTCATAGGATAGTGATATACTTAATCTTTACTTGTGTCAGAGACTGAAAATTTGTTGAAGTGAAAAATATACATTACTCGCTATTAGAGCTTATAGCTCATGTTAAGTTCATTACCGCCGATACATAGGGTGATCGGCACTCTGTTAAACGATGGACTAGAAAAGGACTACTAGACACTCAGATTTTAGATATGGTTGACTTTTTTATTTGGGAATTTCAGACTTAGAAAATTATCTGTTTTCCTCTAACGATGTGTAACAAGGAATATGATCTACAGCTGTGCAAATTTTCTTTTGTTTTCGCGTATGCAATGGAATAATTGGTGAATCATCCATAAACTACACTTGGATCATAAATGAAATGGGAAATTCATTTTCAACGCACGCATAATTCCAATTATTATTATTATTATTATTCGTTCCCAGTAGTTTCGCTTTTATCGCAGTTTTCTGTCTTGGATCAAGTGAAAATAGCTTATCACCGAAATAAAAAGATTTTGGATCACGGTTATTCGTATTGAGCTTCTATATTTCCATTGTTATATATATATATATATATTAATTTGCAAAGAGATTTTGTTAGAAACTACTTGTAAGTTTACGAAAAGTGCTGATATGGATAGCCGGACTACGTAAATATGCGGTATGTCTACAGATACTAAACCGTACTTTCTAACTAGTACATATAATGCAATATTTATTAGTTGTCATACATTTGAAGGTTCGTTTTTAATCATTCTCCCTCCATCAATAGTTATACATTTATAATAATTTATTAATGATGATGCAACAGTTTGCTAATTATAGGCTTTGTTTATGGCACACTTGTGTTCAAATTTTTTCCGCATATGTAGAAACTACATAAATAGAAGCAATTCCCTTCCTTATGATAAAAAATGTCACATGTCTTCTTGGAAATATGCAGAAAAAGAAAACATTTCCATAAAGATATTTCGATAAAAAAAATTAAGAAAAAAGCAAACTTATAATTTAAAAAAGAGATCTCTGAAACTTTCATCGCAGGATTCTAATTTCCATTTTCGTAATTTCCATTTACTATAATAAAAAAGAGAGTTATTTCGATTTATGTAATTTCTACAGACATGCGACAACGATTTTGGTCACAGGTATACATAAGTTCAAGTCAAGTTACGATCTCTCTCTAATCATTCTTTGAGCCAGATTTTGTATCTTTTTTTTCCGTTGGCAATAGAAATGTTAATATTCTATAAAACAAGATTCTTTCAGACAAGACGTGTAAAAAATATAACCTTAATGCAGCATTTGAGGAAGAGGCACAAAAATCCTCTTTAGACGGGAGGTCATGCCACTTATGGGAAATCCTCTGATAGCACGCCTCTCCAAAACTAAGTAACAGATACGAGATTTCTCTATTTAATATCTCAGAGCAATGAAAGAAAAGAAAAAAATTGTGGTTAGAATTTGCGGGTTCAAATTATCTTAAAAATGTACCCATTTATTTTAAGTATGCTGTTGAAATAAGAGTACTTCATAATATGCAATTCCTGTTTTAGTGTTGACATCTTCCAGAATTTGCTAAAGAAAATTAAAATGTGCTTGGCAACAATGAGGAAATAAAGCGTTTTGAGGAATTGAACTAAGTTACATGATTACTGATATTTTTTTCTAGAGATATATCATTAACTTAACTCAGTCAGTGTTATGTACATACATCGACCTATTTATGATTAGTCTCACTGACATTTTCCTTTCATATGTGATGAAATTTTCATCATGCGACTAAACTTAAAGATTTCAGTTTCAGGTAAGAATTTTCATTAGATGCTTTATTTTAATTAGGTATTTGTTCTGTACATTCACAATGAAATATTATTGTAATTGATTAAGGACCTGTACATTCACAATGAAATGTTTTTGTATTATTCATTATTGTAGTTGATTAAGGAAAAATAGGTTATTTATATATCATTATTGCCGTGTTTTCTTGGTCTTGTTTTTCCATCGACATGGGAAATTCTGTGTGTCTGATTATAGAAAATTAAAAAACAAAATTCTGAGAAACCGGGAAAAGTCAGGGAATTATTTCGTGTAATTCTTGCAGTTATCTTGTTAATAGGTAATATGAAGCATTAATAATTGGCTTTCACTAACCAGTTTCAGAATATAAATGTTACTCCTGGCTTAGAGAAAACATTGCGATTTGTTTCGAGGGGATAGTAATATTTTTACTGAGGTGTGTTTGCTATTCGTTTATAGTAATCATAATTATAGCTTAAAAAGCATATTGTGACTTTTAACTCCAGTGATGTTAATACTATTGTTTGGCACTTCTGCTGTTTACATAAAAAAAAAAAGAAAAAGAAAAACTATTGTGTCTGAGTTTCGTGTTTTGAAGTTGAATATTGAAAGTTTTATCGGTTTACGATTTATTGAAAAGAATTTATGAAAATACAGACATGAACGCTTCCAAGTGATCAGTGTAAAACAATAAAATACTAAGAATTCAGTTTTCTTTCTTTTTTCTTCCATTTCTTAAAGGAAGCAGTAGATTTTAGTTTTAGCTGTTACCTACATGTACACTTACGTATAGGATTTGAACAACCAAACTAAAGAATAATAATATACTGATTCACCTGTAATGTTCCTTCATAATATATTTTTAGCCAATATTTCAACTGAACTGATGGTTAGTCTTCCTCAGGGCAACAGGCTAAAATTCTTTCCCTGTATGCATGTCTTCACATACGGTAGTTATGAGAACTAAAAGTAAATTTATATTTTTTAAAGTTATTTTGATTATGAGTTTCTTTGTAACATTTTCACAGACATCTTGTACCTCACTGGTTAAGAACTCTTAACCTGTTACTGTTTATATAAATTCAATTAGTTTCTTTTTTCTTTCTTTTTAAAGAAGTCACTCAATGAGATTTTGCGCTAATCATTATGTCTATCAATCGTTGAGCGCTTAAAATTTCTAAAAGTTCATAGTTGCCAGATCAAACACTGTTACCAATTCCGTAACCATTACAATCCAGAATTGATGATTTTTTTAAAATTTTTAACACCAAACAGATTTTAATAAAGTATTTTGAAGTCCTAAAATTTAATTTTGTAATCCCAGTCTTTTTAAGTTTTCGTTATCTGTGTTTAGTAAAGGGTATTTTATCATAGTGTAGTATGCTTCAAATATATTCCTTCCTATGGTGGAGGAGCCCTAATGTAAAACTGTTACATTTCGTTATTATTATTATTAAATATTCTGCTTGTTGGTAGGTCCTAGGACTAAAGAGGTTTTTTGAAGTTTGGGCCTGGAAGTGTTTCTTCCACGTTTCTCGATCTTGAGCTTCCTCGTTTAACTTTCAATATTTTCTCCTATATTTCAAATCATCGATCAGTTGTGTTCTTCTTTCTACTCCTCGCTTTCCTTCCATCTTTCCTTCTATGGCGGTATGAAGAAGACAATTTCTTCGCAAGATGTGTCCAATCCAATTGGTCTTGCTACGAAGGATGGTGGCTAAAATCGTCCTCTTCTCTCCTGTTCGTTTTAAAACGTCTTTGTTTGTTTCTCTCTCTGTCCATTTTATCTTCTCCATCTTCCTCCAACATCACATTTCGAAGCTCTCTAAATATTTCTTCTCTAGTTTCCGTTGTGTCCAAGTCTATGAACCATACCATCCAATACTCCGTATATAGCACTTGACCAACTTCTCCCTTCGTCCAATATTAAGCCTGCTAGTTAAGAGTGATCTTTTCTTGTTGAGTGTCTTTTAGACTACGGCAATTGCTGACCTGATCTCTTTGGTGCAGTAAGCGTTTCGTGAAAATACTTCCCAGATACTTGAAATTATCGACTTCTGCAAGTTTTCTTTGTTCTACTCTTACCCGCAAGAGCGCGTTTCCACAGGATAGTTTCATTACTTTTTACATTTCATATTGAATGTTTAGTGATTTGGAGATATATTGACAATCCTGATATAGCTTTTTTTATTCTCATGAGATTCCCTAATATGTTCCTTCAGTCTGGTGCCAATATTTCTCTTGGTTATCGCTATATATATAGTATCACACGAACACGTCCTAGTAAATACTATTAAATGAACGTATGTCCACGAAAAAGTTTTTGTAATGACTTAATGATATTTTCATATTAATAGGAGTCTTAAAACTAACTCCGAGATGTATCTTTGTACTAGTTATTTCTTTGTTTTTTAATTTGTACGAGATCCCTGAAAACAGCGGGAGGGAGATCCAACTAGTATCACTGTTACTTTTTACTTTTATTTACTGTTGTTATTTTTACGACGTATCACTGTTAGTTGACTCAACTATGTGAAGATCTGCATAGGAATATAATTTAATCCCTTTGTCCTGAGGGAGATAGAGAGTTAGTTCAATTGAAATATTAGCTAAAAGTATATGTAGGGGTGATCAGTATATTGTTATTACTATTGCAAATTGTGTTCTACATGCCCAATAAGTAATTATAAACTAAAGAACTTGGTTTGGGCATAGAATTGTATGTAACCCATGTTATTAGGTCTAGACAGCAATATATATTTCAGTATCTGTGACCAGAAGCATTTTGAGGCATTCCGCTTGTAGTGACAGACACATTATGTAATTCTGGTTGTGTTATATGTTTCCTTGAATAATACAACAGTGTGTCGATAATGTTGAGATCGGGTTACTATCAATATTTTTCTGTCATACTATAATAACAATACTATTCTGTCAATATTCTTGCTTATACTGGCACTTGGATACATGATGATGCCACTACTGAATGCAGGTTGGAACTAGTGGGTGTGTTCCAGAATAATGAGTAAACATTCCAGTACTACACAGCCTTTGATTTGCATTAATTGCATTGTTGGAACTGGCATTGGCCTTAGTTACTTTACATAAAAGATATAATTATAGAGCATAATTCTCATTGACATGAATCTCTCATCGAAAATTCTTACAGAAAAAGGAACAAAGTGTCGTTCCTTTGTGCACTGGCGCAGCTGTAATCTTTGTATTCGTACCAAAACTTCCACAGTTATTCCTGTTTTATGTGTTTCCCGCTTGATACGACCCCCATCTTCAACTATCGTAGATACTGTGATTGTAATTATCCCTCAAGTTCAGCACAACAGTTCGTCCTGTTTTGAATTCTGATAGCCGCCATTATATTTCGTTATTCTAAATGTTCGATGTATTTGATAAATGGAGGAAATAACCGATTCTATGTACATATCCCTCTATAGATTCGAATTTAATTATATACAAAGTGAAAGATTTACGACTGGACCAGGAATCGAACACGGATCTTCGGGTCACCGTGCCGATAATTTAGCCATTACGCTGCTCGGTCAGCTGTCTGAACAGCCATGTATTCTATCACCCTTGAGGTCAGTGTTTGGGTACTCAATGACTGTGCTCCAGCTGTGATATTCAATTATACAAGAAAAATTACCAGCATAGTTGTAGAACGTGGACCGCTTTATTTATCGGTGTTTGATTCATTTTCGAGTGCCTATATATATATATATATATATATATATATATATATATCTTACATGTTTCAGAGTAAATGTTAGAAGTAGGTGTGCAAAATATTCAATGGCGTTATTTGTATCAAAAGCATTTTACTTCAGATTCTTGTAATCAAAATTAGGTAATTCAAGGCAGTTAAAATATATACACAATATGCAAATAACATGATAATTAGTTAATTGCTATTAAACAAATATAAAAGAGAAAATTTTTAGTCGAAACTTGAACGTTGAAATCGGTTCAGCATAGAGTTCATAATATACACTGAAATAACACTTCAGGGCAGGGATAAAAGTGAGGGTAACGCAGGCGGACGTCGTTTCCCCACTTTCAAAAACTATCTATGGTGTCCCCCACTTTCTAAAAAAAATACAATAGTCAAACATAGGTAGGGGAACGGCATGACATCAAGCGTTCCCCTACCTTTTCAGATCCACTTTTACCCGTGCTTCAGGCGATAGTAAATATTCATTTTTTCACAACGATACGTTCTTCTTTTCATGTAAAATTAAATGTATTGCTGTTTCATGAAAATAAAATGTCAGTCTCCACGAAATACAGAACGACAATGTGTTTGAGGAAATTACGCACTGTATTCTGACTTTTGCGCTATGGATAGAAATCCTGTCTACAGAAAGATCGTCACTATCATCCTTACAATATCCAAGTTATCCATAAGCTTGCTGAACGGTATAAATCGAAGTGACTACAATTTTGCATCTAGTTCTTGGAGCATCAAGCTGAAGGTGATACTGTGAACAGGTTTTGGATGTCAGATGAAGCCCATTTTCACTTCTCCGGATATGTAAACAAACAGAACTGTCGTTTCTGAGCTTCAAAAGACCCATGTGAATTGATGGAGCGTCCTATGATAGCGGAAAAGTGACAATATGATGTGACATTTTATTTTATCCCAACATGTTATCGGTCCGTGTTTTTTGACTGCACAGTGGGCACTTACGCAATGCTATTTTCAAGAAATAGCGATACATATTAATTCTTCGCAACTAAAAGAATGTATCGTGAAAAAAAAAAAAAAAAAAAAAAAAAAACCTTTGAAAGCTATTTTATTTTCGAAACCGTAAGGGGTTTCCGGCTAGCTATTTTTTTTAAATGTAGATTAAAAGGTAAGTTTTAATATTTATAGTTGCTCAGAACAAAAGGATACCGAATTCAAACTGACGTGTTCAACTGAGTTTCCTCACCTACTCCTTTATTATTTACACTAGTTTTAATGGTACCTGAAATTTGTGCTAAAAATGAATTCAAAGAAACGTAGAGGACACACTTAAAATGACGTAGTTAGCACTTGTTTTAGATGAGGTACACCGAAAATTGAGTTCATCGCACGGCATAACCCTTAATGGAGTAGAATTTTAATCTTTTTACGGACTATTTCCAGTCTTGAAAAGTCAGTGTTGTCCAAGTGGCCATAAGTCATGCTAATTCAGTTTTAAATAAGAAATTAACAGCTTTTTAAAATAAATTTTACCTTTAGCTTACGTTTCTTAACAGGAGTCGAATTAGTCTGTTAAAAATTTAATTCATTATGTTATTCAGAGGAGCATCCTCGCTGATTTCAGAACTTTCGTAATAATAAAATTAAGAGAATGTGAGTGAAGCACACAAACTTTTTGCTCAGCTATGATCCATTACTGGATTCAACTCCTATATGAATCTTATTCTCTTATAGCTGCACATCTTCTGACGTAAAAAGTTGTATCAAATTGGAAAGTAATTCTTTATTTTAAACAGGGTGGATTGATTTAAATCAGTCTGATTTAAATCACGATTTTAATCAAGATTTAAATCACTTGATTTTTTTAATAAAATCGTTGATTTAAATCAAATTTCGAAATAAATTAATTTAAAGTGAAAATAAGTAAAATCCCGTTTCTGTTCTGTTATTTCGATTATGGAAGATAATAATCATAATACAATGAGACTCAAATGTATGTACAACACAGTATGAAAACGAGTATCATGCAGAGGATGATTAGGAAAATTCCCGTTTTGAACGGGTAACGGGAGAATCCTGCTTTCTTGTTTTCGTAACATAGGGTTTTTAAATCGTTAACTATTCCAACGGAGAAATCACCATCGACATTTAAGACAAAACTTCTTTTATGTCCACGTCTATTTGTTTGTTTCCAGATAATAGGGGCGTATTTAGAGGGGCCCGATCCCCTTTCCGAAACAAAAAATAAATAAATATATAAAACTTTAGGCGAAATTTATGTACTAAATACATAGAACGAAGTTCCTCGGGATCGTAATACGGCAAATTTTGGATGCGTTAAAATATCGAATAATACTTTTGATAAAGTGGATTCTTTCAAATATCTAGGATCAATATTAACAGACGAAAGCGATATCTACGAAGAAATTAAATGTCGACTAAAAGCAGGGAATTCGTGCTATTATTCAGTTCAAAATCTCTTGTCACGAATTCTGTCCAGGAATTTGAAGATTAAAACATATATGCTTGTTGTTCTCAGGCTGTCTAGCAAGCAAGCATAATCAAATTCCATGACTTTCCCTGACAAAATTATAATTTTCCCTGACTCTGTCATTCTTTTTTTCTTAGTAACTCATGAAAAGTAACTTATATTTAAATCATGAAAATGAAATCTTTCAGTTTTACGTCCCACGGTTATGCCGGTTAGGCTAAAGGAGACGGTGATGATGAGTAATGAATGAAATGATGGAAGTGGGAGGAAACAGAAGAACCCCGAGAAAGCCCACGACCATGGTGTTTGTCCACCACAAAGTTCACACGGTGCAAGCTGGGATCGAACCAGGGAACCCAAGCACCGGAGGTGAACGCTCTACCAGTGAGCCACCGCGCCCCTAACTTATATTTAAAGTGAACTGTAAGTTTTCACCATTGTTTATATGCTTATACAATATTCTACAAACGTACAAATGAACCAATTCATTTATCTATAATTTATGACTATTTTAGTGGCATTTCTTCACCCCTCACAGCCTGGGAAAGATTTTTCCCTGATACACAATGAAATTCCCTGACATTTTGCCGATCCTGCAAATTCCCTGACTGGTAGACACCCTGCTTCTGTATGGTTGCGAAACATGGTCGCTTACTATGAGGGAAGAACGTAGACTGAAAGTATTTGAGAACAAGATCCTGAGACGAATATTCAGACCCAAGAGGAGCGGGAATGGGGGAAACTTCATAACGAGGAACTACTTAATTTTTACGGTTTACCAAACATTGCTAGGGTCATCAAGTCTAGGAGACTCAGGTGGGCAGGTCATGTAGCCAGGATGGAAGAAAATAGGAACACTTTCAAATTCTTAACTGAAAGACAATCGGAAAACGGCCATTAGGAAGATCTAGGCGCTGATGGGAGGACAATATTAAGATGAATCTCGCAGAAATAGGAATACAAAGTGGAAACTAGATCCAGTTGGCTAAGGATAGAAGTCAGTGGAGAGTTTCCGTGAACGCGGCAATGAACCTCCGGGTTCCATAGTCCATAGAGTTAAACAGTTAATTTTGGGCGAAATTTATGTACTTTAGATGTATTTCGTGCCGCTGGGTAGTTTCGATGTTTTAAAAAATATACTCCTGCAAAATATCAGGAACTCTCGTGAAAAGAAAAGTGTCATGTTGATAAACGTTGCTGTACGTTTTTTCCTTAATGCTTAAGAAATATTGTTTCGGATTGAAATAGGTTAACGATTGAGGATTAATTCGAAATTAAACCAAAATACTTTCACTTAAATGGCATAATTGTCATTTAATATTAATTCCTAATGTTTTTTCTCCAGTTCGCGACTTGTTTTATACGAGGAGAAAGATTTGATTTAAATCAAAAAAATCGATTTAAATCAAAAAAATCAACAAAAATGATTTTTATTAAAAAATCATGATTTTTTTCCACCCTGATTTTAAGCAATATGACCACAATAATTAAGATAGTTTTCCTGAAAAATCCAAATTTTTAATTTTCATTCGCTAGTAAAGCACTCTTCCTATCTTGTAGTGTAGGGTAAAAAATTTAAAGAAAAAGTCCATGGTAGTTGGGTTAAAAGCTAAGGTTAACTAACTCTATGGTCTATGGAACCCAGAGATTTACAAAGGCTCTCCATTGACTTCTATCCTTAGTCAACTGGATCCAGTTTCTACTTTGTATTCCTATTTCTGCGAGATCCATCTTAATATTGTCCTCCCATCTGTGCCTAGGTCTTCCTAATGGTCGTTTTCCGATTGGTCTTCCAGTTAAGAATTTGAAAGCGTTTCTACTTTCTTCCATTCTAGCTACATGACCTCCCCACCTAAGCCTCCTAGACTTGATGACCTCTAGCAATGTTTGGTAAACCGTATAAATTGTGTAGTTCCTCGTTATGAAGTTTCCGTTATTCCTCATTCTCGTTTCTCTTCAGTCCGAATATTTGTCTCAGGTTAAATTTCGCTCAGGTTAAAAGCTAAGATTAAATTTCGTCTTCTCTTTTTGAATGATAAGAAGTGGGATGAAGAAAGAAGTAAAATTAAATTAGACAGTGAAAATTCTACAACAGAATCATCGATCATCGCAAAGTTAGTATATCTGTAATCGAACCTACGAATTTTCACTGAGGGCAAATAGATCTCTTTAGAAAAGCTTATTTAACAAGCAAGCTTGCGCTAGATGTTCAAAGGGACATAGAAATAACACCTAACATACATACATACATACATACATACATACATACATACATACATACACACACACACACACACACACACACACACACACACATATATATATATATATATATATATATATATATATATATATATATATATATGTCATGTCTGCACGGCAACTCTGAAATAATATGACTGTATTCTCTTTTTAAGTCTAGCATCCGCTCTCTACTCGTAAACAGTGGTTACAGCTTAGGGGAGACAAGGAGTGCGCCTGACTTCTCTGTTGCGCTTATCATTGCCCACTCTTTTGAAAGTTGAAATTTAGATTTTCGTGTATTGGGAGTGTTGATGTGATTTCAGATTTTCAAAATTAACACTGCGTGTGTAATTACTGATATGAATATTTCTATTATCGATTATATTTTACTGTTCAAGATTCCAAAGTTGGATATTCAATGAAGTTTCAGCATTGTCTGTCATACCCATCTATAGAAGTTCTACTAAACATAACTGGATTCTAATAATCTAAGATCAGTTTGTTATGTACCAGTAAAGTGGGGATTGTCTGAAATCAAGGACAAGCCTTGTCTTCTACATACAGCGTTAAATCTCAAAGTAATCTCCATTAGCATCCAGAACCCTTTGCTAACGCACTTGCAGCTGCACTTTTTTTTTTCTTTTTACAATAAAATTTAGGGGCCTTGGAAGCAAAGAAGTTCGTGAGTGCGTGGCACATGTCTGTCTCGTTCTCGAAGAATTTCCCCATGAAGGTGGTTGTCCAGGAAATTATACAGATAGTAATCTGATCGCGTTAGTCCAGCACGTACAGTGGATGGTATAGTGTCTCTCAACCAGGTCATTGAATAGTATTCCTGGTTGTCCTTGTCATGTGTGGTATCGCATTGTCGTGAAGGAACAGCACACCCTTGCAATTACCTAACGCTGGCTTCTGCTGTAACGCATGTTGCACTCGTGGCAATTGCTACGAGTACAGATGCGTAGTGATAGTCTGGTCCGATACAAGGAGCTTGTAATACACCTTTTGGTGACTGCGGTGCGGATAAGTCTGATTCCTCGGAAACCTAGAGTCGTTCGCCAAGTTCACATGTTTGACTGCTGTTCTCTGTTACTGCCTTTAGTACTTCGTCATCCAACATCTGTGGTCACCCACTGCGAGGTTCGTCACAAGTTTCAAGCCTCACGACCTGAAACTGCCTGGTAGTGCATTCATTCACAGCATCTTCCCCAAATACCTGATGTAATCAACGGATTGGTGCGGCCGCTGAGAGTCCTACCTTCAAGTCATATAGCAAACAACCACGAACGAGCTCCTTCGATGTTTTATTTTCTACGATACTAGCCAAGCTGTGATTGTTTGTGTGTGTGCGTCACGTGCCTGTCACGTGTGTGCAACGTGCACCACGTGGGGGGAGGGAGTAGGCCAGGTCACACTAACCCCCATCGCTTTACCAACACGTGAATCAGTTCATTTCCTCTATGTTAGCGCTTCATCAAATGGGAGGTCAAAAACAGCAAGAACTTTCTAATTCCTTTGTATACTTGAAATCATAAAGAGAACCACAATTCTTATTGGTGTCGGGTACTGATTTGACATTTGGTACTTACAAGTTACGAGAAATTTAGTTCAGGAGCTGATTAACCCAGGCAATCTATAAAGCAAACACAAATCCTTCATTGAGAACAATAGGTTCTCTGGTGTATTCGCTGGTGAAAATGGGAATAAATGCATTACTAAATGGGAATTACTAAAAATAACTACATAACCACTTCTTACTTGGCCTTACAAGGAACATCATAGCACAATTGTTCAGCAGGAAACTGCTAGACCGCACATGCCAAAAGTCATCATCCAAAATACTTGAGATTTCGATGCTGACCTGATATTACTAGTTATTTCTTTTTCTTTTATTTATTATTAGTCTAAGAGACACTAAGATGTAGCTACAAATACGACTATAGCAAATAAAATATCAATTTTTACTGCAGGTTCAGCTTTAATTTTCTTTGTAGTTAATAAAGTCCATCAAAAACAGCAGGCAGCCTATATTTGTCAATAATCATTACGAATTTGTGTCAACAAAATAGAAATTTGCTCAAGTTTTTAATAGGAAATTGTAGGAAATTGATTTCTGTAAATACTCTACTTTTTAATCCATTACATGCCTCGACTCTGTGTCCGTTCCGAACACTGCCCGAAATAATGCCCGTTTTTGCGTTTTTAAGTGCGGTCCCGATTGAAATTATAAGTTAATGATAAATGCCTGTTTATTAAAATTAAAATTGGTATCCAGATTTTCACATTAAACACTGATTTTGAAACTGGAATTTGTTTCAGGCTCTTGGAATAGCGTAAATGAATGAAATGAGTCAATCAATCAGTGCTGGTAGCCCCTGTTTAATAATTACACAACAGAAACACCAGGTACAACAGTTAGTTTGGCGGCAGCTCAGCGAAGTGTGACACCAAATATTACAATGACTGCAAATTTCACCACACTGAATGACAGTAGTTTAACGGAACAGGATCTGTCTATGGCAGTACCTCCATTTCAGCCTCAACCAGCTACTCTACCTGGTGTACAAGTTCTTGGCAGTGGAGCTCCGACTCAGAGTCGGGATTCAGCTCGGTCAGCAGACCCTGAGATAATAAGATTGAATCAACAACATAAATGGATACACCAGCGTTTGGTGTTACTGTTGCATGCCCACAAGTGTCAGAGAAGAGAGAGTCAAGCAAATATGGCAGGTGAAGTATGGCAGGTAAGTGTACCTTTCCTTCAGTATTATAGTGATACTGAAGCTTTAATCTAGATATACTAATTTCACCACACAATAAAACGCAAGGGTGTTGCCGTCCTCAAGCCCTAACCATGAAATTTTGCCAGTGTCTCCTCTCGCGCTACATGGATAAAATTTCCTGAGAGTACGGTGTTGTCGAATTTCAACTAAGTTTCGTTATGTTAATTTTTTGTTTTATATTTTTGCTGTTATTATTGTTACCGTTTTATTCAAATGTTATAGTTATCTAATATTTTTTGTTGTTTGTTCACCATGTCTGCAAAGTTTGACATAATTGGTGCACTTGTCCTTTTTGACGTTTTCCCAAGATTGTGTTGAGAAGGAAGTTCCACGATTCGTACCAAAATCTTCCAATGTATTACAAATGACGCAAAAGATTTCTGTAATTGGTGTAGACCCTAGGCTTCACGAGTCATTGGGGCCATTCTAATTATTGAAGTTCATATATATATGACTATTTTAAAAATTATTTTCCTGAAAAATGTTGGAAAAATTCTTTTAAATACTATGATAAACAGTATATTAAGGAAGAACATAAAATTTAAATAATTGAGAGGGTAATCATTAATCTTTAGTAGACACGAAAGAATGGCTATAATCTGATTGAACCCCGTTCGACCTGCTGAATTCAGTAATTCGGGTGAAAAAGTATTTGTCTTTGAGGGAACTTTTTTCTTTTGAAGTATCATAGCACTATTCGTATATTCGTAAAGCACTTTCGTAAAATTTTTGCTTTATACACAACATTAAAGGCTTGAACGAATAACTTTGTCGTGTAGTTTATATGTACAAAAAAAAAAAAAAAAAAAAAAAAAAAAAAAAAATCATATAGACTTCAAACAGAATATATTATAAACAAATAGACTTGCATTTTCAGTAAGTCACAGACGAATTCTAAATTCTATTCTTTGCATATAAGTGATACGGTCAATGATGAAAATGAGAACAAATGTGTTTAGTTTTGTATTTCGAAAAGACTTTGATGCCAATATCAGATTATTTTGTAAATACAAAGGAAAATAATATAGTGGAACTTCACGTTTGTCGGATAGTGGCTGATATTTCTGCTTGCAAATTTAGCAGTCAGGAGAATTAAAATGAATTCAGGCCCTACTGAGAGAGTTACCCCAATGGACAGTGTGACAATTTTTGTTATTGTTTACCCAGGTACGTTGTGCAAGTGCATACAACTTGAAGTTTAATTAATATTTGAAAATATGGATCACAGTTTTTCGTTTTCAGCACAACGAAGAAATGTCATCTAAATCGCACGCAACCTGTGTCAGCTTGTATTTTGTAATAAGCAGAATTTAAAATCACATAGTAGGTTTAATTTAGAAGTAAGCTTTTAGAAATTCTATTTCTGTCAAATATTTTTCCGAATTAGACTCAAGTCATTAACTTGATTTGCAGTAATAGCGAAATATTTTCCAGTACATTGTTATTGTACTGATAGTCACTAACAGTACAGTATTAATTTTTTTTTCTTTCTTTCTTTTTTGCACAGTGTGATTTACCTAACTGCAAGATGATGAAAAATGTCCTAAACCACATGGCGAGATGTCAGGCACGAATATTGTGTTTAGTTCCACATTGTTCATCATCTAGACAAATTATTTTACACTGGAAGTATTGTAGGCGCATCGATTGTCCGATTTGTTCACCTTTAAAAGAAGCCAAGATCAGGAAGCCAAAATCAGGTGAGTACTTATTTAGGAGACTTGTCAGGAAAGTAAAGATATAGAAGAAAAATAAGATATGCAAGTAATGTATTGGACGAAAAAAAGAACTACACTAGATATACTGCTACATAGGCTATTTCTTCACGTAAGTGATACCTTTTTCTAACACGGAACAAGTTTTTGTATCCGAAAATGTTAAAACTCTGGCACTTTCATCTGGAATCTCGTTGTTAATTCTTCCCTTATTCTCGTCGTGTGATTCAAGTTTATTGTCAGTTTTGTCAATTGTGGTACACGTTTCCCCCTAACATGCAAATGTCTTTTTGTATTTTTACTTTCCTCGCAAGCCTCGTGTATTTATTGAATTTGGGTGAACTAATGGTGCACAATAAATTGAAATAGGAAGAAGTATCTTTCTCAAAGCAATAACAGTGTCTTTGTTGTGTAAGCAATGAAATCTTCCTGGGTCAGCTTAATTTACTTCATAAATAATGCTTGGAGGAACTAGGTTAAATCCTTACTTAAATGTAATTAATAAATCACAGTTTACAAAACATTATAGGAAGTATATAATTTTTGTATTTTCCTTTAATCGACTTATTTATTCAGGGGGGCGCGGTGGCTCAGTAGTAGAGCGTTCACCTCCGGTGCTTGGGGTCCCTGGTTCGATCCCAGCTCGCGCCGTGTGAACTTTGTGGTGGACAAACACCGTGCTCGTGCGTTTTCTCGGGGTGCTCCGGTTTCCTTCCACTTTCTTCATTCCACTATTTCACTCATCTCATCATCACCGTCTCCTTTAGCCTAACCGGCATAACCGTGGGACGTAAAATTAAAGATTTCATTTCATTTCATTTGTATTTATTCAGGATTAGAGTACTATTAGCAATAGCGATTGTTTTCAGTTTCTGATCTTGTATGCTTACTCCTCCCGTCCCCGTTTTTGCGCAGCAGACCAACTTCAACTCACATCGGATTTGTGTGTCAGGAACAGAAAAAAAAAAAAAAAAAAAAAAAAACCATAAGCGATATGCAAGCCTTTCCAATCTGAGCACCAAACATGACCTACTATAGCGAATGAAATAGAAAAGCTTGTTGTCATGAAAAACGAAAAGCTGATGTCAAATTGTTCTTGTGGATTTTTTGCTTTTTAGGGTATTGATTTTTTTTTTTTTTTTTGATGGGTAAAAGCCAAACTCAGTGGCTCAGTGGTAGAGCGTTCACCTCTGGTGCTTGGGGTCCCAAGTTCGATCCCAGCCCCCGCCAAGTGAACTTTGTGGTGGACAAATACCGTGTGCGTTGGTTTTCTCGGGATTCTCCCGTTTCCTCCCACTTTCTTCATTCCACCATTTTCATTCATTACTCATCATCACCGTCTTCTTTAGCCTAACCGGCATAACCGTGGGAAGTAAAAATCAAAGATTTCGTTTCATTTCATTGTTTATCTTTTTATAAATAAATACTTTATTAACAACCCTACACGCAGAATGAATCATTGCTCTGAAAAAATACAAACGGTGTAATTTACTCTATGGGATTAGTTCTTTTCGCACAATTTTCTCAATCACATTTCATAAATAAATATTTTACCAATAATACTATATAACTAATAATACTAATAATAATTTACTATATAACTTAACAATATGCATAACTTGTTTATCATATAAACATCAGAAGTGGTAGTTTATCCTCATTGTTTTTCCCGACGATTTTCCCATTAACGCCACAGGTAATATTGTTCATATTTCGTAAAGAATTGTTTCGTTAATAACCTAACGATAGTGTATAACTCATTTGTCCCGAAAGAATGCAGGAGTGGTTTTTTCAAGGGGTGAAGTTTTTTGACAATTTTCTCAGAAATAACTGTGACGAATGTGTTCATACTTCATTAATAAACGATTCAATAGTAACCTTACAATATGGCATAACTCGCTTGTCCCGAAAAAATCCGTAAGAGGTAGTTTTCTTTAAATGTGAATTTTTTCCCGTCGATTTGCTTAAACATGACTCGAGGTACTTGGTCCATATTTCATGCATAAATGTTTCATAGATAATTTCCAAAATGGCATAGATCGTTTGTCCTCAAAGCTACAGATGGACTAGTTTACTTTTGGGGTGAGTTCCTTCCGATGACCTCAGAAACAACTCAGGAGATGTTCATATTTTATAACATAAATAACCTAAATTATGTACAATTCCCTCATCCTGGAAATCCAGAAGGGGTATATTACTTTTAAAAGTAAATTTTATTCTGCGATTTTCTCAAGAATGACTCAGGCGATTTTGTTCGTATGTCATAATAAATGTTTTATGAAAACACTAACAACTTAGTATTACTCGTTTGTCCTGAAAACGGGTAGTTTATTCTTGGGAGTGACTTTTTTGACGATTTGCTCAGAAATTACTCAGACGCTTTTGTTCATAGTTCACAAACAATTATTTCTTTAATAATTCTAATATATGGCATAAGTTATTTCTAACGAAAACATGTTCAATAGGTGCATTACTTTTTGGGTGTAATGTTTCTTCGAACAAAATTTCCGAAACATTATTTTATTCGTATTTCACAATAAATGTTTCAGTAATAGCTGCAGCCTAACACGATTCAGTTTAAGAAATTCGAGCGAGAAAGTTTAGTGCGTTGGTCCCTACCCTTTCTTAAATATATTTTTAAAATGTTACACTTAATCACAATTTTCCTAACAAACTAGAAACTTTTTTTTTTTTTTTTTTAAATGTACCTCGTTGTGGCCAAGTGGTTCAAGTACATTGGTCCTGGATTTGGTTCCCAATGAGAGCTAGTGTATTCATCCAACGTTAAGGTATAGGTAACCACGTCGGTGCAAAAAAGGGTGTTTCAATAAGCCTAACCAAGCTAATCAATCATACAACAAATAATACAAAAATATCGAAGAAACGTTATTAATATCGGATTGATGTGACTGAAATGTCCAACTGATGTTTGTCAATTTCAAAGGTAAAACAATGAAAAATACATTACCAGATTAATCAGTGGTCTCTGGGTAAAGCTATCCAACTAAGATGTTATGGAGATACAAAAAATGTAATCAGTGGGAATCATGTTAAGAGAAAGCAATGGGTGAGATAGAATTTAATACTGCAAATCATGGATAGTTTGCACCTTGGTTTGAGGGCGAATATTAAAGTACGTATATAGACGTCCATTAAAATAAACATTAGAACACAATATCTGTTGAACAATGCTGGAGGCTTGCGGACAAGGTTTACAGTGCATTTCACGGGGTTCGATATTGTAACGATCCTACCGAACACCTGAGCCTTCCTCACTGTACACTATAATTTTAAATCGAGCTTAATTAAAGCTATACTTATTTAAATTTAAGAAATGTATAATAATAATAATAATAATAATAATAATAATAATAATAATAATAATAATAATAATATTTGAACATAACATCTATTAAGGCAGGTAATTGCAATGGACTTATGCTAATTCTCTCTTTCTCTCTCTCTCTCAACGCAATAACTCTTAGGATGCGAAAGCGTAGAAGCGGACTTGTGGTAGTCATGACTTTGAGGTAATGTGTGGTCAGAACAGCGGCTCCCTTTGTTCTTAGTCCTAGCTTTCTAGACCGGATGGAGTTATCTACTTACAGAATACCAGAAAATAGTATTTTCTATTTCTATAAAGTAAATAATTATACTCATTTCAACAATGTGATATTTGTGTCAGCTTAACTGTATACAAACAGCTGATCCGTGGAAAAATCGTTGATAATAATAATAAATAAAACAATCTCAACAAATACTTTCTTTAATAATAGGTAAAAGTTTGCAACGTTACACCAGTTGTCGCACACTGGAATATAGGGTATGGCTTTCTGATTTTCCACAATTATTTTAACAGCTTCAATTGAAATGGATCTTTAATAATGAGAGAGCGAATTTACGTCTTCGATTTAGAAATAAAGTGCGCAAAAATTTTAATAATAATAATAATAACAGTAACACGAAGATTATTATAGAGTAGTTTCTTTTTATTCAAAATTACATACCTTCCTGTAATTTTCGGAGGTTGAAATTATTTATAAGAGAGAAGGACTACTTTATGAAAACTTGATAACGAACACGTTTATTTAAAAATACCAGCTTTTCATGAAACTTGCTTATACTTTCTTTCAAGTTTTCAATAATGTTTATCTTGAAGGCTAGTTAAAATTGCTGAAGAACAAGCGAGCAAATTCACTTCTAGTTTAAGTTCATACCTGTCATAATAATAATGATAATCTTAAATAAATTAAAAGACACTCTGAGTTTAGTGCATTGGCACAATTCCACGAATTAAAGAGAATGTGTTTCCTTTTCATGTAAGTCTAGAGGGACCTAAGCCCTGTTGTTTTCAATATACAGAGAAAATTTCGAACTATCAAGTGATTAGCTACATAAAACACCCTAAGCAACATCATGTAGTATAGAGTCTTTCTTTCTAGAATATCTGATGAACACTTTTTTTTTTTTTTTTTTTAAAGCACAGAGAGGAAGGAAACAGGCAATGCTCAGTTTTATCAGTTTTAACATGTGTAGACTAAAGGCTAAATACCAAAGACAAAATCATTGTCAAGGTTTTATAGCCTTGTATTAGTAGCCAATCAAAATACTGGTTTCTAAGCTTTACGACTACATATATAAGGCAACCCATTCAAAACGTCATTATATCGGTGCAATGGCAGAGAACGGGAGTTCGAAAAGAAAATTTCTTGTTTTGGTTCAAGAAGGTTATAGTGCAAAGTAAGCCGCTGAAATATGTTTGATTTCCTCACGAACCGCACAGTTTTGATTACAGCGGAATCAAGAAACAAGGGAAACTGCACGCCGTCCTGGAAGTGAAAGAAGAAGTTTTATCTCTCCTGAAGATGAGCAGACGCTTCTGAGGACTGCAGAAAGACCATACCTCATTTCCAGACAGTTGAGGCCAGCAGGAACTTTCCCTGCGTATCGCGATACCGCGAGGAGGTGGCTGAGAACTGCTAATCTCTTTGTGAGGAGGGCAGTAGTCAAAGAGTTCCTGTCGGAAGGACACATTTAACGGCGTCTTGCATTTGCTCAAGAAAAAGTGAATTGCGACTGGAACGATGTTCTCTTCAATGACGAGTGCATATTTTCTTTTTGATCTCGTTGTTGTGTACCGCTTAAACGGAACGAGACATGACTCACTATGCGTTTATCAGAGAAGATTCTTTAGTAGGGTATCTGTATCCGCTTGAGGATTTATCTCCTCTCATAGATTTGGGCTACTTCACCGTGTAGAGGAGAGATTAACAGCAGCACAATATTTACATATCCTTCAGGGAGTAATATTGCCAGCCGTTCGCAGTCTCTATCCAGATAGAGTAATTCATTTCCAACGTGATAAATCTCCAATCCATATGTCTCGATTGGTTCAAGGATGCATTTCTGGTGAAGCACATCTGGTGCCCTAGATTGGCCTCCCACAGGTGCTGGTATGAGAGATATGTGGCCCCTACCACCTCCAACCACATAAAACGATTTATGGGAGTTAGTAGAGAAGGTTTGGAAAGAGTTGGCAGAAAGTCATAATTATATCAAAAAGCTGTAGCAAGCATGTCACGACGACTTCAAGCCGTAATTAATGAAGAAGGACGTTGGACTTCATACTGAACTCCCCGAAACAATTACTCAGCTACATTTTATGAGCTACATTTTAAATTCCATAATGTTAAATTATAAACACAAAGTAACATGAATCCGTTATTCTAAATAATGTTAAGTAAAATAGTTTTTTAAAAAAATATCTGAGCGGATTCGAACCGCTGACCTTCAGCTTAAAAAACACTATCTTTCCGCTGCTCCACATCCCATTCCCTACAGAAGTCACTTGAAAAAGCAGAATAAGAAGCACAAATTTAAGTAGAATAATTTCTGTGTTTTAACATTGTAGATAAACGATAGTAGTGTAATAGGATTATTATTGTTCTCATTTTAGAAAACTAATCCAGGGAGGGGCAGATTTAAAGAAGAATAATTCAGAGAATTGTCGATTATTCAATGAACTGTAAATAGTTGTTTGAAATATACTGGGAGTGACAGCCATATACTCTATGTCCATGGAAATGTCGAAAGAGACGTTAATGTGTTATTTGCGAACTATTTTTGAAGAGAAAAAGTTAGGGAAATCTCTAAAACTCTGAAAACACAGATACAAATTGATTGTTACATAAAACTCCAAACTTTGAATGGGAAATGAATGTGAGAATTTATAGGTTTTCATAGTTTAGCTACTTACATTACTAAAACAGTTTTGATGATTTTGATATAAAATGGCACCCATATATATATATATATATATATATATATATATATATATATATATATATATATGTGTGTGTGTGTGTGTGTGTGTGTGTGTATGTGTGTATGTATGTAGTGTTGTAAATAGAAAAAAAAACGTTCGTATTTTTTCAGAAATGTTCGTTGTTTTTTTTCGATGCTCCATTTCTGTAACACACAACAAAAACACAACTTTACTGATGGCGCTGTCAAAAATAATGTGTTAGCTGTACGGAGTTGTAACTCGGACTGAGGAAGTGGAAGGGATAAACAAACCGGTCTAGCACAGGTCGGTAGACACGACGTTGCCAGATTGCCCGCAGTGTTGCGTCTCATTACTTTTGTCTCACACCTTATATATATATATAACGGATTTATCAAAAGTAACTTACAATTTCGAAATCGTGTTCTGGTAACGCTAACTAGATTGGCGAAATTAATCTGTGATAGCTAGGTGATGTGTAGTAATTTAGCGTGGATGGGTAGATAATTCAACAACGTATAGGAATCATTCAAATTTATCATCAAAATTACTGTTTCACGGCGAAGAGTACGTGGCTAACATAATCGACCTGAAGAACGCTCAATTTACTGATTTGGGCAGAAGAAAATCCGCATTCAATTCCAGAAGTGTCCCTTCATTTTTAAGAAAGCCATTGTTGTGTCACTATTTGGGACAAAAATATGATCGGCCCTAATTTTCTGAGGACGAACATGACATCACATTAATGTCAATGACAAGCCACTTTTTGCGTGCTCAAATGTCAAATTATAACATTATCAACGACTGCACATAAAGTTTCCAGGATGCATTATGTCGAGAAATAGTAATGTGAATTGGCCGCACAGATGAGGTAATCTCTTCCCTCTAAATTATTTGGAGTTACCTGAAGTCTCATCTCTGAGAATAAGCCAAGAATAATTCGTGAAGTGAAAGGGAACAGTGAATGAACCCTTACGAATATACAACGCAATATAAGTCTAAAAAAAGGGGCAAAATCGAACTTTTAGAATCCATTCCACCCATCGAAAAAGGGGAGTTCATTTGAACGACATTATCTTCAAGATATAATGCCATCGTTTGCTTTTCACAACAAAACAAATATTGTATTCTTTATTATTATTATTATTATTATTATTATTATTATTATTATTATTATTATTATTATTATTATTATTATTATTATTATTATTATTATTATTATTTTAAAAGAAATGAGAGAATATACTATTCTAATACCATGTTGAGCTGAATGTGAAACAGCCTTCGTACTCTAATGAAGTTTTGTAGATTCATAAGATAGACAAATATATAAATATAAGGAATAGATAAATGGATTGCATATAAGATATTTAGAGGAATATTTATCTTTGAATTGTTAAATGATGAATATAAAATAAGTACAGTTTTCAAAACTGTGGGAACGATGTTTGGAGGAACCACTGTCGTCGTGTTGAGTCAATTCTGTATGTAATTTGACCTTAAATATTATTAGATAGTACAGTTGAAATAATAGTTTGTTTCATTATTTCCAGCATTGTCGAGTCAACCTGCGAACACGCATCAAAATCCACATCCAATTCCATCAGACGTAAATCAAACATATGACGCATCAGGAATTCAAAGTGCACCGTCTATGCCAAATGCTGCTTGTGTCAGATCTGTTGCCCCTACTGCAGCATCACAAGGCTCAGCACCCAATGTTAGTGTGCCTCTTGTTGTTGGTGATCAGGCGTGGCCAAATTCAGCATCAATTCAAGTATCAAATATCCAGACTCTGTATGCAAATACCCCAGAGAATCAACAGAATCAACCTGGAAATGTAAGTATTATACGTGGTTTTTGTATTATTCTTAAGTACTTAAAAAGCATTTTACTATTTTATTTGTAACTAAGTTGGATGTTACTGAAAAAGATACTACCAGAAATGTGCGAGTAGAAGTATTTGTTTCCTGATAGTAAATTTAAAATGCATAGGCGCCTCCTGATATCTGACGTTCAGGACAGTCGTATTCATTTGGTAATTCTACGGCCATAAGAATTGTTCATTTGGATTGAGATTTGTGTGGTTAGAGTAAACTATTGCAATGTCCTTAGAACTTAATTGCGTCCAGGCAATGGAACGTGTGGATATTTTGCCTCGTATGCTGGCGAACAATAACATATGCTGATGACTACATTGAATCTTCTGCAGCAAATCTGTTATGAGCCACAACTTGAAACAGACCTCGTTGAGACACCACCAAACTCTGAAACTTTTTCACAATCTTCATACAAGAAGTATATGGTGCGTCCGATCTTACCGTGGTGTCCCTACTGGCAAGGAAGAGAACATACGGTAGAGATCCAGATTACATAATACCAGGCCCTTTCACGAGTGAGTGAAGAATTTTCCTGATATCCTTCTCAGAGGATCTAGCAGGAGAGCAGGTTGTCATTCAAGGACTTCAAACCTTCCCTTCAACACGTCGATGTCTCTTTCCTCCTAAAGATGATGATAGCTACCGAACGGACCGTGTTCGTCTGGTCTGACTATCAGGAAGTCAAAACCCTTCGGATGGAATAGGAAGTTTTTCCGTGAACACAAACGCAGTGAAGCGTACCTGGGTCTAACTGAAACAACAGTTCAAGATTTACATCCTATACGTTTCGGAGAACATTGATCGGAATGTTTGTGGTATATGTTGAAACAACGGCTCTTTGACGATCTGGTAGATAGTAATCCGTAAGTAGTGCAAGTTCACATCACTGCCAAATGAGGCGAGATATCTCACTTCCACATTATCAGAAAAAGCTATTCCTTAGTGTGCTTTTGGTTTTGTTCCTAATGAGTAGTGTTTGTGCAGTAGAACGATATGCTTTCTGCTTGTATTCCTGTTCGATCGTCGTCCCGGTAGTTTAACCGATACGAGAGAGAGAGAGAGAGAAAAAGAGTATATATATTATCAGGAGTGTCTACATATTGGTGTTCCGCTTACAACCATCAGTGCCCGGACACAGAAGTTTGGAATGTATCTAAACATGTATAAATAATTAGAATTTTTATTAGAACTTTAACTTTCACAAAGTAGGCAAATTTTAACTCACCTTTATAGAGTAGTTGGTTAACGTGTAGCCCTATGCTCTTTATGCTTCACTTTTTCCATGATCATTAGTTGAAGTCTCATAGTCTAAAGTAAACTTTTTTTTCTTTTTTTTTTTTTTAAAGCTTGTTTCTGCCAGTTCATTAAACAACAATCTTTTGTTACAAAAATTTTTCGTATTATTATCCGTCTCATTTGAGTTTATTTGAATATTTGAGGATTTCAAAATCCCGTCTTTAAAAATATTAAATTTATCAAGATTTTATAAAAGGAGAATATTCCGTTTTAACCATTGTCATAACCAGAAAGGAAAACTTGTAAATATTTGAAACTGTAATGAACATATGGTCGATCTTTAATGAAAGAATACTAAAATAAAACACAATAAAACATTACTCTGGATAGTTTTTGCAGGTTATATGTGCAAAATGGACAGAAATAATAAACGAATATTATTAAAAGTACAATAGGAGTAGTTCTCAATCCAAGTAGAAAATCACATTTTGCTTCATAAAAATAATAAACATTTTACAATAATAAATGCAGAAAAATAATTTGATAACATTTACCGAGGGAATGTAGGTCAACTCGGGAGTCCCCAGATTCTGATTTTGATACCAAGGATCCTAAACTGGTGATTTTGCAGTTCCACCAGGCGAATGCCGGGATACCTTTAATACATAAGCCTTCGCTATCTTTCTTTAAAAGTTTATTCCTTTGTTATTAATGTTTCAGTGTAAAATGGCCCTTTATCTCCTAAAATCTTTTTAATAAATAAATAAATAAAAATACATCTGACGTTTAATGCAATCACCGAGGCTTGATAGTTGATTGAGTACAAAACTAAGGTTAAAAAATACTGTCACCAACCGTTATACTGTGAAATGTAGAAAGTAACTATAAATTATTCATTCTAAATAAACTATTGTAAATAAGTGAGAATAGAATATGGAATTTTCCGATAAACTAATAATTTCCAATGATTTCATCATCTCAGTCATCAAGTTATAGTGATCTGGGTATACATCTACGTCTTCTCCATCCTTGTTGATGTCGTTTGCATTATTTAAATTCTAAGAAAATAGACTTGATTCAGAAGCATGAAAAGCATTTAATCAAAGTTCGGTAATTTTTACGAATTTTCTTCGGAAAATTTTCACACACACAAATCCACATCTCAAAGTTGTCTTTTGTAGTAGTAATAATAATGATATATAAGATGTAGTAACACAAAGTGTATACAGTAACGACTCTCACGTAATAATGTTAGATACAGGAAGGATATATTCAATTTTATACACCAGTCCAAATTGTGGTTTTATATTGCTAAGATGAATAATTTCAATGATTTGTCTAATATGACGAATAGCTTGTAATTACGTATTTCATATTCAAGATATTTGTTTCATTAGTTCATTAAGTAGTCAGATACCATCGAGAAAGGAGATCGAATAAAATTTCGATTTAAAGAATACCAAAAATAATATATATCTATATTATAAATATGAAAACATTGTTTGTAACATGATAGCCAGCTGAACTATTTGAAAATAATTTTTGAAGATAACTAACATTGTGCTCGGTCTAGAATTTTATATAAAATTTATGCCAGAAATGAATATCTCAGAATCCTCTCATGTCATAAGATGTATTTGATTTATGCATTTATTAAAATGATTTTAGATGCAGCTGAAAGCCATTTTACACTGAAGCAGTAACAACAAAGAAATAGATTTTTAAAGAAAGATTACCAAAGCTTATGTATTGAAGGTACCCCGGCATTCGCCTGGTGGACCTGCAAAATCATCTGTCACGATGTTTGGTGTCGAAATTACAATTTGGTGCCGAACACAAAGCACCAACGTTAGCCATTAACTTACGTTCGCTCGATAAATGTTATCAAATTATTTTTCTGCAATTAATTAGTATCGTAAAATATTTATTATTTTTATGAAGCAACGTGTGGGTTTCTACTTGGATTGAGAACTATCCCTGGTATACTTTTATCGATAAATAATAGTTTACGTTTATTATTTCTGTCCATTTTTCACATATTACCTGCAAACACTATTCGGAGTAAATATTTTATTTTAGCAACGTTACATTGAAGTCCGGTCATATGTCATTACAGTTTCAAATATTTAAAAGTTTTCCTTTCTTATGTCAAAAGTTAAAAATGGAATATACTATTTTTATAAAGAAAAACTTGATAAATTTAACATTTCTAAAGACGGGATTCTAAATTATTTGTAAATATTAAGATAAACTCTAATGAAGCGGATAATACTCAGAAACATATTTGGAACAAAATATTGTTTCTTAATGAATTGACAAAAACGAGCTATAAAAAGAAAAAGTTTACTTTAGACTATGGGACCTGAATTGATGATCATGGAAAAAAATGAAACACCTAGAGCATATGGTTAATCAACTACTCTACAAAGGTGAGTTAAAATTTGCCTACTTGATAAACGTATACATCCAAATCAGTAAGACAAAATGCCTGATCGGTTCGCATATTTGGTGTTTATTTCTGTTTAGTCCTTTGTTTACATGTAAAATATTTGATGACTATGCATATTAGAACTTTGCCATACATACAATAGCTAACATTATGTGAAATTTATTTTATGTTTGTAATAATAAATCATAAAATTCCCTCTATTTTTGTGGTAAATTTCGCTGTGCGTTTGCCATATTTACAGAAACAAAAAAAGGCGATGAAAGTTTGAGATTTTTTTTATTTCTTGCTTATTTAAAAAAAAAAATCATGAAACATCTTTTAGTAAATGTTTTTTTTCCCTGCACATTTCGATGAAGACATGAAATTTTCTTTCATCAGAGAGTTATTTCTATTTATGTAATTTCTGAAGACATGCAACACATATTTTGGACATGAGGTTGTCTATTAAAACACGAAGTAGGGAAAAATTTTTGAAGTTAGTTTTGCAGTTGAAATGCAGGTTTTAACATTGTAGTTTACGTTGCACAAGCTAGAGTCAGAATCTTGTACTAAACAATATACTTTAAAATATGTATATATAGCAATTGAATCTTTATTTTCTTCAACCTGCTACGTCTACATATGTTTGTTTATCAGTTTTAACGTTAGTCATCATGCTCACTATATGACTAACTTATATATTGTGTATTTAAGACATAGAGATGCAAAAACAATAGTTAAGTAAAGTTTTGTCAGCTTGTACAATGTAGATATTAGTTTTGTCCTAAGTTAAATAAAAATGTGACGTGTCATCTTATATCCATATATCATTACATCGGATATAATTGTTTCTAAAAGATAAACTAAGGTGATGGTTTATTTTGTATAGGAAATAGCAGGAGTTAATGAAGCTGCTGCAGAGAATAGGTTTTCTCCTAGTTTGCAGATCCCTGGTGACGCACAGCCAGGCGAAGTGACTTCTACCTCAATTCAAGGAACTAAGGAGTGGCATCCGTCTTTGATGTCAGACCTCCAAAGTCATCTTGTCCAGAGCTTGTGGGAGTAAGTATTCGTAAAGCTTTGTATATATACTTACCTCACAAATAGTTTTTGCTAGGCTTGGTTCTGTATAAATGAAATTTTACCTTATTATTACGAATTAAGTGAATTAAGTCTCATACAGTATATAAAGTAAGCGCTTTGCCCATTATAGAACCTGGATATTTGCTGAGATTTCAGTCTTTGAGTTAGAAAGTAACAGTTTAAATCACGAGTAGTAAATTATTATTTTCTTTGTAAAAGGTGATGGTATGAGCTAAGACAAGGAATTCCGTTAAGAAATAAACCTGGGCTTCAAGTTGTGGTTGGGCATCTCTATTTAGGTTTATTATGAAATAATACACTGTTAAGCAAGCTAAAAGTATATGAAGTGAAACCAGAGTTGCTCGTATCTTTTCACCATATGATGAACAGAAGGTTGATCGGCTTACTTGACTGACTTGGCAGCTGTTGTCAGCTGTGTAGTTAAGCCAGAAGCATGAAACCGTTGTTTTCAGCGTAATGTCTCTGTTTATAGATGCCGGAGTTTCATATTGATGCTACTGAAATACCACCGAAAATAAACTGTTACTGGGAGGATGGCTCTTTTCCACCAATTATTTCGTTCAACCGAATGGTGAAAAATTGTCGGAAAAATGGTTTAACCATCGGAGTGACTAGAGCTTCAGATATCGTGGCCAAGCAAACAGAAATGAGGCCCATCCAAAAATATTCGCCAACAAAAGGGGCCATTCGGAGTTTCCAGCTGTAGTATCGCGTGAAATACTTCGTAAAATTCGTCGACTGGCAAGCCAGGAGAATCTATCAACTAAATTGTACCCCTCCCTTCCCGTCATTTTGCTGAGCGTACTACTTCCGGTAACTGTGTGAAAGACACTTGGCAGGATCAAAATGGAAGATGATTTTCACATTGGATAAGGCCTACATATCTCACGCATACTGTAATTACACATTTGGGCAATTACGTACCGTAACATTTATAGCAAGAAGGTACTGAGTTTCACGGAGAATGCGGGTTCTCCAAGGAACCATGATTGCCGCCGGACAGGATTACGAGGACAAGTTCGAGGTGGAGAAAAACGAAAGTGAATTCTATCCATTTCCAGGAATTCATCGTGACCTCGTGTTGATAAGGATATCCTTCCTTTGTACGAAACTAACAAGAACCAGATGCGGATCCACATGGACAAAGCGTCCAGCCATACCGTAGCCATAACATACTTCATTTTTATCGTGAATTGGAACACAAATCCAAAATTCGTGTTATTTCCTTACATGGCATTGTTGTTTAAAGCTTTAGCGCCAGCTCAATGGATTTCCACGAAATTGGACTGTTAAATCATCGTCTACAATATCCAACATTAATATTCTCACTGGGCTATGGCAAACTTACCGGGAGGAATGGAATAGGCTTCGTATGCATCTGCTCCAATGAAGTTTGTTGCAGTGGAATTTGCTGTTTGGGCAAAGATGTATAATGCTGAATATCTGATACAGCACAGCAGGTGGTAGTGGAACGGATTTTCATAGAACAAATACACTTTGAAGATCAGTCAGATACAAACCGATCAGCCTTCTATATTCTCCCTTTACACTATCGATGCGAAATTTCAATAAATCCCGGACTATCAGGCATTTTGTGGCTATTTTTATTTTTTATTTTTAGGAAATCTTCGTACCCCTTCAATTTTATCTATTTGAATGAAACAAAGTGCTTTATACTCAGAATAGATCTTTACGATGGAATCATTGTATTTGTTATGAATTGTGTAAGTTGCTATATCATATGATAAAAGTTAGAAAAGTGGAGGGAAGTTCCCCGCTTTAAATTGATCTTTGATATCATTGTATTAGTTACAGGATGGTGACAAACTTCGAAAAGTGAGAAATATCAGCGAATTTGAAAAATCAAGAAAAGGTCATAGAATTTGTGTGGTAATAATAAGGGAAGCAAAGATAGCTCATCACACAAACGAAAGTATCTTGGAATAAAGCTACTCGTATTTGAGCTTCCTATTTTATAGTAATCTATTTTAATTTCCAAAGAAGTTCCGAAGTGCTTTTGTGTTTACAAAAATTGCTGATAAAGTTGTATTCATTTCATCAGCGTATTCATTTCATCAACATTCAGTGAATAATTCATTCGAACTAATTTCATCTGACCGTTGATTCTTAAATATGTGATACATCAGTAGATACCAAAATGTACTTTCTGCTTTGTGCCTATAATGCAATATTTATTAATTGTTATATATATTTAGGTAGGTCATTATTCATTAGTAGTTATATATTTCTAATGATTTATTAATGATGATGCATCTCATTGTCTCGTTTTACAATTATCCGGACATTAAAAAATGCAGTATTTGCGAACAAAATTTACGTAAATCAGTTCAAATGAAGTTACATTCTCTCTCTCTCTCTCTCTCTCTTTCTTTCTTTCTTTTCTTTTTTTCTCATTCTTTGTGCCAAATTTTTGTATGCTTTTTCAATGCCAATACGAAATGTTTGAAGTTCCATAAAAAGATTCAGACAAGACATGTAAAAGATACTTTGTAACTGGAATGCAATTTTTGAGAGAAGGCTTGAATTGGAGGGTGTGCTATGCATCGGGACATCCTTGTTCGGACTCCTCTCTAAAAATAAGTAACAAAAACTGAATTTCACTATTTAGCAGTTTGCAGTGAAATGAAAAACAGAAAAAAAAAGTTAGAATTTGCAACTCAGATTATTGTACGATAATATTCCTTTGTTTCCTGTGAAAGTTACGAAGTTCTATGATATGGAATCCGTGTTCTATTGTTAACATTTTCATACCTTACTGAAAATCAAAATACTGCAGGATTTTTTCACATCTTAAGTGGTATCTGTGTCATCTCCATATCTTTCTGTTCTATATATATGTGTGTGTGTGTGTGTCTGTCTGTCTCTCTCTCTCTCTCTCTCCCTTCCTCCCTCTCTCTCTCTCTCTCTTAAAAACCGTGGATTGTGGAACTAGGGAAACAAACATATTCATTCTTACTGATGTTATATTCGATGAAGCAAAGTGATCCAAGGGAGCGATCAATGTAAGATGTTATGCGGAATTGACATGCAACTTGACTTTAAGGACAGTTTGCATCCTCAGTTTGTGGTGGATTGTACAATGTAATGTTAATTGGGCCTCATTTAATGATTTGGCTGTAGTAATGCTGTGGTAGTGGATTGTCACAGGCTGTCATATCCCGGAGGTTCTTTTGCAAAGATCGTGTGAATTTGACTGATGCCCTCTTTAAATGTGATTTCGTTAATAATGTGCGTTATGGAGGATGTTATTGTGCATAACGTTTATTTATAACACTCCTATTGTTCCGTCCTACTACAAAGCCATTGTTACGTGCCTGTCCTGTTGCGCGGGAAATTCTAAAGTTTGCATGGGAAAGAACAATTACATTTCCTTTCAATTTTTTTTCGACGGCATTATAGACTGTAACATTTTTACTGTGCTACACAACAACTGAGAGTCTAATACACATATGCTTCTCTCATCTGACGAAACAGATACACTAGGAATATGATACCCACAATATAATAGTTTCTCAAAAATACATTATACACCAATTTATATAAATTGAAGATGTTGAAGCACAAAGCATGTGAAGGTCCTACTGCATAATATCATATAACTTAGATTTTTGTGATATATATATATATACAAGCCAAAGAACTATAATGTTTGTCCATGTTCGATATTTTACAAACACAGTACAGTCAAGGTACTGCTCATAGACTGCTATACTCCTGCAGAAGAAATTCCTTTGGTACATAAGGCTCTTCTTCCGCGTGGTAAACCAGGGTGAGTATTTTTTGTGTGATGCAAAAACTGTTCCTCACCTCTATTACTATGAGCTTCGTTAAGGCAGTACTCTTCATTGCAATAGTTACCATGGAACTGTCAGTAGCAAGGAAGTTTCTCACGCAGTATGGTCAAAATTGTGAATGTAGCATACATAATAAATTTTACGATAATTGCTTCGCGATAGTTAAGAAATAAGCAAGTGTTTTTACGAGGACTGCAGAAGAAGTTTCTGCAAACTACTGCTTACAATGGCGATATAAAATTCGGAAGAATAGGCTTCTCTATGTGTAAATTATCGTTGATTGTTTATTCCAGCCTTTTCGTTTATTTTTCATAGCAGATTGTAAAAACCGCAGAAACCGCTGTTCGGAATGCATCAACAGCTTTAGGAATGCATCTGACAGAAATCGCTCACCACACATCTTATTTCTCATGTAATGGAACAAAAAGAAGTCGTCCAGATTATATCAGGTGAGTATGAACAGTGAGGCAATAATTCGATATTTTACTGGAAAAAATTCAACAGTTATATGTGCTGAGTGGGAACTGGCATTGTGATGAGGTGAAGAATGAACCGAAGATTTCGGCTTATTCTACGCAATTTATTGGTGGCCTCTGGCCCATAAATTGTCTATCGCTCAACACTTACAGTTCTACAATTTTATAAAGCTATGGTTGCTGCATGTTCAGTAACCGGAGAAAAAGTAATCATTGGTTTATTTCTGTTCACTTTGAAGCACCCAAACGGTTGTTAGTTCCGTGTTCGTATGCGCAGATGCAAGTGTAAAGGAACGATATACAGGGTGCGGCACGTAAAACCGGCCCGTAAAGTGAACACATAAAATGAAATGTAATGTATTGAATATGATTAACTACAACACATAAATGAAATGTAATGTATTGAATATGACTACTCACCTTCACAGCAGCCTTCACAGCAGGTGCTGAAAGTGTCCTCCGCCCACTTCAACATACATGTGAGCACGATTGAGGAGATTCATATATACCCTTGTCAGTTGTTGTGTTGTAATGCTATTGGTGACATTCTGGATCCTGGTCGTGAGTTCTTCAATTGTGTGTGGATTTGTTTCGTATACTCTTCCCTTTAACAGTCCCCATAAGTAAAAGTCACACGTGGACAAGTCTGGTGACTGAGGAGGCCACAAGCCTTTGCTGATTGTCCTCTCTGGTGTAAACATCTCATGCACAAGGGACAATGATGCAGCTGATGTGTGGCATGTTGCACCGTCCTGCTGAAAGTAACATAACTGACGCTCCTCTTCGGTCAAGTGTGTATAAAATTCCTCCAGGATTCCCATATACACGTCACTATTCACTGTCGTCTCAAAGAATATGGGCCCAATAACGCGTGTGGCGAAAATGGCACACCAAACACCAATCTTCTCATCATGCAAGGGTACCTGGTGGATTGCGTGTGGATTTTCTGTCGACCAATACCGGTTGTTTTGGGAATTTACGTACCCAGACAGGTGGAACCACGCCTCGTCACTCATGATGAGCATTAGTGGATCCAAGAAACCAATAGCAACATTGCTCAACAGCCATGAACAGAAATGTACCCTCTTCTGCAGGTCAGGTTCCTTCAGTTCTTGCACAACACTTATCCGGTACGGTTTTAACTTCAGTCCCCTTAAAACACGTCTGCAACTTCTCTCACTCGCATGAACCTGTTGACTCAATCTCCTGGTTGACTTTCGAGGACTTCTTGTCATTATCTCCTCCACCTGCATCTTTAATTCAAGTGTGCAGACAGATGGTTGTCTGTTCCTGGGAGCATTTTGAACCGATCCTGTACGCCGCCATTTTTCAATCAATTCCTGAATGGTGCTTTCTGCTGGCACAGAACGTCCTGGAAATTTCTCCCGAAACAAATTCTTTGTTTTCACAAAAGATCCAGTGAGAATGAACCCTTCAACAATGGCAACACGCTCGGGTATCGAATACGGCATTATCACACACTGACACTCACCCGGCTTAACACAACGAGGCCTTTTTCTCAACTGGTTTCGACAAGTTTCACTGGCTGCGGCTGCACGTGACTGCTGCAGGTCACGTAAGTCGACCCGACCTCGACACGCCATCTCTTGGTAGGAAGGTAGATTATTTAAGTGTTGCCAAAAACACAATATACCAGAATATTACGACGGGCCGGTTTTACGTGCCGCACCCTGTAGTACACCAAATTTAACTGACCTCGGCTGTATGTTTTGAGCATTTCTGTGCGTCGACACAAGCGTATTTTTGAACTTTGGTCAAGTTGTACGGGGTCTAACGGTTTGAAAGTTTCCTTACAATTAGATGGCCATGGAAAATCGTATGTATTGCTTTCATGTCAATATACAAGGATTCCTGAATCTCACGTTATGTCACATACTGATGTGTCTCAATCACTTCACGCACAGCGTCAATATTACTGGCAACAACCGAGGTGGATGGACAACGGTCATGAGAAATGTGCAAACACACTAGAATTCAAAAATCCAATTGTACACAGTTATATGATGTCAAATGATGCCGCTCGATGCATTATTTCGATGTTAAACTACACTTAAAATTGTAAAAAATCATTGCCAAAAAATGTTCATGAGAAATTTCCATTTCTCACACGAAACTACTACTTCAAACTGCTGTGAAAAATAAACTAATAGATTTAATAAAACAGCCAAAGGTAATTTAATTATAGAAATATCTATTCTTCCGAATTTTATTATAGCGGAGCATTAGCGTCATTGTAAGTAGTAGTTTTCAGAAAGTTTTCCAGCAACCCGTGTACAAGAAAGAAAACAAATGTTTTAAATTTTATTTCATTATTTTATTCTACTAATTTTATTTTATTTTATTTATTTATTTTTGAATGTTCGGTCAAAGTATCTCTCTCTCTCTCTCTCTCTCTCTCTCTCTCTATATATATATATATATATATATATATATATATATATATATATATTAGTTAGTTAGTTGAAGCGACATATAAAGTGGGTGCAGCTGTCTTCACTTGTGTGGCTGAACAGTCGTGATCTAACAACGTAATTTTGTTGCTAATCCTTTGTGGTCTTGACTGCATATTTCAGTTTTCCTGAGACTCGTCCCAGCGCAGAATTCAGTGAAGGGCAAAAACAACATATCAAGGAACATGACCTTTGTAATGCAGCTTATTTTGGAAATGAGAAAGAGTTGCGACAACTATTGAGGAAATGGAATGTGCAAGATAGAATAGATATGAACTGCAGACCTTTACACTATGCAGCACAAGCTTCTCAGTTACGTTGCATGAAAATCCTAGTATTATATGGAGTGCCAATTGATCAGCCAGACTGTCGTACATGGAGACCTCTTCATCATGCAATCGTTTCTGGCAGTCTCGACTGCGTTGAGTGGATTCTACAAAGAGGTATGCTTTATAAAAGTATATAATGTAAACTGTATAATACAATTGATCTTATTTGTAACAGATCAAAATCTACATTATAATAATTTTTCATCAAGATATGAATAGGGAAAGAATAAATGGTGTATTGTGAACATTCACAATTTGTGTTTGTTTATAAATGTGTCTACGGTACGATATAAACATTTTGAAGAAATTACGTATTACTAAATTGAGAAAGAAAAACTTCCTGACGGAACTCCCCCGAAAACTTATGACTGATGAGATGGGATTTACTTAGGTAATATGTGGTCAGTCAACTCTTATTACAGATATTCCTGACATTTTATTTAGCTCCCTACAATTCAGTTCTTTCTCTGGTTGCCTCACCCTGCTTATTGTGTGTAGTGAATGAAATAGTTTCTCTTTTTAATTTGTAATTTGCATTTAAAAGTGGTATGTATGTGTACATTTCTAGGCAGTATATACTTAAAAACAATCCAATTTGCTAATAAATTGGTGTGAGTAGCCATTTTTAAAAATGCCAACACGAAAGACAAACAGAACTTTCTTGTGGTTATATAGGTAGCTAATTTTTGTCCAGAAACATAACGATATCATTATGTGAATTATAACCCCCCCTCCCCCCCCCCAAATGCTTTTTGTGTGTTATATGACATTTTAAGATAAAAAGGTGCACGCGTTGGCCAGCGCGTTGAGCGGGAAAAAAAAAATATGGAAAATTGACCTCAAACTCTCATATGGAAGTCATTCATCACAGCTGAAAACACGGTGAAAAATATGACAAGGTGACACTTAAGTAGAGCTCCCTTGTTTACAGGAGGTGTGACTGAGATAGTTGGAGAATAGTCATTAAGCTTTTGCAGACACTATACTGACTGTTGCGAACCGAGACATCTGACGTCTTTTCAACTTGATTAAGAAAGTGTAATAAATAAATGGAAGATAATAGAGAACGAAAATTGAAGTTTAGCGTCCCTTTTCAGCACCAAAACTATATGAGACAATGACCTCGTTATAAGGTGAAATTCGAAGCACCATAATACGTTCAAAAATTTCCACCGGAAATCAATTCTTGGAGTGAAACGTATTTAGAAAATATAATTATTTAAAAAAAATAGATAAAGATAGCAGAGATAATAGGAAAGTGTATAGGAAATGAGGGTTAAGACCAGGAGCGGTTCGTGGAGATGGTGGTAACGTGTCTTCTCATCTCTGTCTGGAAGACATGGGAGAATCTGATAGAAAGGTTTTGAGAATACTTATACACAGGCGTGGTGTAATGTACTCTTCTGGTAGAATGTACATATTTATATTTAATTTTTCAATACTCTTTTCGCATGTTACACACATTTTCCCCTTCGTTTATTATTTCCTCGTCCTCGTGCACTTTTAAAGACTCATTTGCTCCATTGAATATTTTTCGATTCATATCTGTCTGTTTCAGACTGGTAACTCCATCACGCGATCTTGCACTCTAACTTGGCGCCCGCCTGGACACTTTGTAGTTACTTGACTGTTCTGTAAGTTTTTCTCCCCCTACTTCGTCCGTTTCGTTAGTTAGTTTGAGTTTAATGTACTTTTCAGAACTGAGACTGTATGAGATATGGTCCTACAGGTTAACGTAGAATTCTAATCCAGGCAGAGTTCTCACCCACCCAAAAATCCTGGAAAACTCGAAACGTTAGGGAATTCAGCTTACCTGTGAAAAATCCTGAAAAAGTCAGAGCATTTCATGAAAAGCTGAAAAACCGTGGAAAAGTAAAGGAATTTTAAGTACGGATTTTTACTTCTCAGAATCCATTTTTTCTTTACCCAGCTGTTTGATAGGGTATATTTTATGAAATAAATTTAGTTTATTTTCCAAATCTTCTGTGCCTACACGCACTATATACATGCATAGTATATGAGGAATTTCCCTGTCATGAAAAATATACTTGCTTATATATAGACTAAGATGTGTAGACGGACGTAAGCAGAGGGAATGTCAGCACCTCTTACCAGTTAAAACGTGAGATTGTTGTGGGGACTACGCCGCTAAGGCGTCCTCAACTGGTTAAAAGATGAGAGAGGAGAAAAATACAAGATACTGACGACTCTCTCTTGATTATTGAGAGACGAAGACTTCGTGATGAGACCCTTCTGCTTACTGCGTGCAGAATATTATTATTATTATTATTATTATTATTATTATTATTATTATTATTATTATTATTATTATTATTATTATTATTATTATTATTATTATTACTACTACTACTTAAAAAACAAGAAAGAAGAAACGAAAAATGTGATAACTAACTCTCAAGTATTTCCTGCCCTTGAAGTTAATTTAATGTCAGAATATAAGTGTACATTTTGTTTGTTCGTTTATTTGGTTCTTTGGTTCGCTTATCAGTACGCTATACACCGTCCTTATCTAATAAGATCTTGAAATTTGTAATTCATGCTCGCTAAATAACTGGGAACCCTGCCAAGTCTTCCACTTCAAAAGTAGGTGCGCTAACTATATAGCTACGAGGAAGCTCGTTATTTTCCTCGTATCTGATATTTGACGAGGTATGCGCTGACTTTCCCCAACTGTAAGTAGTTGTGTACGATGCATCGCAGGATATTTCTGGGTAGTCCTGTCACAGCCTCCATTTCAGAGAATGTGATGCATTTTTACTCCTGAATGATAGTCTAACCACGGCAATGTTGGCTGGTATTGTCACTGTCACTTTCCTTCCAGAACTGCTTCTCTTTTTCGTCGAGACGCTGTCGACCTTCCAAACTTCTACCCAGTTGTACACTATTTTCCGCGACGGTGCATGCCCTCACACACTGCTACAAATCGCCTATGGATTTCAGCAGCGGTTACGCCCTGTTTTTACAGAAATCACGACGCACAGTGGGGCCAAACACCCGTTTTACGGACAAAATTCTCGATAATAGGGTAATGTTGGTAGAAGAAACAGACGATGGTGTGCTCCCTTGTATATTGTGGTGGTGTATCAAAGTAAACCATTTCCGGAACATTACGACTAACTGCACTCAAGATTTCTCGAGATATCTTCGCAAACAGAACATTAAATTGATCTATGTGAACTTCTGATGCATACAATGGATGATGCTAGTCGGAAATATCTAAAAAAGTAGAATTTAAGGAAGCTCGACTCTGTATAATATTGTAGAATAAGTAAATCATAGAGAAATAACATATACAAAAAGTATAAATACAATATTGTGTTTTTTTATATCTTAATTATAATACAAAGAAAGTGTACATTTATATGAGTGTTTTGATAAGTCCGTGACTTGGAAATTACAAAACATAGATTGCAGTCTTCAAAAACGATTTTTGTATATGATAAAGTTCTTCTCGGGCAATCAGTCAGGTGAAAACTGGTGGATAGGCCAACGTTTCGAGAGCTGTCATCGTTCTCGTCATCAGGGCAATTATGTAGAGATCAGCGGATATAAGTAATATATACTCTGGGCTGGAGAAAATGCTGGTTCCTGATTGGCTGGTTCAATCTGAAAAACTGGAGCTGTGATTGGCTGGCTATGTTCCGTAGTCCGTGCTATTGATTGGCTGAGGGTTATCTGGATGTTTGTGTGTCGTTTTCTTTGCTGTGGTACTGATGACCGGGTTCCACAGGAGGCTGAGTTGAAATCCGTTGTTCGGTTCATGAACTATGGCGAGAGATTCGGCTACTATCCTGGTCCAGTAACTGGTGCTCTTGGTAATGATGGATGTGTCCTTAAATAAAACTTTATGGCCTTCTGTTAAACTGTGTTCAGCTAAACCTGATTTTTCTGGATGGAATAATCTAATGTAATTTTCATGTTCTCTGCAACGTTGTTCAATGGTGCGTCCTGTTTGTCCTATATAAGCCTTTCCGCATTCACAGGGTATACGATACACGCCTGGTGTCTTTAAGCCCAAGTCATCTTTGATCGGGCGAAGTAAGTTCCTGATTTTTGGTGGCGGCTTGTGTATGGTCTTAATGTTGTGTTTTTTCAGAATCCGGGAGATCTTTCCAGAAAGTTGTCCAGTGTATGGTAAAACTGCTATACTCAATGGTTCTTCAGTTTCTTCTTTGGATTTCCTCTGTTTAGAAAAGGTCCTTTTCAGGGCCAAACTGATATCATGCTTCTTGTAATTATTCTGGAGTAGCGTCTTCTTGAGATGATCCAGTTCCCGAGGGAGGGATTTTTCGTCTGAGATGTCTTTCGCTCTATGTGCTAGTGTGCTGATGACGGTGTTTCGCTATGACTTATGATGAAAACTGTTGCCATTGAGATAGAGGTCAGTGTGAGTAGGTTTCCTGTAGACGCTATGGCCGAGACTACCATCGGGCTTCCGGCGGATGAGAATGTCCAGGAATGGCAAGCATCCGTCCTTTTCAATCTCCATTGTGAACTTGATATTACTATGTTGTTTATTAAGAAATTCGAGGAACAAATGCAGTGTCTTCTCCCCGTGAGGCCAGATGACAAATGTATCATCTACGAATCTATAAAGACATGACGGCTTGAAAGGTGTCAGTTCTAATGCTTTTTGCTCAAAATCTTCCATAAAGAAATTCGCAACTGCTGGTGAAAGTGGTGATCCCATGGCGACTCCATCCGTTTGTTCATAGTACTGTCCATTATATAGAAAGTATGTTGAAGTTAAGGTGATTCTGAATAATTCCACAATTTCCGGTGTGAAGTGTTCACTAAGTAGGAGTAACGTATCTTGAACTGGAACCTTGGTGAACAATGAAACCACATCGAAGCTGACTAGAAGGTCTCCTGGAGCTGTGCGTATTGTTTTTAGTGTATTCACGAAGTCGGATGATTTTTGTATATTTTGAAAGTGAAAAAACAACTTGCTTTATTCATGTCAGGAAAAGGCTGTTCATTCTATTAACAATGGTGTAAAAAATATATATTCTTCTTTTATGTATAACACACTTTAAAAATAATTTACAGGAGGAACTGAAAAGACAAGTGTTTTTCAAAGAAAATCTAAATGAATAATCCTGTAGCTTCAGTAGTTAAAGGAAGATGGTTCTTCTTTAGTTCGGGCCTCAGGAAAGTTATGTATGGGTCTGATGACTCGAGGATTTTATGGAACGCATCTTCATTGGTGACTGTAAGGGAACATTTTCTTGTGTGGTGAAGCCTGTAATCCTTATAATCTTTATGAAAAGTTTCTTGCGCTTCCTCTGAAAGTAACCCGATAGGTAGAGCTGCAGCGTGTATTATTTCGGCCCCCGTGTATCAATACTTTGTGCACTGTGGAAGGCATATAGTACCACGGGTATAACTAATTTAGCCGTTTCCGCTGTGTACAATCTAAGTTTATCCGAATCAATTGCAGAGTTGCTGTTAATTACCTCCAGTACTATACCAAGCCGGCGAATCAAGTTTTCATCTATGTGTGTAATCTCTGCTATTAGAGAAAAATGTCGGAAGAATATCCTGGAGGTATTTCCGGTATTCGTCGAACCATAACCCTGTTTTACATCAACTTTAATCCCGAGCTCATTCATGAATCGTTGTTGGATGCGTTTCTTTGCAGCTTCTTTGATTGGGAGAGTATCTTTCGTAGTCCTCCACGACTTGAATTGTTGATTGTAGCTTAGATGTAGTACATATTCCATGAACTTCATTCGAGCATGAAGAAGTGAAATCCCAAGCTTAAGTCCTTTTTCATTAGATTGCTTCAGTTCAAGTTTCGATAAGTCGCTCATCTCCGATGGGCGAGCCCCACAAATGAAGCAGCTACTTGCTGCAGATGTCTCACTAATATGTTGAGCAACTTTTCCGTCCAACATTGTCATATGTAAAACATGTTTTACAGTGATACAGTTGGGCCCTAGGTTCAACCGTGTTTCTTGCAAGTTCTTGATTTCCCTTTCAACCCTCAATTTCTCAGTTTTTCAGTTGTCTCTTTTATGAATTGATACCTGAGTGATCGACAGTGTCGCGTGGAGGAAGGTCGGGGATTGACCCCAATTGATTTATCTTCATTCCCAGGTAGGGTTCTTTGTAAAGGCACAATAGAAGTCATAAATAAATTAGCATCTGATCTCGCGTCACTTTCAATCGCAAACCGTTGAGAGAACTCGTTCTGGCCAGACGGGCCATTTTGTATGCATTGTCAGTGCCTGACAGTTCAACTTTTCTAATTCCTTCTCATTTATTGTTTTTAGGATCCTTTCGGCTGTATGATTAAGTAAACTTTGAAGCGGGACTTCTGAGGAGTGTAGTGGATGGAAAGTGCATATTTCGTTAGTAGCCGTTTTAATAATGTAGAAGAAAAGTGTGTAAATTAATTTGTCTGTGAACTTGTTGTCGTTTATTATTCGGTGAATAAATAAGGAATTATTAGAGTAAAATGATTGATGATTATTTTTCCAGTTCTTTTCAACTAACTATACTGGAGTTTTATGTCCAAAGTATTTTCGGCGTATTCCTGGTTCTATGTCTTTGTATCATAGCAGAATGTATTACTATCATATGGAATTATATGAAAACGTCTAAAGTTAACAAGGAAGTCTCGGTAATTTTGATATCATTAGGGTGACAATCTTTCTTTCCGCGCTGGATTTATATATATAGCTGGGGAAAATATTGAACCCTTTTTCTTTTGTGGCAGCTCTGATTGCCTCGTATTGATATTTGGAAAGTTAAGCCTGTGTAAAGATTGATAATGCAAAATCAGCACTGAAACTTTCCGATGTGTTTCCTGAATTCGACGAAGCAGCAGCATCTATTACGCTTTGGAAATGTGATGCTCTTAGATCGTGAACATTACATCTTTTACTTCTTTCACAACAATCTGCAAAACACATTTAAGGCCTTCCAACAGGATTGGAAGACTTCGACGAATGAGCATCACCACTGGGGAAACTAATCACAAATTCACTATTCATCCATTCGCGATACTTCTTGCGAAAATATGTTTTACTGTGATTAACTATTTTTAGTTTTTGTACATAATGCGGCAATTTTTTTTTTTATTATTATTATTATTTCATCACAAATTCGAGAAAGTTTATCTTCATGCATGTGCTGATATCTTTCGCGAATAAAACACTCCACTGATCCACCTGTAAGTAGCACTTCACAAAGTTCGGCATATTTTACTACTTCTTCCATTATGCGGAACGAGCGCACACTCTCACTGAAACAACTACTGTAACTACTGAATAGAAACTTCATGACAGCCAATTGATTTCATAGTACTCGCTGCACACTTCCCTGTTTATACTTCCTACTATGTTGCTCCACACGGGAACTGGATTTTCTTAAAGCAGTCAGCCAGCTTACAACGGTGCTATGGCTACATTTTACGGCATATTGTGGTGCAATTTACAGAGAAAGTAGTTTACTACAGTAGTTTCATGAACACGTTTTAATTAGAGCGGAGTTCAGCAGAGCTTTTTTTATAAGCCTAGACATGAGTGCAATTCCTTGAAAAATTCTCTATTTTGCTCAAATTACCCCTCCTATGTAACTTTTTTTTGGTGAACCAATTGTTTGTCGCATGTTTGCCTGTATTCACATCAATCACGTTAGAGCAGCTATTTTTTTCCATAAAGCAAAACTGTATTTTACCCCTCAATAAACCTACGTAAACTAAACAAATTCAACAATATTGCGTTTTAAATACAATTTACTAATTGCAAAAGAATGCTAATTGCAAAATCATTATCACAACCTGATTCCTTGGTTCATTTACTATAGAAAACATATAGATTATCGCCCAAATTGTCACTTTCATGACATTCCATTTTGTCCGCCTTGGCCCCTCTGTGCGACGTCCAGCGCTGTCATCCTCAATCACCTTCCATGTTATCTGTTAGTAAGACTCACCGGGGTTCAAGAAAGGGCTACACAGAATGCTACTGTGTCCCCATTGCCAGTGACGCTCCCATTATAGTACACCGTTCGTATATATAATTCTGTCCTTATTCCTATATTGAAACTGGAAATGGTAAAAGTTACCATTTCCGGTTCTAATATTAGATTTCTGTAGAGCACAAAATGTGAATACAGCTCACAATAATATGTTCCGTGGCCGTCCTTATCTTGCTAGTGAAACTGAAAGTGGTAAAAAATTCCAATTTCAATATTATATCTTCCGGAACAGAAACTACAAAAGATATCAAAATTCAACTGACTAACATAGGGTTCGTGTCTGCCATTATCGCTTTGCTGAAATCTGAAGTGTTAGATCTCATTTCGGGTTTCAGTTATTTATTTATTTTAAAAAGATCGTTCACTGAGGCTAAAGGAGACTAATGGTGAGATAGGAATAATGGTAGAATAAAGGAAGTAGGAGGAATGGGAGAACCCCGATTAAATCCAAGCAGACGGTGTTTGTTCACTACAAAGCCTACATAACAGAAGCTGAGATCGAACCAGGAACCCCTTGCGCCAGAGGTGAGGGCACTATCACTGAGCCATCGCGGTCTCCTATAAATTTGAAGTCTAGCGTAGTTTCACAATGTGAAACGACTCTAACCTGTTAGTCACACTGATGTACTAAAGCAACAATTTAGACACCCAGAATGTAGTTAAACGATGATAATAAGTCTAAATAATGCAAATTGTACATCTACTTCTAGAAATTTTCGTCTCCTTTCCGGTGAATACTTGCGAAATAGATTGAAAGCTTTCCTATTTTAATTTCAAAAGCATTTTGGTGAATGATTATATATTTCATCAGCACCTTGTTTCTGTGGTAGTTAAGTCGTATATTGTATTTTATAACGGTAACCAAGTAAGTTCTGTCGCTTCGTAGAGATTTCTGTTCAATAGGGCCTCACACAGTGAGTTGAATGAGTTACGGAGATAAACGCGAAGGTCAGTTGTTGGTGTGGGCATACAATCTGGTTGCGGCAGTTCGATTACACCGTGAACTTGCGTAGGGACAGAGTGAATATGGGACCTCCATAGAGCGTCATAAGGGCGTGTATGCTTTACGAATTCAAACTGGGAGTCGAACACCGCTGCAGCGGAGCAGAATATATGCTAGGCCTTTGGTGAGGGTGTCGTGACTACGCGGACAGTGCAGCAATGGCTTAACAAGTTTAAGGACGGTGACGAAACACTCGAAGACGCACCACGTGTCGGAAGAGCAACATATGTATAAAATGAAGATCTATAGGCAGCAATTGACGCGAACAGTGGCCAAACATATGAGGAACTGGGAATACAATTCAGTGTGAGCGGAAGAACCATTCGGCAACACCTCCATCAACTTGGGAAGCAATACAAGTTGGGTCGATGGGATCCACATGATTTGACTCCAGGCCAGAAGGCAACGCGAGCAGACACCTGTGTTTCTTTGCTGTCTCGTCTGATGAAGGAGTCATTTCTGGACAGGGTGTTTACATGTGATGAGAAGTGGGTCCTGTATGAACAGGGTTTGCCCAAGTGGGCCCAGCCCGAAAAAACCCGGTGGTTTTTTTCGGGTTGGACCCACTTGAAAAAAAAAACACTTTAAAACCCACCTGGGTTTTTGACTTATTTGTTAGTATATTATTGGTACAACTAAGGTGATCACATTGTAAGTGATTTTTATCAGATTTTAGACTTTCCTTGGGCGAATTAGAGGCTTTTACGTTAAGGTATACAACAACATTCAACATAAGAGCTTTATAAAGTTCTGAATGCACTAAATGAATTTAAAAAAACACCTTAGCTAGAGATAGTTATAGAACAAATTAATGTATGGATTATGCTTATAGCCTATTTGAAGTGAAACAAGCAATTTTGTACGGTACTTTAGAAAATATTTTCCGTGAATAGTGTGCTCGTTGACTTCGTGACATCGAGGGACATTATCACTCATACGTTTGACGGGTTTAAGGTCATAGGTGCCGGTACTAATAGTACATATGTAAATACATTAGTGAAACTATTAGTATTATTTCTTACCTTTGATGTAAAACACAAGTTTCTTCAACTAAAATTTGGTTTTCCAGCAACAACAATTTAGTTCAGTCATTTGTTGCTACTCTTGAAATAAGCACTCTGTAGAATCAACACCAGCAATAGCGTAAAAATTCTTGTCAAATTTAAGAAGCTTAATGCTCGGGGTTCCGAAGACTATGTAACGCTTACTATTTCAAGTGCTGAGTACAAATTTCCGTACTAGTGAAAGTTCTGATGTACACGCCGTGAAAGAAGTGCTCGGGAAATTCCCGAATTAAACGCAGAAGGACCGGAAATGAATACTTCAACAATAAAACTATTTATTTTACGCTTAAGCCTGCCATACGTCCCGTAAAAAAACAGGAATGTCCCGTTTTTGGGCCCGATTGTCCCCGTAAATTTAGTTGGGACAGGGAAATGTCCCGTATTTTAACTTCGTTCCATTTCTGCTATCAATATCAGTAACAGTTTCCAGGAAGTTATTACATCATCCTGTTCGATTTGATAGCGAGCGAAATTTGGAATGCTACTTTTTCCATTGCACTTGATGGAAACTCGGATACTCTCCGTATTAAAAAAAAAAAAAAAAAAAAAAAAAAAAAAAAAAAAAAAAAAAAAAAAAAAAAAAAAGGCTTTGAGTGTTTCTACATTTACAAACACAGGGCAGATCACTAACTTTTTCTCCAGCAACACATTAGATAAATTAACAAGAATCATAATCTTTTTCAGAGGCTAGGGGCACAGAATTGTGCTTTGGTCCAAGTCTTAGAAAAATGTAAATCTGGTCCTGACAGTTACACACGACACAAGGAGAAAAATCAGTTTTTCATCAGATTAAACTGACGAACGTAATTTTGGCAAATACAGCCATGTAAATGGTGGGGTGCTGATTGCCACGGGTGCTGACTGCCACATCCAATTATTGGTGCTGATTGCCAATATCAAGGTGCTGATTGCGTGCTGACTGCCACGAGCCTGAGAGAAAGTTGCTAGACGTAACATTACCGGACGCCAAGAAGCATGAAAGAAACGTAATGAACCTTAGGATCATGTTGTTCCATCCAACTCCTAACAAACGTAAACATTTCTCTGTATGCACAGTGTTCTCACTTCAACTCCCTGTGTCAGCATGAACTGTATACATCTGCGTAAATTATTTCGAGGAGCTCTTGGAAGTTCCATCAAAAAACACTGCTGGCTGTCCCTCACAAGGGAAGTCCGGGAGAAAGCACTCGCCTGCAGAGAAACTAAGCATGCCATTTGAAACCCTAATTCATGCTGATTACAACAAGCTAATAAAATTTCTGTACAGTTGAGAACTGTTCGAGATATTCGACTTGGAAGTTTATATGAGAAATTGAGGATATGCGCATTTATACGCGTTAGTAACGAATATTGACATACAAATTGAAAGCTATCGGAAGTAACAGAAGAAAACTGTTTCGCAATAACTAACGGGTTTGTTAGATACAATTAGTTATTATATTGTTCACAATAATGATAACTTAGAGATGAAAATTTATCACTGTTGTTTTTTTGTTTTATGAAGAAATGACGCAGGCAAAAGACTCCCTTGCACCATGAACATTTTATATGTGCAATTGCGTTGCATCCTTCAAGGTTCGCAGAACCAAAGCAAAAAGCAAATTCGACAAGTGATTCAAAAGTTATAGGCCTATAATTTGTTCATAACCTGCTGCTTTGTAGAACGGAAACTGAAACAATCCAATGTATCGCAGTGATCGGATCTGATTCGTATGGACACGAATTGTATTTGATTGTTTCGTTGGTACATCATAACGTCCGAAGAAGTTTCGTACTATGCACAAATCTCCTGCCATAATCATTGTTGGTCGGAATCCAAACATATCAAATGGTTGTAAATATCGTGTACAGTTCTTTTGTATCTTATCAACCATTACGTCTTTGTCATTCGTCATGCAACTTGTAATGGACAATTTGTCAGTAAATGGACCCCAGTGATCAAGCAATAGCAAGTTCAAACCATTAGGCTTCGCCATGGGAGAAAACACTTAACGCATTGAAACGTACATACACTCATTTTTTCATATAAACTTCCAAGTTGAATATCTCGAACAGTTCTCAACCATACTAGAATTTTATTACCTGTTGTAATAAGCATGAATTGATCTTTCAAATGGCATGCTTAGTTTCTCTTAGGCGAGTGCTTTCTCCCGAACTAACCTTGTCAGCGCTGGCTTCAGACCATCATATCCAAAACAAAAAATCAGTTTATCTTATTCCAATCTATCGTACTGCAGAAAGGAAGTTCCGTCTTCGAAGCGAACATGATCCTCCGGAAAATCTAGTTCTTTAGACTTGGAATTGTTTTGCTTTATGCCAAGAGCTGTCCTTGCATTGTTTTAAATGGATCTTCCTTTGATTATATATATATAAAAAAAATAATAATTAGGGTGAATAAATACACACTATTTTACTTTATAATATTGATACATTAAATAATACAATAAAACAATTAATTTAAACAACGAAATATGCAAATTGTACATATAACAGGAAAGACAATCCCTTTGTAAGCATCCAAGCGTATGTCGTTCCACTTAGTGAGTAACTTTGTGACTTACAGGATGCCACATAGATTTACTATGATGATTACTAAATTAATCCCTACTAAGTTAATTACTAATCATAAATTTAGTATGAGGGGTTAATTCCGCTCTTTCCAAATACATTTTCTCCCAGACTTGTGGCAGTCTGCACGCCGCCGTGACAGTTAGCACCTTGATATTTGCAATCAGCGCCAGTCGTGGCAATCAGCACCAATAATTGGCTGTGGCAATCAGCACCTATCCATGTAAATAAATATTGCTAAGCGCTCGAAAAATATTTTTTTGGCATCTTAAGTTTTTAGGCATCTTCAGTCTATACAATTAATTGCAGGGTGCGAACAGAGAAAAGCAGCAGCTGCTTAGTGAACTTTCGCCTATTATATTCTTGAAAAAAATAAATAAATAAATAAAATGAAATCTTTTAGTTTTAGTCTCACGGTTATGCCTGCTATGCTCAAGGTGACGGTGGTGATGAGAAATGAATGAAATGACGGAATGAGAAAGTGGGAGGAAACGTGACAATCCCGAGAAAACCCACGCACAAGGTGTTTGTCCACCACAAAGCTCACTTGGCGCGAGCTGGGATCGCACTAGGAACCCCATGCACTAGAGGTGAACACTCTACCACTGAGCCACCGGGGTCTATTATATTTTTGTTCATAACCAGACTACAGTTCATTGCATTGTGTTGGAAAGTTGACGGGGGGGATCTGAGGTGTCCCATATTCTCATGGAGAAAATATGGCAGGTTTATTTACGCTTAATTTCATATAAGACATTTTAAAACATTTATTTATTTCATACAACATGAATTGTACCTTTGTTTTAAATGAATAGACCCCTTTTGGTATTCATATTTGGCGAACGTCAGTCAGGCTTCTGGATGACTTGATCTCGGGGGCGGATCCAAAGGGGGGGCGGTATCCCAAAATTTGGAGCCCTTAAAAGTAGCAGTATGACAACCCATCGCACCCCCTGTTCCCCAGAAGTCGGTCCTGGATCCGCCGCTGCTTAATCTACATTTGTTCGTTTGTCTGCCGAGCTCCTTCATGGCTATGCGGTTAGTGTACGCGTCTTCGGCGTGGGACCCGGGTTTGCTTCCCGGAGGGAGTTCATGTGGTTCGGATTCCACGTTAATCAGTAGGTCTCGTCTCATAGCCTCGCTGCTGGAAGGGACGTCGAACACAAAATCAACTCAACTCGTTTGTCTGCCCCTATCACACACACTACAGGCTACAACTTTCGACCTTTTAGGTTAAAATTTTCAGAGTACAAGCACGAGACACTCTAAATTTCCTGTATAGATTTTGGCGGCATATCAACGTAAAATGTCAAAATGGGGCCATTTTTTCAAAGCAGCGAGTATCCATGCTACAAAGCACAATTTTTCAGTCTTTTAAGTTGAAATTTTGACGGTGGAAGCACGAGATATGCTAAATTTGCTGTATAGATTTTCTCGGCGATCGAATGTAAAATTTCAAAATGGCGGCCATTTTTTTTCAAAACAACAGTAAGTAGAAAATTGTTGCAAGTTGTGACAATGACAATCTTGAAATATAAATCACATTTTAACACTTTTACCCCAAAGACATTGAAATATTTCGAAAAAAACCGATTAAACCCGAAAAAAACCGAAAAACCCATATGGGCCCAGGTGGGTTGGGCTTTTTCAAAAAAGCCCGGGTTTTTTCAAACCCTGTGTATGAAGCTCCACGGTGCCGTCATCAGTGGTTAGTATTCCATGAGCCGGTTGCAAAACAGCTGAAACCAGCACTGCACCAGACTATGTGTTTGGTGGACTGCTCGCGGCATCATGCATTGGGAAGTGCTGCCAGCTGGTCAGAGCATCAGTGCAACTGTGTACTGTCAGCAGTTGCGACGTGTTGAAGAAAAACTCAAAACTCTGGAGCCAGCACTTCTGAATCGCAATGGGGTCCTCCTGTTACGTGACAACTTTAAGCCCCACGTGACTATGATGATCCGGGACACCCATTCTACGCCTTGGATGGGTATTGCATCTGATATACTCCACGAACATTGCACCGTCCGATTATCACTTGTTCTATTCCTTGGACAATCACCTTAGAGGACGCCAGTTCAAATCCCTAATAGAGGTGTAAAATGCACTTGATACTTTCTTCGCTTCATGGCCCACCAAGTTCTACCGCGATGGAATCCATGACCTTCCAAAACCTTGGCAGAAGGTCGTCGATGTTGATGGGGACTATTTTTAATATTCCAGGTACGTCTTAGGTGACATATCAATGTTCGAAGGTGATGGGTGAAAAAGTGAGAGAACTTTCTTGGTTACCTTATAGAAAAAAATCCGTGTGTATGCTTTTATAAAATCAGTTATTAGTTTTCAGTTATTAGTTATATAAAATATGGCAATCATTGCAAGCATATTATCAGTTAACACTAATTTTTATTTCAAAGTAGTTCCATTATCTTACATATTCTGTTAGTTGATCAGTTCTGAGTACAATCAATCGGAAGCAACATAGGCAGGTTTTTCTGTAGGTTGCAGTGCTAATTAACTACTGGTAAAAGAAACCAAGAGGATGCATATCTGCATGGATATAATAATCATGATATTTATTTCTTCAAGTAGAGTACAATCTTCGATGTCTTAAACTTACGAATTGCGATAAAGTAAAATATTGTTCCCCTGAGATATCTACCTTACATTACGTAAGAATTAAATTTGAGGTTGGCTGTTTAAAGCAAATAGTAACCGGGAATTCAGACAACTCCTAAGCTTCATTTTCTAGAAGACAAGAGATCAAACTAGAATACCTAGGAAGAGTTCAATGTTGTTTTACTTAAACATAAACTGAATGTTTAAATTTTTTCTTATCCTTTTCAGATAAATTATATGCATACGATGACCTTTACAGCCCTTTATTAATAGCTTTCTCTTCGAAACCAATTTCATTAGCAATAGTGAAGCTGCTTTTGGAAAGAGGTGGGAATGTTAACGAGAGAACACCAGATGGTCATTCATACATATACAAAGGCAAGTAAAAATTTTCATATTTCTAATTCTGCTTTTTTAAAATCAATATATTCAAATCAAAGACACTGCCATGGGGGACCTACGTGACCTTTTCCTACACCAATCTGTTTATGGGGCGCCTGAAACAACACACATTCAGCTCACAATTTCAGTATCTGGCTTCGATTGACAGAAAATACAGGGTGATTTAAAAAAACTCACTGATTTCATTTGAGTCTAGAATTTCTGACTGAAGTCTGATTTTCATGTGATTGGTGGCAAATGATCAAGGAAAGATGGGAGACTTATGGGAATCCCATTATAATTGTCAGGTACAGTGACGAATATTTGCTGTTTTCGTGATGCGTGTCCGATATTTCCGATGAATTTGAAACAGTAAACATAGTCTCATTTTTTCCCATCCTTCCTTGATCATTTGCCGCAAACCGCATGAAAATCAGACTTCCGTTAGAAATTCTAGACCCAAATGAAATCAATGAGTTTTAAAAAAATCACCCTGTATATTCCTAACCAAAACCTACAGCCAACCAACATAGGAAATTTTAAAAATGATTGTTCCTTCCTTTTGCTTTTACATTTAACATTATAGCGATAGTATTTTTAGATGTAATTACAACAAGTTTATGTAATTATATAATTCTAAGTAATGTTGCAAATTTACCAATTTTATCAGTGTTACAAACATCCGTAAACGTACCAATTTTGGAGGCATCACAATAGTAATAACGTAAATGAAGTGGACGTGTCAATATACATCAGAAGTATCTTACTGTCGAATATTATGACCATAATTTTATATATTTGTAACAAATATGAACAAAGTTACAAGGGATTGAAAATTGTTCTTTCTTCCAACGGCTTTATTCCAAGAAAGTCCTTAAATAAGTATCATATCAAATTACATAGATGATTTGCAATAAACGAAAGACCACAATGCCGTTTGCATAAATTTGATTGGGCTGTGGTGGCTCAGTGGTAGAACGTTTATCTCTGATTTCTTGGGTCCCTGGTTCAATCTTAGCTCGCGCCAAGTAGGTTTTGCTGTGGACAAACACCACGAGTTTAAGTTTTCTTCGGGGCTTTACCGTTTTCTCTCACTTTCTTCATTCCACTATTTCATTATTCTCATCATCATTGTTTCCTTTAGCCTACCTGATATAACCTTGGAACATAAAACTAAAAGATTTCATTTTATAGAGGGAGAGAAATTTCGTAGATATGATATGGGTAGAGATTGTTTTACTGCTTAAAATGACGTAATTGTGGAAATTTGATTTTAAAAATGTTTTCGCCCTTTCTGCAAGATTATTGAAATATTTTTTGTAGTTGTAATTACAAGAAATTGTGACAATTACATAAATTTAAGCACTGTTGGAAACCAATCTTCATCATACCTCCGGAATGTGTTGAAATATCAAATTTCTGTGAATGGCGTTATGTTCTCTTCGTTTATTTTAAACAATCTGTAATAACATGCCATATTTATATGAGCACTTTTCGAAATAAACCATTTGAAGGAATTATTTGAAAGAAAACAACAACAACAACAACAACAAAAAACGCATTATGATGTTTAGTCTATTAGTAACTCCTTGGATATGAAACTTATCTAAAAACTTTTTCGAAATAAAGCCCTCATGAAAAAGTCAAATTTTGAGTTCGTTGTAACTATGTTCCTATTTATTTGAAATACATAATATCATGTTTATAGTATACGATACTAATTCGCTTTAGATATGCATCACGTTGTCCCCGTCAGTTGATTTATTACTGTTGTAAAGTTCCCTAAAATTTGGGTATTTTTTATACTGTATCATCCTTAATTGGGAACACCGAATACTAAATGTAGTATTGTAAGTTTTAGATTTATGTGTAGATTTGTCTAGTCCGACAATATTGCAGAGTATGTCAAAATACTTCTCTTCTTGATGTTTGCTTTTTATCAAATTTCATCTTTTTCTGTGTGAATTAGTTTAGAAATTACAACGAGGGATCACTACAAGTGGTTCACACTGTATATATAGAAACCATTCCGGTACTTTAGTGAGTACACACTTCATTAATATTTGTACTTAAAAAATCAAATAAGACCACATAGTTATTTACTAGTTCTACAGAATTACATGAAGACATTTAAAGGAAGAAGGGGGAAAATAGCAAGCAGTCATCGAAAGATACCGTTATAAATAATAAAGAATCAGAAAAAAAAAGAGTTTGAAGTGAATACTGATTTCTAGTAGAAATGAAAAATAATTTTAAAATAAATATGTTGGTCATACATTAATACAGCTGCTGTTTACGAAACTAAGTTGATTTAAATATAGTTATTAATAAAATATTAATGAAGTTTTTTTAAATAGCAAAGCACTAACGATCACTCACAACTAACATAATAGCAGGTATGTGATGAAATCTTGACATGACTAAAAAGAGACTTGTAATAAACAGTTACTTACTGAAAAGTAATGAACCCAGAGATACCGAAAACGACATGAATTTTGATGTGAATTCGTTTGCTTAAACGCAAAGATGCTCATTGTAAGCTCTTCATCTAGAACAAGTCATCAGCAAATGACAGTATTATGATCTTACTTATATGGAAATACTATGTATGTATGAGCAACCTAAATGAAATCTATTATGCTATTAATGTGCTACTTTCTCTTTTTTATAGCTGCTCAGGATAATAGATCAGATTTGGTCAGCCTTTTGCTGAAACGAGGAATTAAAGATAAGCATATAAGAGAAGCATTTTCCCTTGCAATAGACAAAGTAAGAACTTTTGTCTAGAGATGTTTTATATAATAACTTATAAAGATTTAATTTTACGGCTAGTATTTCTATATTGCTGAATAAATAAACGTAGCATCACGAAGTATCAGGTTGTCTAAATAGTATTGAGCGTTTACATACATACATACATACATACATACATACATACATACATACATACATACATACATACATACATACATACATACATACATACATACATACATACATACATACATACATACATACATACATACATACATACATACATACATACATACATACATACATACATACATACATACATACATACATACATACATACATACATACATACATACATACATACATACATACATACATACATACATACATACATACATACATACATACATACATACATACATACATACATACATACATACATACATACATACATACATACATACATACATACATACATACATACATACATACATACATACATACATACATACATACATACATACATACATACATACATACATACATACATACATACATACATACATACATACATACATACATACATACATACATACATACATACATACATACATACATACATACATACATACATACATACATACATACATACATACATACATACATACATACATACATACATACATACATACATACATACATACATACATACATACATACATACATACATACATACATACATACATACATACATACATACATACATACATACATACATACATACATACATACATACATACATACATACATACATACATACATACATACATACATACATACATACATACATACATACATACATACATACATACATACATACATACATACATACATACATACATACATACATACATACATACATACATACATACATACATACATACATACATACATACATACATACATACATACATACATACATACATACATACATACATACATACATACATACATACATACATACATACATACATACATACATACATACATACATACATACATACATACATACATACATACATACATACATACATACATACATACATACATACATACATACATACATACATACATACATACATACATACATACATACATACATACATACATACATACATACATACATACATACATACATACATACATACATACATACATACATACATACATACATACATACATACATACATACATACATACATACATACATACATACATACATACATACATACATACATACATACATACATACATACATACATACATACATACATACATACATACATACATACATACATACATACATACATACATACATACATACATACATACATACATACATACATACATACATACATACATACATACATACATACATACATACATACATACATACATACATACATACATACATACATACATACATACATACATACATACATACATACATACATACATACATACATACATACATACATACATACATACATACATACATACATACATACATACATACATACATACATACATACATACATACATACATACATACATACATACATACATACATACATACATACATACATACATACATACATACATACATACATACATACATACATACATACATACATACATACATACATACATACATACATACATACATACATACATACATACATACATACATACATACATACATACATACATACATACATACATACATACATACATACATACATACATACATACATACATACATACATACATACATACATACATACATACATACATACATACATACATACATACATACATACATACATACATACATACATACATACATACATACATACATACATACATACATACATACATACATACATACATACATACATACATACATACATACATACATACATACATACATACATACATACATACATACATACATACATACATACATACATACATACATACATACATACATACATACATACATACATACATACATACATACATACATACATACATACATACATACATACATACATACATACATACATACATACATACATACATACATACATACATACATACATACATACATACATACATACATACATACATACATACATACATACATACATACATACATACATACATACATACATACATACATACATACATACATACATACATACATACATACATACATACATACATACATACATACATACATACATACATACATACATACATACATACATACATACATACATACATACATACATACATACATACATACATACATACATACATACATACATACATACATACATACATACATACATACATACATACATACATACATACATACATACATACATACATACATACATACATACATACATACATACATACATACATACATACATACATACATACATACATACATACATACATACATACATACATACATACATACATACATACATACATACATACATACATACATACATACATACTGAATGAATGAATGAATGAATGAATGAATGAATGAATGAATGAGAGTAACATAAATTGAAGTTTCGTAGTCGGAATGGCAGTATTACAAGTTCCTGGTGTATTTCAGTTCCTCTCAGGAGATGATGGTCAGATCGTTGCGCAAGGTGAACATCGACGAGTTCGTATGTTAACAGAGATTAAAAATTAAATACAACAACGTATAACATTTAATAGTTTATTTTTATTTTTTCACATTTCATTAAATACACAATTCAATTTCTTACATTCATAATTCAATTATAACACAGTTTTAGCACATTTGGCCTGAAAGCTGGTGCAACTAACTAATAAACATCGTTAAAGCCGTGTCTAACGTTTTCAGCTGAGATCATCAATCCTATATAATAACATGGTGAACATCTTTCCAAAGTAATTATGAAAACTATTTGTCTTATGCAGTTCAAAATTTCTCCAGATGTTAACCTACCCCAATACTACATATTGACTTTTTTCATTTTTAAAGTAGCTCTTATAGTTCATTAATATTACTTTTTACAAGGAAATGTGACAACGCTGGAAACAACGTTCAGGTATTGCAGAATCGGCTGGGTTTGATTTCCTACTCGTGGAGGTGAAGAAATAAACACGCTCTTCTGATCCACTCACACCATTGTTCCTCACTGATCTTCAAAAAGTTGGTAGAGGAGGGAAAGAAGTTACGAAATGAGATAAGATCGTTCATCTAAGAATGTGGAGAATGCATATATTCGAAGTTACGTTAGTTGATAACTGATCATATGGTCGGAAGAAGCAAGAGTTGCAAGAGGCAGGACTGACTTCTGTCAGAAATGAGACAAACTTATCTACCTTCACATTATTTACTTGTACTTTATAATAAACCTTGTCAAACAGGATGCACTTTCCCTATTTTCATGTTTCAACCATTTTCGATTCTAAATCTTGATTATTGTGCGGTGAAAAAGGGAGACACGTCAGAAGAAACGCAAAACTAAAAGCATTATCAGCAATATTTTGCTTTCTAAAATACGGAAGTAACTTTAAAGAATACAACTTTAAAAGAAATATCTGGGAAGATAAAAGAACAAATCATGGCATTTCATGCGTGTGCGTAACAGTAATATACAACAGAAAGAAAGAAATATTACAATATTTGTGAGGGTCTAGATCATTTGAAGCCGATATTGGTATTCTAAGGATAAGCAAGTGAAATATTTTTTACTTGATTTTGACTGAAAACATGATTTACAGAATTATATATATATAGAAAACCTGTAATATATAGATGTATGTTTGTATATGTATGTATGTATGTGCGTGCGTGCATTGTATAGTATTTTGAGTCAGTTTCCTGACCAACGTTACGTTACATCTTAGGAACCTACAATTACGTCACTTTTGAACAAGGAGACGTTTATCCTTGTTTCCCCTACGTAGTTCATAACACTCCTTAATTCTAGGGAAAAATACCTGGCAACGTGTATCACTTCTATTCTCCTGATTCATTTAAAGAACCAATTACCGGTTGGTCGCAAACTGGAATTATTATTTTCGATTGAGGGATCTTGTCAAACTCTCAATCAAATTTGGCCGATACATAAACTTGTTGCAGATTGGAATAATCACAAATCGCACGGAATCAATAAAAATATATGCACAGAAAGCTATATTAGTCCATATATCCACATTCGTGTGTACTTCTACAGTATTTTGTAGTTGACCATCCATCAAAACAGAGTTAATACTTGATCTGTTGATGATTTGTGGATGAACCATCTCAACCAAATTCTCGCGGTCCACGATCTCCCCTGGTGAAAACCTCGCGGACCAAAATCTTGCATAGCCGAAATCTTGCAGGACGAAATCTAGCCTGGCCATCTAAATCTCCTGGTATCAAATCTTCCATTAGCGATTTCTTATGCGTAGAATGTTTAAAATATATATTTAAAATATTCACAGTACAATTGGAAAATAATAATATTATAAATAAATGACAAGGCGGAACATAGTAAGTGATTGTATTAATTTTTAAAAGAGGAAAAGAAAGATAGGTAAAGAGTTAGTTCGCAGCTTATTAATATAGTAACACTTGCGTCGAAAACAGATCTTCACAGTTCACACTCTTCTTATAATATAATTAGATAGAGGTGCAGAACAAGAATGAGGTGCCACTTTGTTTTGGAAAACTTACGGGTAACACCTTTTAACTGAGAAACTAAGAACATATATATGTAGCCGGATAACGCGTAGCTCATGTAACTGAGATACAGCATTGAAAAGTTTGCTCCATCACCATGATATTGCTTTATGTGAACAATGCAATGAGCGTAAGTATTTAGTAATAGTATAAAGCGCAATTTACATTTATACATTAATAATTATAACAAATATGTTTTGCTCAATAACGCATTTAGGAGGCTATTGGACTCAAGTTCCTACCCCCCCCCCCCCCGGAATAATTTCATTATTATTTTTTCGCATTATATGTACAACACAAATGCTTCTTACTGATTCTCAAGCCTCCCTCTCCGAAGCAAGATCCTAAATACGCCACTGGTTTTGATAACATTTGAATCAATATTATAAGTAAAAGTACTTTATAGGAAGTTCAAACCCTAATTATTAAAGAAATAAAAACACGTAAGATGTTAGTAACTGTAGTCGTATTGTTTAACAAACTCCTAAAGGACTGACCTCTTGAAAGTGTCAAAGACACTTGTACAAATAATTTGCATTTGAAACTAACATCTCTACAAGTTCCTTGGCAGTTTACACTGGAAAATATTTTACTATGGCGTAAGAAAAACAGAAATTGGATATTTATCGATATTCAAGGTGTATTTAAATTTTAGGAATTCGAAATGTATATTTTATTTCTAGTTCACATAATGGTTGGATAAACTTCTAGTTTATGCACAGACCCACCGTTGCTAACTCATCTGCTCCCTACAGACGCTCCCCCGCGCAGGTCCACCAGTTCATCTTTTCTGAACGTAATGGTGTCCACGAGACCAGCAATTTCTCGTCTCGTCTTGATTATAATCTCGAGAACCACACAAGAAGTACCTTTCTAAATTCGAGACGAGGCAAAAAACACAACAATTATCGTCTCGTTTTCGAGACGAGAAATTTCTCGAGTCCTGTGGGCAACAAAAATTCACCCAAGTCTTTTACCTCAAACACTGTTCCAGTGTCACGTGATTCATATGTTTAAAAAAATCTACAAAGTGGTAAAATGATGGGACGAAAGCAATGAAGAGCATTTATTTACGTTTAAAATATCCAAGTCATTACACAATTTACTCCAATAATAAGTATACTTTAAATGCTGTTATATCGCACTATTTGTGGACCAATCGTGACGCGGAACGATATGATAACTTCGAGATGAAATTATGAAAAAGATTAGGGCATCTATTTTTTTCTTTACATAAATGGAACAATAACATTTCGAGACAAGCGTGAAAGAAGTTTTCGAGAATCGAGACGAGACGAAACCTATTAAATTTAGGAGACGAGACGAGAAAATCTTACTTCTCGTCTCATGGGGAACACTATCTGAACGAAATAGATATCATTCTTGCTGGTAAGAGATATCGAGAAGGGTTTTCCGGAATCTATCTATCTAGCGTCCTAAGAATAGGTTCCATATCTTCCGTTAATCTTAACTATATATAAAACTTCATGAGCTGACATAAATTACACTAGTTAACAAATTTAAACTTTTTGTTTGTTACATGAGAAAAATCACCTGATCTTAAAGGAACTTTTTGCGCTGAATTCGAATATGCACTCGGTTTCTCTTCATCACGTACAGTTTTCCCGTAACAGAGGGATTTTCGGGAAATTCCCTCAAAAATTTCCCTTTTTCAGATATTTTATTCCCCTAGCTCCTGTTCCCTTACGTATAGTAACATAGAAATTATACCTAAGTATACCTTGATTTATATTTAATAAACCCTAAAAGTTTCGTAAAAATCGCTTTGTTCTTTCTAGAGAAATAAATATATTTGTATGTATACTGTGTGCACTGTTTATTGCACCTGATAGTAATGCTTTCAGATCTCCTGAGTTGGGGTAAAAACGATTTGCTTTATTACTACAAACACAGACATAAAAATGAATATTTACAATAGTCAACAACACACTTGTATTGCTCTTTGTAAATACTTCCAACGTATATTTTTTTTTAAACGTACAGTATATGTATATCTTAATACATATATATACAATTCTCCAAGTTTTTTCGTTTTGTTCATGAAATGGTTATCAATATTTGTTATCAAATGTAACAGAATGCAAAAGAAAGAAAGAATGGAATACAGACTCATTGTTGACAACCATGAACTAATGCAGTCTGAATTTTCCACTACGGTATCGTTTCCCCCCTCCCCCGCGCATTTCTTTCTTTCTTGTGTTCTTGACACCTGGTGAGGGAGTTTTGTACATTTTTATATTGACGTGTGGTTTAACACTACTTCACTTTCAAAGTTGTCTTTGCTGCTAAGAGTGCTTTCATGTTTGATCTTAACGGCATTATACCCAACTAAGGCCAGAAGTTTAGTTTGTGATCAGTACAATGGCGTCAAGAGGACGGCGTTCGTGTGTTAACTCACCAAATAGTTTTTGTTATGTGTGTGGCCAGTTTGTAGTTAAAGGACAGTGTAGATCCATTACGCCATCGGTGAAACTAGCATATTATAAATATTTCGGATGTCGTGTGGGAGATCAGGACAAAACTTGGGCACCCAACATAATTTGTGCGTCGTGCTACGTCACTTTACTTGCATGGGCCAAAGGGAAACGGAGGTTCATGAAATTTGCTGTACCAATGGTGTGGAGAGAACCCATCAATCATCTGGATGATTGTTATTTTTGTCTCACAGTAGTTAAGGGACATTCTAAAAAAAGCAAATACACAATAAGTTATCCCAACGTTAAATCCGCAATTAGACCTATTCCGCACGGGGATGAACTTCCACTTCCCGAGCCCCCTACCAACTGGGAAGAGATATGGCCAAAAGACTCTGATGATGACCATGACCTTGATGAACCATCGACATCAACATGTACATCCAAGGATCCAACGTTCATCCCTGACTGTGTTCGCGAGCCACATTTCATCCGGCAATGTGAACTTAATGACCTAGTCCGTGATTTGCACCTGACAAAACAAGAGGCGGAACTTCTGGGATCAAGGCTCCAGCAGTGGAACTTATTGGATGCAGAAACGAACATATCAGTGTACAGGAAAAGGCATGTTCAATTTTCAAGCTATTTCTCAATGCAAGATATTGTGTGCGTATGTACGGATATAAATGGGTTGATGGCGGAGCTAGGAATTCCTTACGTTCCAGAAGAATGGAGGTTATTTATCGACGCGTCAAAGGTCAGCCTTAAAGCTGTTCTTTTACATAATGGAAATAAAAAACCTTCTATACCACTTGCGCAGTCAGTGAAGATTAAGGAATCCTATGACACCATGTCAACTTTGCTAAATCTTATAAGTTACAAGGACCATTGTTGGCAAATATGTTGTGATCTCAAGGTAGTTGGTATTTTATTAGGACTGCAGTGCGGTTACACGAAGTACCAATGTTTTTTATGTTTATGGGATAGCCGAGCTGATGACAAACATTATGAAGTGGAGGAATGGGAACCTAGAGTGAATTACGTACCTGGATAATGCAACGTCAAATACGCTCCTTTGGTAGATCCTAATAAGATATTACTACCGCCACTTCATATCAAGTTAGGACTTATGAAAAACTTTGTCAAAGCCATGGACACATCTGGTGAAGGTTTCAAGTATTTGCGAGATAAGTTCCCTAACCTGAGTGATGCTAAGATTTCAGCGGGGGTGTTTATTGGTCCCCAAATTAGGAAATTAATGCTTGATGATAGCTTTGACAGCAAGTTAAACAGTGCTAAGCTAGCTGCTTGGACAGCATTTAAGTGTGTTGTGCGCAACTTTCTGGGCAATATCAAAACTGAGAGTTACACAGAAATCGTACAGGACATGATACAGAAATACAAAGAGTTGGTTGTAGGATGTCTTTAAAAATCCACTTTTTGCACTCCCATCTCAGCTTCTTTCCTGCTAACCTAGGTGCTCTCAGCGACGAACAGGGGGAAATATTCCACCAAGATATAATGGCAATGGAGAAAAGGTACCAGGGACGATGGGATCCTTCAATGATGGGCTAATATTGTTGGGGTCTTGTTAGAGAATGCAACATTTCTTACAAAAGGAAGTAGTGTACGTTTTTGTAACTCAATCGAAGTTTCATATATTGTGATAGTTTTGATTGTCTTTTCATGACCGTTTGGTACGTTTGTATTATTGTTTATTGTAAATTGTCACACTTTATATTGTATTATATTTTATATATGTGTTTGTGGTAATAAAGCAAAACGTTTTACCTCAACTTAAGAGATCTGAAAGCATTACTATAAGGTGCAATAAACAGTACACACAGTATACATACAAACATATTTATTTCTCTAGAAAGAATAAAGCGATTATTACGAAACTTGGAGGGTTTGTTAAATATGAATCAAAGTATACTTAGGTATAATTTCTATGTTAGTATATGCAAGGGGACAAGATCTTGGGGTGTAAAATAAACGAAAAGGGAAATTTTTGAGGGATTTTCCCGAAAATCCCTCTGTTACGGGAAAATCGTACGTGATGGAGAAAAACCGAGTGCATATTCGAATTCAGCGCAAAAAGTTCCTTTAAGAACAGGTATTTCCTTTTATGTAACAAAACCTTAGTTAACTAGTGTTATTGAACACTTCCTGTAGGGCTACAAAGATTAAATTTGGCATGATTGTAGCTTTTTGGGATAAACCCACAGGAAAATTGCCAGCAGTGAATATTTTAAATTTTTAGGGGGTCTAAAGAGGGGATGAGGAATTTCCCCATGTTATTTAAATGGACCTTTTTTCGGACCTATAATCTAATGTTTTAGGCACATACATGGAACATCCGTAAAGTGTTGCACGCCGATTTCAACGAAATTTTGCAGGTAGATACTAGGCACAGAATAAAGTGACCCGTATATTTTCGTTTCTGCGGAAAAACGGTTTGAAGGGGCCTAAGCCCCTCCCAAAGTATTTTCAAAAAAGCTTCAAATCTCAAAAAAAAAAAAAAAAGAAAAGAAAACACGAGCAATTTGTAGAAAAAGGCGTATACACATACTAGGTACAAAATTAAGGAATACGGGATTTTTCTTTTGTGTGAGGAAATGGTTGCAGGGGGAGCGGCCTCTATTCAAATATCTCCAAAAATAATGACAAAGGCCAAAATCAAAAATGGTACAAGCGAACTACGCACGCAGGTACTAGACTTAAAAGTAAGGAACACATATTGTTTCGTTTATGCGGAAAACGGTTTGAAGGGGCCTAAGCCCCCCCCCCCCCGAAATATTTTCCAAAAAGCTTGAAATCTCCAAAAGAACATGAGCAATTTGCAGAAAAAGGCGTATACACATACTAGATAGAAAATTAAGGAATATGGGTTTTTCCTTTTGTGTGATAAAACGGTTGCAGGGGGAACAACGGCCCCCATTTTGTAAACGGGGGATTTTACTCGTGGGTGGAAGGAGGTGTCGCCCGAAGTAAGGAAGAAATACAATACTCTCATATCTGATAATTGAAATCATGAATAAATTTTATTATTATTATTATTATTATTATTTCTGTATATGTTCATTTTCGAGTTAATCATTCCATATCGGATTTCCGAAGAAAAAAAACTATCGAAACAACTTATTGACCGTGCTGATACCGACTACTCCCCATCACGACCCCGTTTTCAATTTTGTCAGTGATAGGAAAAAGAAGAGTGAGAAAGAAGAGTAGCAGAGGGAGGGAGGGAAGAAGAGAAAAAGAGAAAGAATGAAGAAAGATAAAGGATTGGAGGAGAAAGGATTACTGGATAATTCAGGAAATATAGTAATAAACTTGAATGGTTATTAACGAAGGATCAATTCTGAAGTGATCCGGAAATAGACACTTGTCCATACATAGGAGCTTGACCTGGGTCTAGGCGACTGCACAAGAGGGAGTTGCCCAAACCCAGCCCAAGCTAGGTGAAAATGAAATTTAATTGGTTGTAAGGTAATCCTGAATGGTAAATATTAACTATCCCGTCTCTGAACTCCATAATCTGAGATCGACCCATACATAAATTAGCCGAAGAAAGGAAAAAAAAAATCAAAGTTATCAACTTAATATATTTATGTATTGCATCAATAGGAATTTCAACTTTTCTGACAGAAGACGTCGTGTTCAGGCTCATCCTACTATTTTGGCTTCTCTCTTAGAGCCGATTTAAATCAGTTAGTATCGGTCCTTCATGACCTTGGTTATTAACTCTAACACATATCATAAATCATGACACATATAAATGTTAATACAACTAAACAGTATCACTACTACAACTTAAAAACTAAATTTATCATTCAGACACACTCATTCACACAGGACAGTGTATGGGGTTAGCATATATCATTAAAGAAAACCATCTAACTACGATTTCGCAGACATTTATTACATTTATGGAGAAGAAAGAATAAAAACAAAATTTAGTGAAAGGACTAGTTCTTAGTTATACTTCAACAGAATACATAGCATTACTTTGAATTTAGCTTTATATATTTAATCACATTGACAAAGGAAAGAAAAAAAATAATATAATTACATGTATCACGTCTTAGGCATGCTAAATCAAATTTATAATTCACAACATAAGCAAAGGAGACATTCATTTTACATTAAAAGAAAATTGAACGAAGAGGAAAGAAAAAAAAAAAAACTTTTGAATATAGTGGAAAATTGTCTCCATCTCACATAGAGACATTCTAAAAATTCTTATACGTCCTGTTGCGTGTATCAAAACTGAGCGTTCGAAATCATTAGTAATGCACTATTCATAGTGTCCAAACATTTCTCTCCATTTAATTTCGTTTATATTTATACACCCCCGCCAAGTGAACTTTGTGGTGGACAAACACCGTGCTCGTGGGTTTTCTCGGGGTTCTCCCGTTTCCTCCCACTTTCTTCATTCCACCATTTCACTCATCTCTCATTATCACCGTCTCCTTTAGCATAACCGGCATAACCTTGGGACGTAAAACTCAAAGATTTCATTTTTTTATATATTTATACATATATATAGATATATTCATACTAATCATTTATTGAACACATATGAACTAACAGTTTGTAGATGCACTCGCATGCTGAACAGTTTTTCCCACCTAAGGACTTCCAAAGACAAAATTTGGTCAGAGGATGTTTTCCCCTTGTTTCAGTCCATTTACGACTTCATTATTTGACCAATGTCAGGTTACTTGTTCGTCACTGAGACACCTCATAACACCTTTCAGTTATCACGTGTAACTTTGTATATAGTGTTTAGATTTAAGACTATCTTTCACAGGTGTGAGGATTATTATTTATATTAAGGAAACCACTGGTTAGGTTCTAGAATATATATATATATATATAGGTAAGAGGGATTCAGGGCACACTTTCCAAAAGAATTTTCGGGTTGGTCACTTAAGGATAATATTCATTATGGTTTGGGTTACGTTTTAGACCTGCCATTATTTCAAAACACATGCCATCGACAATAATTCCACAGAAGATTGCTAATTACATCTATTCAGAACTGGAAAAAATGTATATAGTTTCGCGGCGGTATTCTTAAAAGAAAATCTACATATTTACATTCGTCGGATAATTGCTTCGAAACTCTGGCAACCACTTTACGTTCGGGGTAGACACGAGCGCTCTTACATCTATCCATATAATCCATTTAATATTCTACGTTTTACTTTACTATCTTATTCACATATTAAACACATTTACATTTCGACGTATACATTTAGCTATATATATATATATATATATATATATATATATATATATATATATATATATATATATATATATATATATATATATATATATATATATATATATATGTATATATATATATATATATATATATATATATATATATATATATATATATATAATATGTATATATAATATGTATATATTAAACGCGCACACATTTAATACATTGACTCCCACAATAATTCTTCAAAAGGTTGCAACATTGTACAAAGAACAAAGAACTTCCCACATATGAAAGAAAAAAAAAATATTTATACCGCGTGTCTATGAATTTTGTGGTTTTCACATATGTATTTCGAAGTAATCCAAAAAGTACTTAAAGCAGGCACGTAACATAGAACATTCCTAGTTATATATGTATAAAGAGATAAACTAAACACAATATTAATTTTGGGCCCAGAATTATTACAAGATTTACGAAACCAAAAGGGAAGGAAAGCGACCAATGGATTTAGAAAGAATCCCAGAAGGACGACGGTGAAGGAACGTAACTGAAATGTCGTCAAGTACGAAGTCATTATTCACTTCGGCAAGGGTCAAAATATGATGGAAAAACCCAGTCACTATATACTTCATCCATGAATCGTGTCTCGCAGTGTTTCAGCTGGTAATTTCAGATCAGAGTTATACGTTAAGTAATTGGTAATTAACAAGTTCGAAATTTGGGGGGGGGGGGGAGGTTGAGATTTTTAAAAAAAGTCTTGAAGAATGGAGAAGAAGGAGAGAGAGAGGAGAGGAGAAGAAGAAGAAGGATGGCGCGCCAAAGACTTAAGTGAGAATAACTAAACCTACAAAGATAGGGGTCGAATTTCACTCTCAACAAGTCCATAGCCAAAATATTCTTGACATGCCGAAAAGGTGGTCTACCCAAATACGTAGAATAAAATAAGTTGTCTCCAAACTCACAGCGAGTCCGTGCCCTCAAGGGAATTTTCAAAAAGGCGGAAGCTTTAAGGAAATTCCCCCCTCACCGTAATCTGGCTGTGTCCTTAGAGACTCCGGCCCTACCGGAAGGTTGGTGTAGTCTCTTAATTTAGAATTTCAAAAAAAAAAAATTATCCGACCTCGTCGAAAATGAGAAAGGTCGAGAGGAAAGTACGAAAATTAAACTAAAGTCGATGAAGTAAGAGAAACCCTAATTATGGATTTGCCAAAAATTAAAAAAAATTAAATTAAATAAACTGAATTTTTCACTGGTGATTTTCACTTGCCAAAACTCACCAGTAGCTCCCCTTCGCAAGAGTGCCAAATCTTGAAGGTGTCGATTAATTTCTATAACTATCTAGTTTTAAAACTAAGAAAAGAAATGAAAATATTCAAGGGGGAGAGGGGGTTCGACACCTGGGTACGAAAAGGAAAGTTTTCAGTAACCAGTTAATTTAATTATTTAAATCTATCCGACCCGTCGCCTCTGCGAACACTGTATGTTAGCCAGAAATAGGTGACGTAAAAAGTATCAAGTCGCAGGATTTTCTATTTGAAACCGACCGAAACATAATTCACTACAGCCCCAAGTTCTACAACAACTATTGTCTTTTCATAATTGATTATTAAACATGTCTAGTCAGCGATTATATGATGCTACCCGTGCTGCCAGACGAGATTCTTATGGATAAACACTACTGCTATAGCATACTAAACTGTGAAGTAATAACATAGTCCAACAATATATCGCCCTCCTGTTCGCGTGAAGTTCCGGCGTAGGGGTCAGAACCCGAGATGTTTATAGCACGTACAGATTTAATATATATATAGGCCAACACGTGGCGAAGTATACACTGGGCTCATATATATATATATATATATATATATATATATATGGGTGTCCTATCACTTATATTCTTTACTACAATATATTATATAATATTATATTATCATTTTATTCATTTATTACGACGCCGTATTTTATAAATACCCTATTTCATCTATCTATACCCAGACTATATACACATTTCATTATAATATTTTAAAATCTATAAATCACTATAAACATTTCTCGTTCCGATCACTACACAAAACCTCACTCGAACTCAAGACTCTCTTGCCACACACACAATACTACATAATACTTCGCAGCTTCATTAAAAAAAATTATATATACGTTCACAGAAAGTAAGATTATTTGCGATAATATTATTTAATTTTATAAAATTCTGAAATGAAATTATTCTGTAGCCACGGAAAAAAAAATAATATTGTAATTTCAGAAAGAAGACTAGCATCATATCAGCTGACTTCTGTTAAGAATATACGCAATGTCTATTTACTTAAATATTTTAATTTCTAGATTACGTAGAATGTTGTAATTTTTGGAAAACCTTGGCTTCGGATCACTTTACCTAAATGTATGTTCATATGGGCTGGGGATTATATTTGCTCGGTGTTAATCAAAAAAGAAAGGTCAATCTCATAGAAACTAAATCACAAAATGCTTGAGTATCGACATGAATGACGGGTAGTACTAAATTTTGATACTAGGAGTTAACAACGATACGATCAACCCTTGAACCACTGAATGTGACCTTATACACGGAATTTTGATACTATATCACTCTCATTTCCTGACATTGCTATAAATCAGTATGATGGGTTTAGTTATTAATCGAATACGAAAATGTAAATAGCACATGATATACTGTCCACACTTAATTATTTCACACACTATTCCATCACTCAACTACAATTGTTACTAATAATACTACATTACACACATGCCACATCTATAATGACAGAATACATTAATACATGTTATAATACATACTAATCATTACTACTAACTCACATAAACAACACCCAAACTTTACCATATTAAATCGGCTCTATCGGTTTACGAAAGGAAAGGGAAAGAAAGAAACAGGGCCAATTGGCCCTTGTATTCACTAAATCACATTCTTAATTCAAACTGTTTAGTTAATGCCCAAACTCTTTATTGAAAAATATAGCCCCCTTTCCTGAAGGGAAAAGAACCTTATGACAACTATACGTTCAACCCATCCCTGCTGGAAGCTGTACCCCCAAGTTGGGAGTAAACAGGAGCCCTCTTGAAACTTTACACATGCATTATGATCATTATCCAAACTACAATGAAATTAAATACCGCCATGTTACTTCTAGATACGTAAAAAAAAATCACATTCACTACATACACGAACAGAAACGGCACCGGGACAGGCCTTACGTAACCCTAATAGGAATAATTTTCAGGATAAAAGATTTAAAGGGAGAAATACTACTCCTCCGAAACTGTTTATGGATCTTTAAGGACAACTAACAAACTGATGCACTTCACATGGTAGAACCTGTCCATCACTAATTATATCTCCAAAACATGGCGTCACTGACTTACACTTCCTATTTCAGCTTTTCAGTCCGGGTTTTTACTCTGAAATTTAGTAGATTATGGCTCCGTGGCTTCCTAGATGGTATTGATTCAACTATTAAACTAGATTTACCTTATTAATGCAGCTTTTCTAGCTAATTTCTACATTTTGCTGAGCTGGGAAAATCTGGGTCTGCTGTCTTCGGCTTCTTGGTGTAGTATATGGATGCTCGCGCGTTGATATGTCGCGTCGGTAACTGCACCAATCAAAACAAAGCTTTTTTGGCGGTGTAGCATTTGAAACGAATAAAAAATGGTAAAATCTGGATTAAACTAGATTTTAGACAGACATAGATATCTAAAAGGGGGTGAAGATAGGTCCAGACAATTCTGCCCAAATTTTAGATCGGTTAATTATTCCAAAATTTCAGTCCAATGGTGGGCCTATATTTCCGAATAGCACTGACACCGTGAGATTTGTAATCATCCGTTTAAAATATCCATATACGAGATTTATAATTAATTAATATATGAATAAAGACATTAATCCTCAAAAATATGATTCCTAATGAATTTTTACCATCTTCCATGTTGATTTGGAATAAGATAACGAACAAAGACATTAATTATATAAACAGAAAGAAATTTTTTGCTAAGTGGGAAGTACAGTCGGTGCAAAAAAATTCTGGCACCCTCCTATCAAAAATATCATTACATCAGATTGTAATGGTACATTACAATTTAAATATCTCCAAAAGTAATGACAAAGGCCAAATTCGACAAAAGGGTACAAGCGATCCCGAGGAAACTATGCATGCAGCTAGTAGACTTAAAATTAAGGAATACGTATTTTTCTTTTGTGCGGAAAAAACTCTTTGAAGGGGAGTAAGCCCGTTCCGAAATATTTTCCAAAAAGCTCTAAATCTCCAAAACCTCACAAACAATTTGCAGAAATTTCCAACATATATTTCTGGGGCCCGTATATCTTTCTATAACGAGCCAATGTATATGTCCCACTCATGGAGAAACTACACGTAAAAGAAAGAACTTCTGAAACGACATACGAATATCTTACATGTTAGTCTCACAGACAAGAAGCTGTTACAGTATCATTTACTGAACAAACAATGCGAGAGATATGTATTCTGAAGAACGGTTTCAAAGGTTGAGTGCATATAATTGGGCAGCAGAAGATATCAAACTGTATTATGAAATATGTATAATGTTATTTTTAGTAGCAAGCCTACGAGGTGGTCATGCTCATCGCTGCATATGATAAGTTTGAGCGATAGTAATTTTATCTGTATGTGCAAAACATATGACCGATAATTGACAAGGCGGTGTGCAATTATACTTATCTGGCCCTTGGCTTGTGCAATAACTTGTTTACTTGTGATAATGATACATGAATGCCACAAAAGAACAATTTAAGATAATGAGCCACACGTGCAAAATGAGATATCAGTATCTACCTTGTGTACATAAGTAATCAAAAAGTTAAGTACATTGCGTCAGATACTCATATGTGTATGATATAAATTCGTTGTTCCATCAGCATGTTAAAGAAGAGAAATCCAGCATGAATCCCGCTAACATTCTGCATTTACTGTTTGTTGCTTTTGAAGTGATACATCGACCAGAGTCGCCAATAACAGCACAGGAAAGAAATACAGCACGCATATTGCAATGCTTGCTGGAATACTGGATGGACGATATGGTTATGTTGGACACAGAAGAAATATTAACATTAGCAATTGAGAAGGACGACAGGGAAGAGAATACCGCCCAATATTCTCCTGTGGATGACGACATAGAAGAGTGCTTTGGCGGCACAACCATACATGGTCAAGGAGACATCACCTTTGCATACAAACAAAAGGCAGTCAACTACTGGAGAAGTGGTATTTAAAGACCGCTATCCCTTCGATCCGTACAAGCAAAATTTAGAAAGGTAACCTCAAAGCAGCAGCTAGAACACTGGGAAAAGCAAGTCATTGGTGGAGGAACACGGAAGGATAAGATATCGCAGGTATTTCAATACGTTCTTCGAGAATTCCAAGACGCTCGTGAAGCACACTTTCCAGTACACGATGTTGATCTACGACGATGGGCTCTGCAGGCCAGCAACAGATTTCACCTTCCATCATTTAACGCATCAAATACCTGTCTGTGAGGGTTTAAAACAACACACAAAATAGTATCGCGAAAGGTGACGAAATTTATATCTACGACACATACGTCTGAAGCTAAAGAGGACGTATTGAGAACCGTAAATGTCTTTATTGACAATGTAAAACACCATATTATCCAATTCAGCCCAGGTAATGTGTACAACTCCGATCAAAATGGTTTCCAACTAGAAATGCATGGCGGTCGCACCCTGGCTGCCCAGAGAATGAAGAAAGTGGAAACAGTTGTCCAATCCATGAGTGCGACAACATACAGTTATACAATACAACCGACCATTACTCACTGTTCTGAAGGAGCCAAATGTTGAGTTTGGCCCACGCGTGCACAATACTTTGTTCCGCCCCCGTAACGTATATCTTGCCGCCTCAAAATCAGGAAAACTCACAAAGGAACTTTATCGTCGTTGGCTAGAGCACGTGTATTTTTCTACAACACAGCGTCAAACAGTTCTTCTATTGGACGCTTGAAGTGGACATTGTGAAAATACCCTACACTCCATTGAACCGGAAGAGAAAAATACTGTGCTACTTACAATACCTCAAGGTTTAACTTGGAAGCTGCAACCACTAGATGTGTACTTTTTTCGCTTGTGGAAGACATTTGTGCGCCGCTTTTCGGACACGGTTATCTTACAACAGTCTGATATTAATTTGCATCTACGGGATAACATAATCAAACTACAATCTCTGACACAATCAATTCTCCTCTCCAAGATACAAAGATGTCATCAAATACGAGTGGTATCACATTGGCTATACAACAGACAAACCGGCACAATTTCAGACCCCAGCAGAGTTCTCCTTTTCCACGAATCACATCCCGACATGTGACATTTGTGGACAGGTTGCTGTGATTCGTTGTGGTTGGTGTAAGAGATCACTTTGTTTAAAGCATTTTTTGTGGAATATTATTATTGTGACACATTTGTTGCGTAAGATATTGTGTTTATCAAACTGTTGGTCTGTGTTATAAAGTGGTCGATAGTACTTGCAATATGTATTTCTTCATTGCACGTCTAACAAATGCCTTTATACTTTCATCCGAATTGTTTGTGATTATTTGTGGATTGTGACCTTTGTAAACTATTGGGATGAATTTGGTGGGGATGTGGCTCTCCTTGCAACAGTTTTTCCGCAGGAAATAGCAAATACGTATATTTTACCTGTATATCTAGTATGTACATACTCCTTTTTCTGCAAATTATTCCTATCCTTTTAGAGATTTCGAGTTTTTTTTTTCTAAATATTCCGGGAGGGGCTTAGGCACCTTCATAACGTTTTTCCGCAGAAACGAAACAATATGTGTTTCTTACTTTTAAGTCTAGTACTTGTATACGTAGTTTTCTTGGAATCGCTTGTGCCCTTTTTCGATTTTGGCCTTTGTCATTATTTTTGGAGATATTTGAGTAGAGGCCGTTCCTCCCCCTGCAACCATTTCCTCATACAAAAGAAAAATCCCATATTCTTTAATTTTCTATCTAGTATGTGTATACGCCTTTTTACAAATTGCTCATGTTCTTTTGGAGATTTCAAGCTTTTTTGAAAATACTTCGGGAGGGGCTTAGGCTTCTTCAAACCTTTTTTCCGCAGAAACGAAAAAATACGTATTTCTTACTTCACGAAATTCACTGTTGATGCAAAGGCCGATAGATAAGAAATGAGGGGCCGTAGGGCGAGCAGACTCGGGGGTCTGGGGGCAGAGCCCCCAGCTAGCCAAAGGCTGGTCTTCTATATAAATCGGAAGTGATAGAGATTGACCACTTACGGGCCATAAATCAAAAACTATAATAGCTAGCAACGAGGGTTTTCGGAAATTGATTCAACGGCTCTAGAAAATATACCTCTTCATCTCTGTCTGTCTATTGAAAATCGGAACTGGTAAAAATTTAATGCTATTTCCGGTTTCAATGTTGATTTTCATAGCGCAAAAACGATACGATATATATCGAAAAACAGTTCTCGATCGTTTTCTTCTTACACATATATTAACCATTTTGCAGTTCGCTACATATCACAAGAGGGTAAATCCTCTTTGATCTCTTTGTGAACTTTTGTTAGTTGATGCGACAAATAAGCGAGTTTACTTTACACTACGCAGTTCAAAACTACTTTTGTAAGATGAACACTTCCCTTAGTTAAAAGCAACATAGACAGATTTTCTGAAACTTTCGTACGTCGTTAGTTCCAATATGCCTCTAGAAGTAACTATTCTCGGAGATCTTGTAGTATAAATGAAATCTTTAAGATCTATGAAGAGAGAGAATTTGCTCTTATCTGCTGTCAATCTGCATTCCATCGGTTTCTTTATCTGCGGGGACAACCCAAAGTTCACGCACGTGACCTAGCGGGGGGCAGAGAATGAAAGAAACCTACCTGATTAGCCTCCTATCTGCTGTTCTGTGTTGTTGCAAAATGTGGGGCCATGTTTAAAACAGCTTTTATATGGAAGAAAATTAACTTTTAATTGGCGCGCTCTAATATTACCTTAGCAAGAAAAAGTAAAGTGAACATACAATATTAATACTAACAAACATTCGGACGAATTTTGAAATGTATAAAATAAATAGTTTTCATAATATTTTGGAAAGAAATATGCCATGTTATTATATAGGGAAATCCCAACGCATTCCGAGTGTTAGACATAGCCTTAATGGTGAAAAAGACAAGGTAAGACAAGACAAGACAAGTTTTCTACAGCTGTTTAATGCTAGTGTTACGAATAAGTTGCAATGCGAAGTGTTTCCAGTAGTATATCATTCAAAAATAAGTTCTTCGAGCACAAAGAAGTTTAAACTACATCATTTTTCAACCAGTCACACATCAAAAAGCGCAAAATGACATTCAGGGATGTAGGAATAATAATAATGTGAATTTCCAGTAGCATGAGAAGCAACAGAGATTACTGAAAATAGAGAGCATAATCCAAGTACATTTTGATGCGTAAATTATGATATTTTACAGATTAACATTTCACACCGTACTGTGACACATCGAAAAGTATTCATCTTTTTTAAACCACTGTACAATAAATCGAATTGAATTTTCGATAATAAAAGTTTAAGAAAAAAAGTATAAGTTTTCTTCCAAGGTGTTATCTCGTAACGGTTTTGTTGGTGATGTAGGCCCACCTGACATGTTACGTAGTCGACAGCACATTCAACCTAATGTTATGACAACACAGGCAACTCTACTCAAACCAAAGCATTAATATTTGATGTCAAGGTATTAACTGCTTAATTTTTAATTTATTAACCGTGTTTCATATGTAACTAGAAGACTGTTTTACGTAGTAAATGTGAACAATGTAAGATACATGGATGTTTTTAAGGAAGTGCACCAAAACCTGTGTATTAAACCTATTATCCATCCCGGCATTCTTTTAGTAGAGCTGAGGGAACCCTGAGAATAACAGTATGACGGGAATAAGGATTCTAACGCAGGATCTGACTACTATAGAGGAGAACGTAAACAACCTGAACAGTAATACATACTAATACAAGTAATACACAGGGAGATTATAAATGATTAACCGAGCTTGAAAGGGCTGTATTGAAAACTGTATAACAGATACAGTAACGAATGATACACGAAAATATACAGAAACTGTTCGTGTTTCATACATACTGTTACAAATGTTCAGTGTATGGCTTCCTTTTGTCATACATCACCCGAAGTTGTTGGTAATGGAGACACATGCAGTGTCTTTCACATACCCCCGAAAGAAAAAGTCACAAACTTCCAGATCGGGGAATCTAGGAGGTATGGGAAAGCGCTAAGTCATCTTCATCTTTAGCACAACGCCCAATCTAAAGACTTGGGAGTATATCATTCAAGTAGCGATGCACTTCAATGTCACCAATGCGACGGTACGGAATATAAAGTTATTGGAATTCTCTTTCATTGTGGAAACAAATACAACTATAGCGTATTGAAGAATGGCATACCCCTCACAGTGTTTCCTGCCTAGAAAAACGAAGCATACACATTTATTTTGACAGTACCGAAATACATTTACTTTTGAGGACTCATCTTCGTTTTGCGGTTAATCTTATTACTGAAATGGAATGTCGTCTCGTCACTAAACAGCAGAAGGTCAAGAAAATCATCATCCTCCAAAGAATGTTGCATAGAATTACAAAATTCATATCGTTTGACAAGGTCGTCCGGTATTAACATTGGCAATAACTGTTGCGGTTCGGTTTCAGTTGCAATAAAATTTGAAAAGTCTTCCAGACAGGTGGTTGCAGAATATCAAGTTCCCGACTGATGCACAGTATTGACTTCTGTATGCTACACACGAAACTCGCCCTAATTCGCTTCTTTGTTTCATCAGAAATGCTTGGACATCCTATGATTTTACTTTCACACATGGAGCAGTGTCCTTACACTGTTGATACCATCTCGGAATCCTTTGATGACCTGATGGTGCAGTTGCAAACTGTGTACGGAATGTACGGAATGTGTGCTGTATAGTAACAACGGAAAACACTTCTCATATTCCAAGTCAGAATACTTTCTGCTTCATAGACGCCATTATGCAAGGAAGGCTTCTGCTCCCATATGTCACTACAGGCAAAGGTTACGAATATAAGAAATTAACCTTTCAAATGTGAACAAATTATATGTAATAGTTTTCGACATATTTCACTTTGAAACCCAATGAATCATTGATAATAGGCTGTACTGTTACATATTATGTTGTACCTTGTTTCTAACGGATGTAAGTTTTCAGTTAATTTTCTCGTATATGTGTTATATTTTATAACATTATCATGATATAAAAGTGTATCACGTTATATACAATTCTTAATACGCTTTTTGTTTGTTTAGTTAGTATGTAATAATCATTAACAATTTGTAGTGATATTGTCGAAATGGAAATTGCTTTTATAATTGTAGGTCTTTCCCGATGTGCTTATCGTTCTCTTGGAACATAATGGTATGGCCTTATATGAATTGGACGATCAGTTAGGAAATCGATCGATTTGTGATATATATGGCCATACACATGAAGTTAACAGGTTTGTATATTTTCTTTTTCCGTTCTGCTCTTAAATATTTTGGTCAAAGTTTTTAACACTGTGATTCCTTTCAAATAGCAGCTAAATCTGTTTACCTTGGTACGATAGCTCAGTGGTAGAGCACTAACCTCTTGTGTGATAGATTTTTGTTCGGCTTCAGGCCATGTGAGTTTGTGGTGGACAACATCGTGTCCGTAAGTATTCCCGTTTCCTCCCAGGCTCTCATTCCTCTAATTCGTTCATGATCCAATCATTTTCATTAATAGAACCTGTTTCCTTTAGCCTAAAGGACAAAGCATGCTGTTTAAAACTAGAAGTTCCTGAATCTTCAATTAAGTTTACTTACTTGAATCAGCGTTGTAAACTTAAATACCTAAAGATTTGCAGTTAATGTCCGTTTTCAATACCGAAATTATATGACATGGATAGATCCAAGTTAATGTGGGATCCAACCATATAAACTCATATTGAAGATAAACTCATGTTGCAGAGAAACTTAGAGATCTCTTGCTCCAACCACTACCCATTTTCCCCCACACAGCTCTCGGGTAATCTTAGACAGCACGTGCGCTGTCGTTCCCTTCAATGTTGCCGTACTTCTGTAACACTTGTATGGATTCTATCGAAAGAAACAAAATTCAGCATTTTTTTTAAAAAAAAAAAGCAATGAATGGAAGATAAAATAAAGGGGAAACAGAGAGATGTGGCAACGTTGAGTTTTAGGTAATAGGGATCATAAATCTCGAACAAATATCGCCAAGAACAGCAGGGAGAGTTGTGAGGACTTTCCAGATTCCAGGAAAAAAGTATCTTTAAGTATGTCTGCTAGTATATATATATATATATATATATATATATATATAGTCAAATATCAATAGACAGTAATGACAATAGAACATAGGCGTCTCTATACGAGTAAGGTGAACTTCACACCCTCTTAGCTGTGACTACTGTAGTCTGGATTGAGAAAGAATACTGTTTATTTTTTTTCCATTACTGATTGTGAAACAGACCTTAGACCTTCCGATGAATGCACATTTTCATTAGAAGCGTAACTGAAATAAGAATTTAAAAAATTAAAAATAAAAATAGAAGTATGAGAGAAAGGAATGGATCGAAAAATATTAGAAAGAAAATTCGGATAGTTTAGCAAATAAGCTAAAATTTGAAATTTCGTACTTTAGTTATATCTAGATAAAAGGTAAATTAAATCATGTAAACGTAAACTTATACGATGGTTCTACACACAGTGTATAAATCCTCGTGCCTGGGAGGAAAATAAATCATAAAAGTCATACATAAACTTAAAAAAAAAAAATGCTAAAATATTATTTGTATTATGCAGCCTCTTCACAAACTGTGAAACTGGAGATCAGTCCATTATTTGAACCTGAAGTTCTGTAAATTATTCCTAATAATGTTCAAATATTATGTTCGATTTGGCCGTTGTTGCGTATGGTTATAAATACTAGGAGATATTGAGAATATGTTCAAATATTATGTTCAATTTGGACGTGTTACATACATATATAAATATTATGGTTACTTTACTTGAAAAGTGTCAAGAATTGTTTAAAATACAACAAAAATTTCTGTAAGGACAAGATCTCTTATTGACCCACTTCTTCATGCCCTATGCTTCGGAGTAGTTTCATCCATCTTCTGCTATTTTTCCGCTCTGCCTTCGGTCTTTTTTGATTCTTTTGATTTTTCGTAAAAAAAGAACAAATAATAATAATTAAAAATAGTCATAAGGACAATATATATTTGTACACATCAGTGAAACTCATCCGATCTTCTGAGAACTTGATGTGCTAGTAGGCCTTAGGGAAAATTTCTTAATCGCTATTTAGAGCTAAAATACGTGAAACAAACATGTTCTTAAACGTGTCTGAAATATAAAAAGGTGAATAATGAGACGGTTTGTTAGCTGTGGTAAATGCAGTGGGAGAAAACATTTAATTCGGTGAGACCGGAGTTTGAAGAAAGATTTCATTTTCAATATATTTTCTTAAGATTTTATTAAAGCATCATTATCATCATCATACTGCTACCACTACTACTAAAATAAAGTAATAATAATAATAATAATAATAATAATAATAATAATAATAATAAATATACTACATAGGTGCTAATGTTTTTAAGTCTTCTATTAGTTATTCTGTTAGACGTTATGTTTTCAAAGAATTGTAATGTGCTTTCAATATGTAAACAGAATACCCAATATTATCATTTCTTGCTAATTGTTAATTTTATATGAAGAACCCTATTATCAAAATCGTAATGCGTTTTGCATGTATTTAATTTCCTAATTATGCATTTAATAGTATGTTTACTTTGCAGCATTGACCATGCACTCCTACATGCTTCTGAGAAAGGAGACGTTTCGTGTGTGAAGGCTTTAATAGCATATGGAGCAAATCCGTGTTGTATATATAGAGGGAAAATGCCAATCCACAGAGCAATAGAAAATAAACATTCAAGGTAAGTGTTCTAAAATATAATTAAAATTGACCACAGTGTAGAAAACAGTCTAAGTAAAGGAAGAGGAGAAGTATTTTACAATAAATAAATAATTTCCTTCATTATTGTTTTTACTATATTCTTTTCCCCATAATTTTAGTTTAGTTTCATCATCAAAGTTCAACTGATTGAGTAACGGTTACTAGCAAAACTTGAAACATTTTGAATCTATATTTTCTTTTATAATTTTGTTTTTGTGTCGAGTGATCTGAGGTATAACATGCAGGTTTATGGAAATTGGATCCTCTGTTTTCAGAATGGATGAAAACTAAAACTGCGTTAATTATAAACTTCTTTTGTTATTTAATCATGATCATAATGTTTTTTACACTAATATATTAAATAAATACTAGTTCAAGAATAAATTTAAAGATTCTCAAAATACTTATTGCGACTTCATTATTTTAGATGTGGAGACGCGGAAATTCGGCTACTGCTGCCTGGCCGAGTGTGCTTTTTGTAAATTTTAGAACAAATTTTGCTTCTGTTCGCTAGGTGCTGTGACAAAAATAATTATAACGTTAGATGCAAGTAGCTGTTGTTAAAATTGATCGGACGTTTCTGAAAATCATATCAAATAAAACTTAAACCGAGTTGACTCAGCCACATAATCTCAATTAATGGCAGAGTTCCGACTTCAAGAGGAAGAGGAATGAAAGTGTTTGGCTGTGCTGGTTAGAAGACAAACTGAGTAGTGTAGTGTTTAGTACAACGATATGGAACCCGCAGACAAGGACTTAATTCTCGAGCCAGTCGCACTTTGTCACCCTTAGAATTTTATATGTGTGCCTTTATTTATTATGTATCGTATAAAAGAAAAAGAAGTAAGTAAAAAAATGTCCTGAAATGTTTCGTGAAGTGAAAACTGACAATATGGCTTGCCTACTGAAAGTTTGACATAATTGGACAACATACTTAAAATTTTTGACTTCACTCTTCATACAGCCTAAAGATTTACTATACCTACATAGACTGCATACGATATTTTTTCCATAAAATAACCAGCAAATTTTAGTTGATGTGGTCATGTGAGAATTTCTAATGATTGAATGCCAGGGCCGGTGATGTGGTCCTGTAGGCCAGTTCGTTTGGAGGAGAGATAGTGTACTGTTGAATGAACTATTGAGGGTTGATCTTATGTGATGTTCTCTGCACGGGATTCAAGTCTAGGGCGAGCTCCGAAATCCACTTTAATAGTACAACACATGACAGTTGCTTGGGAAAAAACGCTTTTTTCATAACTTTTGTTCATTTGGGTCCATCCAGGCATTGTCAGAATTATATCAGTAGAAAGCGCTAGTGAACCATTGCACCAATCAGTTGAATTGCTGCGTCAAGAGACTGGCGTGCTCTGGAGTATTGTTACCAGGAAAAGACAGCGACACTAAGTGAATACTCACGAAATATAGTCAAGTCGTGCAAAGTGAATAAGTCTGTTGGAAGAATGCGGGAAGAGTTCATCAAAGTGATTATGATCGTCCCAGAGCTGTTGGTCGGCTGTAGATAGATCAAAATGTAGAGACGTTCCACATGTGATGGGCGTATCAAAGACTGACATTTCCTGACTTCAGAAAGACTCTTTAGAGAAGAACAATTGTTCGTGTCTATGGCGGAAATTGTGGAAAGTTTGTTGGTTGATTTTTATTTTAGGTATCTTTTCAGCACCAAGGTTATGTGAGACGTGCACCTGCAACTTAACGGGGATCCGAACCATTTGAGCTCCCACCAGGAATCGAACCTGATTCTTCCACACTATAAGCGCGTGCTTTATCCATGTAACCATAAGGAGCTCAGTCGTCGAAGATGTGTAACAGTTTAAAAGATGTGTACATAGTCTAGTTAGTATAAATTAATCAATTTATAACTTCAGCCCAAATTGCTTATGCATTTGGCTATACTTATGATGTCCATATGTCCTCTAGAACCATTTCATGACAACTGATTAGTGTTCAGTTGTATGAATGGAAGCTAGTGTAGTGTGTTCCATTATCCCCACCCACCATTGTATCAAATTACGGTGATGTAGGGAACATTATGACAGGGACCAAGGAAGATGATTCAATCTATTGTTCTCAGATGAATCATGATTTTGTGTAACAAGTGATTCTGGACATCACAGAGTATGCAAAGAACGGGGAGAACGATATCATCCGCAGCACATCCGTAAATATGACAAGTTTTAGGTCCTGGAGCTATATGTTAGTCGGGGATACTGAAAAATAGATAGAACACCATTACATATCTTCGATACAGAATTCTTTACTGTAGAATGATATTCTATCAAAATCCTGAAAGGATATTTCCGTAATTTGTTTATATGAATGACAACGCGCGCCCACACAAAACTACTCAAAGGGCCGGGATTGATCAGTGGAAAAGCGTTCACCTCTGGTACATGGGGTCCTTGGTCCGATCTCAGCTCGCGCCAAGTGAACTTTGTGTTGGATAAACACTTATGCGGAGGTTTTCTCGGGGTTCTCCCGTTTCCTCTCACTTTCTTCGTTCCCCATTTCCTTCGTTTCTCATCATCATCGTCTCCTCTAGCCCAGCCGGCATATCCATGGGACGTAAGATATATATATATATATATATTTGTATAACAAAACTTATCCATTCTATAGAAATGCTGGAGAGTGATGGTATCAACCGTATGGATTGGTCAGCACATTCCTAAACCTTAGTCCCATCTTGTATGCCTACAATGCTCAGAAAGTGAGTTGCACATAGGAATTCACCGCTCCTGACCCTCAAAACTCTTCAAAAGTGCACTTAAGTAAACAAGAGGACAACACCCCAGGCTTTCCTGATGCTAAACAGATGCCGAACAGATGTGCTGTCCGAGGTGGCCATATGGCTTACTGATGTGATCAGAACTCTGCACTCATAGTAACTTGGAAGCATTTTATGTCATCTACTCATATTTGCTTTGCACCTCTGGTGTGAATGGTCCCTAGTTCGATACCTGGTCATTCGAGTTGGTGGTGGACAACATCTTTTTCGTAGGGTTATTCGAAGTTCTCCCCTTTGTTCCCACATTCTCATTTCACCAGCTCATAATAATTCACTTGCATTAAATCATTCATCTCATTTAGACTGAAGGGCATAGCCATGGATGTAGATTTACAAATTTCATTCCATTTTTTATATTGCTTTGCGTTTTTTTTTTTTTTTTTTTTTTGGTTTATCACTTCCCATTTCTTTGTAAGGAGAAGAATTCCAGCCATCTTTTGATAATAAAAGCTGGACCAATTAATATCGGTAATTGGATGTTCTCAATCTGTTTCCATAAGTTCTGGGCCAATTTGAATTGTTCCTAGCAATGGTCAAGCAGTGAGCGCCCGTTCTTCATAAACTCGATACTGTATTAGGACACAAAACCTCAAACTCTAATCATACGTGGTAACGAGTGAGGTCTAGTTATTGTTTGTAACCTGAAAAATATATAAAATGCATATTCATCAGTATTCAAATAAAACAGAGAAAGATGAAAATGAAAGATTCTAAATTTTACATTATTGAGCTATACTTAATTATTAGTTGAACCACGTTTCTTTCGTATCCCAAAGTCTCAATGAAAATTATAAGCCAAAGAGATACATCCTTAGCTTGAATTGAAATGTATTTGTGTGTTTGTGTGTGTGTGTGTGTGTGTGTGTATGTGTATGTGTTTCATAACAACACCGACAACGTTTGGGAGGTGATTCCTGACACCAAGGTAAGACAAAAAGTATAGACCAACCTGGGTGCACAAATGCTTCCTTTCGAAGTTATAGGCTGACGAAAATATGAAAAAATGAACTTTAAAGGTCCATAGCTCCAAAAGTATGGGACCTACCATAGTCGGGTCAAGACTTTACATAGGAACTAGTATATGCGCTATCCAAAAATAGATGTTTTAGAATCCTAAGATACTCACGCAACAATTTTTATAGAGGGAGTTTTGATACGGGCATTTAATTTGAAGTACTCACCAACTACCTCTATAAAAATTGTTGCGAAATTACCGCTGGATTCTGAAACATGTATTTTTGGATAGCGCACATACTAGTTCCTAAGTGAAATCTTGATCCGACTATGGTAGATCCCATAGTTTTGGATGGACATTTAAATTTCATTTTTCCATGTTTTCCGCAGCCTATAACTCCGAAAGGAAGCATTTGTGCACCCAAGTTGGTCTATACTTTTTGTCTTATCTTGGTGTCAGGAATCACCTCCAGATGTTGTCGGTGTGTTTTGAAACACCCTGTATATGTATTGAATATTGAATTACTGATTTTTTATTCGTCTTTTTAGTTCTATAGTTTTCTTTCAGTAATCTATTGTTTTCTTGTTTTTTAATGTAGCTCTTTGTTTCTTCAGCATCCCACAATTATGCTCCAAGGTTACGTGAAACAGTGATGACGAGATTTAATGAAATGGTGGAATGAAAAAGTGAGAGGGTAGGGAGAACCCCGAGAAGACTCACGAACACATGTTTGTCCACCACAAAGCTCACTTGGCGCGAGAGCTGGAATTAAACCAGGGACCCAGCGCAGGAGGTGAGCGCTCTACCATGAGCTACCATCGTTCCCTATTGTTGGTCGTAATATGGATGTTGTCTCAAGTGTTCAGAAGAAAATTTAAGGTTTCATACAACGGTTGATTTATTGATTATTCGAATTTTTCGTAAAGTGTTCAATTATACGAGTAGTACAGAATTTTAAGAAAACAACTGTATAAACACGTGATATAAGTTCTTACAGAAACGAAACTAATAATGATGGCTGTATGATTAATAAGGCAAAGGTTAGGAATGTTCGACCTTCAGATTCATAAAGCGTGGCCTTCTGGGCCTGTTGTGAAAAAGGCTAAATAAGAAATATTAATCTTCTTCATTATACACTGCTAAGGCTCAGATGAAATACCAGACAAGGTGTTTCGTTAAGTTTGTATTTGACTCAGATATAACGTACAAGAGGAAATATACAGTAGAAAAATCGAGTGCACATTAGTGTTGGAGCACGAAAATCGTTATTCATATGACTCAGGAAACAAGAGGCAATATGTGTACCTCTCGAAGTGCCCACGAAAACAGGCAAGACAACAACAGTAATTGTTCCCTAGTAAGATGTATGATCACTTCGAACAGTCAACACTGCCTTACACCAGTGTGACATGGATTCGATGAGATTGTCAATGTGTTCTAGCTGTGGAATGGTGGTTTAAGGTACTGGCCGAGCCGCAATTCGTCTGCCAAGCATTTTCTAGACAGGCTCAATGAGATTGAGATCTGGGGACTCACCAGAATAAAGCAGAAGAAAAGGTTACAGGATTTCATCCCTATACCCGTAAGCCGTCAAAGAGCCGTTTCGGATGATTGGAGCTCAGTATGCCCACCAGTGCTGATTCCTGCCCACACCTTAAGTCCACCACGATAATACTGGAATCTTTCTCGCACAAACATGGGATTGTTTTGTGTTTCACACTCCCTCCAGATCAAAACACATCGATTGCCAGGTTCCACATTGAATTGCGACTCGTCAGAGAACAAAACATGTCTCCATTCGTTGCGCCTCCACTCACGATATTCCTCCGCCCTTAATCTTTGATCAAAACGATGTCTTGCTGTCAATGGCACACATACCATAATCCTACATGTATAAAGGTCCTTTTCTCGAAGGCGATTGCGGGCCGTTTGCCTGTATGTTGGCGTGCTCTTGCTGTTTGGAAGGCTCGCTGCAGCAGAGTTGCATTCTGCCGCCGATTCCGTCGGGCTGTTAACAAGAGACAACGATCGTCTCTATCTGTAGTTACCCGTGGACGGCACTGTCCTCGTCTTCTTGGAACACTTCCAGTCGTTTGAAATTGAGTCCACAATCGGGAAATCACACTTTGTGTCACTCCAATTACATTTGACGCTCCCGCTGTGACTGGCCAGCTTTCAACCTTCCGATGCCAGTGATTCTGGCAATTCAAGCTGTTCAGCAATTTCACTACTTGGACTTGTCCCACACTGAATACTCAAACTGAAAACAGATGACTCCTGGAACTTGAATGTGTTGCCAGCGCGACATTACAAAACGCCCTCTGGCAGCAGTAGGTCATAGGTCACGTCTACAGGTGTGTGGAACGATGCTTTTCCACATTGTGCATTCATGCTACTCGATTGTACTCCTAACTGGATCAGTTAGTGTTGTTGCACTCTTTAGTAGGGTGTTTTAGGTGATTTGTCATCTGATCCTCTAATTGTTTTGAGCAGTGTAGTTTTGGAAATGTTCAGCAGTATTAATAATAATAATAATAATAATAATAAAAACTGACCAAACACTAGATATATATTAATAACATTTGTGTAACACATGTCTGATGAAGGCGATATTACATTGTCGAAACTGTTCTTAATATATATTTAGTGTTTAGACAGTTTCGTTTTATTAATACTGAAGAAATGTAAAATATACGAGAAATAAGTGTTGAGGATAACATAGTATAGTTTTATATTTTCACGTACATTATTAATATAACTAATAACTGTAAAATAACTATAAAAAGTAAGTCTATTCAAAAGTATCATATTAAGCCTTGTTGGGAAATCGGCATTGTTAATGTGGCCTTTAGAACTTAAAAGGTTCCTCACTCCTAGATAAAGTAAACTTGTACAGATTATTTATAAAATTACCTAAATACAGACTTAGGGCACATTTTCTATTAATTGAGGAAGTCCAAGAGCACAGAAAAACAGAAATAGTTTCCAGAGAATTTTCTAGTTTTGCTACAAATTCGTATTAAAATTTTGATAAAAGATAGAAAAATGTTAACTTCATCCACCTTGACTCTGGAACTATTACTCAAACTTTACTGACAAGAATATATACTTATTTTAAAATTGTAATAAATAAGTATATACTCTGGTCAGAACAGTGTTAATTATTTGAAGAAAGTATGCTTTTACATTCTCATAAAAAACAGATAATTTGCATATTTTCTGAAGACATTCGAGTTGCAGCAGTAAATAGGATATTTTAGTACTGTATTTTGTTTTGAAATAGGAATCTCAGGCACATCAAAATATTAACGGTAGATATAATTTCAGTTATGAATAAAAAAAAGAAAAAAAGTAAATGGGCGTTCTTCGCTGGTCTAGTGGCTTACCCGCGTCTTTGTTACATGAAGTCTTGGATTCCATTCTTTGAGAGAGAAAACTGAACTCATAGTATGGTGCTTCTGATTCACCTTAACTGTAGGTACACGTCCCATATTCCCTTGATGCTTAAAAGGAAGCTAAATTTCAGGAACCTACCAAATGCAAACCAACGTAGAGTACAGGACTTTTGAATGAAAGATAGGTTGCCAGATTTTCTCAGACACATTTGTACGTAATTTTTATCAGAATTCTATGATTTATTATTTTCCTTTTTTTTAATCCAACAACGATATAGCTCTCAAATTATAGGAATTTATTTATAATAACATAATGTGTTATTATATACATTAAAAACAAAAGAGTACGTAATCTAAAAATTGTTCTAATCTTCGTTCTGGTGTTCTATTAGATTGGTGCGAATGAAATGTCCTTCCGGTAGTCATTTCCAAAGGCCAGAAAAACTAAAACTACAATATCTGGTTAATTTAAATGGCTGCCATCTACACCATACACTTTTGCCATCCCTCAGCCAACGACAGGAATTTGTGGCGAAACAAATCTGGAATCTATGATGTGAAGAAGTCCTCCATCGCACGTTGCACCACCCGATCATAATGGAAAGTCTTGATTGAGATGCCAAGAAGAGATGGTAGTGAGTGGGAGAAATATCAGGAGAATACAGTGGGTGAGGAAGGGTTTCGTGGTTCATGGAGAGTCTGCGTTGTTCTTTGTGCGGGATGTGGACGAACATTGTTGTCTAACATGAAAACACCATGTCTTTTGACCATCGCTGGATACTTGCAGATAAGTTTGGAGCTGCATTTAATATAGTTCAACACTATAACGATCTGCATGAATGGTCTCTATTCGTCTTAGAAAGATATGTTGGATCATTTCCACCATACTAGCAACAACACCTTCTATGGGTGAGGAAGTGGTTCAGAAAGCCATTTTGGACACAGATCACGACCCAGCCATTGTTCTGACCGTTTACAATTGAGGAGTTTGATGTAATAAGGGCGTAAGCGAGGTTACGCCCCTTTCTTTTGCTTCAAACGCATAAGTAGCTTTTACCATGGTTATTTAGCTCCCTGTCAAAATTTCCACTCAGTATATAGATTCTAGAGATCTGGGGAGCTCTTTGAAGCAATAGCAATGTTAGTCAGAGTAGCGTGAAAACATGGGTTATCAGCTGATAACATTGTTTCTATCCCGCCAAAAGCTGTTCATTTTCCTCCAGACCCCACAATGCAGTCGTGTATCGTACTAATTCCGAATATGAGTGACTTAAGCAGTGAATCTGGAGATGAAAGGCAGGAAAGGAAGAAGAGAAGAAATAGTGGTAAAAAATATAAGAGATCTATTGCAAGTCATTGATGGCAGTGCAGTTTTAAGAGACTGGAAGAATCTTTTCATGGACTATTTCTACCCAAAACTTAAGAGCAAAATTCTGTTCAAACTTCTATCATATGTAAGGCTGCAGTGATACAGTTCTAGCATCAAATAGCTACGTGCAGAGATGTAATAGAGCAAATACAGGGATATACGGCGTATACTCACCTAATATTTTCATAGTTTACTTTAAATAAAGGGTGTAAAATGGTGGACATTCACTATATTTTTCAAAGTATCCGAGGGTATACCTAGCAAAAAAATCTAGCAATACATTTCTGACTACGTGCCATTGTATACGCCATTCCAATATATCATGAAAACCGTTTTCTGAAAATATAGTGCTATTATTGACACCAGTAACGAAACCAAGGATAAAAGCCTCCAAATTATCTGATCATAGAAATCTATCGGTTTGTGTCAGAAGCTGCTAAACCATGATATGAGCATGTTTTGTCCCAGAGCTTTCCGCAAAACGAATAAGAAAATTGAGTTGATGGGAAATAGATCAAACGAGGAAGAAAATTCGGAAAGTGATGACGTTTCACATGACAATGAGAGTGACTAAAGAAACAGCACTGACAAGCGTTTCAAATAGTTTTCTTATATATTCTTACTTTTGTTTCTAAGAGTTACTAAAGAGCAACAGTTTAGTAAATATCTTATTAATTAACTTTTAGTTTTAGAGAACACTTTTGATGCAAAAAGGGCGTATAACATCAGTTGCTTTCTACACAAATACTTCTAAACAGAAAGCTAGGTACAACGTTAAAAACGTATATTTATCTTCATTAATGTGTGATTTAGCAACAGCAGGAAAAAAATGCTGCATATTATGTTGTTTTGTGTAAGAAAAACACAACTTAAATTTTCAACATTGTTTTTCCTCAAAATGCATATTTCAGACTTACGCCCTTATTGCATCCAACTCCTCAATTGTCATAGCAAACCCATTTTCCATCTGAAATGACAATCTGATGCAGGAAACTTTCTCAGTTATTCATTACACTCTGGGAACAACACACCTACGGACAGCGATTTTTGTTGACCAAGGTGATCTCATGTGGCACTCATGTATGTCCAACTTTTTCACCTTACCAGTTACATGGAACCGCCGAAAGACAGCGGTGTGGTGTATGCCTAACTCGTCTGCGATAGTACGAACTTTCCCGAGGGTCTGTTTTCACAGTCCTCCTGAGGAGCTCATCCAAACATGATGTTGGTCGGTGCCCACGGGCCCATTTTGCAATGCTGTCACCAGAACGGAATTTAAAAAACAAGTAGCATTTTGAATGTTTTTTTATGGTTCGCTGTGCAGAATGTTCTAGTTTGAATTCATAAAGAAAAATAATTTACAATTGTGTGTTATCTATAGTGCACTTTCATACAATCCTGTTCATCAACGTACTACCTCCTGACCATAAGCAAAGATAGATGGAACGCAAGCTGCGGGGCACAATATCCCATATATCTCGTATCTACCAAATTTGACCAGAGTCCGTTACCTCTTAATTCAGGCAGCTCCCTAGTTCTCTCATGATGCTGAATTAATACCAGAAAATCTCTAACAGGGTGACAAGAAATCATGGAAATGTCAGGGAATTTTGGTAAGAACCCGGAATTTCGATTTGCTAAGAATGATATTTTAATCACGTTTAAAAATGAAAATTTGAAGATAATTTCAGAACTGGCAGAGTGCTTTTTTTTAATTTATTATTATTATTTTTTTTATTTGGCAACTTCAAACTTAGGAACTTTACTGAGTTCTCCACTATCGATATGTAAGAAACTTATGATCTGCAGCTGTGCCCATTATCTTTTGTTTTTCGCCTTAGTAGTGGGCCACAAAATGCAGTAGAATCAAAGATGTAATGGTAAATTCATTTTGACGCACGCATAATTCTAATCTCTTTTTTCTTTTCGTTCACACTAGTTTCGATTTTATCACAGTCCCTGTCCTGTATTAAGTGAAGATGGTTTATCACACAAATGAAGGGATTGTGAGATACAGTTGCCCGTGTTTGAGCTTCTGTGCTTTCATTGTAATGCATATTAATTAACAGAGGTTTATTTCTAAAGTGCTTACGAGTTTACGAAAATTGTTAATAAAGTTGAGCATAAGCGTATGCATTGGATAAATATTCAGTGGATACCCGGAGAAACTTCATGGATTCCTGGATTCTTAAATATGGGATACGTCTGCAGATGCCAACGGGTATTTTCTACTTTGTGCTTATAATGTTATATTTATTAACTGTCATACATTTGTAAGTGCGTATTATATCATTCTCAATTAATAATTGTACATTTGTAAAGATCTATTAATGAGAACGTGATCTATTAGTGATCTATTAAACGTTGAAAAACTATTGTTTATTATTTTAAAACTAATATGACATTATAAATGATGCAGTTGTTTGTGGACTATATTTATGGTACGTAATTCAAATGAAGTTCCATTTTTCCTCTCATTCTCTCTAATTATTCTTTGAGCCAACTTTTTGTATGCTCTTTCAGTGCCAATACGAAATATTCAAATTTTCATAAAACAAAATTCTTTCAGACGAGACATGTAGTGTAATGGTGAAAGATGTACCACCCATGGATACACCCTTGCTAGCACCTCTCTCGAAATATACGTAATAAAGGTTGGACTTCTTTGTTATATTGGGGGCATTGACCCCATGCCTCCCTGCATCTTTATCTATCCTCCTGACTGTGTAGAGACTCCAGTCTGTTGCTGGATGTGTATAGAGTTTGTGACGTTAAAGATGACTTTAGTCCACATCTGTGTTGTTTTGCTGAGATAAGTCCTGCCAGACGTTAAAATGTACATTTCGCACCAACCTAATAATTGTTTTGATCTAACATGTACGAGAATAGTCGGAAAATTAGTTTCTTTCCCTTGGCTGCTATGAAGCGAGATGTTTACGCAACGTAAATAATATACTGCGTTAATAATGAACAAGATGCACTTTATTTTCCATGTAAGAACAAAGAACGTTTTTGAATTTGTAGCACTTTACAGGATTTAAAATCTTATTTTGAAAAAAAAATGCGTGTTTTGCATAGGACAAATTCCTGCTTGGTTCAAAGTTCTTTGGCGACCTTATTGACTGTGACACCCCTGTTCGCTTGAATAATTTCGTCCACACGCATTTTCTTCCAGTTCCTGTTTACGTCCATCCACGTCTCAGGGTATCCATCATAGGTCACTTTCCTTTACAAGACATATGGACTATACGAGCCGGTTATTGATTTCAGCACTCGATGTCCCAGGGGCGCATTCGTACCAGATAATCGCTCGCGTTTCCTCCTTTTACTACGAGTTCAAAACACCTCTTCTCTCTATAGTTACCTGGCACTCAATAGCCCGCTCATCCGCCTCTGTGCTAGCACTGCAACAGTGCTATCTATAGAATCTTGGTCGTACATCACCAAATAAAATATAGACGGTTTTCATTTTAAATCAATTTCTTATTTACCCCATTGCTTTACGATTTGTCGGAAGAAAAACAAAGGAGAGGAAACTTAGTTACCGACTTCTCTTCATGCCTAATCTGTATCGCTAAATGATTGATGTTCCTACCTTCGGTACCATATATCAACATTTGTGCAGAGATGTTCACATTTTGAGAATTTCCGACCGCATACATTTTCCGAAATTCCCTATTTGTTCGCATTTCGTAAGTTCAAGTGTATTATCTTCGTAATGCTCTATTGTATTGGTAACAATGATCAATGAACAATGTAGACATTGACTATCTTGACATGACAGTCGCTCTTCTAGCGCTTTGCGTTGGGTTCTTTTTTCTTTCTATCCTTATCTATGCGTCCTGTTCCTACTGCTAAGCTTTGCTATGCTACTTTTTCGTAAACATACTTAATGTGCTATGTTTAAATATTAGATGGTTAAATCTAGGCTCACCATGATAATATTTCGTATTATTGTTCTTGTTATTGTGAAAGTTAATATTTATATATAACGAGTTAGCCGGATAGAAGTGTGTCCTCACTTTTTCATTTCAAAGTATGATAAACCTAAGTAACACTTGTTCAGTTTCCATTTGGAGGACAAATGGATCTCTCGTAAAGCTATAAGGTATACTCATCATGTAATTCTAGTTCAAAAAATGACGTAAAGAAAAGTAAAAGGAGGAAAACTCAAAATACAATTCTCAGAATCGAAGTAAACATTAAAGATATAAACTTAATTAGGGCATTCCATGCGTCATATCCAACTTGTTTCACATTTCGACGTTCAATTATTTATGCTTTAACTATTTTTCTTATTAACCCGATTTTATTCCTTACTACTGCAATTAGTAGTTTATGAACTTTTATAACACTTGGAACGTGCACGGAATCTGTAATAGAAAATAAATTACTTTAATGATTCATAAATTTTATATAACTTTTCAGAGTACTTTATCCCATTTCTAACTAAACAGTGGCAAAACACTGTGTGTGAACTATCTCCAGTTTTGCATTGGAAACTTCTTTTTAATTTGCAGAGTTGTGAAAGTTTTGTTAGGGAAAATGGACCCAACGGTTCTTCGTAATATTTATGCTTCACCTGAAAACTCAAGGTTAATGGGATTGGTGGATTGTGCACTTAGCGTTGGTAAAAAGTGGTAAGTTATTTGATTCTTTTAGTGTTTTTTTATAGTAATTCTTTTGAAGTTTTTTTTAGATAATAGACCGTTTCCAAAACTGTGGGTTTACGGAAGTAGAAGTAATATTTTCGTTAGTCATATAAGCAAAAAGAAGTTCGGTATTGCGATCACTGTGGTCAGAGCTGTCGCAATTAATAGAATTAACAGATTCAGTCAATTAATTAAAAGTTCATACCTAGAGCCTTTTTTTCTCTTTGAAGATTGATTGCTTTAAGCTATTATTGTTTTGTTTATTACAGCAATGTTATAGATTTATTTTAATTGTTAGTAAGTGTTGCGTGTTTGTGTGTGTGTGTGTTACATAAAATTAAAAAAATTCTGCCGGATGTACGTCAGATTGAAAACAGTGTCTGTGGAACTTTTCATAATGCAGGGGAAATAAAAAGAAATATTCAGAGAATTAGAAAACAAAAAACAAAAAAGTCAGGGTTCTCTCATGCAACACTTAAAGAGTACACTAAGCGTTTGCAATTGTTTGGAAATGGGAACCATATGCTAAGGAGAGTTTTGTTAATATACAGAGTACAGTACTTCGTTTTGATGTTTGAATACAGATTCATACAGCTAACATGAAAAGAAACCTCAAGAGCTTCAAATCACATCTTTCTCGTAAATATAATAATTATTAACAAGTGAGTTCTGTTTCACATTGTGAAACTACGGTAAACTTTCAAACTATGCGAACTCAATACTGAGACTGGTCGTAGTAGATCTTTAATTTCCAGTTATAATACAGGAATAGGGTCAGAGATGGACCTTACTCTTAAGACACTGAAGCCAATTCTGGCTCTCTTACAGTTTTTGCTATAAAGGTGAAAGTGGTAGTAGATTTCTACAACTTCTGGTTGCACTAGAATAAAATCGGAGATGAAACATAATCTTTGAACGCATAATCGATTGCAAAAAACCGCTTGTCATTATCACTTGCCGCATTTGTTTTATGGCGATCGACGTTGAAACCGGAAGTTGTTTCTAACACTTTCACTTTGAATAGAGGTAACGGAAGAAATGAAACCTATTATTGTGACCCCGAACGATTCCAAAAGACCGCTTGTGGTTATCACTTACCGTTTTAGCTCTGTGGAGATCAATATTAAAATCGTAAGTAACAGTGAATTTCTACTGCTTCCGGTTTTAGTTGAGAGATGGAGATGAAGGTAGTGTATTCTCTTGAGATGCTGAGCAGATTCGAAAAAAAGAATTCGTCGCAATCTGTTCCCACTTTTGATGTATGGCGATCAACATTGAAATCAGAAATGATTAATTTCAACTACTTCCAGTTTGAATAGAAGATTAACAGATATGAGACGGAGCTTATTCTTTGGACGCTGAATTAATTCCAAGAACGTCTTCTTGAGACTTCTTATCATTTTTACTGATATATGTTGACAGACAAACAAACAAACGTAGTCATTCTAGAAGATTACCAATACCTGTGCGTTGCTTAGTTTGGAAGTATAAAATGAAAGTTGGTAGATTCGTATGAATATTTTAAGTGGCATGAAATGATTCTTATATCTGTTATAATCTGTGTTGAATCCAAAAGAGAATATAATTGAATCAACTAGTTTCTGCCAATAAAAATTTATTAGAAATATAAAAAATCCAGTGAAGATAATCTAAAATGCTTACAATATGTCCTTGATTCCTTGTAACTCTTGCATGGCCTACTGATCTTCAAACATAAGATTTATTTCATGTACACTCAAATAAAATTTTTATCGTATCATGCATACTAAAGATGTTCTTTACCAACTATCAGTTGAACCAAGCTTCTTATGAATCATATTACCTGCGAAGCTTTAATCTATGATTACCTACCATCTACGACTTTCTTTATTTTTGATAGACCTAGCGAGTTTAGCTGATTTGTTCCGTTATATTGCTATAGTACAGCCTTTTTCAACCTTTTCCACACTGCGGCTTCCTTTAGAGTCTACCGACGTGTTTAAATTATTAGACTTAACATTCAGTTTCTGAATATTTTACTGTTCTTACAATATCGTTGTGTGCATATGCTCCTGAGTCTTACCTGGTCTCAGAACACAGCGCACATTGAACGTTCTTGTCTAGATGAGGTTTCCGTACCTGCAACCTAGAACGTATCTTCATTTTTATATTTTTAGGGAGAGCATTTTGGGTGAATGAAAGGTACACAGTTTTCGAGGAGGAAATGTACGAGTATAAAGGAAACATTCATTCACAGCAAAGGCAATGTGTGAGGCTTTAATGCGAGTGCCTTTGTTTCTTAAAACGAATCTAATTTGAAATTTAATTCCCGATAAAATTTTGGGTTAGTGTTGGATTGGAAACAACACAGCCTAAAAGGAAACATTCAGATATGAGAGCAGAACGGTGAGTATATGTATAGAAACTGCAACTGACTCGGATTAGTCAATAAATGAGTACTACTTACGGCTTTGGTTCCATCCATTCCAGTTCGTTGTAGTCTGTATTAACACTCACACTAACACTTCACTAATACACAGTTCCTGAAGGTTGTTAAGTGACACTTGTCTTAGTCCGAAAAATGAGGTGGGAAGGTCTTTAGTCTATTAAGCATCTAAATTGCTTGGAGATTAGCTCTGGGCGGCGACCAATTAGGAATCTGGACTCCAGCATCGTAGACTGCTAGGCAACCATCTCTTCCTTCTTTTCTGTATGGGCGAAGTTTTCGGTGATTTTCCCTCTTTTGGGAGGACCACGAGGGTGTCTCCTAAGGTTCTAAAATACCTTAAAAGTCTATGACAGTCCTTTTCTCATTTTAGGTATTTTCTTCAGATTCGTATATGCTTGAATAACAAAATAAGACAAATCGGAGTATCTCGCACACAGAGGTGTTGCGAGTTTGAAATACCGAGGTAAAAAGCTCAGTGTTACAAGTTGTTGCTTCTATTTGTAACTTCGCTTGGCGTTGTTCGAAGGATCTAGCGTCCCTATCTCAGCAAATCAATTGCTTGTGATGAGAACGTTCTCTTCAATGTGTTTCCATCTTATGTCTGCAGTTTCATTGTATGTTTTTTTTTTCTATTTTCTGCTCTATCTGCATGTTTGCTTCCGGCTAATGTTGAACGATTGCAAGCTAATTGCATGAGACACGAAAAGAAATCGTTTCTATGCAATGTAAAATTAAATTTAGAATATTCGCGTTTCTTGATTATTTCCTTTTTACTCTTTTCTGATTTATTTTGGTTTCCTTTTAGAAATTACAAATTAGATCTGTTTTACGATATGTCAGAAAACGCGTTTGAACTTGGTCCAAATTACTGTTCTGTAACTCTGATCTAATTTCTTGTGGTCATGGCACATGGTTTTCAATATCAATAAAATAAACGCCCGAAGACAGACATCACATGTCAGACCATGACTAAAGTAGGATGCTTCACAGTTTGTTGATGGCATTCCAACTTGAATTCGTCCCAAAGTCGTCGTCGCACATATTGTGAACATTAACCCTTTGGGGATCTTATCGTACATTTTGTACGATACGCATTTTTCATGGTGCATTGCGTTATTTCTCTTCTATTTGAGCTTTTTCGTCCGGTTTTTTTGTTTTTCAAGTCCAGATACATTGTAGAAGACATTACGTATGGTTTCAGACCGTCCTGCGTCCAGACATAGGAGGTGATGACGTCATAAGTCTAAAAGTTATATTTTCGTGTAATACTTTTTTGGGGGGTTATGTAAAGTATTTTTGGCGGGCTTATTTTTGCACGTAGAAGATTGAAATTTTGCACAAACATTCAGTCCACCGAGTAGTATTTACCAGATTTTATGTTCCGATGTCAGTGCTAAAACAGGGGGGGGGGAACCAGAGGGGCAAAAGGGTGAAAAAAGGATATTTTTACCCCCAAAAACCGGTTTCTCGTCATTTTCCCGCCTCACATACATGATGGGGACACGTGAGTCATACCGTCTGAAAGGCAGTTCCATTCTGAAGAGAGTGACGGTCGAATCATTATCCTAGGGTAATTAGGAACGTCTCAGGGATTTTTTTGAAAAATATACTTCTATATAGGAAAAAATGGGACATGGTGGGTATATTTTTTGACGGGCTTACTTTTGCACCTAAAAGATTGAAATTGTGCACAAACATTCAGTCCACCGAGTAGTATTTACCAGATTTTTTTCAGATTTCTGCGTTAAAACAGGGAAGTACAGAGGGGCTAAACGTTGAAAAAGGGAAATTTTTACCAAAAAATACCTTTTACGGGATTTTCCCGGCTTAGATACATGATGGTGACAAGTAAATGGTACCACCTGAAAGGCAATTCTATTCTGAAAAGAATGATGGGCGAAACATGACCCTAGGGTGATTAGGGATGTCTCTGGGAATGTTTAAAAATTTCCCTCTGTATACGGGAATATGGGACATTGTCGGTATATTTTTTTGGCGGGCTTACTTTTGCACCTGGAAAATTGGAATTGTGCATAAACATTCAGCCCACCGAGTAGTATTTACCAGGTTTTTTGTCAGATCTCTGCGTTAAAACAGGGGGGTCCAGGGGGGCTAGAAGTTGAAAAAAAGGATATTTAGACCCAAAAAATCTCGTTTTTCATCATTTTCCCGCCTTAGATACATGATGGAGACACGCGAGTCATACCGCCTGTAAGGCAGTTCTATTCTTAAGAGAATGATAGGCGAAACATGACCCTAGGGTAATTAGGGATGTCTCATGAAATTTTTTACATGAGTTCATGGTGTTTTACAGTGAATTGGGGCATGGTGAGAATTCCTGATAAAATTTCTCCCGCCCTTGGTATTCCCGATAGAAACTTGAAATTTTGGCATACACATTCAGCATACCAAGTACTATTTATCAGATTTTTTAAAGATAGCTACGTTCACACGGCCGCTCCAGAGGGGCCCAAAGTGCGAGAAAAAAATTTTCAATCCAAAATTTTCTCTTTGACATCATCTTTCCCGCTCCTGGTATATGGTATGAGCATGCAAGTAGTATCATTTGAAAGCCAGCTCCATTCTAAAGATAATGAGGTATGAACCATGATTCTAGGATAAATAGTGACGATGCAGTAGCTGCTTGACTGAAAGTCTAAAAAATAGCTTAAAAAGCCAAGATCCCAAAAGGGTTAATTAGACACGAAGACACATGAGCCATCACTGAAACACTTATTCTCCAGTCATCACCAGTCCAATATTCTAGGCCTCCTGCCCACTCGAGGCGCTTCGTTGCCATGATTGGAGTCATTTTTGTTTCCTTTCTTGACCTGAGTGATTTTATTCCCTGAGCACAAAGAATCCTTCGAACATTTTCAGGCGAAATGTCTACCCCACCATACTCAGCCATTTCTATGCTTAAGTCTCTAGAAATTGCGTTTCTGTTTCCCAGAGCCAATCTGTTTAGTTTTCTGATACTTCTTAGCGATAGCTTTGGTTTTCGCCCACACTTCCCAACCCTATTTTGCTGATACATTTGTTTCTTGCTCATTACAACGTAGATTTTACTAACAGATTTTTGCCCTACCCCAACTCTACTAGCAATTTGTCGTTGCGTATATCTTCCCTCCACCAGAAATGCTTTGACAACTTCCACTTTATGTGGAGAAAGGTCTCTGGCTTTTCCCATTATGCCGCGATTACAGGACTTCAGAGAATAAAAGATTAATACACAAAACATGTCGCGATCACTTAAAACGGTACCATTGGAACTGTTGAACGCTTTGAATGTCGTAACTGCTTACGACTGCAACCACAATACTTCTGATTGTAACTTGTTACTAAAAACCACAATAGCTGTCTACAACTGAAATACCACTTTCAGAACTCCCTCCCCTCTACTAATGCCATCTGCTGTTCAACGGTAATATCACCATTTCAACTGTATAGTAAACAAATGAAGGATCTTATATTGGTGGTTTAACCCATTAAATTATGAAGAAAAAAACATTTGTTTTTATTCTTTCAAAAATGTATCAAATTAACGTAAAACTTTTTTACTTCACCTGGTATCTGGAGGATAGCGACTCAGTATATCGGCGATATAATTTTCTCTTCCCGGGATGTGTTCAAATTGTAAGTTATATCGTTGCAACTTTAAGATTAATTTCGTCGTTCTAGCGTCTAAATTTTTCATTGTGAAAGCATTGGTTACTGCGCTGTTGTCGCAGTGGACAATAGTTTTTCTCCCTAATATTTAAGTTGAAAAATATTCACAGAGATACAAGACCGAAGCTAATTCTAATTGGAACACACAGATAATTCATGGAGTTTCAAACGTCGACTGGCGTACGCTATTACTACCGAATCAGTAGAATTATCTTGAAATTTTGCGAGAAAACCTGCTAAATTTCGAGCACAAGCGTCATTGTATATATGGAAATCCTTAGTGAAATCAGGTTGAGCTAAGGCTGGAGCCTCGCTGGCCACAATTCGTAGGACATTGAAAGATTTTAGTGATTCTTCATCAAAAACAAATGGACGATCCTTTTTAATAGATCAAATAGAGGTGCAGTCAGTTGAGCGAAATTTCTTATATGTCTATGACGCCAACCAATGAGACCTAAAAAGGCACGTAAATACTTCTTGCTTGTTGGTATTGGAAAGTATTTTATGGGCTCATTCGACTTTGGATTGATTTTCACTTGCTTCCCATTGACTACATGACCCAAGAACACTATCTCTTTTAGGTAGAATTTACATTTTTTAATGCTGAGGGAGAAATTTCCTTTATCAAAGATGGTAAAAACAGATTCCAAATGCTGTAAATGATCCTCACAAGATGCTGAGAAACATAGAACATCATCAAGATATACTATAACGTAATGTCGGGTGTTCATTGTGAAGAAACGGTTCATAGTTTCCTGAAAGATAGCAGGCGCCGAACGAAGTCCCATAGGAAGCACAAGCATACAATATTGCCTGCCCATATACACAAAACTCGTACACTGGTAAGACGATGGATGAAGCCGAACACCGTAATATCCTGATGAACAATCAATATGCTTGCCCCGGATAGACGTGATAACAGTTCCGTAATGGGCTCCGCCTGCACCTTAGGAGAAATAACTTTTTGATTTAATCCCCTTAGATCAAGCACTGGGCGTACTCCTCCATTAGATTTGCGGACGCAATGCATGAGGTTGCGGTAGGGCGAAGCCATTTCTTTAGCAATACCATGTTCGACCCATTTGTTCAGTTCCTTCTCAAACTCGGATCTCATAGCTTGAGGTATCCCATATAAATTACCATCTACAGGCACATTATCTGTCAGCTCTATTTTGTACGGGTCCGTCTTAATACCTCTGGGATATTCAGTAAATAAATGTTTGTATTTGGAGAGAAGTCGAAATAATCTTAGTTTAATTTCTTCATTTAAAACTTCTCTTTCGTAAATCATTTTCCTCAATTCATCCTCAGTAACATTAGGGTCGGAAATAAGATAATTAATTTGAGGTTCTATTTCATCAGCTTCGTGATTATTATTGATTATTGTCATGAATAGATAAATGAATATGTGTAGGTTGCGCTGATTTAATAATAATTGCATTTCCATCCTTGTCTGTTAATTGTATCTCTTGTCGGCCACTATCTACTATACCTTGATATCTTCTTAAAAATGGGCTACCCAAAAGTAAATCAGGTTTCATTCCTTGAACTACAAATACGGGAACTTCAAACAAATGATCTTGTATACAGAAATTTAATAATTGCATTCCCTTAATGTGATACTGTTCGTTACCAGCAAAAGTTCGAACTTTGATATCGGAATATGTTCTCAATTTAGCAGACGGAAATTTTGATTGAATTGGTTTCCAAATACGATCACAGTAAATTTATCTCGGCTCCCGAGTCTATTATTCCAGTTAAATTAATAGAAGCAACACTGCAAAAAAGAGTAGGAGACGGAAAACAGTAATCATTAATTCCCAAAATAGCTTCCTGATCTACGTCTTCTTCTATGACAAACAATACGGTATAGTCTACTCCCTTAACATCATCTTTGGCAGGATAATATTAACTAAGCAACTCATTTCGGAATTCCTCAGAACAATTGAATTGTTTTAGATTTCTAAAATTTTGTGTACCTATAGATTTTCCCGTTAAGGTACTCAAAATTGCACAATTTCTTAAAAGCTTAGTAACAATATAAGATCCAGTATATGTTAACATATATTTATGAACTTTATTTTTAGAGGCTACCGACATCGGATGCGTTTTAAGCATCACTAGATCATTCTCCTGGATTAACAACTGCGAAGAATTAATTTGTTTACTTTTTTTGCATTTCTTCTCTTAGCTGAAGTGTCTATTAGCACTTGTCGATCTTTTACGTCTAACGACAATAATTCAGACGGCCATGGAAAGTGACGTTTGAAGTTGTTCGTGACAGAGAAAGATATAAATTCTTCAGCAGGGCATTTTCCTGTAGAAACACTAAGGGAATTATTTAACAAATCTTGCACTTCCTTTAATATGCTACTCCATTTTGTGTGGTCCTGATGACATTTTAATCGGAGAATCCTATTCAATTCCCGATGCTGGCGTTCGATGAGGCCATTCGCTTGTGGTGAGTAAGGTGACGTGAGATGATGAGCTATGTGATACTTTTTACAATAATCACTCCATACTTAGAGAGGAACTGTGGTCCTTGATCAGTAACAATATGTTCTGGATAAGGGAAGTTATGAAAATATAGACGTTGTAAAACACTAATTATTTCTTTTGTATGCGCCGTTCTAAGTGGATAGAAACACACAAATCTGGTATATACATCGACTACTGATAGAATGTATTTAAAACCTCTACCTTAGGCAACTTTCCCACCAGATCTAAACACAGTTTTTCGTGCGGCTGGTTCGCATCAATATGGCAAGTTCCCTTTATTATTGCACGATTTCGATATTTCGTTCTGGCGCAATCTAAACACTGTCTAATATGAAATGTGAAATCCCGTTTCTGTCCTCTCCAATAAAATAACGACCTAGCGAATCCGACACATTTCTTTACACCAAAATATCCCTGTTCATGAATTTTTACCACATATTCCGCAACAAGAGATTACGGTATTACCAACAGCTATCTTTAATTGTTTTTATCTTTTACAAACAAAACACCTTCCACTATAGTCACATTTTCCGCCCGGTTACCACTATCAATTACATTCCTTAGTTTTCTACATTACTTCTCTGTGGCCTGCTCTTCTAAGCTTTTATCCGATGAAAAGATGTCGGCATCTTCAGTATATACAAAATAAGATAAAACTTCGGTGACTTGTGGAGGGCTTTTCATCCTTTCGCAACCGTATCCCCCTTCTAGACCCGGTTGCTCACCATGTTTCCCGAGTTAACGGCTAATAATGTCTGCTCGGACGAGAGATTTTCTGGACTGCCATCAGTTGTTTGACAGCTCTGATCAGTACGATAACGTCTCCTGTTATTCCGATAAAAATTGTTACGCCCCTGAAAGTTGTTATTAAAGTTTCTTCCTCTTCTCGAATATTGCCGTTCATTATCACTAGATCTACTTGCTTGCATATTAGATTCATTATTTTGGGCCTTCCAATCGGTCTGTGCCACTCTTACATAAGGCGTTCCATTTACGTTGTTGGAATTGCTTCGATTCGATGGCACTTCCACAGATGTCGCCTCAGTGAGTCGTTCTACCAGCTCTTCTATCGTTTTAATTGGTATTACCCTTACTAATCGAGATTCTTCGGGTGGGAGACATGTTAAAACGATATTCACTAATTCCTTTTCATTATATTCCTCCACTATTCCCGAATATTTGTCAATTAATGCAAATACATATTCCAAAACAGTTGAATATTTAGATTTGTCATATTTCATCGACAATAAATTTCTTATTTGTGCCCTTTCCAGAGTTTCAGATCGGTACTTAGCCTTAAACAGTTCTTCAAATTCCGCAAAGCTCGAAATCTCTTTCTCGATTTTCCGATACCATCCATAAGCCGCTTTAGTTAGGCATTGAGGCACGAGTGCAAATTTCTGTTCATCTGTTATTCCAAACAATCGGGATAATCTGTTGAATTCTTCGAGAAAATTTCTGGCGCTACCAGGAGTCATCTGTCCCGAAAAACGCGGAAAATCACGCACATCTCGAGGTTTAAATGAGGAATCCGCAAAATTTACTTCCTTACATTCATTTAACCTATGTGTTTTAGAGTTTGAATTTGAACAAATATCTCCAATATGTAAAGGGTTAGTCATAGAACTAACGTTGAACGGGTTTCTATGTACATTTTCTAAATTAACACTAGGAGATGACATATTACCAAACATCCACGTTTCCCTGGGTTGACCATTGCTTACACTATAAGAAAAATTACTGTTAGAACCAGCTACAGTCGTTATCGTATGCGTAACACAGGTTACATTTGATGTAACAGTAGGTACTACAATAGCATCATTATTAAAATCAGATTGGTTAGGACTTACTAAATCACATGTAGCATTCGTAACTTCAGGTAGGTTTCCTTGTTTAGTTTTCAAATAATCTACTTCCTTCTGAAGTCTGATTAATTTGTGGTTCACTTCTTCTGTATGTTGAACACATTGCATTTCAATGCCTTTTGTTTTGGTAGAAAGCTCTTCAATTTCTGTCTTACAAGTTTGCACTTCCTTTGCCAATTTCTCTACTAGAAGCTGTAACATCATCTGAATTCTGTTCAAATTCACCGTCTACTTCTTCATCTGTTGTTTCTTCACTTCTTACAGATTTTGTCTTTCTCCCCTTCTTGCATTTATTACAAAACCAGTCAACTTGCATTTTGCTCAATTGATCATATTTAGCATCTGGGATATTCACACAGCAAAAGTGAAACCAACTTTTACATGTCCCACACATCACAGAGTTCACCAAGTCTTTATCTTCTAAAGCTGAACTATCACAACACATAAGTTTCACTACCACTGTGTCCTTTCTTTCCTCTAAGAACTTTCATCTTGATTCCATGTTGATTCCAACTTCTAACAACAACTTCGTTTTCGTTCCTCTTCTGTGTTTTCTCACTCTCTCTTCACTGACTGCCATTCCTACGTTGAACTACGTCGTTGGTCTACGTAGTTTACGTTGTCCTGTCACGGTCGCCAAAAACTTACGCTGTACCTTGGGACGGGATGTAAATCTTGTTACAAGGCTTCTAACAAGTATGTGTTACTTCTAAATGGTTCCATCGCTGTGACGCATCTCGAGCTACGCACGGCGATTTAACATTGTAAGAAGACTGCAGATAAGGGAATGGACCTCAGTAAAGAACGAAGCAAGAAGAGGTGTAAGTAGACTCCAATCTAGATTACATGAACTGTAAATTTATGTTTATACATGTTGATTAAGACTATTATTCAATCTTCCGTTATGTCGTTTATTAATTCCATATTATTTGTCGGCAGTTTGTCAAACTACATGTTCTGCTGCATATAATTACATAGTATAAAATACATAGTATTTCATATCCTTTGTATTTATTCATTAATTTCTTTTACCATATTTCATAGTATATATACTTAACAAGCAGAACTACATTCATAAGCATAGATACACACTTCTTATAAGTTACTAAACAGACATCGGAGATACATATTTTTGATTGGAGTTCACAAAAATATGAAGAAATTTAGTTGCTTGGAGCAGAATCAGTTTAAATTAGCAGCTCATATTAAAGTAATTCATAAACACAATATTAAACATTAAACACACGTTGCTTAAAAATTACTTAATTATGTCAGAATATTGTGACAAACTATGACAAATAAATATTATTTTCGATAGAATTAGAATCAATTATTGGCGAATAATCGTCATAAAATTATTTAACTTCTATATTTTTTTAAGAATCACAGAGTAAAATCATGTCAACAACTTCTTTTTATTTATTTTAAAAAAAGAACGAAAGTGGCTCAGAATTTTAAGTAATTTTTGGCCAATACCCTGAAACAAGGTGCAGATAAAGTATAAGTCGGTCAAACCGAATTGTGAAAGATCATAATAACGTGATTCAAACATGAATAAACACGAAATAAAAGACAATCTGTAACATCCCGTTTCAATTACAAGTTCTAGAACTCCGAAACTAGAACTGAAACATCAATTTTGCAGTTTTCATGCGTGAGTCCAATAATTTGAACACGTCTGTACAATACATGTGAAGGACCCTTGCATTATATACGGTTAGTATTTATATTTCTTCCCCATGTAAGTATGTATATATATATATATATATATATATATATATATATATATATATATATATATGTGTGGATGTGAGTGATTTTGTTTTTCTTTGCAGTGATGTAATCATGTTAGAGTGGTATGATGCCTACTCCTTAATTGGGTGGTCCTGGGTTTCAAACCTGTGGCCCGACACCTTGACTAAGGTGTTGCAAATATATAAATAAATCCAGTACGAAACAAAACTAAATCACAATAGCCTACCCATCAGGTATAGAAAATGTAGGTACAACAGAAAATAGCTTAGACAAGGGTTTCTGACAAACGAAAGGATGCCGAGCAAGAATTTCTCATTTCCTCTTTTCTTTTCGAGTCACATATTGTAAAAAAATTTCTTTCGAAGATATTTTACAAAAGCGTTCATCAGTCTCTACACGCTTTCTAGCTCTGTCCAAAAGAAAGAAAAAAAGCGTTGGATTATAGGCAACTTCTTACGCAAATTGACATCATTATTAATTTGATCATTTAACTTAAAATGGTATATTTCTCACCACTGTGTCTGCCTCTTACAGATTAGCTTGCGGACCCCCTGAGATCGTCTTGCGGACCCCAGGTGGGGAAAGGCTGCTATAGTATATTTGTGAAATGTACCGTATGAGAATTACGTTTTTCAGTTTTCATATGGAAGTACAAAATTACGGTACTGTTGAAACCTGAATATATAACTGCCAAATCATGTTAATGTAAATAATATATTCAGAGTCCAATGGTTCCATTGGTTCAGACAAAAGTGTCCATGGAAAAACCTTGTTGTTCGTATACTTTTGCGATTGGTGGCAAAAACTAAGTACCTGGAAAATAACTTCCAGCGCACTTTTCCTCCATCACTGCTGCCCTAAAACTGACAACGGATATCAAGAACATTGAAGTCAGGGAACTGAACTAACTAGGGAACTTGTTGCAAGTATGTTCCTCAAGTCACACCTAAACACGCCTGGTTGTTGTGTTCGCGCATTGTCATCCTGAAAGACTGAGTCGTTGTGAGGATATCTGTACCATAGGATTGTCATCTGAAACATCCATGTAATCCTTGGCAGCAATCCAACTTTTGAGAGTAGTAAATGGATCCACAGATTATCTTAAAATTGTGGCTCACACAATGCAGAGCTGTGACCATATTTAATGGTGAGAAGTATATGCCTTCGGAACATATGCCTTTTTGGGCATCCGCAATACCTAAACGAGACCTAGTATTGGATGGAAATAAAGTGAAAGTTTACTGCGAGGGTGGATCAATAAGAAACGCATAACAGTTAATGTAGAGAAAAGTATAAGGTAAGGACTCATATTAAGGTGATTTTTAATATTGCCGTCAAGTCTCTCAATTTATTTCTCCCACCAAACACAAGTTTTAAAATAACTTGCTCATAGATATCCATCCTTTTGGAGTATAGGCACTTGCACAAATATATTTGACTTCCCCATATTACCTAAAACGTTGTCCATAGTCTCTTGAGAGATTCCTCTTCAGACCAACCTAAGACTCATAGACTCATTACTTGGCCGAACTCACTAGTTGTCGTCACCAGGATAACGATAGAATTATTTCTCACCATCCGTTACGATTTTCTGCCATAACCCATGCCATATGAACTTTTCAGCAAATCCGCCAGGACGCTGCTGAAGTTGCTTTATATTGAATCAACAGAAAACATATTTGAAGAGGATGTTTTAAGTTATTTTCCTTAAGGTGTACGTGTACATACACCACTTGTAACGATCAGGGGTGCATTACGAGGGAATTTGAGTAGTCATTATTTGTTTAATTAGATTAATAATAGTATTTATTGTTGAATTCAAGTATTAAAGGAAAAAGATAAATCTTACGGAGCATGATTTTTTTTCCGTCTGGCAATGTAGAAGTCTTTTTTGTAAATGTTTGTGTCTCCCTGTATCTCCGTACAGCTTATCATATCATCATATCATAATTTATTGCATCCGTTCATCGTCATACAACAAAATTGGACATGTCATTTATATACAGAGTGAATCAAAAGTCTGGACACGGTGGAATAAATCGAGAACTTAACTTCGGATCGAAAAATCAAAAAACACGTGTTTAGTAATATTAAAAAATCTATCTGATGAAACCAAACTTGACTCTCTAGACCCACCCCCTGGGGGTTGGAGTGGGGTCAATTTTGAAATTTCTAATGGAAACCCCAATTTTTGATTGCAGATTTGGATTCTGCGACCCAAACTATGTAAAGTTTCATCAACACTTTTCCGTCGATGCATAACATGGCGCAGTAATCGGGGAAAATAAATGTCCCCTAAATACTCCCATTTCGTTCATGAGCTTGGTAGTCTTTCCGATCTCTGTTCTCGTTCAGTGTCACTGGTTCACTTCTCTGTTCCTTCTCGTCACTGGATAGAAGCACACTACACACAGACAGAAGACACAGAGAAAGGCACACCTTCTTCATTCGGGCTTCGGGCAGTATCAGTGTTGCAAACCAGAAAATTCAAAAGCGGCGAGTAGAGGACAAAAAATAAAACAATTAAAAGTAAAAGGAAAATTGAAGAAAAGTATAGCTATTGAAGTATCTGCTTATTGCACTATGGTGTTTTTTGACTTCTGTGTCTAAGATGAAAATGTATTGATATAACTGTTTTCTAATCGCTAAAATATGACATTCATTAGGGTCGATTGTACCATTCTCTGATAAAGATAAATTATCGGAATGATCCAACCTTGTCGCGGTAGTAGATCTCATCTTACACAAAATAACACATGACCACTGCGACCAGTGTTATCTTATCTGACTATTAAAAGATATCAGGATAGTGTAGAATTGGCCCTATAACGTGCAAATGTTCGAATGGTGTGAAATTATCAAAATAGCATGTAACTGTCAAGCTAATTTATGTTTGAAATAACGGGTGAACCAAAAGTTTGGCCACGGTAGAGTAACTGGAGAAATACACTTCTGATCATAAAAGCGCAAAAAAACGTATTTAATATGTTTCAAGAAGCTATCCGATGATACCAAAGGCAACACTCCGCCCCCACCTTCTGAAAAGGAGTGGGGGGAATTGATTTTTCAAATGGGAACTCCAATGTTTTATTGAAGATTCGGAGACTGCATCCCAAATAATGTAAGGAATAATCAAAACTTTTTCGTCGGTGTGTGATATCATGCTGTAATCGGCGAAATTAGATGCTCCCCTCTTCGTTTATGAGCTTGATATTAGCTCCGACCGTCTGTACAAGGTGTAGTATTTTGAGAAATACGCGTCGTATAAACAAAGTTATTCAATGGTACCAAACATGATACCGCACCCTACCGCTAGGTGGGGTTAGCTGAAAGATTTGAAATGGAAGCTTTTATTTCTTATTGCAGAGTCGGATTCTACGCACAAACCTGTATAAGATTTAGTCGAAACATCGTTGTCGCTGTGTGACGTAGCGCTGTAATGGCGAAATCAGGAGAACTTCCTATATAAACTTTAATTAGATCAATGCTGTAGACGTGATGAAAGAAGTATACATGTGATCAAAAAACAAAAGAAAATGTGACTATTGGGTTTGTTAGGGTGTTTATCGTTCCTTGTCCGCAGTGGGACGAGAGAGACGGGACCTACAGTTGAAAGAGAGATCCGAACCTCTATTAGGTTTTGGAACCGAGACGTTGCCCATGAACAATTGCCGACGAAGTTTGTCCGACCGTCGTCGATTATTGGGTGACAGCAGCGAAAAGAGTGTGCTAGTGCTGGTTCAAAGGTGGCTGCCTATTTGTCGGCTTGGCAGCGAACACCGTGACGGCCCCGCCGCTGTTCAGGAACGGCAGCTATGAGACAGACGGTTGTCTTGGCCCAGCAGTGGCACGACGTCGTCCCCCGAAGCGACGGCATCATGATTTTTCGCCATCATTTCGCCTGATTTGTGCGAATAGTCGGACTGCGACTCACGAGACTGCTCGCAGTCTCGCATAGTTTTAGATGGGTGAAATTATTATTGAATTCTTTCTTTACTTCTTCTTCTTCTTCTTATTATTATTATTATTATTATAGTATATTATATTATTATCTGCTAGTAGTTGTAGTAGTAGTAGCAGCAGTAGTAGTAATAGGAATTGTAGCATTAGTAGTAGTTGTTGTAGTAGTAGTTGTAGTAGTAGTAGTAGTATTAGTAGTCTGTAAAGGGTAGTAGTCTGTAGTAGTATGTTTTATTTATATTTTTAATCCTTTCATTCTTTAATTTTTAAATGTCTATAATGTGAGTGGCGTATTTAGGGGGTGGCTTCCTGGCTTAAGCCCCCCCCCGAAATCTTACTTAGTATAGTAAAGTAAATGAAATATCTTGCAGAATTTTCACATTTCCAGGCAAAGTCCCCCCTAAAGTTAGCAAAGCCTCTCCCGAAACAAAATCGTAAATACGATATTATTAATGTGCCATCAGTAAATTGATTACATCGGATCCTAGACAAGATTAGATTCTGTCGTTCCAATATAATTTCAAAACTAAAGGAGTTACCACTAAAGAGCATTGTGTAAACAGAGTGCACATTTCAATACATATGTACGGTACCACCTTAATTTCGTGGCATGGATGGGGCCACGGTGGCTCAGTGGTAGAGCGTTCACCTCTGGTGCTTGGGGTCCTGGGTGCAAAACCTGCTCCCGCCAAATGAACTTTGTGGTGGACAAACACCGTGTGCGTGGGTTTTCTCGGGGATCTCCCGTTTCCACCCACTTTCTTAATTCCACCATTTCATTCATCTCTCTCATAATCACCGTCTCCTTTAGCCTAACCGGCAAAATCGTAGGACCTAAAACTCAAAAATTTCATTTCATTTTCGTGGCATGGAGTTCTCTTAAGTACGTTGATCGAACTTTCGTTCGGGATAGACATGACGAAGGTTATAGGCGTAACCTGTAATTTGGGCATTATAGTGGAGCATTTGTACAAGAAGTGATACCTGTGTGTGAGGGTGTGTGTGTGTGTTATTCGTTTCATTATTGTTTTCTCTTCTAACATGCAACGTATGGATGGTTAAATTATCACACGTTTAGTGGCACGTGACATGGGATTGCAACATTGGGATGGCATTGCTCGTTCGTTCATTCACATGTTAAAGCGACGTTCACCTGAGCGATTCGCTTGTAAGTGGCAGGTCGTTAACCGTGACGGATCTGTTGGTAACGATTCTCGGTCTAACAGCAAAATGTCTTTCTTTTTCACCCCAATCAGTTAATTTACTTTCGCCGATTATGGCGCCATATAATGCATCGACGGAAAAGTGTTGATGAAACCTTACATAGTTTGGGCCGTAGAATCCAAATCTGCAATCAAAAATATGGGTTTCCATTTGAAATTTCGAAGTTGACCCCACCCCAGCCCCCAGGGGGTGGGTCTAGAGGGTCGAGTTTGGTTTCATCAGATAGTTTTTTTAAATATTACTAAACACGTGTTTTTGGTTTTTCGATTCGAAGTTAAGTTCTCGATTTATTCCACCGTGTCCAGACTTTTGATTCACTCTGTATATACCAGTATACATAAACATACATACTATTCTTACATATAGATTCTTATGGTTTCACTAATTTACTTACTATACATTTAATTTTACGTATACGAATTATTTTCTACATATTCTTCAACCGAGTAAAAGCAATGTTCTATCAAGTACCTTTTAAGTTTGGATCTAAAGCTATTGACACAGACCTGATTTTTTATACATGATGGAAGTAGATTGTATAATAGAGTACCTTTGTGCGTAACTGATTTATTGAATATATTTGTCCTATGTGCATGCAAGTGAATGTCGTCTTTACTTCTTGTGTTATAACTGCGAATGTCTTTGTTAACAATAAATTCACTATGTTTTTTCAAATACATTAATATTTCGAACAAATGCATTGAGGGAAGAGTCATTATTATAAGTTCCTTAAAAATATTTCTACAAGAAGAGTTCCATTTTACTCCTGCAAGTATTCTTACTACTTTCTTCTGTAGCCTAAAGATAGCAATACTTTTAGGCGCATTTCCCCAGAACATCAAGCCATATTTTATTGTAGAATGAAAATTTGAGTAATATATACACTTAGCTGTTTTTACATTAATCTTATCTCTTACAAATCTAATTGCATAGCATAGTTTGCTTAGCTTACTTCTTACATGTTCTATATGTGGTTCCCAGTTGAAATTATTAGATGTTTTAACTCCGAGAAAGGTAGCAGTTTCTACATATTTAACTGTTTTATTATTTTATTTTATTATTGCATTGGCTTGATTACTTTAACCATTGTTAAAATTTAAGGCACATGTTTTATTTACATTAATGATTAGGTCATTTTTATTCATCCAACTTGAAAATTGGTTCATTGTCGTTTGGCAGTTTGAAGCTAATTCGCATTCATCTTTCCCACTAACTATTATGTTTGTATCATCTGCATATAAAGTTACACATGAACTATTAATACTTTCAGAAAGATCATTTATATAAAGAAGAAAGATAAGTGGTCCTAGAATTGATCCTTGTGGTACTCCACGATTAATAATTTCTTCACTTGACACACATTTCTGAATTTTATTTTTAACTATTCCTGTGATTTCAGTTACTTGTTTCCGATCTTTAAGGTATGATTCAAACCATTTATTTGCTAAGCCTCTAATACCATAGCAACTAAGTTTTTCTAGCAATATATGATGATTTACTAAATCGAAGGCTTTTGTTAGATCTAAAAATATTCCTATAGATAATTTTTACTCATCCAGTAACTTTCTGCAGTTTTCTAGAAAATGAAAAATTGCTGTCTCAGTAGATTTACCTTTCAAGAAACCATGTTGTGTGTTGGATATAATAGAATATTTATTAATGAAATCCATAACCCGATTGAACATTATTTTTTCCAGAATTTTACCTATAATGGGTAGCAATGATATCGGTCTATAATTTTCTATTTCATTGAGTTTACCTTTTTTGTGCAAAGGTTTAACTTTAGCAATCTTTAGTTTATCAGGAAAGGTTCCTGTGGCGATTGAAATATTTGAGAGATAACATAATGGTTTAACTAAATATTTGTAACAACTTTTTACGAAATTGTTAGATAATTCGTCCGACCCAGCCGAATTCGAATTTTTCATTTGTTTTATTATGATGATTATTTCACTCTCTGTTACTGGTTTCAAGAATATAGATTTATCACATTTTTTTAATTTTAAGTTCCGATAAGTTAGTTTTACTAGTTCCTTTGTTTTTAATAAGAGTTTGCCCTACATTTGTGAAATATTTATTAAAAAACGTTGCTATGTCCTTTGGATTTGTCATGTTCACGCCCTCATAAATTATGCTATTTATATGGGTACTACGTATTTGCATGTTGAGCTCTTCTTTAATTATTTTCCACATTGCCTTTGTTTTATTGTGTGACTGAAGAATTTTCCTACTGTTATAATTTTGTTTCGCTATCTTCAACAATTTTTTGTAACTAGTTTTGTGTTTTCTGTAAATTAATTCATTCATCCCGGTAGGGTACGCTTCCTAGTTTTATTTAGTTGTATGTTTACCATGTTTGCTTTTAAGATTTCAGGTGTAATCCATTTTATTTTTTTCTTCTTTATTTTACTAAAATTATTTTTTATTGGAAATGCTACTTCAAAACTATGTTTTACAGTATCATATATTTTCTCATATACGTCATTCACGTCGGTTAGTTCATAAATATCATCCCACGTCTCCAAGCTAAGCAAATAAACAAAATAACTAACATTATTAGAACTAAAACATCTCCTTAATATAGGTGTTTCATTGGGTTTCTCTATAGTTGCAGGTGTTTGTTTTAAAATGTTTACTTTTACAATTTGTGCTTCATGATCTGAAAAACTATATTTATAACTTCTGAATAATTCATTACTAATGGATTTACTAAAATCTGGTCAATGTTAGATACTGAGTTTTTTGTTATTCTTGTAGGCAATTTAATTGTGGGATTTAAGTTGTATGTTTGAAGTAAAGATTCAAAGTTTTCATTGAGTTTTCCACTTAGAAAATTTACATTCAAATCACCTACAATAATTGGAAAGTATTTTTTAACATGAAAATACGCCAAAATTTTATCCATCTTATTGATAAATATTTCAATGTTACTTATTTTCTTTTCACTTTTATGAAGAGTTTACATCGTCGACTTTAGAGTATAACAGAAGGTTCTTCTGTTTATGTTAATAGATCGAGTCGGTTTCATGAAAGGACCTTCTTCATTTATAAGAGGGATCTTTGTCGACATAGTTTTCATCGAAGAATATTTAACAGTGTTTAACTACGTCGAACACTACGTCTAGTGTTTAACTACGTCTAGTGTTCTATCGAAGCACTGAGGTCGTGTGTAAACGTATATTGAAATTGAGTTTTCGTTTGAATGGGTTTTATAATTAGATTTATCGAAAAAAAAGCATTAATTTAAAGCATATAGAAGTTAATTATATAGAATTGGCTACTAATAGTGAAGGTTTTTCTAGTTTTGAATTTGAAAAATTTGAAGAAAATCGAAAATAAAACTCGTCAAAAAATAGCTTTTACTTATTACGTAATACTAGTTGTCATTAAGGCTCGAGCGAAAAATTATTAGAATGTCTTTTTTAGACGACTTTTGTGTTTGTTTGTTAGGGTCAGATCTTAAAACTTAAACTTCTATACCAACTAAGGCACTGAAATTGTGTACAGATATATTAACCTGATAACAATACAATATTTTCATGTACTTTTCGTTTTAGTTTATCGTTTTACTGTAATTATTTAGAATAAATTATCAAGCATCTGCTCCTTGTAAAACCCAAACTTTTATGCAAGTATGATTGGTTGCAGACGACTAGGCGTTCCGTTGATTTTATATCAACAAGTATGAGCATTCACAGTTTGTATATCCTTTTTCAAAAATCTTGAATGAGCTGTTGTAAGTATTGTAAAATGTCCTTGAACAATAACATATGACAGCTCACACAGTGGAGTCAAGTAGTATTTGCAAGTGAAGGAATTGTAGAACATTGAATTAAAACTTTAAAAAAAATATAACCATAAAAAACTTTTAAAAACAATGCTTTTATAAACACTTGTTGATTGGTTGATTTTTTCCAACTGCTGATACTTCTCTTGGGCCTTTGTCCTAACTTATCGTATTTCTGGGGACTTCTATCTCGTGAATTTTTTGTTTGGCTTTTTCCCTATGTTGTTAAAATTAAAATGAGCTTTCAACCATGACAGAACATTTCCAATCTGATTCGTGTGTTGTATCCACTGCTAACATTTGTCTTCTTTCTCAGCAAAGTATGCTTGGAAATTCTAGTAGATGCCAAACTTGACAAAGAAATCTATTTTGGTAAGAAACTTCCTTGGACCAATGAAGTTGAACCTGGTCTGCTGTATTATAATCTTCCTGTGAAATATGAGAGAAGTTCTTCTCTTTTTGTTCTGTGGGATGTATATGATGGTAATGATTTTATAGATTTGCTGCCACTTTTAATCAAAGCAGGTAAGAACTCATAATTAACTTTATTTTTGACTTCTTATTCCAACGATATAAAATAAATAATACTTACGAAATTAAAGTTGAATTCATTCATTTGAAAATATTATAAATATGTTTCTTATTTATTAGCAGAACTCGAAGTACGACTTAATTAAATTCTTTACCGGTTATCCCAAAGCATGAATACTGTTGATTGGCATAATTAAAGTATTGAAAATAAATTGCTAATAGAAAAGAATCAGAGATTAGACTATATGATCCGATGTTGATGTTTGTACACACGGAAAAGAAAATATTTGATAGTTGACAAATATTCTTTTGCTAATAACTCAGGAACAAATGAATTAATTTCGATACGTTTGTTGTTACCTTTAGAATAGTTATAATTTGATAACTTGCCAAAATTGGTACTCTAATACGTTAATTTATTTTTGAGTCATTAGGGAAAGAAAATTTCTCAATCTTTCTTTCGTGACTGTACAAATTACCAGGAAGAGCAATTTTTATAACATAACTTTTCTTTATTATTCACCTAAATGTTATAATAAATTAGAAGGCCTGTAGACACATGCATGCAGATACATACGAAAAGACGTTGCAAATCATTGTATGTACAAAATAATGAATTTAAATGTAATTAAATACATGGTAATATTTAAAATTATAAAATAGTAGTAATAGTAATTATTACACAAGGAGCAAAGAACTCAATTGACAATAGCACTTTTAGAAAAGAAATTGAAGTAGCATGGTTTTACTTACCTGTTTCCCGACTCAGTATAAATTTAGAGATCGTTTATTATAACATTTTTTTTTATCTGAGCAGTCACACGTCTAGTATACAATGGTAAATTGCGAGATCAAAAGTGTAAGTTTAATAGATTTATTGTGTCCATTGTGTATGCGAATATCTGCATAATTGAAATTATTTGAACGTTTCTTAACAAACACAGCATCTTCATATTCATTGACCGAAGACTGAATTATGACCACCTTCCGAGCAGTGGGTTTGACCTTGTTTCCACGTGAATTTCGTGATAGGGTAGCATGCAACCCGGTGATGCATAGCTACACGTCCATGTGGTCAGGCAGTAGTGAGAGTTCGCGCGTAAACGCCAAGATTTATCAGGATTTAAGAAAGATCAGATCGTGTCATCTCGAAAGGCTGGTCCATCAATCGCGAAAACGGCTGCACTAGTAGATGTTCTAGAACAGCCGTAGTGAAAGTGCAAAAAACTGGTGTCAGCAAGGGCAGATGATGAAATATCGACAAAACTGCAGAAGACGGTGCAAGGTTGGTCGCATTCAGAACTGTATAGGTTCAGAGGCGCAGGGCTGTAGGGTACCTGCCTACCCAATTTAACCATAGTCAATTTGAAAACGTCTCCGATGACTATGCTGAGTTTCATCACCTTCCATGGTCTCCATATTCCCCAGATTGCAATCTGAAATGAAGTGAAATGAAATTTCTATTTTTATGTTCCGTGATTATGCCTTTACGATAACGGACACAATGATTAATGAGGGTGAATCATTTTGACAGAATTGGTGGAATGAGAATGTGGAAATAAACGGAATAACGTCGAGATTGAGCACCTGCGTGATACCATGAAATATCGCAAGCAGTCTCTCGAAATTCCACCACCACCTCCATTTTGACGTTAAAGACCGCATGACACGGAATTTGATTGGCCACAGCGTACTACTACCGACATCACCTTATATCCCTGCAACATCAGGTCGCTGTTATGCGGAAGACGAAACGAGGACATATACGTTATTAAGTAGGTGGTGACAACTGAGGGATTGGCCGATGTATAAGAAATGCCTAATTAAGCACAAAAGAAAGCACTGATGCAACGTCAGTTTTGGTCTGTAATATTGTACCGTAGTAAATGAAAGAAGTTAATGGTTAGAATCATTAATCGTAGGGCAAAATTTAATAATCAGAGATAACAGCAATTCACAAAGAGAGCATACCATTGTACATGTTAAACCGACAGAGGTTTCCCAGAGAGCTATAAATAATGAGGATATAAGTATAGGAAGTCAAATCTTAAATTATAATATGGAGAAAATTAATTGAAAAATTTTGGAAAGAGAAAAGCTTGTAAATGAAATACACTACAACTATCGAAGAAGCTACAGAAGAAATACAAAAGGAACTTAAGAAGTAATAATAACATTAACGAAAATTAAAGAAAATGTATAAGTTACATATGAACAAAATGAATTTCAAACTTAAAGCTCATAGCAAAGTACAAAAACGCCGAATTATCAATAGGTCTAAATTCAAAGGGAACAGATAAACTGTGTGGAGAAACGAAACAAAGATTCCAAAAGAAGTACTAAAAAATATAAGCAGAATAGTTAGTGAAACTTTTCCTCAATGGAGTAAATTTCGTTCTGTGAAAGATAAATCATAATGAGAGAAAACGACGACGACCTTGTTCACCTTGAGAGGATAGATAGTACATGCAGGGAAACCATGAAAATAGCTGCTAAGAGACGATGAGAAAGAAGATCAAGATACGCAAGAAAATAAAATGATAAGGGAAGAATTTAAGTAAAATTTGATAAAAGGAAGCACAGTAAATGACAGATGGAGAATTAGAGGAAAGGATGGGTCATGATAAGGGCCATTTTTTGCCTAACAATAGATTGTTATAAAAGTTGGTACCTGTAATCTACACGATATTCCGCGTGAAAGGTCGTTTAGATTATGCTGAGATCATGTGCGGTTGTCCCTGTAGAGCGTCCGGAAGTTACCCCTGACTCCAACCTTCGAAAAGTCGAGCTGGGTTATATATATATATATATATATATATATATATAGGGTGGCTCAAAAGTAGGTGTACACCCCTGCATTGATCAATTATAACATTCCAGCTTATAGCTTTATTTGCTTCGGCTGTTCTGAGCTTAAGATATAAGTAAAAAGACATTAAGAACAAATAATATAGAAACTAACAAGGAGAAAGCAGACTTTGGTAAATGAACTTCGGGGCCATTTTTTGCAAGGTGATAGTGCACATTTAAAGTGTTCATATTACAAACTAGGAGAGCGTAATGGCCTAACACAGCAGAGAAAGGCGTCTTAAAGGTTTCGACTCGCCGCATATGTCATACGTTGCGCAGTTTTATCAAGTAGACTGTAGCATCTGGGACTCAGGTGCGAAGGGTCCCGGGTTCGATTCCCGCTGGAGTTAACTTCGTTTGTTTTTTGCTTCAACTAATAAAGTGGCCACTTGTAGTTACAAGTAAACTGTTAATTCACCATATGTATGTTTATAATGTATTAAAACAATAGAAATATTCAAATCAGTTTTAAAATCTTTCAATGGTCCATGTTAATTAGCAACGAAATGTAATCTATTTCGTAAATATATTGATATCACGAGTTATATTATGGTTATCACAGTCGTTGTGTAAAAAAAATAAATGTTCTTGACGCTTCGTGTCTACAACTGTTGACAGTATGTGTATTAAAAGCACTGGCGCAAATGGCACGAGGGGATGTCCCCTCCAGTCTTGGAACTCAGGGACTATCCCCCCAATAATCCTATTTGAAATGTGTTTTTTTGGGGAGAAATGTGATGATTTGCGTCGGATTGCCACAAAGAAAAATGAGTTGAAATTGATATCCCCCAGAATAAGCCACAAATCTGCCCGCCTCCCACTGTTGAAGACAACTCTGTTCCCCTGATCATCCAAAGTATTGTTTTTCAACTTCATAAATATTTTGAACATCGCTTTAAAAAAATATAGGAACGGTCTTACCCATCCTCCCCCCTTCAATGTTGAAAACAGATTTTCGCCGCTTATTTCAAGGGGAATAAGGGGAAATCTCATTTCGTTATAGTAACATCCAGTATTACCAAAGGGGATTTTCTTCTCATCCCCCTTGTAATTTTCACACTGTCAACAGATGTGCGTTAAGAACGTCACAGGAAGCGTCAAGAACATTTTTTACAGAACGACTGTTCTAACCATAATATAACTCGTGATATCAATATATTTACTAAATAGATTACATTTCGTGCCTAGTTAACATGGAACATTGCAAGATTTTAAAACTGATTTGAATATTCCTATTGCTTTGATTCATTATAAACATATGGTGAATTAACAGTTTACTTGTAGCCACAAGTGGCTACTTTATTCGTTGAAGCAAAAAACGAAGTTGACTCCAGTGCGAATCGAACCCGGGACCCTTCGCACGCGAGCCACAGTTGGTACTGATTCTTCCACGCCGTCACTTGACAAATTTGGGCAACGCTTTAAATGTGCACTATAACCTTGCAAAAGATGGCCTCGAAGTTCATTTACCAAAGTCTGCTATCTCCTTGTAAGTCTACCTGATGGATTACAATAAGAAATGATATAAAAAGCAATGAGTTGATCAGTATGGGACTGTATACCTGTATATATATATATATATATATATATATATATATATATATATATATATATATATATATATATATATATATTGAATAAAGTGTTTCCAAAATTTATATATAAAGCATTTGAGAAACCTAATAAAGTTATAAATAAAACTCTTTTAAAATGTCAATTACTTCTAAAGATAATATTGGGTACCTGGAAAAGTTCTACCAGTGTTCGGTGTGCATATGAAAGTGCGAACAACACTAAAAGTAATTCACCTAGAACTGTGTATAATCATGAGCATAATCAGTGACTTCTTTCCATGTTTCCGGTAGAAGATGAATCCCACGTCGATAAAACTCCGCAGATTTGAAAACTCACGTAAGACCATTTTCATATCCTTCACGTCGGCAAGGACGTTCTCAGTGAATTAGGTTCGCAAAGCGCGTAAAAGATAAAAATCTATAAGGGTGAAGTCAGGGGAATAGGGCAGAGAGGTAAAATTTCCCAACCAAGGCCCATTAATTTCTGATGTGTCATCGCAGCAGAATGTGACATACATATAACATCCGTAAAGTGTTGCACACCGATTTTACCGAAAATTTGCAGGTAGATACTAGACACAACATAAAGTGACAAGTATTTTTTTCGTTTCTGCGGGAAAACGGTTTGAAAGGGCCTTAGCTTCTCCCGAAGTATTTTCAAACATGCTCGAAATCTCCAAAAGAACATGTGCAATTTGCAGAAAAAGGCGTATACACATACTAGATAGAAAACTAGGGATGGGGCCACGGTGGCTCAGTGGTAGAGCGTTCACCTCTGGTGCTTGGGGTCACGGGTTCGATCCCAGCTTCCGCCAAGTGAACTTTGTGGTGGACAAACACCGTGTGCGTGGGTTTTCTCGGGGTTCTCTCGTTTCCTCCCACTTTCTTCATTCCACCATTTCATTCATTACTCATCATCACCGTCTCCTTTAGCCTCACCGGCATAAGCGTGGGACGTAAAACTCAAAGATTTCATTTCATTTTTTACCTTCTTCGGCAATTCCAAGACGCTCGTGAGGCACACTTTCCTGTACACGATGTTGATCTACGACGATTTGCTCTGCAGACCAACAATAGATTTCACCTTCCATCATTTAAGGCATCAAATACTTCGCTGTCGGAGTTTAAAACAACACATAAAATCGTATCGCGAAAGGTGACGAAATGTATATCTACGACACATACGTCTGAAGCTAAAGAGGGCGTATTGAGAACCGTAAATGCCTTTATTGACAATGTAAAGCACCATATTATCCAATTCAGCCCAGGTAATGTGTACAACTCCGATCAACTCCAACTAGAAATGCATGGCGGTCGCATCCTGGCTGCCCAGGGAATGAAGAAAGTGGAAACAGTTGTCCAATCCATGAGTGCGACAACATACAGTTATACAATACAAGCGACCATTACTCATTGTTCTGAAGAAGCCAAATGGTGAGTTCGGCCCACGCGTGCACAACACTGTGTTTCGCCCCCGTAACTTATGTCTTGCTACCTCAAAATCAGGAAAACTCACAAAGGAACTTTATCGTCGTTGGCTAGAGCACGTGTATTTTCCTACAACACATGTTCAAACAGTTTTTCTATTGGACTCTTGGAGTGGACATTGGGAAAACACCCTATGCGCCTTGAACCGGAAGAGAAAAATACTACGCTACTTACAATACCTCAAGGTTTAACTTGGAAACTGCAACTACTAGATGTGTAATTTTTTCGCTTGTAGAAGACATTTGTGCGCCGCTTTTCGGACACTGTTAGGCTAGTTTTAGACGGAAGCATTTATCGTAGCAAAAGTCGTATCATCGATATCCTATCGTGTAAAGTAGCAAATGCTATAGCATTTCCCATGCCATGGCATATCCTATGGCATTTCTTGTCGATAGAACCTGCTCTATTTCGTAGCATTTCTGGTCCGATTGCAGCGCCGTGGTGTGTTAAAAAGAAGCGACATATTTTGTGCCAAATATCCATGCTCTTTGTTTCGTGTGAGAAATTGAATTGTAGTAAAGAAAAATGAGTTGGAGTAGGGATGCTCTTTGTCCACATACTTCTTTGTGATTTTCGTTTTTTAATATGACCGACGAGAACTGTTGTTATAATTACTATAGCTTTAGCTACCTCACGCTTAATTTCGGAGCCATAATTGCGCTCTTCTCCAGTGATTTGTTTGCTACCTCACAACAGATGCTTATCAAAATGCTACCGTTTAAAAGCACTATATACTTTTATTGCCATAGAATATTATATGAAATTTTTGGAAGCACATCTGCTACGAGAAATGCTACAATAAATGCTTCCGTCTAAAACTAGCCTTATCTTACAACAGTCTGATATTAATTTGCACCTACGGGATAACATAATCAAACTACAATCTTTGACACATAATCAATTCTCCTCTCCAAGATACAAAGATCATCAAATACGCGTGGTATCACATTGGCTATACAACAGACAAGCCGGCACAATTTCAGACCCCAGCAGAGTTCTCATTTGCCAAAAATCACATTCTGACATGTGACATTTGTGGACAGGTTGCTATGATTTGTTGTGGTTGGTGTAAGAGATCACTTTGCTTACAACATTTGTTTGTGGAATATCATTATTGTGACAAATTTGTTGCGTAAGTTATTGTGTTTAACAAACTGTTGGTCTGTTTTATAAAATGATGGACAGTATTTGCAATATGTATTTCTTCATTGCACGTCTAACATATGCATTTATACTTTCATCCGAATTGTTTGTGATCATTTGTAGATTGTGACCTTTCTAAACTATTTGGATTAATTTGGTGGGGATATATCTCCCCTTGCAACAGTTTTCCGCAGGAAATAACAAATACGTATATTTTATTTATATATCTAGTATGTATTGTACATACGCCTTTTTCTGCAAATTATTCCTGTCCTTTTGGAGATTTAGAGCTTTTTTGAAAATATTTCGGGAGAGGCTTAGGCCCCTTCAAACTGTTTTTTCCGCAGAAATGAAAAATACATATTTCTTACTTTCACGTCTAGTATCTGCATGCATAATTTCCTCGGAAACGCTTGTGCCCTTTCGTCGAGTTTGGCCTTTGTCATTATTTTTGGAGATATTTGAATAGGGGACGTTTCACCCCCTGCAACCGTTTTCTCACACAAAAGAAAAAAACAGTATTCCTTAATTTTCTATCTAATATGTGTATACGCCTTTTTCTGCAAAATAGTTCGTATTCTTTTGGAAATTTCGAGCTTTTTTGAAAATATTTTGGGAGGGGCTTAGGTCCGTTCAAACCGTTTTTCCCAGAAACGAAAAAATACTTATTTCTTACTTTTAAGTCTAGTATCTGCATGCATAATTTCCTCGGAAACGCTTGTGCCCTTTCGTCGAGTTTGGCCTTTGTCATTATTTTTGGAGATATTTGAATAGGGGACGTTTCACCCCCTGCAACCGTTTTCTCACACAAAAGAAAAAAACAGTATTCCTTAATTTTCTATCTAATATGTGTATACGCCTTTTTCTGCAAAATAGTTCGTATTCTTTTGGAAATTTCGAGCTTTTTTGAAAATATTTTGGGAGGGGCTTAGGTCCGTTCAAACCGTTTTTCCCAGAAACGAAAAAATACATATTTCTTACTTTTAAGTCTAGTATCTGCATTATAGCTTCCTCGGAACCGCTTGTGCCCTTTTGTCGATTATTTTTGGAGATATTTAAATGGGGACCGTTGTTCCCCTGCAACTGTTTTCTCACACAAAAGAAAAAACCCGTATTCCTTAATTTTCTTTTAGTATGTGTATACGCCTTTTTCTGCAAATTGCTCATATTCTTTTGGAGATTTCGAGCTTTTTTGAAAATACTTTGGGAGGTGTCTAGGCCCCTTCAAACCGTTTTTCCGCAGAAACGATAAAATATAGGTCGCTTTATTTTGTGTCTAGTATCTACCTGCAAAATTTCGTTGAAATCGGCGTGCAACACTTTACGGATGTTCCTTGGTATCGTCATCTTATAGGGGGATAACCCCTTGCCGATTGACAAGGCCTGGCCGCTTCGACCTTTATGTCCGATTTTTCGCGACACACAGTCCTGTGACTCTTCACGTTCCGGTACATAACCCACTTCTCATCTCCTGTGGCAATCTGTGTCAAGAAAGGGTCATTTTTATACCGGCAAAACAAGGAAATCCATGTGATGACACTCCTCTCTGGTTGAGTTGCACTCAGCTCATGTGAAATCCAACTATCAAACTTTGTGGTAAAACCTACCTTTACAAGCCTTCTTTCCATTGTTTCCCTGTGCTAATCCCTCTGCGATTGTATTCGGATTTACTATTATGGCCTAAATCAGATTATCTTCGGAAAATGCTAATGGTCGCCCAGGCCTTGGCTGATCTTAATAGCTTCTGTCGCCGTCCCTGAACTTTCAAAACCAGCGACGATATGTGCTTTCGTCTATTGCATCCTCTATTAATTTATAACGCCTTTCACCAGGATATATTACAAACGGGTAGAACTTTCGTAAATACTTATTACTAAAATTTGAAAGAAAGTAATGTTATTGGCAACTTCAGGTGATGAAGCGAGTTTTGAAGATATCAAATACTCTAAAATTTAGATAAAATCAATAAAATCAGTAAGAACAAATAGGTTTCCGACGTCTTTCCTAACAATAATATTGGGAAACAACTAGCATAATCCACGTTAGTATCAAACGTAGAAGAGAATAAAAATAGAACATATAACCACAAGGGAACTCTAACTCAAAAAAAGGAACGCTGAGTCATAAATAGTAGTTTTTATTATTGACACATCACTCTGGAATAAATATACTTCGAAGTACAGAAAAAAAAACAATCATGAAAATAAAATGTTGATATTAATTTACAATATATATATATATATATATATATATATATATATATATATATATATATATATATCATAGTGTAATAATTCCACAGTGCAATATTGCTTATAAACATTCATTGGCAATTTAAAATACATATTATTGTAGATTCCATTTAAGCTGCAATTGTATATAAAAATATACGAGATATACACAGTGTGGCATTTGAAATCGAGACTTTTTTTTTCCACAACCTGTGGTGCAAAAAAAAAGAGAGATGTTTCATGAGTACCTGATACCAAGTGTATTGATCTTGACTGATACTTACGTGTGTGAGGTGGCGAACGTATATAGGTGTTGCTAAACTGTGTCGTGAACCCAACATAGAACAACGAGCGAACAGTGCGCGTCTGAGTAGGACTGCTACAGAAACTTGTCAAATGCTGCAATAAGTGTATGGGGCCACTTGTTTATCCCGTGTACTTGTATTTCCATTGCACAGGCGTTTCAAGGAGGGGCGGAAGTCAATTGAACACGAACATCCAGGTCCAGCGAGGACAGTGAGAACACAAAAATTGGTGGAGAATGTGAGGACACCGACGACAGAAGACTAAAATGCGACATTGGGAATCCTTGCCGAGAAGTTCCACATGAATAATGAAACTGCGCGGCAAATAATAACCCACGATCTCAACAAGACGAAGGTATGTGTCCGTTTCGTGCCTCATTCCTTAACAAATTACCAACAAAGGGACAGGATTGATACTGCAAAGACTGATCCGTACCGCCAAAAAGGATTCTAACTTCCTCCTGACTATCGTTATTAGTGATGAGACATGAGTTTTACAATACAAGTCGACAAAACATCAGAGTGCAGAGTGAAAGTCTCCTAACTCTCAACAAGCCAAACAATTGCAACATCCAAAATCCAAATTAAAGCTTTTGCTCATTGTTTTGTACAATAGTAAGGGCATTGTGCGTAAGGAATTAATGCATACAGGACAGACAGTTAATGCCTCATTTTACCTTAAGGTATTGAAGTGGTTACTGCAACGTACCACACGTATGAGGCCTGAATATAGGGGTGATGTTCAGTGGGTCTTCTCCATAACAATGTCCGAAGTCACAAGGCACTGATTGTGCAAGACATTTTGTTCCGCTAGCACTGTGCGATTATTTTCTGTTTCCTAAGCTGAAGTCTGCCTCAAATTTTCGTATTTTGATAATGTAACGGACAGACAGTTTCTACTTCGGATTCCCATTTCTGTGAGATCTTAATATTGTCCTCCCATCTTCACCTATATCTTTCCAGTGGTCTTTTCCTATTGGATACCCGACTTTCTAATTTCTTCCATTCTGGCTACATGGCCTGCTCACCTAAGCCTCCTAGACTTCAGTGTTTGCTAAAAAGTATAAGTTATGCAGTTCCTCGTTATGAAGTTTTCGCCATTCCCACTCTCGATCCTCTTGGGTCCGAATATTTGTCTCAGAATTTAATTCTCAAATACTTTCGGTCTGCGTTCCTTCCTCAGCGTAAACCACCATATTCCAAAACCATGCAGCACAGCAGACATGATTATCTTTTTATATATTTTAAGATTCAAATTGCTCAACAGAATTCGGGAAGAAAAATGATTTTGAATTGAATAATAACACGAATTTCCTGCTTTTAATCGACATATAATTTCTTCGTTTATGTGGTTTTTGTCCGTTAAAGATATTTGAAAATATCTACTTTGTCAAAAGTATTATTTAATATTTTAATGCATTCATAATTTGCAGTATTACGATCCCGGCGAACTTCCATGTATTTAGTTTTCTCCGTACTTACTTCCAAACTCATGTCCCTGCAAGCGTTTAATAATACTTCAGCATTTCTTTCTATTGTTCTTGTATCACTCCTATCACACTTATATCATCAGCATACGCCATAACCTGGTGAATATCATTCAGCTCTAGATCCTGGCTGCTGTCTTTCCTTTTCCCTATAGCGTACTCCAAAACAAAGTTTAATAAAAATGGCGACAACACATCTCATTGTTTCAAGCCATTCTCGACGTGAAAGCTCGTAGACAAGAATGTTCCTACTCAATATTTACTTTGAGATTCATTTAAACACATCGTAATTAATCTAACTTGCTTTTCGGCATTCCAAATTCTGTAAGAATGTTACACAATATTTCCCTTCTGAGTCGTAAGTCTTTTTAAAATCAATAAATAATTGATGTACCGGGGTATCGTATTCCCATTTGTTTTCGAGTATTTGTCGAATGGTAAATAGCTGGTCCATAGTTGATCTATTTTGCCAAAATCCTCACTGATAGTCTGCAATAATTTCATCTGCGTATGGGGTATTATTATTATTATTAGCTAATGTATCTATTTTGCTTCTATTTAGGTATGAGCGTAAATGCAGAATGTGAAGGTAGCGCACCACCCCTTGTTGATATTTTATATCTCCAAGAAGTAGATGAAGAATTTGCAATGCTATTAGCTCAAAAATTGATTAAAGAAGGAGCAGATATTGATTATCGATCACAGTAAGTTGATAATTATTTTGTTTCTATCTCCTGTGTTTATGTGTGGTATCATCCAGTATATCACGTTTATTCATGTACATCAAAATATAATGTTGCCTTTCAATTTTTCTCCTTGGATCTGTGTAAAATGGAACGGTAACTTTAAACTGATAATATCGCAAATGGAGGGTACATTACTGCAGAGGTCAGTTTTGTTTCACTTAAAGAATTATGCATAAAATATAAATAGAAGTAACTAAAGAGAAATTGTAACAGTTTGAATGAAAAAAAAATGTATTTATACAAGAATTTTGTGAGTTTTGTATACTTTGGTCACCATGTTTTCGTCAGAAGAATATAATTTTTAGTGCAAGGAACTGCTAATAGAATCAAAATATTAGGAAATTTCAGTTCCTTAGCTCGTGGAATTTGAACCTGCAACCTTTCGATTATGAACGTTAACCATTGAAGCAAACAAACAAACAAACAAACAAAAAAATTTTTCGTTGTGTAAAACGGAGATGCGTTTGTTTGTCCGTTATGCCTGTACGTTAAATGTGATTACTATAAAACCATATGATGTCAATGTGCCAGTCACGTCTCTATGAATTCTTTCCAATCCTTAATGCGTTCACTTCGTTGAACTTTTCAGATCGTCAAGCTAGTACTTGTGATTATCCGTCTGGCGCTTTGTAAGGGTTTTACATTTCATTCTGTTTTCAAGATCAATTGGCAGTCAGCTCTGAAACTCAGTGTTCAGTTCTGCTGATGTTTAAAAGGACCTGACAATAAATAGTGTTATCAATGAATGGCAATTAGTATAGTAGACGTATTTCAAATAACTTTTATGTAAGTAATTCAGATTGTTCGTAACATACCAAAATAGTAATTCAGTTTGTTATTGTGAAAGTGAACGTGTAAGAACTGAATTTGAAAATCCAGAAATTTAATGAATGTCTTTTGTCACTTCTTTGCTTCTAATGTTGCCAACTTCGTCTTTTGTTTGTTTATTTTACAAATTAAGTGCATTTTGTTTATTAACAGAGTAGTAATCGCCCCACTTGGTCTCACTTTGGACTTTGACCCCGACCTTTGTGACGTCATAGCTCAAAGGTCAATGACCTTGGCCCGGGGTCAATGACCTAGGGGTACCTAGGACCAACCCCTCTAAATTTTGGCAGGGGTACCTTGGCCCACCCCCTAAATTTTGGCAGGGGTACCTAGGACCACCCCCTTAAATTTTGGAAATTGCCAAATCTAAAAATTTGGTATGGTAGCCTAGGACCACAGTATGTACCTCTAACAGTATTGGGTGTCTATGTCGTTCCCTTTTATGGGTAAAAAATTGCCAAAAAGTCAAATTTCGGGGGTTTTTGACCTAATTTATCCCCTTTGATGAGGTGTTATTACCCTATATGGTTATATGGGCGTATACAGGGGTCCATTCCCTTTCATAGCATATGGGTATATTAATGCACCCCTTGAAATTTTTGGGAGGGGTACCTTGGCCCACCCCTTCAATTTTGGAAATTGACCAATTTAAACATTGGGTATTATAGTATAGGACCCTAATATCTATTATGATAAATTTGGGTGGTCCACCTCATTCCCTTCTAGGGGTACAAAATTGCCAAAACTATAAACGTAAGCAATACGTTATACCACGTGTTTGGTTTTTGGCTCAATTTATCCCCTTTGATGAGGTGTTATTACCTTATATGGTTATATGGTCATGTATAGGGGTCCATTCCCTTTTATAAGATGTGGGTATATTTGTGCACCCCTTGAAAAATTTGGGAGGGGCACCTTGGCCCACCCCTTAAATTTTGGAAATTGACCAATTTAAACATTTGGTATTATAGTACTGCACCCTAACATGTATTATGATAAATTTGGGTGGTCCACCTTGTTCCCTTCTAGGGGTACAAATTTGCCAAAATTTTAGTACAACCACGTGTTTGGTATTTTGGCCCAATTTATTTCCTTGGATGAAGTCCTATTACCTTATATGGTTATGTATAGGGGTCTATTCCCTATCATAAGACATAGGTACATTTGTGCACCCCCAGGAGGGGTACCTTGGCCCACCCCTTAAATTTTGGAAATTGCCCAATTTAAACATTTGGTATTATAGTACAGGTCCTCAATATGTATCATGATAAATTTGGATGGTCTACATCGTTCCCTTTTAGGGGTACAAAAATTGCCAAAATATAAACGTTGTACCACGTGTTTGTTTTTTTGGTCCATTTTATCCCCTTTGATGAGATCCTATGATTACAAGGGGTCCATATCCTATCATAAGACATGGGTATATTGTTGCACCCTTCTTAAATTTTGGCAATGGGGGTCCACTGAAATTGTCCAATTGAAGCATAGTACAGGACCTCAATATGTTTCGGTGGTCCTATTTTCAAATTTTTAAGTACAACCATGTGTTCGGTTACTGACTCAATGTATCCTCTTTGATAAGGTATGGACGGTATCTCCTTTCAATTTGGTAGTACCCTTCGGGTGTAGTACGGTCACGTGATCAATGATTTGGTTTTTGATGCGCGACGAGGTCCCTGGTCAATGTTCTCTAGGAAAGATTCTTGGCATTTAAAACTTTTTTTTTCAACTTTTCAAACTAAAAAAAAATGAAAACAAAAATTGAAACGAAAAAATTTCGAAACAAAAATGTTCAAACAAAAATTTTAAACAAAAAATTCGAACATTTTTTAAACTTAAATTTCAAACAAAAAGTTTTTTTAGTTTGAAACAAAAAAATTTTAAACAAAAAAAATTGGAAACGAAAAATTTCAAAACAAAAATTTCGAACAAAAAAAATTTAAACAAAAAATTTTGCAACAAAAAAATTAAAAATTTTCAAACGAAAAAAATTTCAAACAAAATTTTGAAACAAAAAATTTCAAACAAAAAATTTGGAAACGAAAAAAAAAATTGAAACATTTTCAAACAAAAAATTTTGAAAGAATAAATTTACAAACAAAAAAATTTCAAACAAAAATTTGAAAAAAATTTGAAAAAAAAATTTTCAACAAAATTTTTGAAACAAAAATTTCAAAACAAATTTGAAACGAAAAATTTTCAAATAGAATTTAAATCAAACAGTGATCAGCTTTCACGGTTAACCGTTAAACTTTATCCGGTTTTTAACTATTCGATTAACAAATAAACGGTTTTCAACTATTCGATTAACAAATAAACGGTTTTCAACTACTCGATAAACAGATGAACTGTTTCTTTCCTTTTCACACCAGTGAGTGCAAGAATTTACAAACTAAAACAAAAAAATTTGTACTCGCTTTAAATACGCATCATTTTTGAAACAAGGTGTTAGTGTTCATCATGGATACACAGTGGAAACATCCATTTACCTGTATTCTCGCAGGGCCTAGTGGGTGTGGAAAAACGTATTTTGTGAAGCGATTACTGTCACATCTCCCAACCATGATCAATGCAAAATTTCGTAAGATATACTGGTATTATGCAGAATGGCAAGACGTGTATGCAACAATGCCAGTTCCAGTAGAATTTCACGAAGGACTTCCACGAATGAAAGATTTTCAGCCTCAAGATGGACCACATTTGATTATTATTGATGACCATATGCGAGAAGTGAATAGTGATATTGTTGATATGTTCACAAAAGGATCACATCATCGAAATATTAGTGTGATTTTTATAACACAAAATGTATTTCATCAAAGTAAAGCAAATAGAAATATGAGTTTAAATTGTTCGTATTTGGTGTTGTTTAAAAATCCACGTGACAAGTCACAAATCAAGCATATGAGTTATCAAATCATGCCTGAGCATCCACTGTTTCTACAAGAAAGTTATGCAGACGCAACAAGAAATCCACATGGTTATTTACTGATGGATCTTAAACAAGATACACCCGATGAAATGCGATTTCGTACAAATATTTTTCCCGACGATTTGCATCATTATGTTTACGTACCAACAAAACATGTTTAAATTATTGTGCATGTGAAAAGAATGATTTAGTCTGTCACGATGTCTCCTACAGTGAAACACGCTGATCTGCTACGTGCTCTGCACAAAGCTAAACCAAGATTGCGTAAAGCTATTATTGCCAATGCAGACGCTTCATTAATTCATAGTATTTGTGAATGTTGTTATAATGTCTTAAAAGGCAATGTTCCACTGACAAGTGCGCAGAAGTCAAGATTAAAGCGTTACAAGAACACGCTCCGCTATCTGGTGGACAATACAAAATCATTGGATAAAAAGAAGAAACATTTAGCCGTACAACAAGGAGGATTCTTACCTGCATTACTTGCACCTATTTTAGGAAGTGTGTTATCCAGTATTTTGTTCAAACAATAAACATCATGGAACATAGCAAGAAGATGGTTTTAGTGCCACCAGAAATGCTTCAACGAATGCATGCATCATCATCCCGTGTGAGTGAAAATCGAGAATCTAATCTCGATCGTGAAATGCAATCTATATTGAATACATCGTATCCAAGTGATGAAGAAAAATGGAATCAGTACAATAGAATATTACAGAAATATCTTTATGTGATACGTAAACAAGAAGAACCAATACCACTTACAATTACATCAATGAAACCTGATGGTGACGTCCCGAATGTTGGCGATAGCACGAAACAAGAAATTTTAGCCGCAATACCACAAATGTATCGTAAGAAAGCCGAACTACTATTCCGTCGTTTAAAACAAGATGACGCAATTACGTGGGATCATAAAGGAACAGTGTACATCAACGATAATAAACTACATGGATCCAATATTGTAGATTTAATGTGCGATGTGACTCGACCGAGGAAACATTCTAATCCTCAAGGCTGGGAATTGTTTTGCAACTACCTTGCATCGTCAAACACACCTCAAGAATTGATCGGTAATCCACGGAGATTAAACTATATTGTCAAGCATAATAGTACAACAGCATCTGAAGGATCTGCACCACCAAAACCGGCACCTGAATTATTTTCTTCCGGAGAAGCAGAAGAAGAAGAAGATGATGATGATGATGTTTTAGAAGTCCGACCAAAAAGAAAACGTATCATTCCACAATGGTCAACGTACAAACCATGAACAAAAAGTTGAAATCCATTTATTACAATCCAGCACATCCTGCATCATTTTCTACTGCAAAGAAATTATGGCAAGCCACAGGAAAATCTATACCTCTAGCCAAAATAAAACTTTGGTTAAACAAACAACCTACCTACACGTTACATCGTCCTGTACGTCGTCGTTTCCGTAGAGATTTTTATCTTGTCAACAATATTGATGATCAATGGGAATGTGATTTAAATGATTTACAATCACTTCAAAACTATAATGACAATTACCGCTATATTCTTACAGTGATTGATGTGTTTAGTCGGTACGGGTGGGCTGTACCACTAAAATCAAAAAGTGCCGAGGATATAGTGAATGCATTTGAAATGATTTTCCAGGAGAGGAAACCAATTGTGCTACGTAGTGATCAAGGAACTGAATTTACCAACAAGACAGTACAAAAGTTTCTCAGGAAACACAACGTGCAACATGTTACAACAAAGGATCCAGATATTAAAGCCAGCATCGCAGAAAGATTTAATCAGACATTGAAACATCGTATGTGGAAATACTTTACCAAATATCAAACATACAATTACATCAAAGTATTGCCTTTACTTGTAAAAGCATACAATGAAAGTCGGCATTCCAGTATTAAAATGGCACCTGCAAACGTTTCTCAGGACAATTTACTGGAGGTGTGGCATAACTTATACGACAAAAAGCTACAACGTTCAAAACAAGATACGGATTTATCTGTTGGTGATACTGTTCGTATAAGTAAAACAAAACGTATCTTTGACAAGGGTTACCTCGAGAACTGGACTTGGGAAATATTCAAAGTAAAAGCCATTGTACCAAGAAACCCACCAGTGTATCGACTAGAGGATTTAAATCATCAACTTATCGATGGTGTTTTCTACAGAGAAGAATTACAACCAGTACCGCTCCCTTCGACGTTCATCATCGATAAAATATTACGTACAAGAACAAATGGTCGCAGAAAGGAGTATCTCGTCCAGTGGAAAGGATATCCTTCCTCATTCAATTCGTGGATCCCTGCAACTTCATTGAAGAAGAAGAAGAATGGAACCTGATCAAGATTTTTACGTTACACTTCCCAGTAATAGTTCCATGGATTATTTTCCAGAAAATACATTGACTTCATATATTACGAAATTACAACGACGTGTAGAGTTTCGCCAGAAATGGGATGTGGCAATTGTAGAGATTCATTATCCACATTCTTTGCTGAACATTAACAGTGAAAACAATAAAATATATTACAAATCATCAAGTAGTAATGATCAAGAACCGTGGAAGGTTGTAACGATCCCTGTACGCTATTATAACAATATACGGGATCTTATTCATGCAATTAATATACATCATAAAGAAACCAATTTATTTATATCTCATGACGCAACTAATAATATATGCCTCATAAGACATCCCAAAAAGGAAATCCATACTTCTGTACAAATCTCACCAAGTGTTAGTTTAATGCTTGGATTTGAACCGAAAAGTGATTTAAAAGATATGGAAAAGGGACAATATACACCGGATGTACGATTAGGCTTACCATCACAAATGTACGTCTATTGTGACATTATTGAATCTGTCATTGTTGGAGATACAATGGTACCCTTGCTACGAATTGTCAACATGGATCCTGTGAATCATACTTTTGGAAGTCATGCAGTACAAATCTTTAATCCTGCACATTATGTTCCGGTGGAAAAAATGAATTTTGAGCAAATACAAATCTATATAAGGGATAGCACAGGTCATCGTATGCCATTCACCTTTGGAACGGTGTGTACAAAACTACATTTCCGTCGTCGTCGTCATGACTGATCCGTATTTGCAATACTACCAAAAACAAGCGTTGTCCGGTATCGGCAACGTCTATGTGGGAAGTCCCTATCAAGCAGGACATGGCATTGGAAGTTTCCTTGGTGGCTTATTTCGTTCAGTGTTACCACTTGTGAAGCAAGGCGCTAAAACTGTGGGAAAAGAATTATTAAAATCAGGTGCCAATATGATTAATGATGTTGTGATCTCGAATCAACCGCTGGAAGAATCGTTTCATCAACGTATGCAAGAGGCAAAATCAAATTTACAAGAAAAAGCTAAAAATAATTTGAAAACTATGCTGGGAAGTGGATATCATAAACGAAAATGGGATGACAGTAGGGTGGGGACACTTGGGCGAGTTTTTTTTCCTACTGCGCATGCGCAAACCCTGGACGCTGATTGGCTGGGGCAGGTCACGTGACCCGGCCACGCCCCCTGACGCTGATTGGTCGTTGCAGGCCACGCCCCCCGGCCACGCCCCTTGACGCTCATTGGCTGGCCACGCCCCCCGCCACGCCCCTTGACGCTGATTGGTCGATGTAGGCCACGCCCCCCGCCACGCCCCCTGACGCTGATTGGCCGGCCACGCCCCCTTGACGCTGATTGGTCACGCTCTTTTACGACCTCCGATTGGCTGGCAGCGGACCCCGCCCCGTACGCGCCGATTGGCTGGCGCGGGACCCCCTTCCGATTGGCTGGCGCCGGACCCCCGCCGATTGGGTGACACCGGACCCCCGCCGATTGGCCGGCGCAGGACCCTCCCTCTTTACGCTGATTGGTCGGCCACGCGCACGGTCTGCGCAGATCGGTCGACGCCGGATCACCGTCCACGCACATGTCACATAGTAGAGCAGATATCACATTCTTCATCCACCTATTTAACATAGCACATATCGTTCCCTTTTATGAGCACTCTTTTAAACAGCAAAGACTCGTTCCCTTTTATGAGCGCTTTACGAACACATAGCAGAGCAGATATCACATTCTTCATCCGCCTATTTAACATAGCACATATAACATAAGACTATCTAACATAGCAGGGGTGCACTCATTCCCTTTTATGAGCACTTTACGAACACATAACATAGCACATATAACATGAGACTATATAGCATAGCAGGGGTGAACTCGTTCCCTTTTATGAGCACTTTTTTTTCAACATAGCAGAGAATAATGGGGGAGTATTCGCCCTCCATTTTGAGACCAATTTTTTGACCTACTGCGCATATGCGCAGAAACATAAAATAAGACATAACACCTCCGTTCTCTTTTACGAGCACTTTATAGCAACATAATAGAGCAGACTGCAGATTTTTCCAGTTCAGGAGCAGACTACGGCTACGCGCAGAAACATAAAATAAGAAGCAGAGAATAATGGGGGAGTATTCGCCCTCCATTTTGAGACCAATTTTTTGACCTACTGCGCATATGCGCAAAACTGTTCCAATTCCGCCGTTAAAAAAAATAACAACACACACAGCAGACCGCAGACTGTTCCAGTTCAGGAGCAGATTACTGCTATGCGCAGAAACATAAAATAAGACATAACACCACCGTTTTCTCTTACGAGCACTTTATAGCAACATAATAGAGCAGAGAATAAAAAAAGATAACAACACACACACATACACACAGCAAATCGCAGATTGTTCCAGTTTAGGAGCAGATTACGCCTATGCGCAGAAACATAAAATAAGACATAACACCCCCGTTTTCTCTTACGAGCACTTTATAGCAACATAATAGAGCAGAGAATAAAAAAATAACACACACACACACACTTGATTGCTTATGCGCAGTAAAATTAAATTTCCAATTAATTACACATTGCACGCATGCGCAGAAAAATTACACTAGACTACAGACTGTCCCAGTTGCAGTGCTGGTCCCTGTTCAATAGAGCAGACTACGTGCAACAAGCAGGTCATAAAAGACTATGACCTATTTTTCATCACCTAAATAACATAGTATACTCCCACACTTGGTTGCGTATACCAAATCCGATTTAGTACAAATAACACGCATGCGCAGAAACATTTACATTTCCGATTCGACCATGCTGGTAAAGAATACCACACCTATTTCTACCAGGGTCTTATAGTTTATGTGGGATACGCCCTTTCTATAATAATTTTAACCGATTTGGATGAAACTCGGCATATGGGGGTTTTCGACCATGCTGAGTACGAATATCATACTTATTTTTAACCGGGTCCTATAGTTTTTGTGGCATACGCCCTTTCTATGACAATTTTATCCAATTTGGATGAACTCGGCATATGGGGGTTTTCGGACATGCTGATTACCAATACCACACCTACTTTTACCTGGGTCTTATAGTTTATGTGGGATACGCCCTTTCTATGACACTTAAAACCTAATAACTCAAAAACGGATCCGCATATTGAGATGGTGTTTCCAAATCTAGTAATTGGTCATCAACTAGTACATGACGTACCGACTTTCGAGGTCAAAGGTCAACATACTTAAAACCTAATAACTCTTAAATGGATCCACATATTGAGATGCTGTTTCCAAATCTAGTAATTGGTCATCAACTACCACAAGTTCCAAAATAATGACCATCGAGGTCAAAGGTCAACATACTTAAAACCTAATAACACGAAAACTGAGCCACATATTGAGATGCTGTTTCCACATTGAGTAATAGGTCATCAGGTACCACAAGTCCCAAAATAGTGGCCATCGAGGTCAAAGGTCAACATACTTAAAACCTAATAACTCTTAAATGGATCCACATATTGAAATGTTGTTTCCACATTTAGTAATTGGTCATCAGGTACTACAAGTTCCAAAATCATGACCATCGAGGTCAAAGGTCAACATACTTAAAACCTAATAACACGAAAACTGAGCCAAATATCGAAGTGGTGTTTCCACATTGAGTAATAGGTCATCAGGTACCACAAGTCCCAAAATAATGATCATCGAGGTCAAAGGTCAGCATACTTAAAACCTAATAACTCGAAAATGGAGCCAAATATCGAAGTGGTGTTTCCCCATTTACTAATTGGTCATCAGGTACTACACGTTCCAAAATCATGATCATCGAGGTCAAAGGTCAACCTACTTAAAACCTAATAACTCGAAAACGGATCCACATATTGAGATGCTGTTTCCACATTGAGTAATAGGTCATCAGGTACCACAAGTCCCAAAATAGTGGCCATCGAGGTCAAAGGTCAACATACTTAAAAAATAATAACTCTTAAATGGATCCACATATTGAAATGTTGTTTCCACATTTAGTAATTGGTCATCAGGTACTACAAGTTCCAAAATCATGATCGTCGAGGTCAAAGGTCAACATACTTAAAACCTAATAACACGAAAACTGAGCCAAATATCGAAGTGGTGTTTCCACATCTAGTAATTGGTCATCAGGTACTACATGTTAAAAATAATGATCATCGAGGTCAAAGGTCAAAATACTTAAAACCTAATAACTCGAACACGGAGCCACATATTGAGATGGTGTTTCCACGTTTAGTAATTGGTCATCAGGTACTACAAGATCCAAAACATTGACCATCGAGGTCAAAGGTCAACCTACTTAAAACCTAATAACACGAAAACGGGGCCACATATTGAGATGGTGTTTCCAAGTCTGGTAATTGGTCATCAGGTACTACAAGATCCAAAACATTGACCATCGAGGTCAAAGGTCAACCTACTTAAAACCTAATAACACGAAAACTGAGCCACATATTGAGGTCGTGTTTCCACGTTTAGTAATTGGTTATCAGGTACTACAAGTTCCAAAATAATGATCATCGAGGTCAAAGGTCAACATACTTAAACCTAATAACTCGAAAACGAACCCCCATATTGAGATGTTGTTTCCAAATCTAGTAATTGGTCATCAGGTACTACATGCCCCAAAATAATGACCATCGAGGTCAAAGGTCAAAACTCGAAAATGGATCCACATACTCAGGTGCTGTTTCCACATTTAGTAATCGGCCACCAACTACTACATGTCCTAAAGGTACTTACCACGGAGGTCAAAAATCAGACTAGTAAACGAAGCAACATATTGAGGTGGTGTTTCCACATTTAGTAATTGGTTACCAGCAACTACATGCCCCAAAAAGGTCAAATATTTAAACCAGAATAACTCGTAGATTGAGCGTCGGAAAATTTTTGTATCAAGGAGAAAATGTGAAGGAGGAATAAATTTGAGTGCCCTATTGAATTTTGTACCAACGAGAAATCTCATTTGCAACTAGCTTAGGATTTCTGTACCTGTTTGGGTTATTCAAAATTTGGATAGACTAACGAAAAAGAAAGCAAAGATATGCCATTTTAGCTAGCTGAGAATTTAAATAAATAAAAGGGAACATACTCAATTTTCTAACGACGAGAAATGCCATTTCAACTACCTCAGAAATAAACGAAGGAATATTGTACCAATGATAAATGCCATTTTTTTCTAGACCATGTTCTAATATTTAAACAAACGAAGGGGTGAATTTGAGTGACCTATTCAATTTTGCACCAATGAGAAATACCCTCCTATTTTAAATAAACAAACGGATAAATTTAACCGGCTCAAAAGTGTACTATTTAAACAAACGAAGGTCTCTTGAGCGAGGTTTCCAATTTTGTAGCAAGAAGGACTATTTTCTAACTAACTCAAATTTGGATGGAGTGTTTAGTTTTGTTCGAACCAGAAAAATTTGATTGGATTATTTCCTTATGTACCAACTGGGAAAAGTGAAGGAATAAATTTGGGTAGAATATCTAGTTTTGTACCTAGCAAAATAAGAAAAAGAAGTGAAGAACGAATAAAATTTGGATGGACTATTTTCTTATGTACCAACAAACAAAATGGAGCACCAGCGACAAAAAAGAAACCGAAGGAGGAATAAATTTGGGTGACCTAATCAGTTTGTAATAAGCAGAATCAGCATTCTATACTTTTTTTCTGCCATTCATTGGGGTTGTCCTATTTCCTTTTGTACCAACGAGAACCATTTTTAACAGACAGAATTTGTACCAAACAGAAAAGAGGAGCTACACGATTAAACAAAGCACTCAATTTTTAACTAGCTCAGAATTTATGTGCCTTTTGTAACGAAGAAACAAATTTGAAGGAGGTTCATTTTAACTAATCCTTCGGCTAGTAGATCAATTAGTACATAGTAAAAAAAAATAAAACAATGTGGTATTATTGCGACTTTCATTTTCGAATACATACGAATTAGGCCACTATGGCAAAAAATTCTACTCTCTCCTTATGCTTTAGAAACCCGCTAGTAGGGCGTCGATTCAGTAATCCATATTGGAGTATACCTTTTATACAACAAACAAGTCTACGGTCTTCGGCACGCATTTTAGACCAAGGGCAGCAAGACACTATATTAAATAACACTTCTGCTGGATAGAAATTCGATTCTCTCGATCTTCTGCTTTACTTGGAAATTATCCACATCTTAGAATTTATCAGGTTACATCTAGTAAAAGAAAACGAACAGGTAATTTTGAGACAGTTCCATATGGGTAAATACAGTATTAGTAGAAACGATAGTTTTTAATTAAGTAGAGATAAGGAGAGAGTGAAAAAAAATGGAAAATTAAATTTTAAATCATTATTATTATTATTTTAGAGGTCAAAAGGAAGAATAAATGAATTTGAGTGGCATATGTACGGAATTTAGTTTTGTACCGGGCAAAAAAATTGAATGGAATATTTTATTTTGTATCAGCTGGGAATTTAGTGTTGTACCATTGTATCAATTTAAGTATTTTGTACTATTTAGTACCACCGAGAAGGTGTAGAATATTTAGTTTTGTTGGCTTCTTTATTTTGTATTAACGACTAAAACCTTTAACACATACTTGGTTGTGTGCATTACAATGGCCGAAGTTTTTCATTTCCCTGTGGTACAACGTAATGGTCGCCCGCTTATTCTAGGTCTACAGTTAGATATTTTCGATTGGATAATGGTATAAAGCCACGTTTTGTTGAGCACAATGCCCACTATAACGATGTGGTAGACAATTATTTGATGGATAGATATTTGTTTAATAGTCGCTATAACAAATGGTATATGGTAGAATTTGTTAAGCATTTATCGCAGGTAGATATTAAGATAGACTTTTTGTCGTTGGTTACTCGTTTAACTGCACACAGTTCTCTTTTCCAATCAGCTACCTTTTTCGCCATGAAAACTAAGGGTAATAGTTATACTGTGACAGCTTTCTTTCGCTATGGGGGAACGCAGGACACTTTGGATGAGTTATTAAAGTTTTGGAATCATGTGTGCGAGTTCAGGCCAAGTATCCAGATTGCGGATTTACTTGGTTGCTTTACACGATGTGGTAAAACTGGACTTTTTGCGGTATCTCCTGATACCTATCTGTTGGACCTCGCGGTATTTGGAGACTTGGTGAAAAAGAATAACAAATGGTTTTTCTCACAATAAAGCTATACATACAGAATTATCCATTATGGCAAAAAAAAATACTACTTTCTCCTTATGCTTAGTTGGAGTAGACTTCGATACATTGTGTAAGAATTTCCAAATAATAGCGGTATTGCACTGTACTTATAATAGTCTGTAATAGTGCAGTTTATTGTAGTCTACTAGCAATAATTATCTCTAAGAGAGTTATTAGGTAAAGATAACCATTACACCGTCATTCTGCGAACACATTTATACGATCCAATTTCTCAGATTTAAACAAAGAAAAACCATATTCTGCCACTCAAACAAACGAAGGAATAAGCTCAGAATTTCTATACCTTTTTGTGTTATTCAAGTAAACGAAGGAATAAATTTGTGTGACTTATACCATTATAACACGCTCACTATTTTTATACCATTCTGTATTACTCTATTTCATTTTTGTAACAACCAGAAGAAAACAGCTCAGCATTTTATACCTTTGTGGTGTTACATTTTGTATATTTTTGTGTCATCCAGAGAACAATTTAAATTGCCTCTCCCGTCACTATATGGGTATTGACGTGTGTTTAGCGAATTAGGTTTACAAAATACTAACGGCGACGCTAAAGTCCAAAGTTTCCCGGTCACTAACTAAATATTTGAGCATGAGATTTAACAAACCGGAGTTGCGTAATAATTGTGTAGAACAGACTACATAGCAATTAGCGTAATATCATGCATGGCCATTTTTGATCACCGCAGAAGAAGAGATTATTTCAAAGTAAGAAAAGTTTTCAAAGTTCCATGTTGCTGCAGATATTTAAACAACGTTATGAATGGGTTACCTAACAGGTGTATTGCCTATTGCTCAACGATTCAATTATTTTTAAACTTTCTTTCCTTGTCTAAGTCCAAAAAGACAAATATATATTTTTGCATTTATGTATTTTATTATAATGGAAAATAAGATTATGGAGTATATTTGGAAATAATAGAACATACATCATGACGTTAAATTAACGAATTATTTTGCATTGCCTTGAAACATATTATTAAACACGGAGAATGCATAGAATGCTTTTATTGTAGGTATATAAGTAGATGTGTCACACTTGATTTGTTTTTGCTGAAGAGCAGAAAAATGACTAGCATGGAAATTGTTTATGTTTCTCCTAGAGAAAAAGAAATTCAGCGTGAAAACGAAAAACCTATACTGTTAATTCACCCGTCTGACCCCGATTTGCCAGATGAATTACGTGATAAAGTGAGAATCATATATCCAACACAGGAAATAGAAGACGTGTATTATTTTAGACGCTATAATAGATATAATGATGAAATACTCCCGGAAAGTGATGATGAGAGTGTTTCAAATATTACCTGTTTTGAACTGGAAGCTAACGAGTGCGGATGTACTAGTGAAAGTATTAGTCATACATGTGTTATACAATTATTTAATGAGTATACACCAAATTCAGTATTATTATGTGAAGCATGTTCTAAACATAATGAGAATGAAAAAGATCACAACTGTTTGCTGCAGTATGATTACGAATTATTGCAAAAGGTGTGGACGATCTTAATTAAACGTGAAATGAGAGAGAAAATCTATAAACTCTATTTAAAGAAGCATTTTAAAGGTTGCAATATTAAGAACACTTATACTTTGGAGAAAAAATTTAATCTGGTATATGAATACATTACAGAGTGTGATTATTATATCAACAAAATAGTAGAAATGTTTTTAGAAAAAGATAAACAATTATTTAATTCTGTAAATGAATACTGAGCCCACTGTAGCATATACATTTGATTGTGAATGAATAGAAGAACTTGAACTGATAAATGGATCAATTTGTAGTATTGTAAAATTAAGAATTTAATAGATTACAAACATTGGACTCTGGCAGCTGATTTGTCAGGGAGAGGCAATTTAAATTGTTCTCTGGATGACCCAAACATATACAAAATGTAACTCCACAAAGGTATAAAATTCTGAGCTGTTTTCTTCTGATTGTTACAAAAATGAAATAGAATAATACAAAATGGTATAAAAAATAGTGAGCTTGTTATAATGGTCCTTCTTCCCTTTTTGTGGGTGGTACAAAACTAAAAGTGAATAGGTTTATTTGAATAGCACAAAAAGGTATAGAAATTCTGAGCTTATTCCTTCGTTTGTTTGAGTGGCAGAATATGGTATTATAAATGTGTTCGCAGAATGACGGTGTAATTGTTACCTTTACCTAATAACTCTCTTAGAGATAATTATTGCTAGTAGACTACAATAAACTGCACTATTACAGACTATTATAAGTACAGTGCAATACCGCTATTATTTGGAAATTCTTACACAATGTATCGAAGTCTACTCCAACTAAGCATAAGGAGAAAGTAGTATTTTTTTTGCCATAATGGATAATTCTGTATGTATGGCTTTATTGTGAGAAAAACCATTTGTTATTCTTTTTCACCAAGTCTCCAAATACCGCGAGGTCCAACAGATAGGTATCAGGAGATACCGCAAAAAGTCCAGTTTTACCACATCGTGTAAAGCAACCAAGTAAATCCGCAATCTGGATACTTGGCCTGAACTCGCACACATGATTCCAAAACTTCGCACACAAGACAGTAGACTTGTTTGTTGTATAAAAGGTGTACTCCAATATGGATTACTGAATCGACGCCCTACTAGTGGGTTTCTAAAGCATAAGGAGAGAGTAGAATTTTTTGCCATAGTGGCCTAATTCGTATGTATTCGAAAATGAAAGTCGCAATAATGCCATATTGTTTTATTTTTTTACTATGTACTAATTGATCTACTCGTAGCAGGATTGGTTAAAATGAACCTCCTTCAAATTTGTTTCTTCGTTACAAAAGGCACATAAATTCTGAGCTAGTTAAAAATTGATTGCTTTGTTTAATCGTGTAGCTCCTCTTTTCTGTTTGGTACAAATTCTGTCTGTTAAAAATGGTTCTCGTTGGTACAAAAGGAAATAGGACAACCCCAATGAATGGCAGAAAAAAAGTATAGAATGCTGATTCTGCTTATTACAAACTGATTAGGTCACCCAAATTTATTCCTCCTTCGGTTTCTTTTTTGTCGCTGGTGCTCCATTTTGTTTGTTGGTACATAAGAAAATAGTCCATCCAAATTTTATTCGTTCTTCACTTCTTTTTCTTATTTTGCTAGGTACAAAACTAGATATTCTACCCAAATTTATTCCTTCACTTTTCCCAGTTGGTACATAAGGAAATAATCCAATCAAATTTTTCTGGTTCGAACAAAACTAAACACTCCATCCAAATTTGAGTTAGTTAGAAAATAGTCCTTCTTGCTACAAAATTGGAAACCTCGCTCAAGAGACCTTCGTTTGTTTAAATAGTACACTTTTGAGCCGGTTAAATTTATCCGTTTGTTTATTTAAAATAGGAGGGTATTTCTCATTGGTGCAAAATTGAATAGGTCACTCAAATTCACCCCTTCGTTTGTTTAAATATTAGAACATGGTCTAGAAAAAAATGGCATTTATCATTGGTACAATATTCCTTCGTTTATTTCTGAGGTAGTTGAAATGGCATTTCTCGTCGTTAGAAAATTGAGTATGTTCCCTTTTATTTATTTAAATTCTCAGCTAGCTAAAATGGCATATCTTTGCTTTCTTTTTCGTTAGTCTATCCAAATTTTGAATAACCCAAACAGGTACAGAAATCCTAAGCTAGTTGCAAATGAGATTTCTCGTTGGTACAAAATTCAATAGGGCACTCAAATTTATTCCTCCTTCACATTTTCTCCTTGATACAAAAATTTTCCGACGCTCAATCTACGAGTTATTCTGGTTTAAATATTTGACCTTTTTGGGGCATGTAGTTGCTGGTAACCAATTACTAAATGTGGAAACACCACCTCAATATGTTGCTTCGTTTACTAGTCTGATTTTTGACCTCCGTGGTAAGTACCTTTAGGACATGTAGTAGTTGGTGGCCGATTACTAAATGTGGAAACAGCACCTGAGTATGTGGATCCATTTTCGAGTTTTGACCTTTGACCTCGATGGTCATTATTTTGGGGCATGTAGTACCTGATGACCAATTACTAGATTTGGAAACAACATCTCAATATGGGGGTTCGTTTTCGAGTTATTAGGTTTAAGTATGTTGACCTTTGACCTCGATGATCATTATTTTGGAACTTGTAGTACCTGATAACCAATTACTAAACGTGGAAACACGACCTCAATATGTGGCTCAGTTTTCGTGTTATTAGGTTTTAAGTAGGTTGACCTTTGACCTCGATGGTCAATGTTTTGGATCTTGTAGTACCTGATGACCAATTACCAGACTTGGAAACACCATCTCAATATGTGGCCCCGTTTTCGTGTTATTAGGTTTTAAGTAGGTTGACCTTTGACCTCGATGGTCAATGTTTTGGATCTTGTAGTACCTGATGACCAATTACTAAACGTGGAAACACCATCTCAATATGTGGCTCCGTGTTCGAGTTATTAGGTTTTAAGTATTTTGACCTTTGACCTCGATGATCATTATTTTTAACATGTAGTACCTGATGACCAATTACTAGATGTGGAAACACCACTTCGATATTTGGCTCAGTTTTCGTGTTATTAGGTTTTAAGTATGTTGACCTTTGACCTCGACGATCATGATTTTGGAACTTGTAGTACCTGATGACCAATTACTAAATGTGGAAACAACATTTCAATATGTGGATCCATTTAAGAGTTATTATTTTTTAAGTATGTTGACCTTTGACCTCGATGGCCACTATTTTGGGACTTGTGGTACCTGATGACCTATTACTCAATGTGGAAACAGCATCTCAATATGTGGATCCGTTTTCGAGTTATTAGGTTTTAAGTAGGTTGACCTTTGACCTCGATGATCATGATTTTGGAACGTGTAGTACCTGATGACCAATTAGTAAATGGGGAAACACCACTTCGATATTTGGCTCCATTTTCGAGTTATTAGGTTTTAAGTATGCTGACCTTTGACCTCGATGATCATTATTTTGGGACTTGTGGTACCTGATGACCTATTACTCAATGTGGAAACACCACTTCGATATTTGGCTCAGTTTTCGTGTTATTAGGTTTTAAGTATGTTGACCTTTGACCTCGATGGTCATGATTTTGGAACTTGTAGTACCTGATGACCAATTACTAAATGTGGAAACAACATTTCAATATGTGGATCCATTTAAGAGTTATTAGGTTTTAAGTATGTTGACCTTTGACCTCGATGGCCACTATTTTGGGACTTGTGGTACCTGATGACCTATTACTCAATGTGGAAACAGCATCTCAATATGTGGCTCAGTTTTCGTGTTATTAGGTTTTAAGTATGTTGACCTTTGACCTCGATGGTCATTATTTTGGAACTTGTGGTAGTTGATGACCAATTACTAGATTTGGAAACAGCATCTCAATATGTGGATCCATTTAAGAGTTATTAGGTTTTAAGTATGTTGACCTTTGACCTCGAAAGTCGGTACGTCATGTACTAGTTGATGACCAATTACTAGATTTGGAAACACCATCTCAATATGCGGATCCGTTTTTGAGTTATTAGGTTTTAAGTGTCATAGAAAGGGCGTATCCCACATAAACTATAAGACCCAGGTAAAAGTAGGTGTGGTATTGGTAATCAGCATGTCCGAAAACCCCCATATGCCGAGTTCATCCAAATTGGATAAAATTGTCATAGAAAGGGCGTATGCCACAAAAACTATAGGACCCGGTTAAAAATAAGTATGATATTCGTACTCAGCATGGTCGAAAACCCCCATATGCCGAGTTTCATCCAAATCGGTTAAAATTATTATAGAAAGGGCGTATCCCACATAAACTATAAGACCCTGGTAGAAATAGGTGTGGTATTCTTTACCAGCATGGTCGAATCGGAAATGTAAATGTTTCTGCGCATGCGTGTTATTTGTACTAAATCGGATTTGGTATACGCAACCAAGTGTGGGAGTATACTATGTTATTTAGGTGATGAAAAATAGGTCATAGTCTTTTATGACCTGCTTGTTGCACGTAGTCTGCTCTATTGAACAGGGACCAGCACTGCAACTGGGACAGTCTGTAGTCTAGTGTAATTTTTCTGCGCATGAGTGCAATGTGTAATTAATTGGAAATTTAATTTTACTGCGCATAAGCAATCAAGTGTGTGTGTGTGGTTGTTATTTTTTATTCTCTGCTCTATTATGTTGCTATAAGTGCTCGTAAAAGAGAACGGGGGTGTTATGTCTTATTTTATGTTTCTGCGCATAGACGTAGTCTGCTCCTAAACTGGAACAATCTGCTCCTGAACTGGAAAAATCTGCAGTCTGCTCTATTATGTTGCTATAAAGTGCTCGTAAAAGAGAACGGAGGTGTTATGTCTTATTTTATGTTTCTGCGCATATGCGCAGTAGGTCAAAAAATTGGTCTCAAAATGGAGGGCGAATACTCTTCCATTATTCTCTGCTATGTTGAAAAAAAGTGCTCATAAAAGGGAACGAATACACCCCTGCTATGCTATATGTGCTATGTTAAATAGGCGGATGAAGAATGTGATATCTGCTCTGCTATGTGTTCGTAGTCTCTGTGTAATATCTGCTATGTTCAAAGTGGTCATAAAAGGGGACGAATACATCCCCTGCTATGCTATACGTGCTATGTTAAATAGGTGGATGGAGAATGTGATATCTGCTCTGGTATGTGTTCGTAAAGCGCTCATAAAAGGGAACGCATCTTATGTGGGATGTGGCAGGTGCGGTGTTCCGGCGTCGACCGATCTGCGCAGACCGTGCGCGTGGTCGGCCAATCAGCGTTAAGGGGGCGAGGTCCGACGCCAGCCAATCGGCGTGAACGGGGCGGGGTCCGGTACCGGCCAATCGGAGGTCGTAAAAGAGCGTGACCAATCAGCGTCAGGGGGCGTGGCCGGTGTCAGCCAATCAGCGTCAAGGGGCGTGGCCTGCACCGACCAATCAGCGTCAAGGGGGCGTGGCCAGCCAATCAGCGTCAGGGGGCGTGGCCGGGTCACGTGACCTGCGCCAGCCAATCAGCGTCCAGGGTTTGCGCATGCGCAGTAGGAAAAAAAACTCGCCCAAGTGTCCCCACCCTACTGATGACTGCTCTCAGTTTGAGGTTGACCTTCCAACGATCAACAACACCATCAATCCTACAAAGAGACGTAAATTATCACATAAGAAGAAGAAGAAATCATTGGCATCGTCACCAGATATTTTTGATTAATTCAACGATGGCTTTCTTACATCATCAATCCTGTGAATGTGTAAAAAGTGAATTGGACATTTTTTCAACGTTGCCCACGCAAACCAGTGTTCTGGACAATCGTATTATAGGCTACAAACCAATTAGTTCAATAGCTGAAAATTCACCAATAGAATTTGTAGTGAGTGGTAGCAGTGATGAATATATTGATTTGCCACAAACCTTATTGTACATCCAAGCACAAATTGTGAAACCAGATGGTTCCTCCTTCATCAATACGGATAAAGCAATTGCACCTGTCAATGATTTTCTAAATGCTATGTTTAGTGAAGTACAAATCTACTTGAACAATAAACTGATTTCATTTCCGTCACATAAACATCCATATCGTTCGTACATGGAAAAACTGCTCAATTATAGTGATGGAGCTAAAAATACACATTTACAAACAGCAATGTGGTTTCAAGATACGGCTGGTCATATGAACGCAACCACAAGTGAGAACAAAGGATTTCAACAACGCTATGAACTGACAAAACAAAGTATGAAATTCGATATGATTGGACATCTTCATTGTGACATTTTTAATCAAGATAAATTTTTAATTCATGGAGTGGAATTACGTGTGAAACTTATTCCTGCAAAACCAAACTTTTGTCTCATGGCCGGTGAAAGTGGTGTCAGTGCAAAAATCAATATTCTAGATGCATCGTTGCAGGTGAAAAAAGTCAACATTAGCCCTAGTGTTAAATTGGCACACAATAAAATTTTACAATCTACACCGGCAAAGTATCCTCTGACAAGGGTTCAAATGAAATCATTTACCATCCCGAAGGATATACAATCCAAAACTATTGATAACCTGTTTATGGGAACATTGCCAAATCGTATTATTGTAGGATTTACATCGAATGAAGCATCCAGTGGAACTATTACCACCAATCCATTTGAATTTCAACATCTAAACATTAATTTCTTTACACTGTACGTGGATGGAAAAGCTGTACCTTCAAAACCATTGCAACCCAACTTTGAAGAAAATCTCTACATTTCATCGTACCACACATTGTTCTCAGGCTCTGGCATACATTTTACCAATACTGGAAATACAATTTCAAGAGCCGACTACAAGAATGGATATACACTGTTTGTATTTGACCTAACTCCCGATTCTTCTGCTGGAGATTGTCACTATTGGAATTTACAACGACATGGAGCCATCCGATTGGAAGTTCATTTCCAAGAGAAATTAGCAGCACCTGCAAACTGTATTGTGTATGGAGAGTTTTCCTCACTCCTAGAGATCGACCACCAGCGCAACATTATCCTGGACTTTTAAATTACAAGGTACGTATACGTTATGTATCATTTCCATTCACGATGTTGAATACATTACAATTAGCTAGTGCTTTACACGGTAGTCCGTTGTTCAGAAATCATTTTACCGGGGTATTTGCAAGCGATGAGTTGCCCTCACGGATTTCTCTTCCTCTGGCAATGATTGTAAATACAGATCCATCCACAAAACTAGGAAGTCATTGGATTGCAATTTATATTGATCATCGCGGTGTTGGAGAATATTTTGACAGCTATGGCCTTCCTCCTTATGTACCACAACATGTTGCATTCTTAAAACTTCATTGTATGTACTATAAATATAATAATAGCCAAATGCAAAGTCTTGGTTCATCCGTATGTGGCTATTATGCTTATTTTTATTTGTGCTGTAAAGCCCAAGGAAAATCTCTGCGTGAAATTCAATACTTGTTCACAACAGTACCCACGGTTAATGATCGTAGACTGCTGCAATATACCTTCCAGGTAATTTTATCATATTTATCATTGCAAATGTATTGTTTAATCATCATCTATTTCTATACTAATCATCTTTTTCCTCGTTCTTTTTTACAGAATTCACAATACGAAGCTTTGCAAACGGGTGCTATGCTGCAAAACATGGAAACAAATCATTACAATCAAGAAGAGGAGGCGGTCTAATGAAGAAACCCAGCTCAATATACAAACATTGTCAATAAGAAAGAAAAAGAAGAAACCAGAAATATGAATAAAATACAATTTATACTTATTTATGTGTTTTTATTGTTCATTCCACATACAACGTTATCAGATTCTCCTAAAGAACTGTGCGATATAAGACGAGAACCCTGGACAAAGTTTCCACCTAATTCCTAGAGAACATTGACCAGGGACCTCGTCGCGCATCAAAAACCAAATCATTGATCACGTGACCGTACTACACCCGAAGGGTACTACCAAATTGAAAGGAGATACCGTCCATACCTTATCAAAGAGGATACATTGAGTCAGTAACCGAACACATGGTTGTACTTAAAAATTTGAAAATAGGACCACCGAAACATATTGAGGTCCTGTACTATGCTTCAATTGGACAATTTCAGTGGACCCCCATTGCCAAAATTTAAGAAGGGTGCAACAATATACCCATGTCTTATGATAGGATATGGACCCCTTGTAATCATAGGATCTCATCAAAGGGGATAAAATGGACCAAAAAACAAACACGTGGTACAACGTTTATATTTTGGCAATTTTTGTACCCCTAAAAGGGAACGATGTAGACCATCCAAATTTATCATGATACATATTGAGGACCTGTACTATAATACCAAATGTTTAAATTGGGCAATTTCCAAAATTTAAGGGGTGGGCCAAGGTACCCCTCCTGGGGGTGCACAAATGTACCTATGTCTTATGATAGGGAATAGACCCCTATACATAACCATATAAGGTAATAGGACTTCATCCAAGGAAATAAATTGGGCCAAAATACCAAACACGTGGTTATACTAAAATTTTGGCAAATTTGTACCCCTAGAAGGGAACAAGGTGGACCACCCAAATTTATCATAATACATGTTAGGGTGCAGTACTATAATACCAAATGTTTAAATTGGTCAATTTCCAAAATTTAAGGGGTGGGCCAAGGTGCCCCTCCCAAATTTTTCAAGGGGTGCACAAATATACCCACATCTTATAAAAGGGAATGGACCCCTATACATGACCATATAACCATATAAGGTAATAACACCTCATCAAAGGGGATAAATTGAGCCAAAAACCAAACACGTGGTATAACGTATTGCTTACGTTTATAGTTTTGGCAATTTTGTACCCCTAGAAGGGAATGAGGTGGACCACCCAAATTTATCATAATAGATATTAGGGTCCTATACTATAATACCCAATGTTTAAATTGGGCAATTTCCAAAATTGAAGGGGTGGGCCAAGGTACCCCTCCCAAAAATTTCAAGGGGTGCATTAATATACCCATATGCTATGAAAGGGAATGGACCCCTGTATACGCCCATATAACCATATAGGGTAATAACACCTCATCAAAGGGGATAAATTAGGTCAAAAACCCCCGAAATTTGACTTTTTGGCAATTTTTTACCCATAAAAGGGAACGACATAGACACCCAATACTGTTAGAGGTACATACTGTGGTCCTAGGCTACCATACCAAATTTTTAGATTTGGCAATTTCCAAAATTTAAGGGGGTAGTCCTAGGTACCCCTGCCAAAATTTAGGGGGTGGGCCAAGGTACCCCTGCCAAAATTTAGAGGGGGTGGTCCTAGGTACCCCTAGGTCATTGACCCCGGGCCAAGGTCATTGACCTTTGAGCTATGACGTCACAAAGGTCGGGGTCAAAGTCCAAAGTGAGACCAAGTGGGGCGATTACTACTAACAGCTTATTTCATGTTGTTTAAATTGCTTTTTTTATTTTTATTTTTCTTATTTATTTTATTTTATTATTTTTTTAGGAGTAATACATTTCCAGCTCCGGATATTTTCGTCCACACAATCTTCGTTAATCCGAAGTTTTTAAAATTATTTCTTCCACGTACAAGATATACTCATATTGACATTATCAAGTGGTGTTGTATTGGCTGTGAATACTGTGATTTTTCAACAGAATTTCGTGGATGTAACCTCCGTGGTTTTCTAATCGAGCAGTTGGGAAATGTTTTGAAGTATCTTCTTCAATTTGGAACATGCGGTGTTCGCAAATACATTGCGAAGGCAGAAAGGGATTTGTGTATTCAGAAATCTAAGTGGAAGGATATCCATGTAATATTAGGTATGATTTCTGTCCTTAAAATAATATTTAATTCTTTAGTGTGTAACTTGAATATGGTATCTCTATATGCTGTTCTTTTTCTTATTTTTATTATTTACTTCTTTAACAAAATTCAAACTGAATTACATAATTTGAGTTCGAATATGCCATAGTTGAGTGTAAGTAACTTTTCTTAACTTCTTTAATATTCATTTATGTACGATATAAATATGATCTTTCAATAGTAGGGATATTTTCAGGTTCAAAAGTTAAACTAAGGAAAAATATTCTGAATGAGAACCTTAAATCGCTTCCTCTTAGATATGTTGTCATCTGAAATTGAAATAAATTATAATCCTGAACGAACTAAATGATGCACATAAAGCGAAAAAGTGCGTGATTGGACGAGAAATCGAAACAAGAATCTTCGACGTACCATGCCGATGCGTTAACCACTACGCTACCCAGTCCACTCTCAGAAGAGCCATACACTCTCTCACTCTTGAAATCAGTATTCTTTTACTCAAACCATATGGCTTATACCACAGTTCTAATTGGACAATCCGTTCTCCATATTCAGAACACCTCTAACGGTTGTATTATCATTATATTAACGAAAGGAAAAAAACAGTCGGTTTTTAACACACTTATTTCTCTGTAGGTACAAACTCAATGCTACACAAATAGCGAAACAATGCATGGCTAAACCGCGACTCGAACCCAGAATCCTCGGTGTACCTTGCCGATGCATTAACCACTACGCTACCCAGCCTGCTCCCAGAAAGTCATACACATTCACACTTGAAATAGGTGTTCTTTCACTCAAACCACATTAAGAGAACACCGATTTTTGTTCTGCGTATATCATTTGTTACATATTTGTTTCAGTGACACAGCACCACGCAATTTTCAGATTGCTGAACCATTTATACCTAACCGGAACCGCAGAATTTGAATTTAATTTAATTTAATTCTAATTCTGAATTCAATTTAAGTTCATTAAGCAACTTTGACTCACGCCTGACGGACGATGAAAGAAGAAATTGGTGGAATGAGGGAGTGAGAACCGTGAGAAAACTCACGCACATTGTGTTTGTCCACCAGAAAGTCCACATGGTATGAGCAGGGATCAAATCAACATCCCATAGCACCAAAAGTGAACTCTTATCATTAAGCCACTACGGCCGTACACAGGAATCGTCTATCTTATCGTTACTGATAGAATTTTGAATTTATTTATGACCTTACTAGTCTTATTGACTAGTAGGAAACAATAATACCTAACCAGACCAGGACTCGAAATGTGTCCTTGTGGTACTAAGTTAGTAAGCGGCTGCTTTAATGAGCTATTCTTACAACCAAAAACATATGTCCAAGATTTGTCTTTTTAAAACGCCATCAGATTGAGTCACGCTAAATGAACCATTTTACTATACATCAATCATTTTAGATAAGGAAAATCAGAATGATTTAGATTTATAATAATGAAACAAATTTACTGGTTTCATAAGGAATGATATTGATTTCTGTCTATTGATTTCGTTACAGAACAAGCCTGTCGATGCTTCTTCTGTATTTAAATACAGAATGTATATTTTGTGCATGTAAAGCCAATATAACAATCCAATTCGTTAAAACAACTGTTCTTATGTATGAAAATTCATTTATGAAAACTATTTTTATTAATATCGTATTTCTTAACGCCATTTTAAGATTCCTTTGGCGAATGTTGACTAAATTGTTTCCCACAAGGGGAGTGTCGTGCAAGTAACCAGTCACATGCCAATTACTAGTTGTTACTTGTTTCTTGCTGCTCACAGCTCAGTGCATTGATGATCATTGACAGATGCTCAGCTGAATTACTTTATGGGAATTGGAGGGCTATACTGCAAATGCAGCTGGTAGCGAATAAATATCGCGGCGTTTGCATCCAGGCAAGGGATTCGGTAGTATGGTACTGGTAACGCGATCTCCTGGTCGTCCTCGTGTGTCTACCGAGGCGGAAAATTTGAGATTAGTAAACGAAGCATGGTTGACCCAGTAAAGATGTCTAGACAGCTAAGGAAAGCTTTCCACTTTCTTAGTACTATGCAGACAACGCTCCGAAACCTTCGTCGTGCTGGGTTATGTGGCCATGTTGCTACCGTGAAGGAAAAACTCTCAGACGAACACAAAATTTACCGTCTTGCATTTGCAAATGGTAAATGTCATGTATCTGTTTCATGTTAGGGTAGGACTTCCAGTCACATTGCGTGACAGCTTCACAGAATTGGAGGGCACGTGGATAATGGTCATTACAATGGTCATTATAATGATACATTACACATTATAAGTAACATCACGATGCCATGAGTACGAGTAATTTACCCACATGGCCATTCAGTCCCAGCAATACCAGTCCCCAATACTTTCCATGTGGTTCAGGAGTGGTTCGCAAGGCAATCTGAGAATGATTTAATTAACTGTCGCATCGTGGAGCAGACCTCAATCCCGGAAAAATATGTAGGTAGAAGTGAAATGTACCCTAAAGGATAGTTAACCTGAGGCAGATCCATCAAGAACTCTGGATGACCTGTAACGTTCTGTTTCCTTAGCATTGCTTAGGTGGGGGAAGGAGATAAATTTGTCGGCCATCTAATAGATTCCATGGCCAGAAGAATGGAATGTGTAATACATGTAAAAGGGTCTCGGACACAACATTAGTGCCCCCACCCTAACTCCCAAAATAGCCCTTTTTAGGGCTACCTAAACTTTTTTCAAAATATTTCTTGTACCAGCCACTCCTTGTATCATATTTTTTCTACATTATACTAATAAAGAAAAAGTTTTCAGGATTTGAACTCAAGACCTTACGTTCGGTAATCCCGTGCTTTACCAGTGAGCTAACATCAACATACTGTTACGACTTGCTTTTTGCAATTCAAAAGATTAAACCCTTTATTTAAGTGTATTCATCATCATACAATTTCTGCCATTATTGGCAGGTCACTTTCTCCAACTGAGAAGCTTCCGTGCTACACGGTCTTCCGCTAACCTCTTCGCCTTCATGTACGATTTATCTGTTTTGATATCGTTTATTAATTGTGGTATCCTCTGCCCCCTCCTTCTCTTTCCTGCCACCATACCCTCTAGCACATCCCTCATGATACAGTTCCGTTTTAGCCAATGCCCTAATTAGTTTCTCTTCTTCTTCTTCTTAATAATATCTAAAATTGTTATTTTCTCCCCCACTATTTCTAATACCCTGTCATTTGTTTTCCGCTCGACCCAGCTAAATTTCTCCATTCTTCTCCACACCCTATTTCGAAAGTTTCCAGTTGTTTTTCATGATTTTTGCATAATGTTCGTGTTTCTGACCAATATAGAACAATACTCTACATGAAGCATTTTATGAGTCTTTTTTCCAACTTTTTATTCAAAGTTCCACAAAATAGTACTTTCTTCCTCTTAAAGGCTTCTTTTGCTATTCCCATCCTTGCTTTTATTTCACGTTCACACTTTATATCATTACTAATAATACTACCCAGGTATCGAAAACTAGTCACCTGTTCTATTTTCTCTCCTCCTACTTCTATATTTGACACCGACCTCTTCGTTCCAATCATATTATGGCTTTTGTCTTTCTAATTTTTATTTTCATCCCATCTTCTTCAAGGTTCTTCCTCAAGTTTTCTAATATCTTATGATTTTCTCTTCAGAATTCGAAGAAAATTTTTTGCTTCATGAGATATGGGACCAATAGCTCTATAATCCTCACATGTCTTTGGATTCGACTTCTTAGCCATCGGTATCATGATCGTATTCAAGAAGTCTTTTGACCACTCTCTTTTTCGTATATTTCAGTGCACAATCGGAACAATTCTTTCTTGCGCTTGTCTTCTATATTCCTAATGAATTCGATTTGTATATTATCTTTCCCGGTTACCTTTCCATTCCTAATCTCAGATATCAAACTCATCCCGAAGAATACTAAACACTTTATCATCCTCGCCTACTTCATTTTCTAGTTAATATCTACGTCACATGGTCTATTCAGACTCCCGTATAAGTCCTGAACATATTCTTTCCATCTTCCCAATACTTCACTTCTCTCGCTGATTACCTTCCGACTCTTATTTTCTATTGTCATCGTAATAACACCTTGTTTTCGCCAAAGATCTATAGATTTCACCTCCTTGTACCTTCCTCGTATTTACAAACTCTTTCTAATTCTTCTATTCTCGCAGTTTCTTTCGTAAAACTCTTCCCTTGGTCTGTCTGTTTCCCTTCGCAACTCGTTTAATTTCCTGTACATCTTTCTACCCTATTCTATATAAACCTGTTTCCACGTCTTCCGTTCCCTCATTTTCTGACTTTGCCCAAGGACTGCCGCTATCTTCTGATAAACTTTAGGTACAAATTTGTTGTTGCTGTTTTAAATAGAGATCTCTAGATAGTTCAGTTAACCTCCTTTTTCTTCCTCTTCTGTAAATTTTGTTCCAGGATTTATGATGTTTAATTTCTATAACAAGAACTCTTAATTGTTTTTATTCCATACATGAAAACCGAATCCGTAACGAATCTATAAGAACTCGTGTTTTTTAAAACTCGTCTGTTTCGAACGAAATAGTGTTCACCAGCGTCGAACACCATTTTCCGAATGCCATTGGAGGCACTAACGTTAACATTATGACCAATTTAACTCTGTATATGTATGTATGCGCACGCGCATGATGTACATGCGTGTGTATAGAGGTTATATGACGGACTAAAAAAGTATATATATATATATTGTGGCTAAAATTTCGACCCAACTTTTTGCGATGTTTTTGCAAACATCCTGCACATCCACAAGTTTTCATCTACATACGTTTCAAAAATTTACGAATCCTTTGGAATAACTCTATTTCTTAAAAATTTAGAAAGAACACAGATATTAAGAAATGTCTGGCTCCCTTCCGTTTCAGACATTCCTCTCAACCCTTACGACCAAGTATGACATGATAAGATTCTTTTTTTCATCTCTTTTAAAATGGCTTCTCTGTTTTACTATGAATCATCTCGCCACGTACAACCGTTGGTGCGACCTCCTGACCATAACACTTGGTTTAGTCCGTTCCCTATATGTCGCTATTACCATATCTGATACCAATGTTACCAATCTCTCTTAGAGTATTACCCCTAGTATTAAATAAGAATCTATATTTAACGCTGACTCAATACGTTTGAACAGCTGCAGAGTTTGACCTTTGTACTGAACACTGGTGGTGACTATGCGTCATCCCATCTGGTGTAATGTTCTACAATATCAACTGGTTGTAGTTGGAACCCATGTGTGTATTTTTTTATTTTTACCATGTGTTATCTTCGTGAGGGTGTGAGCATTGGAAATCTCAAAATCACTTAGTTGATGCGAGCCTATCCTGCGTCTTATGATATCATCCACAACCAATCAGATGTCACCAAGTAGCCCAAACTATGACCTCATCGGTAGGCAACCAAATTTTACAGAATCATCCCTAACAATTGCACTATCTGATGCGATACCAACACACCTAAATTCAATCCACATAAAATCTCGGATCTGAGATCTCTCGGAGGTCATTACCAGCGACGTCCGCGATGTGCACGTAACTCGTGCTTTAGCCAGAGGCAGGACTCTGCAATTCTTCCAGGGTTAAGATACTTGTATTTTACTTAGATAAGACGTCGAACTTATGCCTCTGGCGAGGCATGTACTTACAATGGTGTGTTTGTTAATTCCTGGACATCTTTGGCCTTGTTTAGTTAATTACGTGAACTGTGAATTGTTTTGTGCCAACTCTATAAGTGTGAAGTTGCAGCTACCATGTCCACATCTTACAAGTGGGACTTATATTTCCGTTTGGGCCGTAAGTACTGAATCGCCTATGGTCCACTCAGAGGGCCGTTTTCTTTTGTCAACTGTCGCTCTAAGCATTTTTTGAATTATTTCGCAAATTAAGTGATTTATCTCCGCACCGATTCTTTGTGCGCATCTAACAACGTTCACTATGTCGACTTTGATTTCTACCAGAATACCACACCTACATCTAAATTATTCGATCTTTGGAAACCTGTGAACTCTGATCTTATCTTGGGACTTACCAGTAGGTCTTAAACACTCCTGTAATTACGGTCTGTAAAGAAATTGAACTCTTCAATAAATCTTACTGCAACACATTCGCTTTGTTGTTAATCTCGTCATTGCTCGTACAGACCGGTATAAAAATCCCAAACCTTATCGTAAGCATGTATTAGGTAACGCCTCCACCTTGGACCACACGCTGTGAATGAAGTGATAAGCCGCCTTCCGGTGGGCCGTCTTGAGAGTGATTTCTGCAAACTGTCTAGTGTTTCAGAGTCCTATTGACTTCCAGGGATATCTTTCTACATCGATGGACATCATCTGGGTAAGTTACGCCGAGATTCTGTCTTCACTAAAATGCATGCAGTTGACGTCTCCGCCGCCTCCACCTACAGGTAAGAACTAATCATCCTTTAGCCAATGTGCTCGGGCTACTAATAATCCTTCTTCAAGAACCGACTGTTAGTGTGTGAGTTAGTTTCGTCTACGATAATAAAGTGTTGTGATTTGATTCGCAATTTGTGTTGCGTGGCACCAGTGAATAGTTTAGGAGGGCTTTGGTAGGAAAGTGCCTCTTAACGTCACCGTCACCCTATCCTTGCGTTTATCAATCTTGCTGTGGTGATCTAAATTTTTGTAAATGATTAAGGGGAGTCGCTTCCTCAATTGGCCTATTATTCGATGTGTAAATGAATAATTCTTAAACCTTTGAATGTAATTAATTACATTGATAATGTTCTTTTGTAAAATTGTGTGGTCGTTTAATTACCGTACATTCTCAATTGCTCATTTGCTCGAACCCTCTATTTTATGGCGACGGCGCACTTATACATTGTTGTTTCGTCCGCCTCCTTTTGATGTAACTAGTGATAGCGGGATGTGTTTGAAATCCCTCCTTTGTTGCACGAGATCTGTGGAGTATCACCTATGGCCACCCGCGTGGCCCACTTATTTCTATTAATTTATTATGTGTTTCAATTACTATAAATGTGTATAATTTAATAATATGGCGGGCAAGTAATTCCTAACTGTCTATTTTCATCATCTTGTATTATGACTTCCGACCGGGTTTGATGATTTATTGCGCCACTATCAGATTGATCGACTGACCTATTGTTTAGGCCTTAGCCTCTACTCTAAGAAACATAAATCACACCGCTCCTTGTTCAAGTCCAATGCTATCGGTGTGAATCCTAGAGAATTCATCTAAATCATTTTTATTGTGTTGGCCATGTTTGTATTGTCTTATTAAGAAATAATAATAATAAAAAAAGATTGATTGCCATAGGGCAAGCAGTATAGTGCTTGAAAGGAGACAAATAGATTCTTAAAATAATAATACAAAACGTGGGTTTATTGCATATGCGTACATAATATATGACCGTCACCAAAATGATAAGAGAGAAATGAATAACATTTAAAGTAACTGAGGGTATGGAGAAGATAATAAATAATATTTTGATTTACACGGGGTTACATATTCTCGTTCTTATCGTAAGACTGACATGTGTATATTTCATTATGATAACGGACAGAGTTCATGGTTGCGTACTTACACTTGGCTGAAGTCCATGTTCAGGCACAGTCAATTGACAGCTGAATCTGCACACTGCTAACGCTAAGTAGAACGCCCTGTAAACGATGTTGTGCGAATGCGTTGAGGTTGAGTTGTGATTGCAATATGGTGATTTTTGTAAGATTTCTAAAGTATATATATTTATTTTCCATACTTTCATTTTTCTATTTCGGATTTGAGAAAATAGGATTTTTCATTTTCTGCTGTGAAAGTCTTCCGTGTTTACAATATTTGTTTTTAACTTTCACTATTTACCAGGATGCTTTTCGATACTTTATTTAAAATATTTCACTTTTACTAGTTTTTTGTTTGGTTTCCCCGAGAGATTAAGAAAATACTTCAATTTTTAATATCACAAAATAAAAGAATGTCTTATTATGGATCTCGTAGCCAATTGTGAGATTGAGGAAGCGACTAATCGACGAGCTTTTACCTTCAGTGCAAGAGATAGAAGTAATGTTCTTAATATTAAACATTAAAAAATCCTACCGGTGACTTCGCTTCGGGCCTGGCCCCTGACGGCTCGGGCGTACGCTACAACGGTAACCCGTTCACCTGTGAGTGTTGTGGTGTGAAAGTGGAGCGGTAAAATGGGCGACCTGATAGACTTCCAAAGAGGCATGATCGTTGGTGTCCGTCTGGTTGGAGCTTCAGTGGCAACAGTGGCGAACCTTGTGGGGGTATCGAAAGGCACTGTGTCCAATGTCATGAGGGCATCACAATTCATGGGCAAACGACGTCTGCAAAGCACAACAGTGGTCCAAAGACAGTCCTGTCAGATAGGGACCGGAGGGCATTAAAACGGATTGTAGCAGCTAAAAAGAAGACCACTGCAATGAAAATTATGTCTGAACTCAATTCCGGCCTACAGAAGCCGGTTTCATCGAAAACAGTGCGACGTGAACTTCATAAAATGAAAATTCATGGCAAAGCCGCTATCGCCAAACCCCTGGTCACAACAGTAAATGCGAAGAGGCGTATCCAGTGGTGCAAGGACCACAAGACGTGGACTCATGATCAGTGGAAACACGTAATGTGGTCCGATGAAACGACCTTCACCTTGTTTCCAACAACCGGTCGTGTTTACGTATGGAGAACACCGTTGCAGGCCTATGATACAGACTGTCTGCTCCCAACTGTAAAGCATGAGGAGTGGTTCTGTTACAGTATGGGCAGTGATATCGTGGTTTTCCGCAGGTCCCATCATAGCCCTGCACGGAATGATGAATGCTAAGGCGTACGAGGCCATTTTGAGGGACCAGGTTCTACCCATGGCCCAAATATTGTTCCATGATGGTGATGGCATCTACCAAGATGATTTGGCACCCTGTCACGCTGGAAAAACGGTAAAATCATGGTTTGAGGAGCATGACCAGGAGCTATCACACCTCCCCTGGGTCCCACAATCACCAGATCTGAACATCATTGAGCCATTGTAGTCTGTGTTAGAAAGGTGTGTTCGGTCTCATTACCTTCCACCAGCATCCCTTAAGGAACTGGAGCATGTTTTGGAGGAACAACGGTATAAAATTCCACACACCACGATTCAGGAGCTGTATACACCCATTCCACGTCGTATCCAAGCTGTTTTGGACGCAAACGGAGGCCCTACACCATACTAGTTATGATTTTCACACTTTGGCAAACATTTTAGATTTTTTTGTCTAACCCCTGTATATATATATATATATATATATATATATATATATATATATATATATATATATATGAAACGTATATATACACGTTCGGAAAGTTTATATATTTCTATACCTTACTAGTTTCTTCTTAGAATAATTTAGCAGCAGTCTGTTCGCGAATGAATTTTAAGTGAGGATTCAAGTGACGCGTCATAAAAGCCTTCTAAAGTCATTTCCTTTTTGTAGTTGGGGGCTTATTAAATCGTTCTCTAAAGCAGTGGTTCTCAACCTAATTCCTATCAAGACTCCCATTTTATCATACCCACTTACCAGCAACACCCTTATAATTTCTGATTTGTAATAAGCTTGTGTGGGACTTTTGATTTACCTATTCCGGAGATCTCACAACATTCATTTTTTTCTAAAATAGTAAAATCCATTTCTTGTGTATAGAGGGTACACTAACTTCCCTAAAACGAATGGATTAAAACCAAATTTGGACAGTTCATTCATATTACAAATACCGAATCCGATCCGTCATACTGTTTCAAAATGGAGGCCGTTTGAAAATTTTCAAATTTTTAATTTTGGATCACACGATAAAAAATAAAGTGATTTCTAATTTTGGTTTTAAAAACTTGGACAGTTATTAAAATGGTATTGAGTATTTTAATTTTCGAGAGGACGCCATTTTGAGTTACCTCATATTGTGAATTTGGTACATTATTGTGTATGTGTTCAATATCACCAAAACCTGTTAAAACAACTTGTTTACGTTTAAAATTTAGGAAACAAAATCCCATATCAAAATACCTTCATTGTGGCCAGCTTGCTGAAGAAAAAAAAAAAGACTATTCGCTTACACACACACGTGTACAATTCTGCAAAGAACGACAAAGGATCCTGAACAAAAGCAATCCCTTCTGTCCATTGTTGATTTATCAGCAAGCGCAACACAGCTATTGCGGATTAGTGTTTTGGCTCTGTGATTACCTCAACATCACAGCGCTGAAAAAATAATAAATTCTTATTTGTTTCACTTATATATTTTTTAAACAACCTATAAACCTAGTGATTCGGGTACTAACGGAGAGCACTCATGAAAAAAAAAAAAAAAAAAAATGCGATATTGAAATATTTTGAAATAGGACATGTCATCGACTTACTTTGCGTAATCCTTCTTTGCGATCGAAAACGAACCGCAAGTTTTACGGGTTATTTACAAATATACCTGGTGCCATTGTTAAAGATCGTAGACTTGTTTCTTCTCATTCCAGGTTCATTATTGTTCAAGCAAGTTTCTTGATCACAAAGAAATGAACGAATTTATTGTTAAATATTTTATAGCAAATTGCCTCATAACTTCATCTGTTGATATGTCTTCAACTTAAGTTGAATATAATATCTATCACACTGTTGCCAGACCGATCAGTTAGAAAAGCAGAAGACTCGAAGATAAAAAAAACAGGAGAAAGCAGTAGACACATAAAGTGGAGGAATTTGAGTGCAAAACCAGTGGAAACAAAAAAAAATGTCATTCTTAATGAGACGGTGGACAAACAAGTAATCCAAAAGTCGTTATTACTTTCATTTCAAATTAAAACAATACATACTAAATATACATTTGAATTTTAATTACTTCAAGATAAGTTTCATAAAGAAAATTTTATTCGACGATTAGGTAATCTTTTGGAGGTAGAAAGACCATCATGCCCTCTTTACATTAATAATGTTTGATACATACGTGTGTGAAGTAAGAAGGAAAAATGTATTATCATGAACCTAGCGATAGTATAGCTATATGATACACTCGCAGCTGATCGTGACATAAGATGACTTTTCGCTGACGATCGTGGAGAGGTGATCTAAGCTACTCTTCCAACTCAAGTCCCAATCTAAAACAACACATACTCGTAAATCTTACAGTAAGTCATAAAGATCGCCAACCATCATACATTTACAAAATGACGTATAGTGTATCCTTGTATTCATATTATATACATCAAACCTCTAGAACTATATGCTCTACGAAGCTTTGTGTATACATACAGAGAATGTTTTTTATGTAAGGAAAAATATGAAAATTCAATATTAATAATAATATATTTCTTTAAATTCTTGAAGTAGAGAAAAATCAGGAGATTGTTCACTTTTCATTTTCTTTCGCAGTAGATCAGTAGAACGTAGAAAAAGCAGGAGATCTCCTGTAAAATCAGTAGCTCTGGCAACTCTGGTCTATCATTGAGTTCAGTCAGTTGCAAGGTGTTTTGTTTGCGTCACCAGTTTTCTGTGCACAAAGGTAGCTAATACATGAACGTTGTTGTGTTGTCGGTTGGCTTGTGATAGTGTGTAGCGTCGTGAATTGAATTCTGTGCTATTAGTAAAAGGTCAAAATGGACAAATTTCTTCAAAAACCTGAAACTTTTCGTTCCGCAGATGATTAACCATCACAGAGACAGAAGATTACAAGATATGATAAATCGTATTTGAGGTTTGGTTTTACGGTACTTGGAAATCAACCGCAGCGTGTGTGTGTGTGTGTGTAATGAATTGTTATATGCTGAAAGTATGAAGCCTTCCAAGGTGTTACAGCACCTGCAATCTAAATATCCTTCGGTGAAAAATAAACCATTCGAATTTTTTCAACGCAAACTCTTAGTACTTGAAAAGCAGAAGTCAACCATTACTCACATAACTAATGTGTCAAAAAGCACTTCAGGCATCATATCAAGTATCTCTGAGAATTGCTAAAAAAGGCAAACCTCATACTATTGCAGAAGATTTGATTCTTCCTTGTGCACATAATATATTGTCAATAATGATAAACCACGAAGATACTTAGAAACTGTCAAAGATTCCATTGTCAAATGATGGATGAAGATTCCATTGTCAAGGCGTATTTCTGATTTGGTCCAAAATGTTCGCGACCAGCTGAAGGAAAAGATCAAAAAGTGAATAATTTTTATTCAACTGGACGAGTTCACAGATGTAACAAATTGTGCTCAGTTTTTGTGTTTCATCCGATTCCAATCGACTGACTTAGGGGAAGAGGATATATCGTTTTGCAAACTCTTGCCTCAACATACAAATGGTGAATCTCTATATGAGGTGTTTCTTGGGGCTACAAGTCCATTTGAAATAGGCTGGGAAAAGTGTATATCAATCTGCAGCGATGGTGCCAAAGCCTTAACTGGTAAGAAGAGTGGGCTTATGGAAAGACTTAAATCATTAAACGTATTATACCAAATGCGAAATGGGTGCATTGTTTGTTACATCGGCAAGATCTAGCTGGAAAAAAAAAAAATGCCCAGTGAACTTCAGGTTCTACATGATGCTGTCAGAATTGTTAATTATGTGAAGATTGGCCATTGCAGTGTCGACTGTTGGAAAAGTTGCGCAAGGAAATGGGTTCCGACCACAAAAAACTATTATTGCCCACCGAAGTAAGATGATTGTCTCGCAGAAAGGTGTTGAATAGATTGTTCGAACTGCGCTCGGAATTGTTACTATTTTTTCAAGAATCCAGTCTCCTACTAATGATTTTTCATCTCTGAAATATGGCTACTTGAACTGGCTTAACTGACCGACATCTTTACTCATCTAAATGACTTAAATTTTACCTTACAAGGGCGGAACAAGACCATTTTATTTGTTCAAGACAGAGTAAATATTTTGCAGAAGAAATCAGAAGTTTGGGCTCTAGAGTCAAAACCCACAATTTTGACAGTTTTCCTCTGACGCAAGACGATTTCACCTGGCGATTATTATTTTGATATGGAAGAGTTTTCCAGTTAATCTGTAAACATCTAGAAGGGCTTCAAAAGCAGATGGTAGAATATATTCCTTACGATGAAAGTGTTGGTTCAAGATGGATATTAAACCCCTTCCTAGAAGAGGCCATCAAAGTAGCTGGTCTAAGCCCACAACTTCTTGACCAACTAATAGAATTATCGTGCGACAAATCCTTGCAGCTGGTTTTCTGTAACGAAGACTTGGACACGTTCTGGCTGAAGAGGAGAGAAGAATATCCTCGTTTGGTATCAGATGCTTTAAAAGTAATAATTTCATTTGCTACATCGGTACCTGTGCGAAAGTGGCTTTCCTTCCATGATAAGCATTAAAACAAATACAAGAAATCGCTTATCAGTTGAAAATTATTTGATAATGTGCGTCACGAAGATTAAAGCGGATATTGCCGCACTAGTGAAATCACACCATGCTCAGGTATTCAATTTTAATTGTATTTCAATATGCACGTTGCGTTTGTATTTTTCTGGTATTTCAATTCTTATTAGTTTCATATAGTGCCTCTATCTTTTAAATTCATTTTTAAACAACTCTGCACCTGTTAAAAATGTCCAATAGATTTTTTTATTGTTATTGTTGTTGTTCTTAACAGTATGTATAAAAATGAAAATATGCCTATCAGAACAATATTCAAAACAATATTTAAAATAATTTCCGGTAAAAGATTCTAATTATATTTATCTCTTCTGCTTATCTTCGCGACCCCCATGAAACCATCTCACGACCCCCGGGTTGAGAAACCCTACTCTCGTGTGATGGTAATTGTATCCCTTACACTCATGACACCTCTCTTCAACAGAAAACGAACTTGTGTGTGTCACTTCAACTCACAGAATGATTGAATGAAGCGAGCTCGGACCAGATGAAGCGAGGCGAACAATGGGCAATAATAATAATAATAATAATAATAATAATAATAATAATAATAATAATAATAATATAGTAGTAACTACAATATCAGCTACACCAATATCAACATCAAGAAATAATAATAACATTAATGTACTAATATTAGTAATAAATATATGATAAGCTAATAAGAAACAGTAAGGTACAGGGGTTTACAGACTTTCTCGAAATACTGTACATAAGAGAGACAGAGATCGTAAGGAAAATTTGTACTAGCGGAACGCTGCCTTCAAGGATTGCTGCATTTAATGAAGGTACGAAAAGTTACATGTCATGCAACGAAATAAAAATTGAATTGGCCAGGCATTTTTCTCAGAATTCATAACTCGGAGGGGTACTGCAGCTGTGAGGGCAGTTGTCAATAGTAAATCTTAAAATATTATCAGGAACGCAAAATTCCTCCTGTCTTTTGAACATTGAGGATATGAGAAGTTATTAGGAGAGTAGGAATATCACTAAACACACAAACAAACAAACAATAAGTTGCACGATAGGGGGATTGGAGAAGTCAGTATTTAAATATGTGCAACCACACCCACGTCACGGGTTCTTTTATGAAGTGGGTATGGTATTTTCTAAAACAATTTACCTTGTACTCCCGCCAACAATGAGTTTCTTAGATGGAGCAATGCTCCCATGAAGACGAAGAACTTCAGAGCCATGCATTTTTGCTCCGATGTAGACGGCGCCAACTGTAATGGTAAAATCAAGGGGCTCCCGATTACCAAACCTTCTTTCTGTTCAAATGTATTTCTTTAAATAAAATAATTACTATCCAGTCGTACCACTAACATCTTCGTAATCTCAAATATTTCCTAATCTGACATTTCATCTCTTCTAAGACGTTTGTTTACAAAATCTAGGTGTCCTAATATTATGAGTTGTACATCTATAATATCAGTGGATGCCATTTTCAAAATATTTGCGTTTACTAATGAACTGATTTACGTTTTAATATATATGTATTTATGGAAGCTTACTCAAAGTTTGAGATATTTGTGGTATGTATTTGGTCCACTATTTCACAATACGCAGGATGGCTTTTGCCTAATCTGATCGGTAGCAATGGTTCCCTAATTAACCAAGCCCCCTAATTTTTGTAATTTTTCTATCCAGAGTTATTTTTTTTCTTAATATTTTTTTATGTGTATTATGAAAGGAACTACCAATCGTTATACTAGATAGAATATTTTCCAGTTCCTTACATTTTTCATAAACTTGTTTATTTATTAATTTATAAATGTATTGTTTCGTTTATAACCTCTGCAACAGAGCAATAACTTGTTCAGATGTATTAGAAATACTTAGTGCCTCTGAGTGATCAGAGTTTCCATTTCCAGTAAAGATTCCATCTTGATTGAAGAATTTAATTGATTTAGCTAATAATATTTATGATACTAATGTATGTATAAGTAATGCTCTGTGTCTTTAACAGATGAACCCGATAGTTTGGAGCAGTTATGTAGAGTAGAAGTGCGAAAGTGGATGAGGAAACAAGTGTCAAAAGAAGTGCCACTAGCGAAAGCATTAGAAAAATTGTTGTTGCCTGAACCCGTAAAACGTTATCTCATGTACCAGGAACGTTGTACGTATAGTCCTCTACGTGCAAATATTGAATTATTTTACTCGGATGATTTTTGAATTAACTCGAGAAATAATAATTTCTGTGAGTGTTGGAAGAAACCGTCCGAAAAGAGACTATTCTTACACCCGTGTCTGTCATTCTTATATTACGACTGTGATAACTTATTTTTTCAATATAAACGAAAGGCTAAAAATTACTTACCACATGAACACGTGTTCGAAACGATAATGCTGGTTCATTGATTGTAATCTACTAATTCCATGCAGATGCTTGTTTGAATCCATGGACATTATACAACCTTTTACTTATTGTGATAATTAGTTGCACACTAAATCAACTATACGTTGATTCGAGAAACTCAGATTAAGGGTTGTAACAACAACAACATTTCTCAAAAAATGTGGTGAACATTTTTCGAGTTGGAAGTATCTGAGCAGGACCAACTAAATACAGTGAATTAACCGGAATCATAAGGCACGTGGAAATGTGATGACTAATTTTTAGTCATTTTAAAAATTTGTAAATGAAAATGAATTAATTAACTATTATTTTGTAATTATTACATCATTCAGAAATATTATGTGACTGAAGTTTAATACAGGTACAAAAGTTTTATGTGAAATAAATTCCCTATCTTATACATAACAAAACAGTCTTTCCTTACTATATATATATATATATATATATACAGTGGCGGATCCAGGATATGATCAAGGGAGGGGCTAAACCATATTTTGCCGTTTTATCCAGTGTAAAGCAGGATTGAAGCCCATTTTATCCAGTGTATATCTGAGCGTCAAGGGGGGGGGGGCTATAGCCCCTATAGCCCTCCCCTTGGATCCGCCACTATATATATATATATATATATATATATATATATATATATATATATATATATATATATATATATGTGTGTGTGTGTGTGTGTGTGTGTTTGTGTGTGTCTGTGAGTAAATTTTTATTCAGTAAACTATTTGAAATTCCTTACCGTTGATCACAAACTGAAGATGGGATTGTTTGTAAGGTTTTAAGTAAATATTGCTTTCAAATATTGTGCTTATTCTTGTGGAAATGGTAGTTTTTCAAGAGTGGGGGAAGCAAGTAGAACAGGTTTTAAATCTGGAAGTATGAAGTGTTTTGGGGACCTTAGTATCCAATCAATTTTGAAATAGAGTATTTAGATTTTAATCACTGGGCAAGTTAAATTTACTGGAACACCACATGAAATCGACCAATATTCGAAACGTAATTTCTACATATTAAAATCTTTCGAACCATTAATGAAAAAAACTTGATCAAACACAGATCTAATCTACATTATATAGAGTAGCAGTGACGATAAACAAATGTAGGGAAATTCCACTTGAAAGAAACTAAGTTGAACCGAGCTCAGAAGCACCCAGCGTGCAAACTGTGAAACACAACCACTGTTGCCGAGCAGAGCCTGTCCTTGTTCTATCTCATCTATGTTTATTCTTTAGACAATGGGTTACTTGCCCATCAAATTTCATTGAGATCCAGCCAATAGTTACCAGGAAATAAAGTACCATGTACACTCATGTCCAAAATGATTGTCGCATATCTATAACAGTCTTCTTGTAAGAATATAATTTGACAATGATTTTGCAGGGTATTTTTAATACTCATACTATGTGTATAATCGGGAAATGTATATTTGTGGTAAATTTCATAGGAAAGGAATTATAAATATGAAAATTAGAATGAGTAAAACAAAATGTTGTTAAATGGACAAGAAAGTTTTATTTTCGTTTTATTGTTCTTATTTTCTGCTCTTTTGACATGAAATTTGCCACATACACGTCTTTGCCGATTATATACATACTAACGTTATAAGAAATAGAGGGCGAATTCCTTATCAAATTATATTCCTACAACACATTTATAGACATGCGACAATAATTTTGGACATAAGTGTACATACATATACGTGGAATGAAACTATAAGTTTCTGTGCCCTCCTTGCTCGTATAGTGGCTAACACGTGGTCCTGGTTTCAATTCCTGGTGGGAGAGCACAAAAAATGTAGGGTTATGGCACTATATATCGAACACTTAAGGGCATTGGTATGAATTGGTATGAATATTTAATCAATATTTTTTGTCGGTGAGGAACAGGCCCCTGTATGAGCTATAAAACTTTAAGGGTCTTATTTATTGGTTGAATCCAGCCCATTAGGCAATTATAATTAACAATTTTGAAGTTCGAGGTACATTTAAATAGCAAAGTTGTATTACTTCTTGTACACTCAACCACAAAAGTATCTCCCCCCTAAGTGCTCAAATTCCATTACTTGGGGTCCAGGTCATTTGCAGTTGTGAGAACGCCTAGACAGATGCAACCCAACTTACACGTAACTTTTCTCGGCACTGACAGCAATTGGTAGCACTGAGTCAAGTCTGTATGCAAGTAAAATTGTGAGTAAATGACGCAAGAAACATTTCTCCATTCAGAGATCAATCTCTCTAGTTCAGACCGTGTTGTCCAATGAACATCATATGTTAATCTCAATATTGTTGTGTATGTAATGTATTATTTCATTATATACTGTAATTCAAAGAAATAAAAACACTGATCACACATAATCAGAAAATGCTTGAAAGTAGACGAAAATATCAAATCTAGAAAAACTGCTAGAAATAAGTTCGTAAATCGCTGTTTCCATTGACAGACCTTCTCTAATTCTCCTTGGGGGCGCGGTGGCTCAGTGCTAGAGCGTTCACTTCCGGTGCTTGGGGTCCCTGGTTCGATCCCATCTCGCGCCGTGTGGGTTTTGTGGTGGACAAACACCGTGCTCGTAAGTTTTCTCGGGGTTCTCTCGTTTCTTCCCACCTTCATTCCACCATTTCATTCATTTCTCATAATCACCGTCTCCTTTTGCCTAACCGGCATAACCGTGGGACGTAAAACAAAGATTTCATTTTTTCCAATTCTCCTTATTCCAACATTTTTTTCCTTCTAGGGAAGAGAAGAACTTGCTTGTCACACTGAGTATGCATTGAAATTGAAATTGAAACAGAAACACTTGAAAAAGTTTCAGCCTGGCCGCGATTCGAGCCCGGGTCTACCGAATAGAAGTTGAGTACACTAACCACTTACCTACCGCGCCACTTAACCTTCCACCAAAACTAATACCTAGTTAAAATAGTTTCATGGAAAAATATAAACAAGATACTCAAACATAACAAAAACAAACAAATATAAATAAGAAAATAAAAGCAACTTGTGTGTGTGTCTTAATGACTTACTCGAGATTTACTTGTTTAACTCAAAAACTAGTTATATAGACGTTGCTCAATTGAAGAAAATATCACGATATGTTTTTCAAGTTGAGCCTAAGTCATCAGTACAGCCGTAACTTGTTGGAAGGCAACTGACCCACCAGAGAAGCTCCCCGCCGTCCGAGGGGGCTCATTTTGAGAAAATTTTCTTCCTCCATATACGATACGAACATGAAATTAGAAATGAAGCATCAAATAGGGTCGCTACATTGCATAAACAAAACAGCACAGAAAAGGTAAAGAAAACAAAAATCAGTAGTGGACCCATTTGAGTAATACTTATTCGTATGGCTTTGAAATTTATCAATAGTGTCTCGTTAAGAATTTTGTCATGTTTGGAATGGGCCCTGGGAGTAACTAACAGACCTTGCCGTGCGGGAGGGCTCCCAGGTTCCTGTGGGCCCATAAAAATTAAGAGAAAATTGGATAGAGGGCCCAATAATTAGAAAAACAACTTTTTCTAGGGGGCCCAAATAAGCTTATTAATGATTGCCCCCCTCTAGAAAAGAATCTAAGTTACGGCGCTGGTCATCGGTTTCAGGGATGGTCACTTTTTACATTACATTTCGTCTTCACCGTAACTTTTAATTTCCAAAGAAAAGACGACAGAAATTATTTTAACATTCTTTGAATTGTATCAACACGTGTAGAAATAGACGGTTCTATGTTTATGTTCCATAACTACTAATTTATTTTCTTATATTCATATGAGGAGTTTGTGGCAAATTGAGCCGGTGGCACTAGCCGAGTGATCTCGGGCGTTCGGGTTCTGATCATGAAGTGTAATCCACTAGGGATTCGAATTCCTCTGAAGAGCAAGGTCGGAATTCTAACTGTCCTCAGTATTTCTGTGTTCGTGTTCCTATAGTGCTTGGCATACGTCGAAGGACATGAGGTGCCAGTGGCGAACAATACTCCGGTTGGGGCGATTTGTTTTTTAAAAAAATTGTGAAAGCAGGAAACTCCCATTGCAGCTACTTGGGTTCAAATCCCGTCGTGGTAATTAGTAATTTTTCTGAATGGGAAGATGTTTATGTAATTGGTATTGTAATTATGTTATTCCTTTATTATTATTATTATTATTACCACAATGGAAATACAAAGTAATATAGTCGAACAAGGTATTCATAGGAACAGAAAAGATATAGAGTATTTCAGATGTTTCTTAGGTTTACACATGAACGCAATATTATTACATTTATGGATTTATAGATAGAATTATCATTTTATGAGATGAAATGGAATATAAATATTTGTTAGCTAGCATAAACAGTAAGCATTTTGTTTCGCCCTTCTTCTAAGTAGAAAGGTGAGGTGACATCTTAAATAGGATCATTCTCGTCACTAGCGATCCTATTATAAGTTCGATCACTAGTTGCAATTTGTGCACAGCTACGAACAATTCCTTGGAACTCATATTTGGGCCATACTACAGCAGTAAGTACGTGTTTAGCCCTTATGTGTGTCATCAATTCTTGTCCAAACACGTTACTTGCCAGACAGTTACGAACGATGGTTAATACAAATGAGGTAATTTTGTGTTGTTGGCATTTCATCTGTAAAAGAAGTCTCAACTCTTAGACCAAGAGAAATTGATAATTTTTCTTGTTGGTATACATCAGAAGTGTCAGTTTTGTATATTTAAAAAATTCCTGAATTGCCACAGCCGGAATCGAACTCTCGCCCCAACATTATGAAACTAACGCTTAAGCCAATATAAGACATCGCTGTTCTGGGAGAAGGAAAAAATTGAGCTGCAGTGAATTCAGTAATTACACACTTTTACGATTCCAGTGTAATAATGGTGAAACTTTCTGATTTCAGTCATAATAAAATAGTAATGTATTGTGCAGAAGGAATAGTTCGGAGAAGTCAACTTTAAATTGACAATTTATATGTACGGAGGCGCTGGCGTATGCTCTCGCCTCGGGCCCTAATTTTTCACGGCACGGCATTGGACAGATACTTATATTGATTAGAATGTGTTTCAGGATACTGGGTTATTTTTCTAAAGTACACTAATTTAACTAACATTCCTTAGTACCTTGTTTCCTATTTTGACGCGTTTTACTCAATTTTACAGTTTTCCACTCTTTAAGAACAGGGACAAAAACACAGAAACATGGAGGATATTAAAAATCACAAACAGTATTCGCGCGTTCTTCCCTTGCCAGAAGTAAAACAATAAAATATGGTTAACATGCAATTCTTGGTCTTCCATTTTCTGTGGTGTCAAATCCAGAGTTGGAGTGGGTCAGTGTGTCAAATGGATCGAGTTTTCTGAGTGGGTCAGTGAGTCAATAGCATGTGACCCACTGCTACGCACCACCCACCGTAACCCACCAGTCACTGTGACGCACTCTGACCCACCAACCCTCTGCTCAGTGCATTGTAGACAGCATCTTGTGACGTGTCAAAACGCCAATGAACCAGAAAATTACTCCCCCAAAATATGTTAAATCGCCTATATGTGTGATTTTATTACATTAAGGTGAGTCTAAAAAACACTAAAAAAGTACCCAGGAGGGAGCTCGAACCACCAACATTATGATTACTTCGCCACGGAGGCGATGAAGGAGACGTCGCTTGTAAGGGGATAAATCGTTGAGATCTTTTTAATTTGGTCAATCAGATTGCTCCTTTAACCGTGTATACGAGACAATAACTGTTTGGGATAAGATAAAATGCGTTCGCCATGTAATTTTATAACAAAATGACGCATGTCTATTTACTTTATTTAATAGTTCTCCCATACTCACTTTCTAATGATCGACGACAGTTGCCATCTAAATTCATACAATTATCGCACTCAAGATTTTTCACTTCATGATGTTGAGGCAGGGGTTATTTTTGACCCCCGGAGCTCACTTTAGGAACAATTCGTCAGGAAAAAAATAATATATCCGCATGCACATGACAGGCGATAGTTCGTGTTGGTCCCTTCGCGATTCTCCGCGACGAATCGAAAGAGCGCGGACAAAAACGAAGTCCTCGCTGCTACGCGATGGTAACTTCAACGCCTCGACTCGACGAAACCCTGCCGCCAGTGGGACATAAGCGACAATCCTTCGACTCGTCTCTATATTGACGATCGACGTTTACCCACAAGTGAGCCAGTAAGTGTTGGCAACGTTTACGGCATGAGGTAGGTCTATGTCTCATATAGCCTCGCTGCTGAGAAGGACGTTAAACTCTAAATCAACTCAACTCAACAAAAAATACAGTGCTTCGCGTCATATATCCATATATGGTTAACATGCGCTTTATAATAGTTGCTAAAGCTTGTTTATTATATGGAACGCTTAGATCACAGGGCAATCAACCCATAAATTTGTGAGAAAAATAGACAAACTTTGTAATGTAAGCTTCTGTATGTTGGTCTACGTACCTTGATTTGGGACTTTCAAATTTCATCCGTTTTTCCACTGAAAACTATCGATAATTCAACAAGGAAATAATTATACCGTGATAATTTAAATGAAATTCATCTTAATATTGCCCATGACAAACACTTTACCATTTTATATCGTAAAGGTCAGATGCATCATTATTGTAATAGAGCGGTGCTTGAGCGATTGACCGTAGAAATTCACACTCCGATTAGTTAGAATTTGACAATCTGGTTCTATTACAAGTATAAAGTCTAGTCGGTAAAAAAGAACGTGGATCATGTGTCAGAGTTGATTACGATGTGTTTTGGTGTGTCAGTGGTTCATTGTGGGTGGTAGGTCGGAATGGGTCATGGTGGATAGTGGGTCAGACTGGGCCAAGGTGGGTGGTGGATCATGGGTCAAAGTGGGTTGCGGTGGGTCAAGTTTTCATTGACCAACGCCATCTTTGATCATATCTGTAAAACCAAACCAAAGAGGAATATTAATACACAAAACGCTCAACATCTTAGCTATTCATGACAAACTATTGCATGATCTGAATAACTCTAGCATATCCACAAACCATCAATTGTCATATTTTACCGAAATACGTTATGACTTTTCTGACAACCTGATACTTTAAATGTTATTACGCTCATCATTGATCTCATCACTTATTCTCTTATGATTATCACAACCTTTACGGTACTTCCCGTAGATATAGAAAGATGAAATGTAGTATCCAGGCTTGGTGTAACGTGAAATAAACAAATGAAAAGCAACAGGGTAATATTTCCCTCCCCCAACCCCCTAAAGTGGAGTGTGTTGATTATTTAACAAAAAGACTTGAAATCCAATCAGAAAATTCATAAAATATAAAATATGTAGCCAATTCTCGACTTTGCAACAACAACAACGATAATAATAATAACGAAATCAATTACGTAAACAATACCTTCCAATTAAGGAAAAATGATAGCCAGGACACAGGGCCGTAACTTGTGGGGGTAGGGGGCCACTGCTCCCCAAGGAAGTTCCCAGCCGTTCGAGGAGTTCCCATTTTAAGTCAAAATGTTCTTACTCCATATACGATACGAAAATGAAATTATAAGTGAAGCATCAAACAAGTTCGCTACATTACATAAACAGAACAGCACACGAAAGGTAAATAAAACAATGAGTCGTGGGCCCATTTCAGTAAAAAATGTCTACTATTAGAGGCCCATAGAAATAATATATATTCGTATATTACTGTCAGATTTGTCAATATTGTCCCCTTAATTAATTTGTCGGTATGGAACGGGCCCAGAGACGTAACTAACGACCCCGCAGACCTTGGTGTGCCAGAGATTCCAAGAATTTCAGATATCCTGTAATCTTATTGGCAGATACAGATAGCGGAAATTAAGGCCAACTGCTGTCGGCCCTCGTGGCCGAGCATTCTTGGACAACGTTCTAGTAAAAAATTAGTTTTTGGCGTGGGTTCAAACCTTGCCCAAGGATTTTTAAAATTTTCATAACACTTTTTTCATTAAAATAAGCATGCAGTTTTACTATACGGATCCATAATAATAATAATAATAATAATAGCAGAGGCAGCAGTAGTAGTAGTAGTAGGAACGGGTTAGAAGTCCCGCAGGGATTGGTTAGGTTATGTTCTCTTCCTCAAATTTTTCTGTACGTTTTACATAACCAACTTCAAACAGCAGGCTAGGGTAGCGCACGAATACTGAATCTCTTGGTATCGGCGTAAATGCTGCCGGCTCTTCTTTGGAAATAGAAGTTACGATGAGGAAGAATAGTAGTAATGTAAATCGGGAGCTCTTAAAAACGATGAGGTAGCCTCAACTTGAAGAACGTTTCGTGATATTTTCCTCATAGACGAAGGTCTATATAACTTGCTTTTGAGTTAAAGGAAATCTTGAGTAAGTCATTGTGATACTTAAAAGGAACGTCTTCTTATACGAGCATTAGCATTTTGTTTAGTCTTACATGCAACGATTTTAACCAGCTAAAAGTTTAGAGAAAAGGTTAAGTGACGCGGTAGGTAAGTGGTTAGTGTATTGAACTTCTGTTCGGCGAGCCTAGGTTCGAATCCCGGCCAGGTTGAAACTTTTTCAAATGTTTCAGTTTCAATTTGAATACATACTTGGTGTGACAAGAAAGCTCTCCTCGAGAAAGAAAATAATGTTGAAATGAGAATTGCAGAGGGTCTCTCAATGGAGTCAATCATTTACTAATCTATGTCTAGCAATTGTTCTAGATTTATTTTCGTCTACTTTCAAGCATTTTCTGATTCATGCGTGGTCAGTTTTTTATTTCTTCGAATTACAGTATATAAAGAAATAATACATGCACAGCAATATTGTGATTAATATATGGTGTTCTTTTTAAAACACGATCCGAACCATACAGATTCATCTTAGAATGGAGAACTGTTTCGTGAGTCACTTCCTTTACAATTTTACCTGCATAAACACTTGGATCAAGTCTACCAACTGCTGCCAGTGCCGAGAAAAGTTACGTGTAAGTTGGGTTGCATCTGTCTAGGCGTTCTCACAACTGCAAATTACCTAGACCCCAAGTAATGAAATTAGAGTGCTTAGGGGGGAGATACTTTTGTGATTGGGTCTACCGAGCAGGTTGTGCTATATATCGATCAATGACATTTTAATTATCGAACAGGATGTTTTATATACTGAACAGCGGGATTTAAATATCGAACAGAATATTTTATTTTAAACAAGCTGACTTTAAGGTTTATGTTGATACAATAACATTATAAACACATTGCAATAATTCTAAAATAAAGACTAAGATAGCAGATGCAGAGAAATACAATTAAAATGTTCTCAGCTACATAATATTTGTTTCATATCGCCACTTTTCAGCACAGAGCGGAGCATGTCTTACATTGATCTTTTTTGTTTCCTTCTTCAGTTCTCGGTTTTCCTCGGGAGATGTTACGTAAGTATTCTTGAACTAAATTTATGAGGTTTCTCCTGGGCTTAAGAAAGTTGGAGAAATTCTTTGAAAGAACCATCCCTATTACTTGAGGAAGACAAGCATGCTAATTCCGCAGCGATCTTATCTTGATGCTGGGCCGCGGTGGCTCAGTGGTAGAGCGTTCACCTCTGGTGCTTAGGGTCCCCGGTTCGATTCCCAGCCCTCGCCAAGTGAACTTTGTAGTGGACAAACACCGTGTGCGTGGGTTTTCTCGGGGTTCTCCCGTTTCCTCCCACTTTCCTCATTCCACCATTTCATTCATCACTCATCATCACCGTCTCCTTTAGCCTAACCGGCATAACCGTGGGACGTAAAACTCAGAGATTTCATTTCATTTTTTATCTTGATGCAGTAATATTGGCTTGTGAATTTTTACCCCATATTTCGAAATGACGGCAACTGGAAGATCCTTCTTGGGTGAAGGTGCGTACACTTCTATGCATTCATTATTCCATGTGAATTCGCTATCATCACTGTTTTGCTCTTCGTTTTCTTCTGAGTTTGAACCACTTGTTTCGTTTTGATCATGTGCGCACTGTACCGAGTTTTAACACTTTTAAATAAGCATACAAATCTGGGTCATCATCTCTCTGTTCCTCTTCATCACGCCTTAGTTTGCCATGGAACATTAAGAACACGACGAGGCAGGGATTCTTCCAAATCATCAAATACGAACTTTAGTTTCTGATGAGAAGTACGGTACAGTTGTTGGGAAGATAAAGGGATACTCTGGTCATTCTGGTGCTTTGGTTTTCTCACTGAGGTCTTCAGAATATCGGCAACACATTTGCTATAGTCCACGGCAGCAGAATTCAATGGGATAAAGATCAAACTTACGACATGCACTTTTCACAATTTCTTGTTTGATGGCATCATCCCAAAATTTCTTGAACAGGGGTGAAAAATTTACCTTCGTTACAGATGTTCCGAGGGAGCAGATTTTCTAGTCCTGATGTGAATTGTCCCATGCTCGTTTCAAGGGTGAAATTACGCTTTCGTTTGCTGATTGTAGAAGACGAGTGACGTTGGAAAAAACACAATACAACAGCATTCCATTATCGTGACAATATTCACTGACCCGAAGTGATAGATGACCCATGTGTCATTAAGAAAGAAAATAACCGGAAATGTGATTTTTTCAGTCTAACCACGACCTAAACTATTGGAGGTAAATCAAAAATGCTGTAGCCTTCATCCAGCCAGTGTCTGTTTTCTCGTAGATCCATGGCTCACGTACACTATTTTTAATAAGTTGCTGAAGACTCATGTTGCCGTAGACGATCATGGTTGGGGCGTAATTGAACCCAGCACAGAAATTGCCATGTACTGTTATGCTCTCTTTTTCTTTAGATGTTGCTGTAATTTGAAACTGTTTTCGTCTCACACTAAGGTACTTTCCCGAAACCGTGTGGAACTGGAAGTTTGTTTCGTCTGCGTTGAAGATCCTTGGGTCTTCCATAATTGCACTTAATCCTTCAGATTCGTTAAAGCTCAAAAGTTCAGCAAACCAGCCCCGTATTCTCTCTGTAACGGCATTTTCACAATAAGCCAGCATTACCTTCTGCAGGTTAAACTCCTCGCCACTTACCGCACGTTCTTGGTGCCAGGCTTCCAGTTGTTGTCTTTCTTCCCCGCTTCGCGACTCAGGGTCATAGTACTCAAGAGGAGGATAAAGACCGACACAATTTTTATTCTCTTCTGTATTAAACAAATATGGGAAATCTCCTTTAAATTTTGACTAAGGCCTAAAGTTTTCGGTAATTTGGATAATTTAACACCAAGGAAAAGAATCACGGAAGAAGATACGATTACCTGTGCTGATATTAAAAATTTTCTGACCCTGGATAAGAACACTAGGAATAATATGCTGCTGTTAGAGTTCTAAGGCAGAAGAGGTCATTGTAGCGTCTACACATATGGGCGATCGCTACTATCTTCTGAAAGACATGACGCTCTACTAACACGTGGTTCATAAAGGCCGTCATTGTCTTAAAAGAAAACGAACGATTTCCAACATTGTCTCACGTTTTACAAGGCTTATCGATGCCATTCCTTATACAGTCGTGGCAAACATTACAACAGACCAGTATAACTTCGTGTTTCACCGCGTTCATTTGGTGCCTTCAACATCGTCTCTACATCATAGGTTATGTACATAAACCTTTTCGTATGAACAGGCCGCTGTCTCTGAACAAAACCTGTTTGGTTTTGTATCAACATGTGCACTACAGATCGAACAGAAATGTTAACTACACACGTGATCAGATTTTGGGCGCCTGTTATCAACCGTGACACCGCAATCGATGCAGACCGTTACATTATCGCATACAGATCTAGCCGATTTATTACGGTTCACATGGTTATCGAAACATACACCCTCAGCAAACTATTGCACGCATTGCATTTAATTTTGTTAGCTGTATAATTGCGTTCGTGAGTGTTCCAAAATAGTTTCACACTTGCGTTTCCATGACCTTTCATCATACGCTTTCAAACAATAATAACAATACTTCCGAGCCTTGAGAAAAGTTCTAATGTTACGAATGGGCTCGAAATGACCAACAATGTTACCTCTTTGATAGTGGATAAAAATCTAATTTTCTGCCTGTTCTCCCGAGTAACATAGTAATTATATTTCCGTTTATTATTTTCATGCTCCTCATAAATCACGATTTGATACTCTCCTTTCAAATATGATTGGAAACCACCAACATCTGAAAAGTCACAGCCTCCCTTTAAACGTTAACTCCTGCCATCTCGCAGAGAACTGCTTTAAGAAGCCATCTATCTTGGTCTTTTGTTCTTAAAAGATACAAACGTTTAAGAGCACTTGTATGCTTGGTTATCCAATATACAATGGCCAGAGGGAAACAATAAATACTCTTATTTTCAATGCGTATTAAACGCTTTTGCAAATGGTCTTGGTATTTTGAATATTTGTCAGCCGCACTGGCCATGCAAGCTGTCGGCTATGTAAGACCAAAACAGTACTTCATGCTCCAAAAGGAACACCTCATTCGAATTTAGTACACGTTCGATTGAAGTGAGTACTGTCCTAGCAGAGATATTGCCTTTTCACCTCCACGGGACATATACTGGTTTGTTGTTGGTATTGTTGCTACTGTATATGTATAGACCAATGTAGTCCGAGAGGCGTGCATTGGAGATCACATGTTCCAACGCGGAATTGATTAAACTTTCGATATAGGCCTCTGGTTTATTAATATTCCGTTCATCACCCACAGATTTGACTGTAATTTCATGGCCCGTAAGATGAAACTTACGAAACCTTTGTCTGCTTTGTCTTACAATTACTATTTCTTTGATTCTGCCCATCAATATTATTATCACTACTACTACCACTTGTACTAACACTATTAGCACTACTAGTAGTACCAGTTGTACAATTATTGTTGATGTTGCCATGTCCAACCATTGCTGGAACACTAGCATATGACGGGCCAGGCTGAGGAGGAAATGTTTAGTTCCCATAGTCATGAATATCCTTTAAATAATGTTGAGGGGAATTGTATACAGGATTTTCTCCTTGCACCTGTTGCGTGGGTATAACCACAGAGTTCTCATTTTGAGCTAATCTCCTAATTTCTTCAACTGGTATTTCATCGAAGTTTAGATTGCCAATCCCATTTATTTCATCTAAGAAATCCAAATCTTCATTGCTTAATTGATTTATAACAGTGGTGTCCAATTATAATGAGCCTGAGGGTCATAACCGTCTTTGCTAACAAGATGAAGGGCCGCAGCTAATAATAATAATAATAATAATAATAATAATAATAATATTAATATTATTATTATTATTATACTACAAAAGAAAAATATAAAAATGTATTTGAAATGTTACATTCAATGTGATAAATGCGGGTGACTAGGAGAGTTTACAAGGGCTGGGATATCTACATCCAATCCTGTTGTTGCGAGCCGCAGAAGATGTAAAAGAGAAGAATCTCCAAGACAGCTTCTGAAGCGGTTCTTCACAATTTTCATGGTGAATTGGTATGGTTGGTTTGGTTTGGTTAATTGAAGTAATCCTTTCAGCAACGATGCCTTGCCTATAGCTACATTACCGACTCCAGTGTTGCCTTGGATGTCCGGGCCTTTTTGTTGTACAGAAGCGCTAAATGGATGCCTTATTTCGAAAGAAGTGTGAAAACATTAAAAGAATGAACATAAATGAAAATATTATCAGTAATAACAATCTATGTTGTGAGAGCTTTGTGGGCTGTAGAAAATGGTTTGGCGGGCCGCATGCGGCCCGCGGGCCGCCATTTGGACAACTCTGATTTATAATATTATGACTCAAGTTATGATTTTCTTGAGGGGTCACGACTGTCGTATTATTTTCAGGTGGGTTATGCATGGTTCCGAAACAAAGCGCCTGCCAAAAACAAAAAAGCTCGATAACCCTGTATTTTATCCTATCCACATGACCTTCCCCACAAGATAATAAATACATAAGTTTCTGCTGAGCCTGATCATAAGTTTCTTTAGTACGGGAAAACCCATACACAAACAAGTCTAGGACGTCGGCACTGAATACAGTGCTGGAGAATTAATATATCATTACCTTCAAAGGCACGAGGGGCGTGTAGTAGTGCATCGCATGTCTCCAACCCCCGATGTCCCAGACGCTGCATCTCCATGATACATTTCCAGGGTAATCGTTTAGACCGCGCACCAATTCTTGCATGTAAATTTCGTCAACCATGTTAATTTTCTCGCTTGGGCAGAAGAAATCCATTTGAAAGAACAACTATTTTGAGTTATCAATTTCATTTAATATATCACTTTAATAAAAAAGAGACCAATCAATTATTTTCAAGCTTCAGTTAAATTATAATATGTAAAAGTGGAAGCAATCAATTATTTTCAAGCATCAGTTAAGTTATAATGATATACAAAAGAGAAAGCAATCCATTATTTTTAAATCTCAGTTAAATAATGATATGCAAAAGAAAGCAAACTGCTTAGTTTATAAGGAATGAGTAAATATTTACTTTATATCTAGTTGTAAACTATTATTTTTAAAGAAATAGGTATAAAAATAGTCTCTGTTCATTAATAATGGTTAAGAACAAATGAACAATTAGGATATGTATGATTTCCTTCTTTTTAAAAAAATCAATAAGTATGAGATATAAATACAAACCTCTGAAGCCATAATTGATTTTAATAATGTCTCAAAACAAGAAAAATATCGACTCTACGTCATAGTAAGACGGCTCAACAAAATGGTTGCTTCCCCTCAACGCTGTTATCACCACTTCCAGTTAAGCAAGGCTTCTTTGTCTGTAATATAATAGGGTTCAATGAATATCTTGAAAATCCTATATACTTTACTATTAAAAATTGTATATACTTTAATTAAAATACGCTTAGTTGGCAATAGAACTCGTCTTCGATTTTCTACGTACGCTGGCGTAAAAGGAAATGACGCCCGCTCACACCAAATACACGTTATATCATGTCCTTTCATGTATCGCGCATATCATGTTTTACTACCAGTGACCCCTAGTGGCAGAATTCTGAATTAGACCTTAGTTGAGCAGTGGATGATCTTCAGTGCACACGTATATGCTAGAATGTTCTATATAATTCTAGATATTTTAAGGCGAGTATAGTACTGTTTATCTCAATAAATAGTATATTTGTATTACTTCTTTCCAATGCTTGATAAAGCACTAGCACATATTCGATATTTCGATCTTAATGTAAGACAGTAGGTATTATTAGCAGAAGCAAAACGTGTCTTCCATGCGTTAGGTTTCCTCTCACCCACAAGATTGAGGCAATTTTCAATACTCCCATAAATATGAATGTATGCTCTGGTGATCTTAATATAAAGTTAACTATTGGCTTTCAAGACAAGTATGAGTAAACTTAAATAAAGTTGAACTATTGGCTTGAATAGAGGCATAAAACCCGGTCTTTCAGTAAACCAAACTATCTAGTTGGGGGACCCTACTACCAATATGCGGGCATAGCTCCCTCTTGCAATATTGGTGTAAACGTTTCGTTTGAAATCCTATTACCCAAAAGATGGAGTAAATGGTCTTTCAGTAAAGCAAACTATTTAGTTGGGGTCCCTACTAGCATCAATCGCGGACATAGCTCCCTCTAGTACAATTGTAGTAAAAGTTTAGTTTGCAATCCTATTATCAAAAAAGGAGTGAATAGCGCTCGATGATGCAAAAAGTCTATAGGGACTACCTAACAACAAATACGGGCAAAGGCTCTCAGCGCGGAAGGAAGTGTTCGCTTTGGAAATGTTTAATAGAAAAATACGAATAAATATTTCTTACGTCTTCGGAAGCAAGTCAGCGCTCATTTCCTTTCGCAAAACTTGCTATGGCAATACTGACCCACCGTAAATCCAAAGAAAGCCTACCGCTTCCATCATCAAAAATAAACAATCATGTTTCTTTCTTTCGAGTCTAACTGTAGAAAAGCGCCACAAATCTACAGGAATCCCAGCACATCCACGTTAAAATGGCAAACCCAGTTTCTAGGATGATCAAATCTATCTCAAGAAAACTCTCGCTGCAAACTGAATCCGCTTTTCCCTCACATCTATGCACTTCTAGCTGATTACCTTATTATATCTACATTTTTTCAGTATAAGATCACTTTTTCGAACACATTTAAAACATTTTTAAACATTTAATACTAATTGATTTTTAAATACCTCGCAATACATTTATATTATAATTTTTCTTTCCATTCATTCTTGTTATGCAAAGCAAGACAAAAGTCAATATTTCTGTTGAACTTAATTATTTTACATTACAGTAAATAAAACAATATTTACTACAGATGTTGGAAAGTATATAAGCTATATGTTTTAGTCTTCTTTATGTATAAAGTACTCATTTCTGCGGAAACACTTCCCAATTTGGTCAGATTCTCAAAAAATAGTTCACACAATGTTATAACAGTATCTACATTATATTTACTCAACATAGTATTACAAACAATCAAAAATGTTGGCCAGTACGCAATTCTGTTTATTCTAGCTTTCAGAAATACGTATAAAGCATGCAGTTAAGAAATTGCAGTTAGTTTCAGCACTAAACTATAAACTATGAGCGGTAAAAATATTTTTTCTTTCTTCACTGATGGCTCTGAAAGACATCGCCAAACCTTTCTAAAAAAGCCTGACAATTTTTCGTAACTAGTCGGTTATTTTCATGTAAATAACACGGTAACTTGTTCAAAAAATAATTGTTCCCCTCTGCCATTCTTTCAGATGTCTAGAAATACATCGAAATGTGTACACAAGTGATAATAATAATAATAAAATAATAATAATAGTTGCTAATCATATAATGTATCTCGTGCTATACTTCTTTCCTGGTTAAGTTGTCCAAGAAACGAAGCAATCCCACACTTCAAACAATAGACTTTTGGATTGCTTATGAGACGAGACAAAACACACATACTCTTCAAACAACAGTTTAGTTGGCCCTAAAACAATTTTCAGTTCCGTTTACATTAGTTAGCTCTCGCATGCCCGAAAATGCTCACCTCCTTCAATGCCTAAAGGAGTCATTTTGACTCCTTGAGAGAGAATATATTTTGCTGTTGTCTTTTTTTACTAAATGTATGATTGTTATCAGTTTCTTTACATTAGAAAAGGATATATATATATATATATATATATATATATATATATATATATATATATATATATATATATATATTGCATTGGTTGTTATACCTTTTGTATTTATATTGTTATATCACACCATATTTATTTTGATATATCACATTACAAAAATTGAACTACATCTTTCCACAATGATAATACATTTTATAGTGATATATTACTGTATAAAGCACTTCGGTATCTTCTTAAATCCACTAAACTAGAGTCCATAATGTAAAAAAATCAAGAAACATATTGCAGTTTTTTTTACCTCTGGGCTTACACAGCACAATTCACACAAGTATACTGGATTTTAGCACTGCAAGTATCACACACTGCTTTGTGGCATCTAGCACATGAGCCAATGGTGCTATTCTTACAGTTCTTTCTCACTTGACAGTATTTTGTGGTTCTCGCTCCAGGTGAAGTCGCCTGCTCCATGTTTACATCTTCACAGTTCTCAGTGTGAATGCCTCTTCTGTTTATATTTGGCTGAGCAAGCTCTTTGGACAGATTTTGTAATAATGTTCGTCTTTCGATGTTCTCTCCTGTACCCTACCTGTAAACGATCCACGCATTTATGGCTATTAAATCAAGAGTATTTTGGAAAGACTGAACTGGCCACCTTCTTGTGCTAGTTCTTACAGAATATTTTCTTCCCATTTGGTCTACTACGTCGACGCCGTACTTGGTATCATTGTAGCACTCAACGGTCTCGGGAGTTTTCTTCTTGTCCTCAGATATGCTTGCTGACTTGCTAGTGCTTGCTACTTAGAATGAGAACATTTTTCTTAGAATTACCTTGGAAACAGTGAGAGTAATTTCATCATGCTTGTATACCTTCGTAGATTATAGTTCTGATTTCATTGTTTTGATAACGACTGGTACTTCGAGTCACAGTTTATTTACTGTTCCCAAAAGCGTAGTGTTTTTGGCTCTCAATTTCTTAGCTAGATTGAGAGAGAAGTAAAATAATTATCTGTAGTTACATTCCTTCCCATGCTACATACGGTTTCATCAGGCGCATCACTACATGGTCAGGCAATCGTTCTTCTCTACGTGATTCATCCTTTTCCCTATATGGAAATCCGTTTCAAATGTACTTGCGTTTTTTGTAACAGCAAGAAAATATTTTTGTCCGTACTTGTGCGGTTTTGCTGACATGTACTATGTAAATGAGCCTCTGGTTTTGCTGGAGAAATGTTCGTTGATCGTAATGAAATAACCAGGCCTAAAACACGAAATACAATTTTCTATAAACCTATTCCAAATTGTTGAAAACAGAGCAAACTTATGTTTTCAGTCGTTCGGAACGGTTACATTTTTCATGAAAGCGCAGAAAACGTAGTATTTCACAAAAATGGCTTCTGGACATCTCTTGTTGACATAACGGCACTCCCCAATCTTTCGTCCACAATAAGTGCAAGGGTAAATTTCTAGCAGCTAATACTCCTCGTGCATACATTATACCTATATATACCTCAAGTTCCTTAACAGATAGCTTGAATTCGGTTTTACCTGTTTGTCTGTGAGCTTCAGTGACTACATTTTCTGATATGCTCAAGTATGAAATTGTCTACAAATGCCACGCATTGGCAGGACTTCCTGGCGTTATGCTTCTTTTTGCGTACCCTGTTGGACCTGGTGCTTCTTTTAGAACATTTTGCTGGCATCACCTGCCGGTTCCATGATTACGTGTAGTAATTAGCCCCCACTCGCTTCACTTAGAAGTCAACTTGGTTTCACTACTGTTGACAGGAACGTCATCTTGATTAGTTGTTTTTATGCCGCTTCTGGTATCTTTCTCCCGTCCTCTGCACACACTTGAACTACTTTTCTCAGTACAATGGACGGCCAAGTTCTCACAAGTAGATTTAGAAGAGAATCTTTTCCGTTTAGGAATTGGAGCTGCCTTGACATCAGAAAAGGAAGTCTCCGATTTGGAATCATTTTCACTTGACGAGTCCACTGAGCATTCCTTTGATGGATTATAATCCTCATCCGATTCAGTTCTTCGTTCTCACCGAAGTCCGATTTATCCTCCGGAATGCCACAAAGGAACGCAAGAATTTGTTGATCGCTAAGGTTGTTACGTCGCGAATTTGTGAACTGGCACAGCGCTACCCACAAATAACCATCACTCGCACTAAATCACAAACTTGTTTTCTATGAACAGTCTTGTCTTGTCTTCTACACCCTTATTGGTGTTTTCTGAACGATCACTTTGCACCCACCAAGTTTTGTGCAACAAATGTATGATAAGGCGTGATGTTTAGTTGATTACACCTGTGAAAATAAGAGAATTTTTTTAATTAACATGTAATTATGTTGATTTTTTATATGTTAATGCCAGGTTTTATTAAGTATTGAATCATTGCTTTTATTGCTTTCCAGTTGTTAGTACCAAGAATAAATTTATAGGAAAATGGGGAATGTCCCAAAGTCGAAATCAGTTGATGAAGTAATGTTGATCTGATGTCTATATAGATCGCACTCAAATAATATATGATTCAATGTTCCAATGCCCTTGTCACACCAACAATGGTATGTGTTCTTTTTCTTCATTTGGTATAATTTTGTTGGTATTAAGGCCGTGTTGAACAATATGCGATAATATATTATGACTTCACGTCTCGACTATGTAGATAATTGCTGTACTCGACTTGAGTTGTTATGATCCTTGATTTCCCAATATAATTTCCCAGGAAGATTATTATTAACTCTCCATTGTGTGAAATCAGAATTAATGATGTGGTTAATTAAATTTTTAAATTTGCTTGGTGCTAATTTAATATAAGAAGCAAGACCTTCCTTACATGCATGTTTAGCAGCTAAGTCAATAATGGTCATGTTCTGATCCAGGTCAACGTGAGATTTTCCAAATATTAAAGTTATTAAAATTATTGTTCTTCATTTTTGTATATAAATATTTAATATTTATTATGGTCCAAGAGGTATTTTTCGTCCAATGGGTTGAGCTCAATGCTAATAGCACACTTAATGAATCCGTACATATTGCTGTTTTAGGTAGATTATATCTTTGAATATAGAGAAAAGCTTGACGAATTGCAAATGCTTCTCCTTCATAAATTGAGGTAAATTTCGGCAATTTATATTTTATGATTTTTGATTTGTCAGGTATGTAGATTGCGGCTCCAACATGAGAATTAGGGAATTTCGAAGCATCCGCGTAAACTAAAGTTGTGCCATCTTCCAATGATTGTAGTATCGTTTGCCAAATATTTTTCTGGATTCCTTTTCTTAAATCTGGGTGATGTATCTTCAAGAAATTTGGAAGGATGGGCTTAATCTGTGTTAAATTGACTTGATAATCCCAGACAAAACAGTTGATGGACGGAACCTTTTGTATGTGAGCGTTGAGATGTCTGAACCTCTTGAAAGCCTGAAAGAACCAGGGCTATCCTTTTTATATGGAGTTTTTCTTTTTCCCAATATGTCATTGATATAATCTAGATTTTTAATTATTTGAGAAGAAGATTTTCCCATTACGTTTAAGATGAAACTGTAGGCTTGCTTCATGATGATGGAGTGGATTGGGTTACATCCAAGTTCTGTTAGTAAGGCTCTTTTGGGGCAAAGAGAAGGCTGTGAGAATATTATTTTCGCCAGCGAGTAAATAATTTGTTCCATTTTGTTGAGTTGTGTTTGATTATGCGTTATAAAGATGCTACCATAAGAGATTTTTGCTATATATATCCTTGTTTTAAAATGGTACTTAAGGAGATTGGATTGATATCCCACTTTTTTGATGATAAGCATCTTAATAATTTTTGGTATTTCACTGCTTCGGCCAGTAAGTATTGTACATGATGGTCCCAGGTTAATTTCTTGTCTAAAATTATTCCAAGATATTTAAGTGGGTTTTCCGAAGTAATTGTTACATTATCTATGTTTAAATTAAATTGGTTTGAAGACTTCTTCCTTGTGAAAATTATGAACTTTGTTTTATTCCAGTTAAGATCCAAACCGTTATAAAACATCCAAGAATTAATTTGTTTTAGATTTTGTTCTAACTTTGGGATACTTGCTTTGATGTTAATAGATGGTAACGTTACTAGTATATCATCCGCAAAGCTTATTAACTTACATGGAGACCAATTTTTTTCCATTAAGTCCAAAATGTAAATATTAAATAAAATTGGACTAAGTTAGGTTCCTTGAAGGAGTCCAAGAGAAGTTTGTCTTGACGATGAATAAGAATTATTCAGCTTGATATAAACTTTTCTGTTAATTAGTAAATTATGAATTATTCGGATCATCTTCCCAGGAATTTGTATTTGATGTAACTTTTGCAGTAGTAAGTCTAAGTTCACATTATCGTAAGCACCTTGAATATCCAGTGATACAACTAAAATATTTTTTCTTAAGTAGAAGGATTTGTAAATGTCTGCCGTAAGGAGAGACAAGGCATCATATGTTGAGAAGTTTTTCCTGAATCCAGTAATATTTGATGGAAAAATTTGATTGTGTTCTAGGAAACAAATTAGACGATTCAATAATAAATTTTCGAAGATTTTTAATGAGCATGTCAGTAGTGCTATTGGCCGAAAATTATTAGTGTTTTGAGATGCTTTTACTTTCGGAATAGGAATTATCAAAAATTTTTCCACTGTGCTGGTATCTTGCCTGAATTCCATATATTGTTAAAGTAGTTGAACAATATAGTGAGTCCGGAGGGAGGTAAGTTTTTATAATGATTAAAGCATATCCCATCAATCCCAGGTGTTGTATTTTTCCTTAGGTTATTAATTACTATTTCTAATTCAGTCAAAGTGAAGTTTTTGTCCAGTACATTATGTTACCAAATAAGTATTTTGTTAATAATAATCTATCATTATTTACTGTACATGGAGTTAATTTATTATGAAAGTGGTCATACCATGATGTATCAAATATTGATATATTATTTGTGTCATTTGATTGATTATTTTTAAATTTCTTCCAAAAATTCCATATTTTCAACGATGAGGTTCGTAAGGAGTTTCAGAAATTCTGCCAATGTTGACGTTTCACATTGTTAATTACAAGTTTTGAGATAGCTTTCTGTTTCTGGAATAATCTGAAGTTGTTTGGAGATTTTGTAGTAATAAATTTTTTAAAGAGCAAAATACATTTATTAATGTTTCGCTGGCATTCTGTATTCCACCATATAGGTTTAGGAGAGTATTGCTGTAGATTGGTGTTGACTGAGATGCTTACCGTTTGATGATTGTAAAGATGTCCGAATCGTTCCTGAGATTATGAAGGTTGTCTTGAATTATTTTTTGATATTCAGAACAATTAATATTTTGCGAAACATGCTGTAATTTAGATCGGAAGGTTAGATTGTTACTTTGGTTCGTACTGGGCGTTAGTTGTGATGTATGAGTTCTGAAGATTATGGGAAAATGATCACTATGATACGTGTGAAAGTATGTAGGCCATTCAGTTTCTATATAGTGGACGTGATAGGCAAGGGTTAAGTCTGGAGCACTGAAAGAATCTTCCTGAGCTCTAGTAGGAGTACCATTGTTTAGAAAAAGAAAAGGAGAGTCATTGAGGATGTTGAGAAATTTCCGACCAGCAGAGTCCATTCTATTCGCTTTCCAGATCTTCTGAGAGACATTGAGATCACCACATTTATAATCAATTTTTAAATTATTGATTAGTAAAGCTTTCCAAAAATCGATATCAACCTTAATTTTGGGTGGAGTATAAAAATTTACTATACGTATATCTTGAATTTGATTAGCCATATATTGAATAGAGTTATGATGATATGCCAAGTGTATATTAAAAGTTTGAAATTTTACATTATTTTTAATGCAAATAGCGATCCCTCCGTGTGAATCATGTCTAATTTGGTTTAAACAATTGTAGCCTTTGAGTTTTAGAGGTATTCTTGGTGTACACCACGTTTATTGAAGGAGCAACATATCTGGAGAAAATATATTTATTAAGAGTTTTAAATAATAGATTTTCCCGTAAATGCTCTGGGCATTCCATTGTAATATGGTTAACTTCCTATTTATAATATGTCCCATCAAATTGATTTGGAAAATAACACAGAAACAGAAGAAAATTAGACACAATTTTGTTTTGGAAAAATCAAAAGTGACTTAAAAGTAGAGATATCAGATACTACTTTTTTTATGGATTGATTGCATATCTTGTAATAAAGATAGTAGCGTTTCTTTCTCTGTCTTTTGATTCGTGTTGGTTTCAACTAACAACGTGCGTCGTTGTATTAGTTGATTTAGTTTGTCAGAATTATAGCTATTTAATTCCTGAAGATTACTTCCATGCTCTGAATGTGGAGTAAGTCTTTTTAAGTCTATGAGTTTAGCTTAAGAGGTAAATTTTTGTTTTCCGTTGACGACTGAGTTAGGGCTTTATAGTCTTGAGTTTTGTTAATTGTTTCCCTCTGTTATTGTTTGAATCTCGGAGAGGATCGTGGTACTGTGTAGCAAGGTCCGTCGACCCTACTGTTCCTTTCCTCTTTTAAGGTCGCGTCATAACTACCCTTCTTTGAAAACCGAAGATGCAGTAAAATTGTGACGTCACGGCGGGAGCAGAAACAGCTTTCGCCCAAGGTCCTTGTCATTCACCCTTGCTTGTTTCTTTGATTTTTGCAGGAAAGTGAGTGATTCTTGCTTTCCTATATTAAGAAAACATTAATTACTGGACGTGCTCGTGTTAGCCTATAAGCATGTCGAATTGTACACTAAGTACTAGTCGCAATTATAGTAGAAATACTACGGGTTTCAAAGTTATTTATCATGTATTTCCCTCGGATCCTTTGTGGAAAGTTTGGCAAAAGAAATGCTGTCGAAAAGACATCTTTAAAGTTGAAAACGCCAGCGTCTATTCCGATCATTTTATTCCCCAAGCTTATGGACAGAATTTAAAATGTGAGTTTCTAAATATTCTACCCAAGAAAAAGTTTAAACAAGATGTGCCTTCACTAAACTTACCATTACCATACGGAACCGTGTTGATGTAAATAATGAAATAATTAAATGTACGGAAATTAGGTGTTTAAAGAAAATACAAATCAGACATTGGGGTGCAGCCAGATGAAATAACTATTGTGACTGAAACAAAAAATAACTCTTTGTTTATGTTATTTTCCGTTTGTTCTGTGGAGAGTGAGGGGCATAAACCAAAAGAAGAGCTCTCCTTTTTGCGTAAAGAGAACGAAAAACTGAAGTCTAACAGTATGTACAAAGCCAAATAATATGTTTACAAACGAAGTTAAAAGAATTGGAAAGCAAATATAATAAAGAATTAATTTCAAAGGCCAGTTCTAAAATATAATATTGTGATCGTTTCAATAAAGTGGTTAATAACCGGGTGATGATATATTATTACGAAAAACTTTTACACTAGGCCAAGTAAATATGCTAATAAATGGCAAGAAAAAACTAAGATGGATTGATTAAGATATCATTCGTGCATTAACACAACATGCCTCATTGATAAATTATACAATCATCTGCGGTTACAAGTTCGAATCCCCGTACCCAATGGGTCAACATTTCGACGTTGTATGCAAAATTACCGTTTTTTTTCTGGTATCCTTACTCCAGTTTTGAAAATTTTGACTTAGCAAGGGCGCTACTTAAAGAGTGTGGAAACATTTTCGGTGCTTATATTTGATGAATTGAATGTTAATAGGCGCGTATGCTATGACCAAGAGGTTTATTTATTTTTAGGACCACGCAGAGATGTCCAGGTGGCAATGATTCGAGGCTTAATAGATGTGTGGAAACAGCCAGTGCATTATGATTTCGATAAGAGTATGAAAAGTAAAAAATTACTCTTCGAAATCATATCGAAAGTTGAAGTCTCAGGATTCAAGATAGTTGCGATTCTTTCGAAGTTCAATGGTGGCAATATGGGGCTATGTGGTGATCTCGTTTCACCTTCTTCCAGGTGGATGGAAGCAATAAAATAGTATAAAGTTCTATTTCGAACATTTCACAAAAAACTGTGAATCGAAGAAAAGAAAAAGAATGTGATTGGCCGACCGTTTTACAATTCGTAAGAAAGACAAGACAGACAATTCGCTCTTGAAACTATTCGACAAGGCTAAGACATACTTCAGAATTCGGTTTTTGAATAGAAAAACACAGGAACTGCGCAGGAGGAATGTTCTTTAAGATAGTGGATGCAAAGCTATTCTTCAAGTGCTACTCAATGCTATAGTGAGTACATATTGTATCTGTATGTAGTCTATTTTTATTGCATTTAAAAATGTGTTTTCCTTTGCAAATCGCTACCGCGGAACATAGGCTTAGCACACGATATTTGTCCCTGCTTCACCGCGGTGACGTCACACTACAGCTGGAGAAAGTGGCTACGCAGAAACAGGGAGTTATGAAGGGACCTGTAAAAGCGCGGAACAGTAGGGTCGACGGACCTTGACTGTGTATGCTTCCTCCTTATGGAGAGAAGAGTTTGAACTATCATTAGATATAGGGAGGGTTTTTTTCATCCAATTTGTGAATGACGATGCTTGATCTAATTGAATGCTAGGAGCCGTTCTGAATTGCAAATTAAAGTCCAAGGGCTTCTTAAATAGTGGTGAATTAATTTTATTTGTAGTTCGATTTTTGTTAATATTTTTCCGCTTTTTCCCAGGTGGACTTCGTAGGAGATCTCGTTGATTTGCAAAATGGTTTACTGTTTTTTTGGAAATGATATCAGAGTACGTATATATTTTGCTTCCAGAATTTGGGGATGTGGAAGGCATGTATGACGAATGATCATTGGGAGTCTGAAACGTTCCTGTTCTGATTTTGATTTGTTCCAAAGCTGGCGGCCTTTTAATTATTGAATTGGCTTCATTGAATGAAATTCTTTCTTTGGCCATAAGGATCATGATTTGATCTTGTCTTATTCGTCCTGGGCATTTTTTGAAATCCGCCCTCTGATCTCCTCCATAGTTGAGGCATTTGGTTGAGTTGTTGCAAGAGTCAACTGCATGGGATTGACCACAATTAACACAAGCAAACTTTTTCAAATTACAGTTATTTTTCATGTGTCCGTATTTGTAACAACCCATAATGCACTGCTTTGTTGTTGGTATGTACAGATGTACATCCCGTTTCATGTAATATAACTTTATATCAGTCGGTAAGTACTGGGAATCAAAGGTGAGGATAATTGTGGAAGTTTGTTGGAGAACATTATTATTGTCTCTTCTATAAATTCTACGGGCTGATGTTATTTGTATGTCGCTTTGGATATCTGACAATAGGTCATTCATTGGAATGTCTGTGTCCACTCCATATATAACTCACGTTGAATATAGTAAATGGTTGGGAACGAAAGCTTCCCATTTATTTTCTACCAGAATGGGATGATTCAGAAAATTATTAGCTTCGGTTTCTGAGCGAAATTTTACTTTGATAAGATTACGCCCTATCTTATCTATGAGCTCCACACCAGGAATATCAACGTAAAAAATCTTCCTGCCAATCGCCGTGATATGTTTTTTCCCCAAGTCTTCTGAATCGGATCGTAAAAATACAAAATATGGTGCAAGGTGGTGAGATTGGTATTTATTTTTCCCCAGTTGAGTGGCATGCGTTTGAGGATTGTGAACAGTATTATCAACTTTAACAGATGAATGATTGACATTCTTAGTAATCGTATTTATATTAAGATTCGCAGTAATAGTAGTAGGGGTTGTACTTGTATTTAATGTTTCAATGTCCATATTTGAATTTTCAGTAGAATTAACAACTCCTAATGAATTTTTGACTGAGGTATCCATTTTATCCCTTGTGGACATGGTATACCATTACGAATATGTAGTTAGGCTTAATTTCACACTACAAAAACGAGTATAACACTTAGAGAAATAAATAAATATTTACAGGAATAATTATATACAAATAACAGTAATAGAGTTGACTTAGTTCGATAGACGAAGCAAATAATTAAAGTTGATCTCACCTAGAATGTTGTGAGTCCCTATAACGATGAATTAAGAATGTTCCAGATGCACAAAGATCACGAGACACCACACACTGTAGTGTACCAGTTTGTGATCAATTGTTCTCAATTCTCTCTCTTTTATTTTTAAAACTTTACACCACACTTATGTTTACTTGTTAAACTCCGCTTCTCTCTTCCATGTTTATAAAACTTCCCAATAACACAATCTTAACCAGTGTGAGAACTCAACCAGTCGCCATATTCTCCAATCCAATACGTCTACCAAAAATTCTCAAGTTTTTCTATGAACAGTCAACAAGAAGTTCAACGTCTGTAAAGCACACTTTTGCCAGTAAGGAAAACAAAAAAACCCACCATAAAATTTGAGTCACTAAATGATTCACATATACTGTTTATGGGCTAGTCCTACCACCTCCTGATATCTCGCTAATAACTAACGGTCATATAAAGTAAGAAGATGGCTCCGGAAGTAATGCAAGACTGTGTAGAACTGAGAATTACTTACGTGAACAGAGAATATTATCGCGTAATTTTATCTGACAGCTATGAGAGAGATATCAGGGAATGGTAGGACTGGCATTTTACAAATTTTCAGATGTAAATCCTTTTATGGAAAGTAACAAAAAATTGAACAAAACATGTGTCCGCAAACTCGTCGTTTTGGAGATATAAGCTGCCGAAAGCGTGGTGCAATTTTTTTCACCCGATATATATATATTACATAGAATGAAATTTAATATGCCACGATTGATTTCTGAAGAATTTCGCCAATTTTTCTTTCCTACATATGATTTGTTTAAAAATCGATTCAGTGCAGATGCAAGGAGTCAAAATGACTCCTTCGGGCATCCAAGGTAAATCATGAATTTTTCCGCCGAAATATTAGTGTTAATTTATGTCTCTTGCTGTGCAAATACTTACAACAAATTCATTAAAAGCCACGAAGCCGATTTGTCTTAAATACTTATACAAAAGAAATACGAACAAACTTAATTTGAAAAGGAGTCAGAATGACTTCTCGGGCATCAGAGTGTTAATCACTCACAAAATCTATAGTGTGTGTCAGCATAATATTTCGATTCATAAACAACTAAATATTCACAAAATTCAGGGGTAACGCGGGCCCGGTACCACCCTCAACCTATCTTTTCAAAAAGCAAATATCTCCGTTCGTGCAGGCACGGTGGCTCAGTGCTAGTCTTTTCCAGTGTGGGAAAGACGGTGGCTCAGTGGTGCTTGGTGGTTCATAGTTCGATTCTAGCTTGTGTTAATTATTTTCATAAAAAAAACAATGTATGTAAATTTCCTAGGAGTTCCTCCGTTCCCTCTCACAATACAAATATATCAGAACACTTGTTAATTATAATAATATAAAAAGTTTGATTTGTTATCTCCTCTTGAAGAAGAACACAGACAAAAAAAATATGCACAATAAAACACAAGAGAGAGAGAGACGTTAAAAAACTTCTTACAGTACGAGAGATAGCCACACCGTGACAGTAAAGTAACTTTTTACAAACTTTAGGTGTACTCAATTTATATATACTTTATTTATTAAGATTATAGGGTGTGGGATATAGCATACATAGTATTTCATTTTTTCTTTTCGTTGTCCTTCTGCAAATGCCGCTTAGGTAGTAATAGTCATTGTACAAAAATGAATAGGAAGGGATATTTCGCTTCCAGACATCCTGTCGAATTTATAGTGATCAGAAATATGAGAGATTACATTCAACGATAACCAGTTTTCTTTCTTTCCTATAATTCCACAAAAAGTTCGCCAGAATACCTATCGAGCTAGATGGTTATTAAATATAAATTTCATCAAAGTAATAACTAGTTATTAGACACTTCCATACTGAGCATAAAAACCCTCGTCGCTATGTTTTATTTCTAGTGTCTAAATTCGTTACAAACCAAGTTATCAACAGGATTCATTTTGTCGCTCACAATTTCTTTTATCCTGAGGTGATGTAGTGGTCTCAGCCGATCCTTAAAACTAAGTAGGTTTTACCAGCAGAACCTCTCGTGGTCGCTGTATTAAAACAAACGAAAAACGTGTTACGCAAATCGTAAATATTATTTTTTCTATTTCACGATATGAGTTCAACCGGAGGATGAATTAGCCGTAGCAGCGATATCTGCTCTGTTGCTGACACAAATCCGCCCTCCCCTCCCCCCCCCAAAAAAAAACGAGAGAGAAAGGAAGAGTACAGAGGAGCTGGTGGACCAGAGAGTGAATTCTTCGCCGCAATAATGCACAGGAAAGCACCGTATTTTCAATAGTGAATAATGAATTACTTACAAATCCTCGTTCCTACAAAAAAAAAAAAAAAAAAAGAATTATTCAGTTCCATACCCTATTGAAATTAGTAACTCCGAAAATTCAGCAGCAAGATACGAACATGAGGGAGTCTGTATCAGCTGAAAAACGGTCTGTAGATCCTTGGATGCACCAGATTGTAAAACAGAAAATCAAATGACTTGTCCAAATATGTAAATGAGGGCAGTTATCAGGCGCGGAAAGCTAAAATAAAGAAGAAAGAGCAATTTTCTAGTATTGGTACTGAGTGCATCTTCTCAGGTCAGTACCCACAAAAATGCCCACATAACCCATAAAGTAAACTTATACTCACAGTGAACCCATACCATGCACTACACCTGGAATTTTTGTATTGTGCCAGCATTGTAGAACTGTTCCCTAAAATTTCACAAAAGTCACATAACACTGACGACAATTAACCCTCATTGTTTCTGTTTTGGTGCATCACATCTGAATTTTATGTTTACTAAAATTATTACAAGTGGTTTACGACGAATAAAATAAATGAGTTGAGATGAAAGATGCCTGTATAGAAACTATTTTCCACCGGCGATGAATTTCTGCACAGTTCACAGAATTTGTATTTTGTTTACAAGTGGAACGCTACTAGTATGAAACCATGACAAATGCTATTGAAACTTATATCATTGTCAAAACCCACTCGTTTTCACTACCCTTGCCTATGCGGATACCCACGTTCGCTGACGCACCTGCTCCCTTCAGACGCAACACCTAGCAAACTCTTGGTCTATACAGCTTCGCTCTCCTATGACTCGGTTAGATGGCAATCGTGCTTTTAGTGGCGACCTAGCGCAGGTTGTTTTGTGCTTTTTGGGCTGTAGTTTTTATGCATGCATTCGGACGCTGTATTTATACGCAAATCGTAAAAGAATTATAATTTTTTAACAATTGCTTATGATACCCCCTTCAATTTTAACTATGCCATGTGGGTACTTTCAATGTCGCCCAGCATAAATCATTTAGAAAAGAATAAGAAGGTAATTAGTGAAAGAATTCTAATTTTTGAACAATTATTTCGAGTGGTGCGCCAAAAGTAAACCTGCACGTTTTTTTAACATGTTACATTTTTTTGGCATACAAAATGCACAATAATCACCTATTTTTATCCTTTTAAAAGATGTAATTACATTTGTTAACAGCTGTAGTGTTCGGGCGAATACCTTCACTGCATACCTCCTCTAAGGTCTTTATTCTTGCATTTTTTAAATATAAATCGTTATAACCCGCTGGGGTTCGAATCCTGCCTGTCCCTGTACGGGAAGACTTTCTTGTAAGCCTGGGTTCGATTCTCTCGTTCGGGCACTAAAGATTTTCGTTTATAGTGGATTTAGTGGTTAGAAGAGTAATTCACTCCGCTATTAGTGATGGCTAGAATTAATAGCAAGCAAACCTGCAATTGGACCACGAACCAACATGAACTTAGATTGAGGTTGCACTAGCGCGTACCCACTGTCTTCGGCACGCCCGTTAACATTTACGGAGTGAACACAAGTACCTGAATGTAATACCCACAATCTTGGTAGTAATTCATACGGTAGTGATACATGCTCAAACAACAACATGAAACAAAACAAATACATGAAATAAAATTTATTTGAGTAAAAATAATTTACATATGAAATTAGTTACGTACACCCTTTTTCAATAAATTTCTGATAATGAATCTTTTGTCTGTTTTAATACCTGTTAGCCCATTTAAGATTTCAATAAAAAAAATACAAAAAGCACGAAGAGTAAATTTAGAAAGAAATAATCGATTTTGCCTACTTAGGCTTGCTAGCAAATGATCACCTAGCACTCGTTGATTTACTTAATATCACTTCACATCACAACACCAACATGGGATTAAAATGAAGGAAAGGGGGGATTGAAGTAATTGCTCGCAATCTTCTTTTCTGTCTCATAATCGTTTTCTGGCTCCGTCAGGTTACTGCGGCTTAGCTTCGAACATTAGTCGACTTGTGACTGGATCACTAAATATTGCAAACACCGGTAACACAACAAATGGGATCGTTTTTGTTAACCATTCGTATTGTCTTACCATAATAGTCGGTGATGTTGATAGCAAATATTAAATATTTTTGCGATACCACTTGGATTCCTAGTTCCCACGACGTGCGTTTCTGTAATTTACATGAATATAACGCTTATGCACTTATTTCTTCTTAATTGTAGGCATTTTAAAGCTATGTCTACTTTCTTGAAGTCATTTATGCTTTTCATTTCGTGGCACTTTTACAGATTGTAATATTAATCTTAGATTTCTATTATGTTCAATTTGCCTTCCTCTTCATCCGGTCCATGATACCCAATGATATCTACCACAATGCCTTGCTTCCCGCCTACAATCCCCAATGTTCATGTTCTTGCGCCGTCTAATGACAAAGAACAACATTGAGAAATTGACGAATAACCTTCATTTACAAGTAATATACACCTTGGCAGGTTTTTTTTTTTTTATTATTTCCCATTTAAATTAATGCGATTAGAATATTAAAAGAACAAATAAAAAGTCGATGGCTTATGCTCTCTAAATTTTCAAGTATCATAACCATTTCACAACTTACGATATTCGGTTCACATAATACGAATCACTGCTGCAAAGTGTTGCCAGCACATTGAAAAGAATAAAACCATAACACAGTTTGCGTCAACGTATAGTACATGGAGCCTTATTCCACTTCAGACCAGAGTAACTGGGAAAAATTAAAATGGAATGGGAGTGAGGGAAGACACACACTCACGTATGGCGCGCGGAAGGGACGATGATCTTCTTTGAAGATTATCAGAATCCTGGAATCTTGAACTTTTACTCTTCTTACAAGTTTATTTTTCCGGTTATTACTCCTCTTCTTTGTCGCACTATTAATATTTGATATATTATGATTCACTAACACTTTACACAAACGTAGATGGGCTATTTATTTTATGGGCTATTCACTTTAAATGGGCTTTTTTTTACATATACAAGATAGTATCTTTGCTCATAACACAATGTTTTAATACAAATTGAATAACATTGATTATTATATTTTCACTATATATAACCTACATATATATATATAGTTTTTATATTATGATTATTCATATCAAATGACCTATATAGTTTGTACATCATTACATATGAATCATAAAATTTCAACCTTTTTTTTTATTTTTTTATGTAAGTGTCTGACTCGTGTTGTTACATCTTACACTAAACACTTTTATTATATTACACTAAATGTATTGAGTTTTCAATATTTTAAAGGGTATGGAGTATAAAATGCAAAATAACTATTTTTATACGTATATATACTTACTTATATCTAATTTTCAAAATAACTTTTAATAATGTATTATTTTCATTATTCAGACATTTAAAATAACATTTAAACGACGTTATATCAACTTATTAGTTAACATCAAATATAATGCAATAACACGGCAACATGAGAAAATGAAATAAATTTTCTTGTTAGTAAATAATTTTCCAAAACACATTATATATTAGAAACTTTATTTTCAGCATAGCATTGAATAACATACGTTAATCGAGATTTAATGAAGACTTATCTGCGCATTCAAGATCCACAGCTAAATTTTTACAATGTAATAATTCAGTTGTGATTCTCTCTGACCACTCCACAGTCTGCGTTGCTAAATTTCGAAGATACCTACCCACAATGAATCATTTATTTCCCATCCCGAGACGAGGCCGTAAGATAGAATACAAAATTAATATCTAAAATAATACAGAATGGGACTTACCAAAATTGCTTACTCCGAGCTTTAAAGAAATATTATATTACCCAAAATGTATAGGGGAAGGAACCTCGTCTCCATGACTTGGCATATATCTTTGCTGGGTTTTCCATTACCTTGGAAAAGAAAATATCAACGGCCATCTGGAAGTCGCATCACTGATCACAGATGACTGCTTACATCATCAAATAACTTTTTTTACATACCTTGGACTCGCTCATTTAATAACATAAGGATTTTGTAAATTTACCAACGCAAATTCCAATACATCAGATGAGCATAGGTTTTTACAGTACAGAAAATTCAAATACTTGTCAACATTCAACAATTTCTCTAAAATTTTGTGTATTCGTTCATTATTACTTCTTGATTGAACCCTTTGAGATTAATATACTGGTACAGTGGTTAATGCGTTGCAAAGAACAGTTTCAACACTGTTTCTAAATCTGAATTTTTAAATTCACTTGAGATTACATCGTGATATTTTTCAGAACTGTGTTTTACAGCTAAATGTAACCAATTTTTTCGAGTTTGTTTCGTAGGTTTCCACCCTTAAGTCGATCTACAGAATGCGAGCCAATTGATTTACCAGTTAAAGGATCTAACAATTTACCAATTTTCTTAACTTCTTATACGGTTCAAAAAGGAAATTTTAATTTTATTTATTATTATAATTTTTTTTTGTAACTTTCGGAAATCTTGAACATCGCTAAGGTCAAATTTCTAAAATGTACACAGTCCGGTTTTTTTTTTCAAACATATTTTCATCCTATTCCCACTCTTGGTTTCTCGAGTGCAACAAGAATTTTGAATTTTATTCCAAAACATTTAATAAACATACTTTCATAATTACCTGTGTGGTTTCTGCAACAAATATTTACTTTGATAAACGATGATTTTCCGTTCAGGTACGATGTTTCACCGTCAACAATGACGTCAAGTTGCATATTGGTAGAAATTTTATCTTTCAACTTACCACATTGCTTCACTAAGGTATGATCTCCACGCGTTTTGTAATTTTGTTTACTACACTTATTTTTTTTTTCAAAAATTTGTTGCGGGAAATTTTCTGCTTGATTTTGAATGAAACACTGAATTTTCATTTCTGATCGAACTTGTTTTTCATTTTCCCTGTGTGATTACGCGTAGGTACTGTCACCGGATGTCCAAGCCACCTAGCACAAGTTCGTTTGACTAACCTAGCTTTAGCTTTAATGTTACATTTGTTTTGAATTTTCAACACTTTGCTACAACGCGGTTTTTTCACCTGATTTCTAAATTTTTCATGGACACCATCATGATTTTTAACAACTAATTTCTGCATATAGTTTCCTTCCGCATTTACTTTTACGTTTCTGAGTAAGTTATGATGTTTACTGGATATTGATTTTTCGCTTTGCTTTTCACTTACCTTTTCTAATCGTAGTTTCTCTGGAGTGATTACATTGACCTTTTTATTACTGCTTGCCACCATGCAATTGCGTTTACACTGACATTGGGTTTTCTTAACATTTCTACGGACAAGTCTTGAAATTTTCTCAAAAGATCGCAAAATTCTGTGCATGCCTTTTATTTTTCGTTTTAATTTTCTCAATTTTTGTTTCTTACCGTGCTTATACTTGCTACGCCGTGACCAATATTTGTACTTCCTGACAAATTTACTCAAAGTATATTCCAGGCTACCAAAACTATTTTGACTAATTTCAACTTGTTTACGCCCTGATATTTCACCAACCTTATTCTCATTGATGCTACGAGTGCCTGAACTGATTTTATCATTCATTACATATACTTGGGTGCATAGAAAACAATAAAAACTTATGCGCTTGAAGTTTGTAACATACACATTTCTTACTACCAAGTGGGTAATGTTTTGCCTATTATCAATCTGAACCATAACTATGTTCACGAAGTACGAATATATGTCATTACTTGGAATACATGCTAACCTATCTGTTTGCGAGGTGCTTTGGACGCATCCTAGCTCCATTAAATTCAAAATATGACTAATGAGTAACGAGCGCACTTTCTTGCCTACATTCATTCATATTACTACATTAGTACAATTACACGCACAAAACCTATCAATGCACTTTCTTCCGTAACATGACATATATTTTATGTTCAAAACATCTATCTGCTGTTTAAATTTCGAACGAACATTAGGCCTACTTGACGTAACACTGTTTGACACTGGCTGACTACTTATTTGTTTAACAGTACAAGCGCTAGCGACGACTGAATGATATACATCTTTTTGGCACCCTTGTTCTACATCTGCACAACTAAACTTTTCAATTGGCGCTTCGATTGATTCAATTTTCTCAAATGCTCGGTCCCCCTTTTCTTCACATTTACCCCAAATTTCTTTCCTTACTACTTCTAATTGTACCTCAAGTTTATTGTCAATCGGCTTTTTTGTTGTTTCACTAACTTCCACAAATTTACTTTCCAAAGATTCGCTAATCCTTTCAATTTTGCTTTCTAACGATTCATGTACATTATTAGTTTGTTCGCTAACTTTTCCAATATTTCCTTTCAAAGATACATTAAATTTTTCTATTTTACTTTTTAACGATTCGTTGCCACTATCTATTGTTGTTTTCTTAAGATTCGCGTAAAGTTTGAATTTTAGCTTTATTTGCATTAATTGCATCCAACAATAACTTGACATTACTTTCATCCAATTTGCACAGCTATATAAAAATTCTAAACACAAGTGAGAAACTTACCTCTTACCTCTATGTTTCTACGCATGAATCACTACTTTTGCTTTAACGGTTCAGATAGATGAATCCAAGTTCGGAAAACGGAAAAATCACCGCGGTCGTGTGATCGATGGCACGTGGGTTTTTGGAGGTTGGTTCTGGCAATGTATTCATGTGTGTCGTGAAGAACAGAAGTGCTGAAGAGCCAATAGGTGTTCTTCGAAAGTGGGTAAAACTTGGTACAATCATTCATACCGACTGCTGGAAGTCATATGATAGGTTGGCTGAGGTGGGATTTCAGCACTTCACAGTGAATCATAGCCTGAATTTCGTAGATCCCGTTACTGGCGCTCATACGCAAAATATCGAGCGGTTGTGGCGAGACGCGAAGGACAGCATTCCGAGATATGGGAACAAAACACACCATTTCGTCGGACATCTGGCCTCCTTTCTTTTCAAGAAAAGGTATCCCCTCACAACTCGGTTTCACAACTTTCTGTTGGAAGTCGCTAGAATATATCCTCCAACCATTTGAGGTATGTGAAAATGAATGCTTCCTGGCCGTTATTCTATTTTTCGTTGCATTTCTGAATTTTGCCCTTGTACTGTCTAGTGCCCTTGTACTTATGTGAAAATGAGTGCTTCCTGGCCGTTATTCTCTTTTTCGTTGCATTTCTCAATATCGCCCTTGTACTTAATATATATGTTTGTTTGGTGCCCTTGTACTCAATGTATGACTATGTGTGGGGGATTGAACTCATATCGCATGTCTCGTGCACGAGGATACTTCTTACTGTTGTCCTACCTACAAAATGATTGTATTAGATGTATAAGTTGTAATAGAACACATAACAAACCGAGAACACGCTGTATTCAGACTCCATGTTGGAGTGTGATCACAACATGATCTGGGTTTGTTGTGTGTTCTATTACCACTTGTAGATCATATAAAATCATTTCTGTAGGTAGTACAACAGTAAGAAGTATGCACGTGCACAGGAGATGAGAAGTAGCTGTTGTAAACTATTACCTTCTGTCGCTGTTTGGTGCGCCATTCTTATAACCCGCTGGGGTTCGAATCCTGCCTGTCCCCGTACGGGAAGACATTCCTGTAACCAGCCTGGATTCGATTCTCTCGTTCGGGCACTAACGATTTTCGTTTATAGTGGGTTTATTGGTTAGAAGGAACGAGTAATTCACTCCGCTATTAGTGATGGCTAGAATAAATAGCAAGCAAACCTCCAATTGGACCACGAACCAACATGAACTTAGATTGAGGTTGCACTTGCGCATACCCACCGTCTTCGGCACGCCCGTTAACATTTACGGAGTGAACACAAGTACCTGAATGTAATACCCACAATCTTGGTAGTAATTCATACGGTAGTGATACATGCTCAAACAACAACATAAAACAAAACAAACACATGAAATAAAATTTATTTGAGTAAAAATAATTCACATGTGAAATTACTTACGTACACCCTTTTTCAATAAATTTCTGTTAATGAATCTTTTGTCCGTTTTAATACCTGTTAGCCCATATAAGATTTCAATAAAAAAATAAAAAAGCACGAAGAGTAAATTCAGAAAGAAATAATCGATTTTGCCTACTTAGGCTTGCTAGCAAATGACCACCTAGCACTCGTTGATTTACTTAATATCACTTCACATCACAACACCAACATGGGATTAAAATGAAGGAAAGGGGGGATTGAATTAATTGCTCGCAATCTTCTTTTCTCTGTCTCATAATCGTTTTCTGGCTCCGTGAGGTTACTGCGGGTAGACTTGTGACTGGATCACTAAATATTGCAAACACCGATAACACAACAAATGGGATCGTTTTTGTTAACCATTCGTATTGTCTTACCATAATAGTCGGTGATGTTGATAGCAAATATTAAATATTTTTGCGATACCACTTGGATTCCTAGTTCCCACGACGTGCGTTTCTCCAGTTTGAGTAATTTACATGAATATAACGCTTATGCACTTATTTCTTCTTAATTGTAGGCATTTTAAAGCTATGTCTACTTTCTTGAAGTCATTTATGATTTTCATTTCGTGGCACTTTTAAAGATTGTAATATTAATCTTAGATTTCTATTATGTTCAATTTGCCTTCCTCTTCATCCGGTCCATGATGCCTACCAGCAAGGTTCGTATATACACCAGTGATGCCAGTTTTGTAACTGCGAATTTCCCGTCCGAAGCCATGAAATTTCCCGATTAGATGCAAAATTTCCCGCCAACTAAAATAGATACAATTTATAACACCTAGTGATAAATGATTTTGAAAAATATCACTTCAGAGGGCCTATAACGTGCAGTTGAACTCATTCTTGTAATGTAGAAGTCACTATTTACAGTTATGTATGATAATATTAAAACGATGCTGGCACAATATTAAAAAAAATTCAAGAACACTGTGATCTTTTATTATTATTATTATTTTTTTTTTAACGAACATTATGTTTTTCTTTATAGTTTGGAAGGGAATGTTGTGTTCGGCAAAGAAACACAATACAATTTTCTGATCTTAACAAGATTTTGGTTTTGCTGCACATTACTTGTTCCCTGCTAAGAAAAGAAAGAAAGCTGTAGCAATAGACAAAATATTTTGCTATTGCATTACATTAACTAGATGCTTAAAGTTTTTTTTTTTTTTTGTGTGTGATAGTGAAGCTCACTTTTACTACAAAAGACTCAACGTTACAGGTCTTATACCTAGCTTTGGTATCGATTCCCAATTTCTGCTTTTTCCTATCATATGTATCGGATGGGTTTGACATTTCCTTTCATTATCGAAACATAGCAGTGACACCAGTGTGCGTGCCAACACACAGAACCACCAGACAACTGTACCCAATTTGTTTTGGAAACAATAAACCAATCTCACATGTGCAAGGGAAAGGGTAGCACAGCGGAAAGATCAGGTATTTACTCATGGTCAGTTCGCAACAGGAGTCCATAGTACCAGACCCTTTTTGTTTCATTTTGTTTTTACTAATCGTTTGTGCTGGCTATATGCCTGCTTAGTTGGTCAACATTGAGAAAAGTCAGTGAAGAGATTGTTCATGTAAGAGAGAATGAGCAAAAGAAGAAAAAAATGAATGAATGATAAAACATACCAGAAAAGTCGAGAATGTCAGAATTTCCCGTTTTCAGCCTATTTTAAACAAAAATTCCCGCATTCCCGGCAGTGCTCAGAATTTCCCGTTTTACGGGAAATTTCCCGCCAACTGGCATCACTGATATACACTACAGGTTGCGCCAGCCCAATCGTTGGATGTGTGACGTCACCGGGTAAGCAGACGCGAGTATTTTCTTGCAGCAAAATTCCCGTCCAAAGCCACAAAATTTCCCGATGTGATGCAAAATTTCCCGCTAACCTAAATAGATATAATTTACATCTAGTAGTAAACAATTTTAAAAAATACCGCTTTAGACAGACTATGATGTACAATGGAATTCATTCTCGTAGTATAAAAAGGTATTATTTATAGTTATGCATGATAAGGTAAAAACAATTTTTTTTTTTTTAAATACTGTGTACACTTTTTTGTAACGAACACTATGTTATGTCTATCACTTTTCAGTATGTATATCACTTGGCTTCTTCCTTCTTTTAGGAATTGCAGTTTAATTTAAGATGCAGATATCTGTCCCTGTCATCTGTCACCAATTATCTAAACGATATCAATCAATGAAAATGATCACAGTTTAAACATAAATAAATGATTTAAAACAATAAACATTTCTGCTTTTCGAATATTTTTATTAGTTTTGAAGATGTTATAGAAAAACTAAAATTAGCGATAGTTTAATTTCGCTGAAGTGAAGACCCTTAAAGAAAGTCCTCGTAAAGTGAATCTGCACTCATGAATGCAACTCCTACCCTGAGAAACAATTTTTAAGGTATTACGAATTAATTTCGTGAAGAAATAACTACATATAACAAGATAGCACATGATCGTTCCATACACATCATATACAGGCATATTGTCAATCTGTACGCAATAATCTGAGCATGCGCCAAAGTAATAACATGCCAGAACGTCTTAATCTTTTAAATCAAGAAAAGTGAAAAAATGTTTGCTTTTTTTTTAAAAAAAAAAAGTCACGGAATATTCTCAATCTACGCCAATTTTGGGAAGTCGCCTGTAGTACTTAGCACTAATATTCTTTAATTTTATAGTTATACAAAACAGATTACTGCTAGTATGCATCAAAATAATGTCAATTGCTTTCCGTATCCACATACTGAATTTTAGTGTCACCGCATAGCGATTTTCGTTTGTTTTATTTGATATAATGTTGGATAGAAATAGAACAAGTTCTAATTTAGAGCTGTTGTGTCAAATGTTGTAACCAACCAAAAGGTGCATACAACTTGGGATCATAAATGTTCAAATTCCACTTTGATGAAATATTTGATACAATATTTGTTCGTCTATAGCGTATTTAAAAAAGTTGAGAATGTCTCCATTTCCCGTTTCCAGCCTATTTTAAAGAAAAATTCCCGCATTCCCGCCAGTGCTCAGAATTTCGCATTTTACGGGAAATTTCCCACAAACTCGCATCACTGGCTTGGCTGTGCTTACCACATGACGTCACACGTGTTCGGCATAGTTCGTAATCTCAGTTTGCGGCGCCCCCCTGCCTACCAGAATGCCTTGCTTCCCGCCTGCAAACCCCAATGTTCATGTTCTTGCACCATCTAATGACAAAGAACAACATTGAGAAATTGACGAATAACGTTCATTTACAAATAATATACACCTTGGCAGGTTTTTTTTATTTGCCATTTAAATTAATGCGATTAGAATATTAAAAGAACAAAAAAAAAGTCGATGGCTTTTGCTCTCTAAATTTTCAACTAAATTTTGAAGTATCATAACCACTTCCACATCCACTTCTGGGGGGAGGAGACGCTCCCCCTTTCTATGTTCCAGCAGCGACGCCTTGAACATGGGGTGTAGTAAGAAAGGTAAGTGCAAGGGTAAATGACGTAGAAGGTTAGCTTAGTTTAGGAGGTAATGTAGCGTAGGTAAAGACAATGGGGGCTGCTCTCAGTGATTACAGATCAAGCTTATTAAGCAGAAGAAGCTGAAGGAGATGATAAATCACTGTGGAATTGTTGATGGATAGAATGGTGCACACCGGCATGGGACCATAACCAAGTAAAGAGTGCAATGAAGAAAGAAACACTGGTCGGTAGTGCTGGGTGTATGTACAGGCTTAGATTAGATGATTCAAGGTACCTAGATCTTCCTGGCAGTAGCAGAGTGGATTATCACGTAGTCCCTGACGATATTTTTGCACTGGAGTCTGTGCGGTGTTGAGTCGAAGTCGGGTGTACAAAACATGATGAGCAAGAGTCCATTTAGGGTGATAGATAAAAGAACGCGTGGTAGGATTAGGTTCTATTCGCCAGTAGTATTTACCTGGTCCACCTCGAGCCTGATGTTGATAGTTCCGCCATTCGGTCTTCTGCTGTTCTCCAAGTGTTGGGATAAATGATGTAGCCGGTAACTTCACCGTTACAGGCACTAATAACGCTCCTTGTTTACTTAATTGGTCGGCCTCTTCATTACCTGGTATCATTTTATGAGCTGGTACATGTATGAAAGTTACCGGTAGTCCTTTGCTTTGTATTTGACATACCTGTTGGAGAATATTGACCAGAATCCAGTTGGAATGAGCTGGTTGGGCTGTGGGAAGAAGACGACGAAGAACACTCTGACTGTCACTACAAATACAGCTAACAGGCGGTTGGAGACATAACACACGTTGCAATGCGGCTCGAATAGCAAACGCTTCGGCCATGTTGATTGATGTGTGGCCAGGCAATGCCTGATGAAAGCTCCAATTGTAATGCGGTATGAATACGCCAATTCCTTCGATTGTCCAGCCTTGATCTGTTTAGAAGCATCCGGGTAAATTAGTAAAGCCTCTGCATGGTGTTGGTTAATATAGTCTTCCCATAAATGCGATGTTAGAGAGCGGGGAGCATTATTCAGCCAGTGGGGCGCAAGAGATGGAAATTCTACTTGCGTAGGAGTGATGTGCGTGGTGTATGAGGATTGGTAGGATGAGAGTTTAGGCGTGCGGTAGATAAAATTCAGCCAATGTTTTACACGAACATACACAAAATAGGTCCAAGGCAGCTGGCGATGATAAGGTAGGGTTTTGCTTCTGTTAGTAGCATATAGGAGTTGTGTTTTGGGGATGATGGGTGATGTAATTGCCATACGGTTCAAGATGAAAAGTTTAGCTACATGAAAAGCTTGGATATTGTATGGAATGATACCTGCTTCTTCCAAGAGTGCCCTGTTGGGTGAGTTTCGAGGTTGCCGAAGTATTGAACGGAGTCCTTGCACTTGTAATCGAACACACAGTTCACTGAGACGCCGAGGTAGTGGAGAAAGAGCTGGACAGCCATATAGAAGTCTTGATTCCAAACACTGACGAAATATGCATAACTGTGATCTAATGTCCAATCCCCATCTCTTAGCACTGAGTCCACTGATAAGGTTAAGAACGGGTTGTACTTTGATGTTAAGTGTGTCGAGATGTGCTTTCCAAAGGAGTCGAGAATCCAATGTCACTCCGAGGTAATGGAGATGAGGAACAGGCGAGAGTTGGGGATCTTGAAGTATTAGTGGCGGAGCGAGGTCAATATGAACAGCCATTAGATATTCCCTCCGTTGAAAAGTACTCCATATGTCGGTGACGAGACTAGTAAGAGCGTCGTGTGTGCTTCGAGATCGGCGGAACCCATCAAGGGTTGGGGGAAATATATCGTAATATTCTGCCCACCACATAAGACGTTGTAAGAGAATCTTCTCAAAAATTTTAAAGATGCACGGCAACAATGTGATCGGTGGGTAGCTGCTAGGGTCGAAACTGGCACAACAAGGTGATATTTCCAGGACTGCGGTACGTGTGAAGTTTGAAGTACACTGTTGTACAGTTGCAGCAGATAGTTGAAACCGCTGGCAGGAAGCAGTTGGAGGCGGCGAAACTTGATACCATCGACACCAGGTGAGGTAGAAGGAGAACTCTGAAGCACTCGTTGAAGCTCTGTGGCTGTAATCGGAAGTAAAGCAGGATCCTTTTCAGATGGGACCAGGCAGTGCTGCAGGGTTTGCCGAGCCGGTAATGGAGTGGCCGGAGTGACCATCGCATGAAACGAAGTAAGCCAGTCTTCATTAAGTACCGTTGGTGGAGGCCTCTGAATGTACCCTTGCATTCTGGATTGGATATAGTTCCATAAACGTCGAGGTGTGGTGGAGAGAGTTAGAGTACGGCAAAACTGTATCCAGTGAGCCTTTTTCTTGGAAGCTTGTGTTCGTCGAAAGTTGGCATGGGCTTCCTGATATCTAAGGTAACTTTCTCGGGATCGACTTTGCAGGTACTCCAGTTGACAACTCCGGCGATAGTTACAACTTCGCAGACATTCTATGTCCCACCATGGTGGATTGCTGACAAGTAAACCTTACGTTTGGGTGAATCGAGTTGCTGACTGAGACACATATGAGAAAGTAGTACTAAATGTAGTCAGTATTTCAGTGAAGTTGTAGGTGCGAAGCTCCAGGGGTTTACGAGATACAGCTACCAGAACATCACATGGAAGTACAGAATAGTATTCATACAGTTGGAGGTAAAAGCCCTGTAAGACCTCTTGTAACGACAAAAGGTGAATAACAAAAATATGGGTACATATTAGGACTAGGGGGAAGTTATATAGTAAGAGTATACCTGACGACGGCCATCTTGAAATCCGCCATTTTGAATTAAGGTTAAGTTTTTAAAATAGGAATAGAGTCATGTGATACACGATTTAAGGCGCAAATTTAATCAGAACAACAATGGTGACGTTAATTTTGATTTACGCGCAATTGGTAAAAAGTTACAGGGAAATTATATATTGTTGCAGCATATGTATTAGTCCTTTACCCCACCTTGTAAATTTTGTGTTAAAGACAATAATTAAAGAAAAAGCAGGTGGATAAATATTAGATCTATGGTAAGAGTTGCCTTGATGGCGGCCATGTTCAAATCCGCCATTTTGAATCAGACAAAAGTTTTAAACAAAACGCATAACAGTGACACCTTATTAATAGCAAATTTTACCATAAATCCAACGGTATAACCATTTTTGCTTTATCATTAACCAACATTTGTTATCGCATAAACAAGTTGCTAATTTAAGGAAAAATGACCAAAGTGGAATTGAGTCATAATTGAACTTGGGTCTTTCTTCCAGAAAATTCCTCAATTAGTAAAATTTGCTATTAATAAGGTGTCACTGTTATGCGTTTTATTTAAAACTTTTGTCTGATTCAAAATGACGGATTTGAACATGGCCGCCATCAAGGCAACTCTTACCATAGACCAAATATTTATCCACCTGCTTTTTATTTAATTAACACAAAATTTACAAGGTGGGGTAAAGGACTAATACATATGATGCAACAATATATAATTTCCCTGTAACTTTTTACCAATTGCGCGTAAATGAAAATTAACGTCACTATTGTTCTTCTGATTAAATTTGCGCCTTAAATCATGTATCACATGACTCTATTCCTATTTTAAAAACTTAACCTTAATTCAAAATGGCGGATTTCAAGATGGCCACCGTCAGGTATATCCTTAATATATGACTTCTCCCTAGTCCTAATATGTACCCATATGTTTGTTATTCACCTTTTGTCGTTACAAGAGGTCTTACAGGGCTTTTACCTCCAACTGTATGAATACTATTCTGTACTTCCATGTGATGTTCTGGTAGCTGTATCTCGTAAACCCCTGGAGCTTCGCACCTACAACTTCACTGAAATACTGACTACATTTAGTACTACTTTCTCATATGTGTCTCAGTCAGCAACTCGATTCACCCAAACGTAAGGTTTACTTGTGAGAGGTGAGCGACGAGTGCGAGCAGTAGAAGTAGGCGGCTTCGTAGGTGTGACAGCTTTGCGGGCAGCGAGTACAATGGTGTCCTGAAGATGAGTCACTGAACGTTCATCCACTGTAGTACACTCACGGAAGAGATCCTGGAAATGGTGATGAAAGATACTAGGTTGGGATGGGAGAGGGACTTTAGGAATAGAATGAGGGAGCATCCGGTCTGAATCGTATGTGGGACGGGTGACCCGTGATGAGTGAAGAGTCAAAAGAATGGGGAAGTGGTCACTTCCGTAAGTATAGCCATGAACTCGCCAGGTATGCTGGATATACAATTCTGGACTAAGAATGGTGATGCCAGGAGCACTGGGTCTGGCCTGAAGAGATGGCAGCCTAGTAGGAGTACCGTCATTTGCTAATAGATAAGTACATTGGCGGAGAGCCGTAAGCAGGTCTGTACCAGCCGTGTTGGTAACTGCATTGCCCCACAGAGGGCTCTTCGTGTTAGGATCTCCTCCGATGACAGTGGAGAGTGGGAATTGGAGAAACAAACGGTTCCAGTAAACGGTAGGAATAGGGTATTCCGGGGGTGAATAAACATTGATGAAATTTATATCTCCTAGACGTATACCTTGTAGTTGCGTATGGGGAGACGATGGAAGTGGTATCCCAGTGAGGAGAGTATATGGAAATCCACGTCGAATCCCCAGAGCGATACCGCCGTATTGATCCAGTCGGTCTTCCTGTATTAGGCGATAACCTGGGATGCGTAGTCGAAAATGATGAAACGACCAGACCTCTTGGAGTAGGAGTATGGTTGGTTGATAAATAGCACACAGTCGTTGTAAAGCCATTTGCTTGCCCTGTGCTTGATGAATGTTCCACTGTAACACGGTAATTACACTTGTTTCTGCCATCCTAGGATGTGTGAAATTGTGGTAAGCGCAGGTTCCAGGTCACTATCATTAAGAAGATTAGTACTCACTAGTTGTTGAAACAACACAGTTCGAATGGCTTTGTATTGATTTTTAAGAACAGTAGTAGAAGTGTCCTTAAGTGTGCAATCAGGTATTTTAGGTTCAGAATGAAATTGGCGCACTACATCTCGTAATGGTTCTCTGCGTGCACGAGTAGAAGAAGCTGGTGGGGTAGTTGAAGAGGCAGATAAGGGAGAAGTCCCCGAAGAGAATAGACCTTTGCGCCTCTTGGAGGAAGAAGGTTCTTGCGACGGACCAAGCTGTGCGTCGCGATCTGCTGGTATACTGGAAGTAGTCATGGATCGAGCAGGGCGTCTCGGTGATGTAGGTGATGGGCGCTGTGCACTGTAAATAGTTCCAGTAGAACGAGTAGCTAAACTAAATGTGCTATCGGAACGAGGTGAAGCCTGTACTGTTTGAGCGTAGGTGGCTTGCCTTGGATGTAACTTTCGTGCTTCATTGTAAGATAACTTCGATTTAACCATAATTTCTTGTAGTTTTTGTTGATGTTGGCGTTCTGGACAAGCCGGATCATCAGCCACATGGGAAGCACCACAATGAAGGCAGATCGTAGGGTTAGAGCATTGATAAGAGGTATGGCCCTGACCACGCTGACGACATCTAGCGGCCGATTTGCAAGTTTTGGCGATGTGCCCGTATCGATAGCATTTGCGACATATTTTCGCTAACGGTACATAAGGTACAACTTTGAAACGGTAAAAATATAACTTACACTCAATAGGAAGTACTTGGCTGTCAAAAGTGAGAACGACTGTAGAGGTGGGAAGACGAGTCGGCTGTACCGGCGGATCAGTAGGTATGTTAGGAGCATCGGACCCTTGCACTACTGTAGTAATCGGATTGCGGACCATACGTTCTATTCGCCGTGCATGAACCACAGGAGTGCCAGCACACTGTATATCAGCGAGTAGATCTTCCATCGAAACGTCGACAGGTACTCCTTTAATAACACCCATGGTAGTAACTGCATAGTTAGGTATATACGCCGTCCAACCTTGTTGTGTGAGAATATCATTGTTAAGCAGAGCATTAGCGTGGGTAGCACTGTCACAGGTTGCCTTTATTAAATTGCGCCCGATGGTGTCAAAACTGGTGATTCCTGTCACTTTGGATTTGAAGAGAGCACGTCCCAAAGCTATGGGATGAGTTTTCCCCACAGGCTTAGAATGATCTTTCGCAGTGATGTGCACTACATAAGGAGCCAGGTGATGAGATTTGTATGTAACGGAAGGCTGAGCAGCCATAGGAGTAGAGGATGGAGCAGTGGTGATGGTGACTTCCATAGCTGTACTTGGAGGCTGCTGCAATTCTGACATAGTTAAATCCGGTATCAACGGGTCAGGCTGAGAGCCAGATGGTGAAATCAATGGCTTTCCACCCGATTGGGCAGCCATGTTGAATAATTGCCCCCAAAGGAGGCAAATATATAAGCACTAAACACGACACACAATGAAAATAACACAAACACTATTCACAGCACAATTAACAAACGGAAGGTCGGTGTGATAGGAGAATTCGAAGATTAGCCGAGGACAGGTACCGAATGCCACCAAGTCTAACTCCCATAACCACTTCACAACTTACGATATTCGGTTCACATAAGACGAATCACTGCTGCAAAGTGTTGCCAGCACATTGAAAAGAATAAAACCATAACACAAAGTTTGCGTCAACGTATAGTGCATGGAGCCTTATTCCACTTCAGACCAGAGTAATTGGGAAAAATTAAAATGGAATGGGAGTGAGAGAGGACACACGCTCACATCGTGCTAGAAAAAACATTTTTCGTATGACTATTAATACTATTTGTGAGTCTCTTGTCCAGGCAGCATTGTTTTGAAATTACAGCGAGAAATAAAGTTGAATGTCGTCAGGCGCTACTCTTTTCTGATTGGTAGTTGTATGCAAGTCCAGATGAAAATAGAAACTGCTTCTATTTTTTCCAAGTCAGGATCGAAATAAGGACAGCAGAAAATTTCAAACTGAACTAGGGGCAAGTTACTTCTCAGATGATCGTTAAGTAAGGTCGTGAAATTTACATCGTGAATCGGAGCCTTACTTCAGTCCCGTCTGAGACAGTCTTTATTGGGATCTTTTTCTATCTTAACGTTCTGAATTGTCCTTCTGAATGTTCTGTATCACTGCTGGAAGTATTATTCATATCCTACATACGAACAGATAATAAACCTTCGCATTGGGACTATGAAAATAGTTACGAAATGGGAATGCAATATGGAATGTAAAGCCCGTCTCAAACGGATCTGAACTAAGGCCTCAACCCAGGCTACAACTTAACAGTGCTCGTGGGTTTTCTCGGGGTTCTCCCGTTTCCTCCCACTTTCTTCATTCCACCATTTCACTCATCTCTCATAATCACCGTCTCCTTTAGCCTAACCGGCATAACCGTGGGACGTAAAACTCAAAGATTTCATTGTTTTTCATTTTACAACTTAACAGTGTTGCTTAACTTAAACTTCCATACAATTTCTTTTATACTGAGGTGATGTAGGGGTCTCAGACGATCCTTAAAACTAAGTAGGTTTTACCAGCAGAGCTTCTCGTGTATTAAAACAAACGAAAAACGTGTTAAGCAAACCGTAAATATTACTGTTTTTCTATTTCACGATATGAGTTCATCTGAAGAGGATGAAATAACCACAGCAGCGATATCTGCTCTGTTGCTGACATAAAATCAGCCCTCCCCTCCCTGCAAAAAAAAAAAAAAAAAAAGAAAGAAAGAAAGAAAGAAACGAGAGAGAGAGAAAGAGGAGCTGGTGGACCAGGCAGTGAATTCTTCGCGGCAATAATGCACAGGAAAGCACCGTATTTTCAATGGTGAATAATGAATTACTTACAAATCCTCGTTCCTACAAAAAAAAAAAAAAAAAAAACTACATATTGGATTATTCAGTTCCATACCCTAGTAACTCCGAAAATTCAGCAGCAAGTTACGAACATGAGGGAGTCTGTATCAGCTGAAAAATGGTCTGTAGATCCTTGGATACATCAGATTGTATAATTGAAAATCAAATGACTTGTTCAAATCTGTAAATCAGGGCAGTGATCAGGCGCGGAAAGCTAAAATAAAGAAGAAAGAGCAATTTTCTAGTATTGGTACTGAGTGCATCCTCTCAGGTCAGTACCCACAAAAAATGCCCACATAGCCCATAAAGTAAACTTATACCCACCGGGAACCCATCTCATGCACTACACCTGGAATTTTTGTATTGTGCCAGCATTGTAGAACTATTCCCTAAAATTTCACAAAAGCCATATAACACTGATGACAATTAACTCTCATTGTTTCTGTTTTTGGCGCATCACATCTGAATTTTATGTTTACAAGTGTAGGATTACTTGTCTAAAATTATTACTAGTGCTTTACGACGGATAAAATAAATGAGTTGATATGTAAGATGCCTGTATAGAAACTATTTTCCACCGGCGATGAATTTCTGCACAGTTCACAGAATTTGTATTTTGTTTACAAGTGGAACGCTACTAGTATGAAACCATGACAAATGATATTGAAACTTATATCATTGTCAAAACCCACTAGTTTTCATTACCCTCGCTTATGCAGATACCAACCTTCGCTGACGCGCCTGTTCCCTTCAGACGCACCACATCGCTAACTCTAGGGCTATACAGCTTCGCTCTCCTATGACTCAGTTGGATAGCTTTCGTGCTTTTTAGTGGCGACCTAGCGCAGGTTGTTTTGTGCTTTTTGGGCTGTAGTTTTAATGCATGCATCCGGACGCTGTATTTATACGCAAATCGTAAAAGAATTATAATTTTTCAACAATTACTTATGATCCCCTTCAATTTTAACTATGCCATGTGGATATTTTCATGTCACCCAGCATAAATCATTTAGAAAAGAATAAGAAGGTGATTAGTGAAACAATTCTAATTTTTGAACAATTATTTCGAGTTGTGCGCCAAAAGTAAACCTGCACGCTTTTTTTTAAACATGTTACATTTTTTTGGTATATAAATTGCACAATAATCACCTATTTGTTATTCTTCTAAAAGATGTGATTACATTTGTTAACAGCTGTAGTGTTCGGGCGGATACCTCCTCTAAAGTCTTTATTCTTGCATTTTTTTTTAAAATAATATAAATCGTGCTATAAAAAAATCATATTTTTTAAATAATATAAATCGTGCTACAAAAAATCATATTTTTCTCATGACTCTATTAATACTATTTGTGGTTCTCTTGTCGAGGAGCCTTGTTTTGAAATTACAGCGAGAAATAAAGTTGAATGTCGTCAGGCGCTACTCTTTTCTGATTGGTAGTTGTATGCAAGTCCAGATGAAAATAGTAACTGCTTCTATTTCTTCCAAGTCAGGATCCAAATAAGGACAGCAGAAAATTTCAACCTGAACTAGGGGCAAGTTATTTCTCACACGATCGTTAAGTAAGGTCGTGAATTTTAGATCGTGAATCTGAGCCTTACTTCAGTCCCGTGTGAGACAGGCTTAACTCCTAATACTTTGTTTGTGTTTTCGAAGTGCTTTTTAGGTGTTTTTTAAGTTAAGATTTTAAACGGTACAAGAAGAAGAAAACTGCCGAGGGGGTAGCCCGATATCCTAGTTTTACAAATAATTGAACCAATCACATAGCGAATAATTAAATGTATTTTACAGATAGAAAGGAAATTGCTGTATTGTAAGATGTAAAATGCGTGTTCTCACACAGGGACATACAATTTACTGAACTCCTCGTTAGTGCGGTTATTAGATAAATAACGTAAGAATGAGGTAAAAAGAAACAGCATTACTTTTCAGTTTTATCCTATCAATTAATGTTTTCTAGTGTGCAGATTGAGAATAGTATCGCATATATATGGCAGTATCCCATTTTACGGATGCATAGTTATAATCATGAAACGTGAACTTCTCGTGGTAAGAAATAGCTCCCTTACTAGCTTTATATCTTTTAAACAATAAGAGATCTGGTCTGCACTAATGACCAGATTCACTTGAGGACAGTGTAAAACACGAACCAACTTGTGGTAGGTGGCCACTAAAAAGAACAGATGTCAAGTTTTTACTTTAGTCTATGAATTGTTCAATGAATTGATTCGTAAGGAACTGGTTCCTCGGAACAGTTCTTGAAATATCGCTAGGAAGTATAGTTCATTATGAATGAAACCGAATTGAAATCCTGGTGGTTCATATCGAGATGTTTCTATAATTATTTTAGTCATTGCCAGATTCAAATGCTGATATATTTAGAACCATGCTAATTTCCCATCAGAACACAGTTCTAAATTTACCAAAACTTGTAATATGCGATGTATAAAATAAAGGCAAAAAATATAGTAGAACCGAATTTTTCGTCTGTTATAAAGGACACACAATAGATGAGATAACATAAGCAAATTATAAAGGCTCGAAAGCCAAAGTGGAAAAACACAAAAGAGAATGATTGAAAAATATGAACTACATAGTAGACTACATACATGAGGGAGGGCAAGCCCTCCTAACTCCCCCTGGCCTATGTTTAGCAGAAGGTGACCAGCTCTTTTCTCTGAAAAATTTTACAATTTTGGTAATTTGTGTTCACATTCCGTTAGTTTATGGTAGGGTTGCTTAGTTTAAGCTACGTTAGGCTAGTTTAGGTTACGTTAGGTTAGTTAAGTTTATGTTATATTTTTGTAGAAGTCCCGCATAATTTTCCAAAAAATGATAGAATTTCACTTATTTCTAATAATATTACGTTAGTTTAGGTTAGTTCAGGTTAGTTTATGTTAGGTTAGTTTAGATTTGGTTACGTTATTTTACGTCTAAGTACTTGCATCACTCATTTGTCCTGTACATTTTGTGTTTTTTACGTGCTTCTGGACCCGTTGTACTAAACATTCCCCCTCCCCCTTATCAGCAGTTCAGTAGAACATTACTAAAACCAGTATGAGTAGCTCAAAGGGAACAAGCCCCCAAATCCCTGACCAGGACCAATTATATATCTTAAAATAATTATTAAAAAATACTTGAAATACTAATGTGGTAAATATAATTCGGAGCTTGATTCATGAATTAATGTTTATTCCCAATATTGTAATTAGAATAAAATTTCCTGCGCCTTAATAATAGCGGAGCTGCATCACAATTCCTTCTGAAACATGTGTATAGCTCGAACGTCTTCTCGAATGGCACTAAACGTTATCAGCATTTTTCGTGTATGTGTCAGCAGGCCCGTATTCAGGGGAGCTGGCTCCCGTAAAATTTTCACGGTAGGCTTGCAAATGAACTATAATATGGTTGGATCGGGCCCCCCTACATTTTTAGGCTAGCTACGGGCCTATGTGTCAGTAATGGGATTGACGAAAGTAATTTATTAATTTGATTTATTGACATATAACACAACAGGCGCAGGCTTAATTACAGTGTTACATAGTATATACGTTATAGAGAGTATATAGGTTAATAAAGCTATTGGTAATAATTACATTTGTCGTACAGAAGTAGTAGACTTCTTAAAACTACTTACATCCATTGCCAGTACATCAAGGTTGAAATTTTCTTTAACTATCCTGTTGTAGGTTTCACTAACTCTCCATATAGGAGATCTGCTTAAAACGTTTGTTTTCGCTATCATACAAAAAAATGTATTTTTCGAAGCAGTGCGCAATTTAGTGGATGGTACTGGGAACATATTTGTTCGTTAAGATCAGGACAGTCTATTTTGCCATGAAAGAGTTTGTGTAAAATTAATAAATCAATATTTCTTCTGCTGAGTTCTAATATTTGAAATTTAAAATTTTCAACAAGGTTAACGTAGCTTTCAAATTTTGGGTAGAATTTTGTTTTCTTAAGTGTAAGAAGTCTTAAAAACTTATTTTGAGTACGCTGGATCAAGAATGAGTATTTCTGTATATTAGGGTTCCATATATTACTACAATATTCTAATTTCGACCTGACGTATGCATAATACAGCATATGGTCATTTTGGAAATCTTTACTGACTCGATAAATATATCCAAGATTTTTGTAGGCTTCTTTCCAAATAGTTTCAATATGTTGAATGAAGGATAATTTTGAATCAAAAATAGCTCCCAAATCCCTTATAAAATCAAGCTTTTTCAGTTTTTCCCATAATATTGAATAATTATATTGAATATATTTTTCTTTTCTAGTGAATGTTAAATAACTGCATTTACGAACATTTAACTTAAATTTATTGTTTTTACACCCAATTTCAAGATTTTGTAAGTCACTCTGAAGTTCTAAACAGTTCTGAACTGTTTTAATTCTGTTGAATATTTTAAGGTCATCAGCAAAGAGTAGATTTCTAGAAAATTGAAAGCATTCAGGAAGATCATTTACTGCCAAAATGAAAAGTAGAGGTCCCAGATTCGAGCTTTGAGGGACTCCAGATGTTGCATGAAAGATTTGAGATTTATGATTACGATACAGTACAGTTTGTTTACGATTTTGAAAGTAGAAAGCAAAGTATTGCAGAGTTGATTTCGAGAAGTTAAAGGATGCCAGTTTGTTTAAGAGAATGTCATGGTCAATGACGTCAAATGCTTTGGAAAAATCAGTATATATGACATCTGCTTGTCCTTGCTTGTCAAGTTCCTTCGAAATGTAGTCTGCTATAGTGCTAGATTTGATACAGTAGATCTGCCCTTCAGAAATCCATGTTGTCTGACAGATAATGCAGGTTTAACATGATCCATTATTCGCTTATGCAGTATATATTCATACACCTTGGCAAACGCAGACAAGATAGGAATTGGTCGGAACTCTTCAATGTTACTAGCTGAGTTCGTTTTGGGTATTGGACACGCAACTAACTCCTTCCATTTTTCAGGAAAGGTATATGTTTTTATAAATAAATTAAATATAATATTCAGAGGTTGTAAGAATATATCTGAACAGCCTTTCACAATGTACGTTGGGATCCTATCTGGGCCACTTGCTGTTTTCGATTTCAACTTCCTTACTGCTTCTTTTATTTCTTTTTCGGATATGAGAGGTAATGAAAATATATCAAGAAGAGCACTGGAACGATCATTTAGAGGCATGTTCGATACGTCATAGTCCGCTCTTAAGGAGCCATAGACTGAACTAAAATGTTGCCCGAATGCTTTAGCTATGTCCCTATCATCAGTAAGATCGTGACCATTGTACTGTATGCGATCAGAAAACAAGTGACGCGATTTATTTTTAATGAAGGACCATAATAATTTCGGATCATTCTTTAATTTATCTTCTGTGCTGCTTAAAAAATCTTTATAAGCAGCAGTTATTTCTGCAATAATTTCCCTACGCAGTTGACGGAATTGCTCTTCATGGTACTTAGTGTTGCCTACACTGAGACGACTTTTTTTTTTTTTTTTTTTTTTTTACGATGATATGTTTTACGTTTAATTTTATTAATAATATTCGGGGTAAACCATGTAGGGTAGATTTTATTAGTTACTCTTTTACGGGGAATGCAATCATCAAATATTTGATACAATACTTCATAAAATAGATCCACAGCTTGATTGACATCCTTAATATTCTGCAGCATCCCCCAATCCACAGCTAATAGGTTTCGGTAAAGTTTTTCAAAATCTGCTTTCCTAAAATTATAACCTACTGTGTTAGGCACTGTTTTAAGTTTGCTTGAATACAATGCTGTAAACTGAATAAGAAGGGGAGGATGATGTTTATCTTCTATTACCAGTGGATCACATTCTCTTTGAACTGTTACTTTTGAGAGATTTGTGAGAACAAGATCTAAGGTTCGGCCATTGCTATTAGGAATATTATTGATTGAAATCAAATTAAAGTGGGACATAAAATTGTCAAGACTTTTACATTTAGCTGATGACGTCATTAAATCGAAATTTAAACTAGTTATTTGTCGTAGATTCAGATCCCCTATACAAAGAATTGTGCAACCCACAGGACAATTTGATTCTACAAATTCAAAAAAACTGTTCATATATATAAAGTGGTGAATCAGGTTCTATGTAAACAGTACAAATATACACGGTAATTGAGTTAAAAACCAGTTTGACAATTACACTTTCAAAGTTAGTTTCCCAGCTATTTACTTTTTGAATATTATATTTTTTAAGCGCAGCAAACAATACGCCTCCACGTTTAGCCTTTTTTCGTAGTTCAATATTTCTATCTTGCCTCCAGACTACATACCTATCATCAAAGAGTTTTGAGTCAATAATTTGTCGTTAAAGAAGTTTCTGCCAAGCTAATAAAGTCATAAGAGTTAGATAAAACAGCATTATGAAAACAACTGGCTTTAGTACGCAGGCCATTGACATTTTGAAAGCACAAAGAAAATGAAGTAGAGGAGTGGTTCACAGTAAAATGTCTCCACCGACCACTAAGAACGAATAACCACTTGGAAAAGATTCTTCATTAACATACCAATGTTGACAACCGATATAAATTCAGATTTGTAATTTGTTCTTTGTCAGAAGGAATAGCCACCACATTAGACTTGTGTCATCAGGAAAACAGCTTAACACGCAGTAGAAAGCAACACGCAAAATTCACTTGTAACAGCGAAGCATATGACGTCAAGTCATATCCACCAGACTTTGTCCCTCAAACAAAAGCAAAAACCGTTAACAGCAAGTCAGCACGTGACGCAGTACCAGTAACGAACCTAAAGGAACAGATACGTCCTCAAAACCGGAACTAAAATGCCAAATCACTGAATCGAATAAAATGAGTGAAATAAAGTATCACTTCATCCAATCGAGTCAGGCAGGAACGCGGAAGGGGGCCGGAGCGGGAGCGAGAGGGTACGTCCGTAGGGAGCAAGCATGTCAGCGATGGTGAGTATGCGCGTCAACTACACATGACAACACAACTATCGTATCCTCACTGGAATTTTTACTAATTCTTTATTCTTTTTCACTTTTTCACTACCAATTACTTTTTTTTTAATTCATGTTACACTTTAGCGCGGTATCATGTTAAGCCATCAACTGATTCATTTCTCTATGCGGTTCCATTTTATGGAGGCATACTTATATTCATGAAATATGAATTTCTGTTAGCAAGAAATGGACTCTTAGCGCCTTAGATAATGTTTCTTAAGGGAGGAGTTGCAAATAGATGAGGATCCCATTTAATAGTGCTGAGTATAAAACACAAACCAACTTCTGCTATATGGCAATTAAAAATTGCGAAGACTATGTAACCAAATTAGGGAAGAAACACAGCAGGGAGGTCCGAGGAGATGCGTCCGTAGGTAGTGGACCAATTTCTTTCTTTTATTTCGCGACGCATTTCTGACATATTACATCACGCTTCACTGACACACAGTCTTGCAAAAACTTAGTTACAATTTTTGTTCCTAAACCTAGGGATATAAGGAATTGAAGGTTAGAAATTTCTTAAACTCCTAATTTTTAATAATTTCCAACGTCGGGGAATTCAGATTGCTGCCCCAATTTTCTTTGACATTTAACATGACATCAATTAGTTCCGCCATACCTAAACACTGTTCTTGGTCACTATCATCACTGCCAGTACGTTACAATCTGACAACTCATTGGAACGAGTTGGCACTTTTCAGATACTTCGATCATTAAGGATCACAACTTAAAACACTGCTTATTATCGCTTCCATGTTTAACTGTACCTTCTTATGTGTCTACTAGTGTATACTTTGTATTAGATATTCTCGCGTTTTACCCATGTTACAAGTAAGATCCACATATATCGGATTTCTTAAATGTTCCTCTTTCAAAATATTAATTCGTGTTTCCTCCGTAAATTTTATAAAACCGTGTCGTCATGAATTGGGATAGCACTGAATTTTCAAAAATGTAATTCAAAGTGTGTTTTCACTACGTAATAGTTCATAAAAAAAATAGCCATGATGAACTGAATTCCTATGTTGAGTTGATTTGATTTTAGCGTTTCTTTCAGCAGCGAGACTATATGAGACGTGGATCTACAGCCTAATGTGGTTTCCGAACTATACGAGTTTCTGCCGGGAATGAACCCGGCTCTCGCACGTCAAGGTGCGTACGTTAATCGCTTACCCATGAAGGAGCTGTAAATTACTATGTGAGTGCAATGTGTTTCCACTGTCTGTTCACGGGCATATGAAGTGCATTTAATGCAGTGCAAAAGAACTTTTTACCATCCCAGTTTCAAACGCCTCAAAAAATGCCACAAAGTCATAAGTTAGCATCAGCTAAATTCATTTTTAAGGCTCGAAAATTCCGGGAAGGATAATAATACATTACTGCTCTATCCTCGAGCTGCTCTCTGGTCTTAATCGTCTATGATACTCTTCTCATTATTTAGTTTCCCCGTACATGTATTTTTATTTCAAGTTTATTTTTGCTACCATCGTTCTGTACAGAGGTTGTTCAGCCTACGTTTGGCCGATTTCGTTTCTTCCCCCTCCCAGGCAGAATGGACTCACCCGACCTGGCTCGTGGCGTCCTGCAGTGTTGTGCAGTGGCTTCCTGGGAACGGAGTTGTTTTTCCGCGCGGATGACAATAACTCTCAAAACAGGACCATTGTTGTGAGTGTTGAGTTAAATTTGTTGCCAGGTGTGTGGGTTTCCGCTCTGTGACCAAAATGCCGCCCAAACTAAGGCGGTTTTGGGAAGGCTATGTTGCGGCTCTTTATGACGCCCACTTTAGTGTTTCTGTTATTAGAAAACAGTGCAAGAAGAATTTGATTCTTACATAATCCCTATCAATGAAATAAATCCTAATTCATTTCGTTTTATGGTTGCAACGTCATTTTAAGTGGAATAAAAAATGTTATTAAAAAGTACAAGGGCAACGAAGCTCCACCATTTGGATCACCAACGAAGTTGCCTAGGAAGTGGGAATGCACCAAGGCCACCTCCACCATGCAGAAGAAACTTCGCAAAATGGCAATGCAAGAAAAACCGCTAACACAAAGGTGTATGGCTAATCGTCTTGACGTGTCTTTGGGGACTGTGAGCCGGATATTACACCATCAATTCAAGCTGGAAAAAGTCATGAAAGCTCGCGGCCATCTTCTCACGGATGCCCACCAAAAGGAACGAAAGAGTAACGCCCGGAAGGTGTACGAACGGCATCTGGCAAAACAGAGGTGGATGTACGTCGTAACGCTCGATGAAACATGGATTTACCTTAACGACTGCGGCAAACCGAGAACCATCATGTACCGAGAGAAAGGCGCCAAGAACTTCAGAAGGTGGGTCCGTGTTTGTAAAGAATCCTTCCCAAAAGGGTTCATGGTCGTTACTGGCTACTGTTACCGAGGTAAACTGAAGATTCGTAGGGTGGGGAAGAACTGCAAAATAAATTCGCAGTATTTTCAGGAGCAGATCATGTGGCCGATCTACGAGCATGAGATTCCCAACAATGTATCGGAAATGACGCCAATCTGGTGCATCGGAAATGACGCCAATCTGGTGCGCATTCACATGGACAAGGCCTCATCACATACCTCACGATCGCCCTCGCATTCTACAGGGAGATGGAGAAGGCAAGTGGTATACAGGTGATTCCTTTCAATGAGGTACCTGTTAAATCTCCAGATGCAAGTCCTATGGACTATTGTAGATTTGGATTGCTGAAGCAGGCTTTGGGAAAACGGCGTGTGACAACTGTGGAAGGACTTTGGAAAACTGTGCAAAGGGAATGGGACAAGATTCCCTTCCCAGTTCTTCAGAGAAGCCTATTACAGTGGAAATTACGCTGTCGGGCTATTGTTAGGAACCAAGGGAAACATATCGAGCACTTACGGACCTGGCGCCATGGATTCTTCTGAATTTTTAGGTAAGTCGAAATTGGCCAAATGTAGACTGAACAACCTCTGTATTATTCTTAATTACATGTCCTTTCTATTCAATATCCAATTTTGTTTGTTTATTTGTATATAGTTATTCGTAGAAATATTTCTATCTTTTTTTTATTAACTTCTCTATCTCCATTATTCTTATCGTCCACCATATAAAACACTTCCTACTTTCACAGACTTGAGCACAAGGTCAGCATTATCTTTTTTCTTTTAATTTTGCCTTTGTTTTCTTTGTACTTCATTGCTTTCCTGTCGAATGAAGTGTTTAATAAAAAGTTGTATATTTTTTTAAAGTACTTTTAGCATTATGCGGTTATATTTTCATCACTTGAGATATTTGAAAATGCATTCATATAATGCCAATTAATGATGAACTCTCCGGGAGAATAATAAAGAAACTACTTCTTACTGGACTACTGCACTATGTCCAGAAACAGAGCTTTAGCTTGACGAGGCAAGTTTTTTTTTTCTTGAGATTAATGTCATTTTCAGTAGCGAGGCTATACGAGACGTGGTCGTATGTCCATCCCACGATTATGCACAGGGAGTAAAAGAGACTAATGATGATGTCAATTAATGATATGGTGGAATGAAGAAAGTAGGAGGAAATGGAAGAACCCCGAGAAAACTCACGAGACGGAAGTATTTAATTGTATATAAAATTTAATTTAAAATAAAATCATGTTTCATATTTAAGTGAGCTTATGTTCGACACCCGAATTAACTACTTCGTTTTGTTGTTGTTGTTGACTTCAGTTTAGCGTCCCTTTCAGCAGCGAGGCTATATGAGACGTGGACCTACTGATTAACGTGGAATCCGAACCACATGAGCTCCCGCCGGGAATCGAACCCTTCGTTTTGTTAATACATATGTGTATAAAATGGAAACAAGTCCTGTATAAAATGGAAACAAGGCATCAAGAGGACTTTTTTCTTTTAAATAGTTTTGCATTAAGATCTTGGATCTTATGCTAGACTCATACTGCTTACAATTCTTACAGATGTGCCTTGCAGTCGGAAGAAAACTGTGGTTTTCAGAGTATCAGGGCGTTAATGAACTATACCGACAAACTTTAGAAGGCGATTCCTCACATCAAAATAAGAGAAAAAATTCTTACAGACCTGTAGGGAAAAATGCATAGTTTCAGAGGTACGGCCCTCCAATATCGTAGAAAAGCTAAACAGGCTCAGCTCTGAAACTAGGCACTTTTTCTCTTAGTTGATATGAGGAATCACTTCTTAAAGTTTGTCGATATAGTTCATTAATATCTGCATACGTGATAAAGTATTATTGTAGTAATGATCACTTAAGTTCTTAGTTCCTGTTTTATTTTCCAGTGATCCAGAAATTGATGCTAGTGCAGAATTGACTGATATGCAGCGGGAACATATCAAAGAACATGCTCTTTGTAGTGCAGCGTATTTTGGCAATGAAAGTGAGTTGCGACGTTTGTTGAAGGATTGGCGTTTTAAAGATGAAGTAGATAAAAATTGTACACCATTACACTACGCAGCACAACGTTGCCAGTTACACTGTATGAAAATCTTAATAGAACATGGTATACCAGTTGATCAGAAAGACTGTCTCTCGTGGAGGCCTCTTCACCATGCAGTCGTTTCCCGTAGTGTGCAATGCGTGGAATGGATACTGAAACAAGGTATGCATTTTGTATTTTTTTATAATCAAAATTTTAAGTATGTTGTGATTATGTTTACAAATTCTTTACAACATTACAAGTGGCGACTTGTCATTGAATTATGAATTCTAAGCGATCTGTCGCAATAGTTCCGGTGGCTGTCACTGACAATGGAACTTAATATACTTGGAAAATAGCGCCGATAGAGTCGGGCGGGGAAGGAATCTTTTTTGCCGAAGTCATCTACCTATATATATATATATATATATATATATATATATACAGTTAAAAAAATACTGTAATTCATGATTTTTCGCATTTATTACATTTTTCTTTCCGTCTTTGGTTAAAGTTGAGTGATAAATAGGCGAAGTTGATATAAACTATTTGCTGTATGAAAATTGCCCCTCGCCCCCAAATATCAAATAAGTATTATTATTATGTATTCTGCGTTTCGGCAGGTCCTGAGATAAAAGATTTTTTAAATTTAGATTTGGGCCTCGAAATGTTTCTTGCACATTTTTTCGACCTTCAGCTTCCTCTTTTAACTCTCAATATTTTCTTCTGCTTCTCAAATCATCTATTAGTTGTGTTCTTCTTCTTCCTATTCCTCGCTTTCCTTCCATCTTTTCTTCTATGGTGGTATAAAGAAGACAATTTTTTCACAAGATGTGTCCAATCCAATTGGCCTTCCTCTTCTCTCCTATCCGTTATAAAACATCTTCGTTTTTTGCTGTGGCTGTCCATTTTATCTTCCCCATCTTCCTCCGTAAAATAAACTTGATTTGATGTGGCTTGGCAACTATTCGTTCTAGGAATTTTTCGAGCAGTGTAATTAAAGAAATTGCGAAATTGGCTTAACCTTCTGTAAAAGATCTGAATAAAAGAATGGAACTGAACCACAATGTTGCATATCTTGGACTAAAATTAGTGGCTCTGTTGTTTGCCAAGCATATTTAAGCATCTGTAATCAATATTTCTTACACAAAGAGAGAAAAAACATTTTTTTTAAAAAAATAGCTTTACACGAGACTCGAACAACATGCTAGTCAATAATATTTGAACGTATGAGATACAAAGCTAACTCTACCAGTAATGTCTGAGTAAGTCAGTCAGTAGAGCAATTACCTGTGAAATAAAAGTAAATAGGAAATGTGTTGACCCCGATTCAAATCTCAATCTTTGATTATTATAATTTTTTTATTATTATTATTATCTCATAATAATAATAATTTTTTTTGTATTATGAAATGTAGAATATGTGTAAGATATTCATAGTAATAAAAACTGAAATAATACGATAATGAAGCAAACACACTTAATTTATTTATTTATTTTATTTTATTTTATTTTATTTTATTTTATTTTATTTTATTTTATTTTTTTTTTTTTTTTTTTGTAACGTGACAAATTTAGTTGAGAATCACTGTATTTATACATTGATTAATAATATTTTTGCCTTTACATGGTGATTATATTCAAAGAACAGGGTATAAAAATTGGAAGCATACCGCCGAAAATATCTATCGAGAACAAAACGATGAACAGAACCCTTAGGAAGAAGTATGTTGTATTTTGGAAGTTGGTAAATAATGGATTGAAAAAAATAGTAGCTATCAGACTCTTACACTTAGAAAACATTGTACAGAGATAAAACGTGAATATTAGGAAAGCTTACTAAATTCGATTGGAAGCATCAGAAATGTGATTGAGAAGAATGGCTAAATGGATCGGAACTATATAAAAAAAAAATGTTAGAGATCCTGGGAAAAAGGAAGAGTAATAAAGAGATGTACTAATAATAAAAGATGATAAATAGAACATTTTGAAGAAGAAATAGTATCCATGTGATGTAATTATAAAGGAGGAAGACTAAGAAATTTATAGACAATATTAAACACTACGTTTCTTCCGTGAAATCGAATTGGTTAGCAGCAAACCGTCGTCAGCGGAAGCATCTAATTTTGTAATAAATGACCTCCAAGTAAAAGCAAGAAAACTTACGATTAAAAGGCGGGTGCGAAAATACAGTCGTAAAGGACTTTACACTTTCTTTATGGGAAAACGGCTTCGGTTTATTTTTTTCTTTCTTTAATTTGTGATATCTCAAGTCTTCACATCTAATTGAACAAAAATCGTAATGGGCACAACTGCTTGGAAATAGCCCAGTAAATAAAGACCCAAAAAGTGGCTAGAGCTGAAATTATTCTAAAAAAAGCTGAAAATTTCAGGGTTTGTTCTTTGTGTCAAATACAATGAAACCTCAAAAGTCCCAAAATATCCCATGTGAGCTTCATCCTCAAAATGGCGGTCAAAGATTGCCTCCATCCCATACGCGCCTGGTTTTCTATTTCAGCCTCTATCTGGCAAGCCAATAACGGTATTTCAATTTAGAAAACACCATTTTACTCTGCAAGAACTGAGCTTTAATTTGGTATATAATACATTTAAATGAAATCACACCCAAAATGGTCATTCGTGATCAAAGTTGATAATTTCAGCATTTCAGAAAGGCATTCTGTAGTATTTTGCGTTTAAGCTCCTAAACCATTAGAAAATCGTGAAAATATGTTCATATATTTTCGATTGTGTGTTTCATACGCTGCATTTTAAAGAAAATATCATCGAAATCGGATCATAACTTTTTGAGATATTTACTCAGTTGTAACCCTAGCTGTTAGCGGTAATAAAAAAAAGGCACTAACTGATGGTTAAATATATTTTTTTTTTATTTTTTTATTTATATTTATTCTACAAAACATGAAAAACAACAAGACAAGATTTGGTGAACGATTGATCGTTACAGAGAGGTGCACTGGTTATGGGAAGGAATCCATTCTAACTTTCAAGGGAGCAAGTGAGAGACTATAACGAAATACTTTAGTTTGTATAATATTTACCTGTACCGTGGGCAAAAAGTGCTCATAAATATGTAATATACTTAGTAGAATGTTCATTTTAAATTAACAGAAAAGAAGAATGTTTTTAATATATGTAAGAGATTATTATGGGATAGTGGTGGCTATGTACATGTTATGTGTTGACCTAGTCAAGTGAATTTATGTATTTCACGGTTTTAAAAAGGAATTTTTAAGACATATCAAGCAATAAAGGTGAGGCTAATGATCTTTGAATATCTGAGTTGATTCTTGCATAAAGAAAAGTTATTATCGCTTCGTAACTGATATTTTACCAGACGGACCAGGTTGACGACGCTTTTCTATAGAGTCGTTATAAAAATTTGGTTTACCAAACCCGGGATTTTTGAAAATTCAGTTCCCGAAGAAGGAAAGTAGGGCTGAATTTACTTGGATATTACCATTTATGAATACGAACTTAACCGTATTACGAAGCGGTAAGGTCATCAAAAGAAAAATGGATAGTGAAATAGTGCAACAGGAATCTAATACCAGTAATCCAGGTGAAATTAGTACAACACCAAGTTTGTCATCTGAGGATCGACTTTTGTTAGCTGTGCAGCGACAAATTATGCAAATGACGACTGAGATAAAACAAACCATGGAACAGAAGCTCAATGAATCTAACACAAACATGGAACAGAAGTTCTATGAAGCTAACCAGACCATGGAACAGAAGTTCTATGAAGCTAACCAGACCATGGAACAGAAGTTCTATGAAGCTAACCAGACCATGGAAAAGAAGATAGAACTGAAATTTAACGAATCTAGCAAGCAGTATGAAGAATTAAGTAAACGAATAGAACGGATAGAACTGAAATCAGACGATACGAAACAAACAATCGTCCAGGTGATGAACGACATATCCTCGCAGTTTGAAGAGAAGTTAAAAAGGTTAGCCGATGAGTGTCAAGAAAAGCACGATCATCAAAATCATGAAATCTGTGCTGTAAAAAAGGATTTAACGTTAATAGAATCTTCCGTTAAACATCAAAAGATCCAGTTGGCTACTATGCAGGAAGAAATTAAAACGTTACAGGCTAGAGATAACATTTATCGCAATAATCTGGGCAGTGATCGCTTCGAGTTTCCCCAATCACCGGATATAAATACGCCTTCGCCGGAATCTGAGGAGGATATTATATTAGAGGAAAATTGTCCGAAGATCACTGATGAACGAAATATAAATGGTATCATGACACAGCACGCTACGGACCGGAACAATCACACCACAAGAACAAGGAGTGAGAAAAGAAAGGTAAAGCTAAGTGTCAAGATGAGCGAAATCAAAGCCATGAGTAAATTTAGTGGTAAGTGCAATGAAAATGCTAGTTCTTTCTTAGAGAAGTTCCAAGACGAATGCAGTATAATGTCTATCGACCGATCACAATACATGAAATTAATACCCCATGTATTACTCCCACCTTGTTCCTTATGGTTTAAGGCAATACGTGATCACATTAGTACATATGAGGAATTTAAAGCGGCATTGATCGCGAATTACGAAAATGACTTTTTGCTGGCAAACAGAGATGCCACTCTTAGAAATCAACATTTCAATCCTCGATTGCACAAATCTATTGTAGAGTTTGTTGTAAATGTCTATAATGAATTAAAGGTCGTTAATCCCTTGCAATCGGAATCAAGAATAATTGCATCGATTCGCAATTTGCTTCCATTTAAATTACAGCAGATCTTATTTTCCACACAGTGTATGAGTTTCAGTCATTTATTAATGCTTGTACAATGCTACGAAACTCAATACCATGCTATGAATCTAACACAATCAGGAATGGGTAAAAATAAGAATAATTCAGATCATTTGGTCCCTGTTCGGAATTTGAATATCCGAAGTGTGAATAATAATGAACCGAACCTAAGACGAGTATACTCTAGCAATCAAAATGAACAAAATAGACAAGGTTATGTAGGGAATCCGCCTAACCTAATTAATCGTAATAATTCCTATGTTAGACCATATAGTCAAAATAGGTTTAAAAATAGACGAAATGTATGGAGAAATTCCACCAACGCAGCGAACTACGTGGATAGAAGTAATGGAAGGATAAGAGATGGCACTTCACATCAAGATCCAGGTATTGAAGTAATTTCTGTACAAAACAATAATACAGGACATAATCATGATTGTGCTGTACAGTGTACCCTATTGGAACCCTACTCGAGTATGAATTTAAACTAATTGCGGCTGATATGATAGGGGTTAAACCCATGTCAGCTGTAGGTTCTCATGAGCATTTGTCTAAAAATTTAAGCGATAATTTCTATGAACATTTATCTTCCAATTTACCGGTTCATGCTAATTATGAAAATGATCTTTCCTATGACGTTTCTGTAAAATAAATTTATTTACTTCCATTTGATTATTCAAACGTAGGTTATGTTTAATTTTTATTCTTTCTTATTAATGTGAAGAATCATAATTCAATTTATAATTAGTTAAAGGCAAAAAAATTACTTTATATCAGATTGATTTGTGTTTAATTGTCAAAGATTATGTTAAGAATAAGATCCATTCTATAAAATCCATTATTCAATAACTACCTTGAATGAAATTCTTCTTTATTTATGACATCTTAGTGCTACTATGTATACATTACAATTGCAACATCTAACTTATTTGTTATACAATGCGCCCGAAAAGAATAAATATTATTTGTCACATCATCGTTTGTAATAATGATCGAAACTAGTAATCTTGATAATTTGTGTTTCACTCTCGTTAATTATATTTCTAAGCGACGATGTTTTTAATGATAAATAATAAATAATAATGTAATAAAAGAGAAATATTAATGAAATCAAAGATTTATTGTAAATGTATTTATGTGAATGATAATAACTAATATTTTATATATATATGAGGGTTAACAAAAAAGTAATGAAGATATATACGAGGTGTGATCAAAATAAAAAGAACATATGTAATGTACGAACATTAATCTAATCAGACCAGTGGTTCTTGAATATAAAAGCCAAGCCTACTCATGACTTTTATATTCAGTCCCTTTGGCGGGCGACATTTTCTATAACGAAATACTTTAGTTTGTATAATATTTACCTGTACCGTGGGCAAAAAGTGCTCATAAATATGTAATATACTTAGTAGAATGTTCATTTTAAATTAACAGAAAAGAAGAATGTTTTTAATATATGTAAGAGATTATTATGGGATAGTGGTGGCTATGTACATGTTATGTGTTGACCTAGTCAAGTGAATTTATGTATTTCACGGTTTTAAAAAGGAATTTTTAAGACATATCAAGCAATAAAGGTGAGGCTAATGATCTTTGAATATCTGAGTTGATTCTTGCATAAAGAAAAGTTATTATCGCTTCGTAACTGATATTTTACCAGACGGACCAGGTTGACGACGCTTTTCTATAGAGTCGTTATAAGACTGCTGCACAATGCTTGGTATGAGAAAAGGGAAAAGAACGTGGAAAGTGAAAGAGCTCGGATTGTATTAATAGCAGTAAAAATAATTAAAGAAAATATTCAATTAAAGTATATGATAATGTGCCATATCCTCAAGCAGAGCAAATCTTTGAGGAGCACATTGGTCTTATCGCACCATCACTACAACATATGGTCGAAAAAGTGACATTACCAAAGAAAAGTGATCTCAGGATAGCCTGAAAACAGAGTATGATATGTAGTTCTATTATTTCGTTATATAGACCCAGAACTTTTATATCTTCCAATCAGCTTGCTATAGGAGCATACAGCCTACGTCATTTTGGTTCTCGGCAGTCCAAGTCTCTTTCAAAGTCTTGGGATTTGTGCAAGTTATAATGAGATTCGACGATACGAATTCTCAAGTATATCATATTGTGCTCCACAACCGTTATTACATTTTATTCATTGGATCGTTGATATCGCTGATGGCAATACGGGAACACTAGATGGTCTTGCAACTTTCCATTGCATGGGAGTATCAGAATAAGTATGCCTCCTGAAGAAAGAGCCTCAAATTCCCGTATTCCTCGTCGTGGTCACAATACCTGGAGCAAGTCAACCTCATACTATTATACATTCAAGCTGATCGCACTGGAGATTGGGAATTGCATTTGCGTGCAAACAAATCAATGCTTCCGTACTTTCACGCAGCTGATCACCACTTTTATGCTAAATGTGCGCGTCTGTATGTTCAGCAGATAGAAGCTTTGAAGGAGGAAATCAATCCTGAGGAGCAGAGCAAATTTTACAGAACAAGGATATATTACTATTCGCAGAAAAATAGATATTGGAGTAGGGTTACAACAGATATGATCATTGAACAAACTTTAATGAAATCCGTGAAATTTCTGGAGGGATACTCAAGGCCGAGAAATGAGAGATTCAAAATTAGCTAGACGGATACTGTAGTTTCCTATCACCATGAAAGTCACTGAAGTATTAGAAAACTTTCGCCATAAACATTTTGTGTCTTCAGAACATGTCGAGCTTAGACACTCCCGTCAGACACGAGATAATCAGGATCTACAGAAGATGTTTGACTGGTTATCCCCTTTGAAAACTCAGCACCAAAGGACTTACTCGTGAACATTGCAAAAAAAAGGGTTTAATGCCTGACACTCAGACAAACTCTGATCAAGCAAAAGACTGGTGAAGCGTCATTAAACTAGATGATAGGTGGTTACTTTGGAACTGTAAAACTGTAAAGGAAGAAAAAAGCTATTCCTATATCTGCTACAAACAATACCATCAAAATTCGAGAGCAAACTGTGTCTTTCAATCTGTTGGAGCTCTTCAATAGAATTGCAGCACTGCTTCATTCGAGAGAGAACCTTTGCGAGTATCTCAAATATGAATTAGCACGATGACTCCCTCTATTTGAGGTGTCAATGAGAAAGAGTGCTAAATCCACTCTTTCGACTGTAGTTGATATTGTTGAGTCATGTGTAAGAGCAGCGCAAAATTTTGTGTCTGTAGTAGATGGAGGATTTCTTCATGAAATGGTTTGGACCAAATCGGACACCTACGATGCGATATGTGAAAAGTATGTGGACTTTGTACAACGACGTTTTACTCCATACGGTGGAGTAGTGTTTGATAACTATACTTCTAAAACTGTAGACTACTAAGAGTATTGAGAAACAGAGGACAATGTCGAAAATGTCTGTAACCATCGCCAATTACGAAAACATGGAGGCAACAACAAATCAATCTGAGTTTTTACAGAACTCTGAGAATATGCACCACTTATTAACATGTTGAAGTCATATTTTAGTAAGATTTGGATAACAGTGTACCGAGCGGATGGGGATGTTGATATTCTAATTTGCAGAACGGCAATAGATTTTGAGCTGAAATCATAGTTCTGTTGCAGTTGTAAGAACTGACTCAGACTTTCTACCCATTTTAATCGCTCGCGGACATCCTGGAACGTTATTATTTTTTGTAAAGCTGATAATGAGCAACATTGAAGAAAAATACTCACATTGGCGAAATACAAAATACTCTCTGATCACTGAAGGACTGTTTCCTTTTTCTTCATTCGGCCACTGGATGTGATGCCACATCAGCGATCTTCAGAAAAGAAAAGTAAACAACCTATAAGCTACTTCAAAAGGATAGTGTGCACCGATCTTCTGTTTTCGCCTTTAATGAAACCACCTTACACTATATACTGTTACTGAAATTGGAGAACTTTTCCTGCTACGACTTTATGGAGCTGGTAAAGCATCCTCACTAGACACTCTCAGAGAAGTTCGGAAAAAGCTTTCTTCTAATTTTCAACTAGCAAGTTTACCAGCAACCAGTGCGGCTGCCTCTCAACATTTCCTTCGGGTTTATCCGCAAGTGCAACAGTGGTTGGGAAAAAATATGGACCCAGCTGAATGAGGATGGTGCGTCAAAGAAGACAGACTCTCTCCTATTCTAACGAGTTTTCCACCAGGTCCTAAAGAAGTACTTAATTTGATTGCCTGCCATGTAAAATAACTCCTCGCAAAGCTTGTGATGTTGAAACCTGTGAATATACAGTAAGCGTGCCAACCTTAATTATTTTAAGTTTTGCTCCTTTTGTGAAGGAATTTATTGTATAAACTCACAACTGGATAAGGAGTCTGATGAGGAGGATGACGATCAATCGTTTTACCTATCATCTTTGAATCCTTATTTTATTTCACACAAGTTTATTCAAACGATGTATGCTGCTTTAAACTATTTCAAAATACTGACATGTTTAGCTTTGTTAACATTCATGCATATGCTTCACAAATGAAATGTTTCGAAGTGAAAATGTGATTTTGACGATTTTTTTAAAATGATGTTCACATTTTATACAATCTAGCGAGTACCGGGCGAACTAAATATAAAAAATGATATTTAACCATCAGTTAGTGCTTTTCTTTTAAATCGCCGCTAACAGCTAGGCTCACAACGGAGTAAATATCTCGAAAAGTTGTGATCTGATTTTGATGATCTTTTCTTTAATATGCAGCTTATAAAACACACAATCGAAAATATATGAACATATTTTCACGATTTTCTAATGGTTTAGGAGCTTAAACGCAAAATACTACAGAATGCCTTTCTCAAATGCCGAAATTATCAACTTTCATCACGAATGACCATTTTGGCTGTGATTTTATTTAAATGTATTATATGCCAAATGAAAGTGCAGTTCCTGCAGAGTGAAATAGTGTTTTCTAAATTGAAATATCTTTATTGGCTTTCCAAATAGAGGCTGAAATAGAAAACCAGGCGCGTATGGGATGTCGGCCATCTTTGACCGCCATTTTGAGGATGAAGCTGACATGGGATATTTTGGGACTTTTGAGGTCTCATTGCATTTGATACAAAGAGCAAATCATGAAAAATTCAGCTTTTTTAGATTTTTTCAGCTCGACGAACTATTTTTACTGGGCTTTTTTTTTTTTTTTTTTTTGTGTAAATAGATAGGTAGAGCATTATCTCTGCTGAGTTCATTAATGGAGTGAACCCTGTTCAGATTAAGAAGATCGGGGTACTTGTTACGTCCGTTAATCCATATGATAACTCTTGAACGAAACATCATTTTTCAATTCTGTTTTTTACAATCTAGAGGAATTATATCTACCATGTTGATTAATGGAGTCAATCCCTTGCAGTTTAAAAATATGGAGGCAACTTCTTATCTTCCTTTACTCCACACGATAACTCCTGAACAAAAGCCAAATTTTGCATTTTTGTTTTTATGCAATAGATAGCAAGAACGATTATCTCGATCGAGTTTGTTAATTGCATCAATTACGTGCAGTTTAAGAATATGACGGCTACTTATTTACTTCTTGCTTGATCGTTTTACTGCCTTTACTACTAGATTTGATTGTTTTGTTTTTGCCCATTATTTTGGTAATGTGGAAAGAAAAGATGTTATAAAAATACCTAGGTATATAAACTAGGTTGTTTTTTGCTATTTTGATATAATGTTAAAAAATTGAACATTTTTCTTCGTATTCTTTTTAGAAGGGGGAAAAAATGTCTTTCGTAAAGAACCACAACACGTTAGGGAATAGCTTGGGATAATTGATTTAACAGGTGATTAAATGATGTATAATTGAACCAAAGATAATTGTATGCATCTAATAGTTTATAATTGGGAACTCGGACAGTTGATAAAGGGATAATCGAATAATGGATAATGAGGTGATTGGATGGTGGACGATTCCATGATAAGTGGATGAATAGTAAATGATGGATGGCCGGGTGCTTTATAACTGTATTTAAATGGATGAATGATGTTACTTTCGCCTCCCCTTCACTGGTATTATTTTAGGGGCGATAATTTCTTACATACCAGTGAGAAGAAGCGAGTTCACTCACACTCCTTTGTGAGTGAAGATGTAATATGATTAGAAATGTTTAATCATTTAATTATACTCATTGTTTTAGGTGTCTCAAATCGTCCTATTAGAATACACGATTCGCCAATACATGCAACATTAAATATTGAGCAAGACTGACCTGCACGTTGTAACTGGAACACTTTGGTATCAGCGGCGTTAAACCTGGAACTCTCTGCGGTTGTTGAGATTGCAGATTCTCACTGTTCTTCTAGGTGATTGATGTACTTAAATCTGACTGTCTGAGAATGATATCTTGACTAACTGACGGAACCTCTGGTTGGACTCCACTGACTGGCCAAAACCAACTCCCTGGCGTGAGTGACTTGACTGATTGACCTGAACTGACCACGAAGCATCCAAATCTTAATATTTTATACGAATTAAACATTTCCTTAATTCATTGTTCTTCTCATTTTAGAATTGGTTCCTTTCTTTATTAGTTCGACATCAGATGGTTTGTCACCTCATGGCTTGCTCAATATGTCTGTGTCAGATGAAATTTTGACAACTCGTGATTCTACTAAGCGTTCTTTGAAAACACACTGGAAGTTACAAAGTCAGTGTTTTGTTGCAGTTTGTGCTACAACATATCCATGCGTGTGCATTTACATTCTTTTTGAATATAATGCTTTCGTATTGTTTTATCTTTTAAATTTCCTTCCTTGTTCCCGGTGCATTGACCTAATTGAACATTGTACATTGAACTTCATAATTTTTACGATCACCGAAAATCAAAGTGATACAACAGTTGCACTAAAATTACAAATCGCTGAGCAAAGCAACGTTTATTTATAAAATAACAAATGTGTGACAGTTTCGCCAACTAACAGAACATATTGGTTTCATCAGACAGTGTCAGCGTTGCTTTGCTCAGCGATTTGTAATTTTAGTGTAACTTACTCAAGATAGCAAAGCTAGTATGGAGCAGTTAAATTTGATGTTGTAAACTATTCATTGTAGCTTTGGAAAATTTAGGGTTGCTAATAAAACTCCAATTAGCCAAAGCAGTATATTGTTCAACGCCAGTAATATTTTGTTTTCGCCTTTGGTTTAGGCGCATAAATGTATGATTTCCTCTGTATATGGTTTTGCATACACGTGGCATGGACGTTAAATTTTGACTTCTACGCGATGTGTATGTAATTGCGCATACATTTATAAAACGAACGTGATAGAAGTAAAACATATTGTATGTGTATGTAAAATCATACACGCGGCACTGCACAGGAAAATGAAATGAAATCTTTGAGTTTTACGTCCCACGGTTATGCCGGTTAGGCTAAAGGAGACGGTGATAATGAGAGATGAGTGAAATGGTGGAATGAAGAAAGTGGGAGGAAACAGGAGAACCCGAGAAAACCCACGAGCACGGTGTTTGTCCACCACAAAGTTCACTTGGCGGAAGCTGGGATCGAACCCAGGACCCCAAGCACCAGAGGTGAACGCTCTACCACTGAGCCACCGTGCCTCCGGCACTGCACAGAAGAGCCGTGTGTATGAAGTTCCGTTAAATAAATAAATATAGATATATATAAACCGAAGCCATTTTTCCACAAGGAAATGGGAGGTCCTTGATTGGGTTACAAAGATACGGTCGTAAATTAGTAAGTACGTAGAGGTGCCTCCTCTTCCCGTTTGGGGCAGCCCATAAAAGCATAAGAATCTGGATTTGAAGCTTCAAACTTTCTTGACTTCGACACCATAGGGTAGTGAGTACCACGCCTTCACTTCAAGTTTTCATTTAATTGGTACTGCATGTTTTTAATCACAGAAACTGCTTTGTAATGAGGAAATAAGTAAAACAGAAATGAACTTAAAAATTGAATTAAATGTTGAAAAGTTAATTGTGTGTGAATGAGTCAAAAGCGCAGTGAAGCTTCTAACGTGTGACTCGACTGGCAGTTGTGAATATGTCTGTCCATATGTTCCACAATAACCTACCAAAACTTATCCAATTTTAATGGGCTTGCAAGGTACCTTACTTGAAGCTATGTAAGTAACACTGTTGTTCGAGGTTCCAGTCTATCAACAACAAAGGTATAAAATTAATCCTGGTGTACACGTGCATATGTATACATTAAAAAATAATTTTTCAGTATATCACGTATAAAAGTAATTCGATTGTTATAAAACGTATTGTATGTTTTTTTTACGGTATTTCGATTATCCCTATTGGTTGCAATTGGAATCGACCAAGGCTTAATTGGTAAAACGGGGCTCAGCTCCTCCAAATCTCGGAGTTTCCTTATTTAAACAATATAAAAAGATAATTTTTGTCGATAAGATTCGGCAGAATAATTGAATACATTGGCTGCCATATTGATATATTTTTATTGAAGCTTCACAATCATCCCCATTGCATGCAGTTAAAATCGGTCAGGAGGGAAGGGCTGAATTTATTCCCCTCTGAAATAAGTTATTTTAAAACCTAAATTTTGCGTTAACTTTCGTGTTATTCGATTTTTCGATTATTTGATTCTTATATAATATGGTGTATATATTTTGAGTCTTTTCTGTTTGGAATTAAAATAAATCAAGAATGATGGTGAGTTGACCCTAATCAGAGATGAACTACCTCTTAGTAGTATTTCGTGTATTATTTCGTACGAAATAATTTGATTTTAGTGAAAAGTGGCGTAAATGTTTATGAGAGTTTCCATTAAAAAAAAAAAAAAAAAAAAAAAAAAATGCTTGGAACTAAAATGTATAAATGGCTTGAGATTCTTATGGTTATCCTCTATACTTTGACGATGTGACAACCTCTCGTAACCATAAAAATATCATTTAACTTGTTAATATGTATATTGTAATGTACCGCGTACTACTGTATACAAACAATGCTGTGTACTCTTGTTTGTAAACATCACCATATGGATTTACTACACATCACGTGGGATTACTACGAGCAGCAGACTACGGACCATTGGCACCTCCTACAAAGCACATGGCGACAGGACAGCAGCAGCGCCACCACCATCGTGGAGGCTTATAAATTCAACAGCAACCAGCGGACCAATACCAGTTTTCTAATGTCCCTGCTACTGATTGATTCGGAGCATTAGGAAAACCTAACCCCAAAGCCTCTAGTCTGCTTCGGGACTCTGGGCTATTCCTTTCCTCCTTGCTTTGCCTGCTTCGGAGCCTTGTGACTTCTAACGCCATCACTGCTTGCTTTGGAGCATTGGGATTTCCTTCGCCACTCTACTTAGTCTGCTTTTGGGGCTCTGTAAAGATCCTGTCCTCGGCCACACGGTCAAGGACTACTTAATTTCAACCTGATAATTTAAAGGAAAACAACTTCGTAGTATTTTGTGTAAATACTGTTATATAGTGAATTTTTATAAATAAACCGGTAGTGGGAGTCAATTCCGGACCTTGTTTTATTACCAGCTGTACCTACAGAAGGTTTTACAATATAATTTACACATTAATTAAATAAATTTGTCTTCGTCGTTTAACTAAATTCAGTCCGCCACACACACACACACACACACACACACAAAAAAAAAATGCTGTTAGTAAATTCATGTAATCTATGTTTAAAAAGTAACTGAGCGTGCTAAATGTTGCTATCATGAAATTTTCCTTTCCCATCGTATCAAATACTCAGTTTCTTATATAATGTTATTTGGAACATTTACAAGTTCTTAGAGCTCACAAAATTTCGAAGTGTTTTACATTATTCCGTTTTCTAAAAGAGATCAATGTATTTAATTATATGTTATGGTTTCGTCAACCTAAGTTAGCAGCCTGATTTTAATAAAACGACGAAAACAACTTTACTTATCTCGAAATTTTCCTTCTTAAACTGTAAATACATGTTGAAAAAAATAATGTTCTTCTTTCCAGATAGGTTATATACAGATGGTGATCTTTATAGTGCTTTATCAGTTGCCTTTTCCGCTCAGTCTGTTTCAATAGAAATAGTGAAGATTCTTTTGGAAAACGGTGCAGATGTTAACGAAATGACTCCTGATGGCTGTTCATACTTATATAAGGGTAAGTTGTTACGTTACTTTTCTTTATTATGTGCGTATGTAATAGCCCAATATAAAACACACTTAAGAAGTTTTAGCAGGATCGCCACTTCTTATTGAAGGAAGAAAAACTTGACAAAGAACTTGCTTCCTTCAAGCTTCCAAGTGTACAGGTTTACTGCTTTAGAACACGAGCTATTGTAATTTCGTCGGCTCGGGCATCTTTTTACTAAATTTGAACCACAGTTTAAAAAAAAAAAATCACAGGAAATTATAACTCTTCCACAATGCACCGCTACTTTGTAACACTACTGGTTCTTAATAAGTATTTCTTGAGCCACAATATCTATAACAGAACATTGAATTGTAAATATTATTTATTTACGAACCGTTAATTTCTTGTACATCAATTCTTCTGAGAACCTAATCTTTCACTTAACAACCTCTCTTATTTATCTATCCAATTACAGTAACTAAGGAGCAATGATAATCTTTACAACTTCCTTTTTTCTTCTTCTTTACAAAATATGCTCCGTTGTCGCACCTCTGATCGTCTTTCTAATACCGGTACAGATAAATAATAGTACAACAGTACAATCCTATACAACATACCGTTGTATCTGGCGCCACGAACATGAATTTCGTTTATTTATTAACAATAAACGAAAAGAATCCTGGACCGTACGAGAAAACACATTTTGAACAACCCTTGTATATATATAAGATTACATTTTATATCAATATCATATATTAATCGCATAGTTAAGCATATTCTTTGGCCTCACATTATAATATAAATAACAAGGTGCATCAACAGAAAAGTAACTATAATAATACGGTCCACAATTATTTTTAGATTCACTGGGATATATTTACTATAATGTATATAGTTTAATTCATGAAATTAAGCATAATTGCACTGAACTAAATATAAATTCGTTCTCTAATAGAATTGATCCAAATGTAAACACGGAATAAACATTCAACGTAACTATACATATAGAACACATAAAGGGCTTAACGAGAAATTATAGTGTTGTGAACACAATAAAACAATATAGCATACATTAACATTGAAGAAAATAATTGTTACACTAGAAAAATAGTTGAAAATAAAATAACATGAGGAGAAATACAATAACTAAAAGTATACAACTATAAAATATTGTGTTTATCTCGTTTTGAGATTGAGTTTCCTCTATTATACATTATTTCTATTAATTTTACTTATGATCTCAGGAGGGACTACATTTTTGACTAAGTCCATTGAGTTCCCTCTATTATACATTATTTATATTAATTTTACTTATGATCTCAGGAGGGACTACATTTTTGACTAAGTCCATCCATTTCTTTCTAGTATTTTCGGTAGGCTACCATAACTTTATTTCATCGACATTTCGTAATATTTCACAAATTACATATATTTTTAACGTACATTTTAATAATAAATTGGATAAAGAACACATTAACCATAGACGTAAGCAAAGGTCGATCTAATACAAATCTGTCGGACGCCTTTTTAATGGTTCAAGTTATTCGTTCAAAGGGCGCATTTAAGCAGCATTGGATAGCACAATCTATAGTACTTCTTTGTCTTTCACAGGATGTTACCATATTTTGATTACTATTTACAAAACTCCTGCCATTTGCAAAACGATTTTGTGCAAAATTATGGTAATTGTTATTACTTCGATTATAATTTCGGTGATTATTTCTGAAATTCCTATTACTATTTCTACCATTAGGTTGAGTTGAATTACCGGTACTATTTAGATTACACGCTCGTTCATTAAAACGACGATTGCCATTTCCTTGTGTGTGGGAGCTATTTCCATTCTGTACACTTATATTGCGCACATGAGCATAATTAATAGGATTGCGGCTAACATTACCCTGACCTCTATTGGGATTTTTGTTGTTTTTCTGCATTAAATATTGACTCTCAAAGTTCTGCACTAGCATGACCATATGACTGAAATTGACACATTGTGCAGACATTAACATTTATTGCAATCTGAACGGCAATAGGATGCGAATTGAAGCAATTATACGCGATTCAGGATGATTAGGATTTAGAGCTTTTAATTCGTTGTATGTCGATACTACAAATTCTGTAACATTCTTGTGGCTTCGGGGATCGAAAACTTTGGTACGTAATAAAGCATCCCTGTTGGCAAGCATAAAGTCGTTTTCATAATTGGATAGTAGGGCAGCTTTAAAATCTGAATAAGCGTGAAGGTTTTCTCGAATGGCTTTGAACCATGTTAAACATGGAGGTTGTAGGACGTGTGGAAGTATCTTCAAGAATTTCGACTCTTTGATGCCTATTAAGTCGCATTCATCCTCAAACTTCTCGATAAATACTCGTGCAGGAATATCATCAGGTCCACCGCTAAATTTGGTCAATGATTTTACCTCGCTAAATCGCAAAGGTTTGTCATTATTATGTGATTTTGAATATTTATCGTAACATTTTGACTTCTTACAGGATGAATATTTCTTTCTTCTTCCAACTTCGGTACTACCTTCACTATATCCCGAAGACTCACTATCCTCCAAAACTCGATGAGATGTTACTGGTTCTGGTTCTTTAAAAGGAGACTGATTTCTATACCCACCATCATGAGAGATTACTGATCCTAATCCATTATATGCAGCCTGATTTCTATGTCCACTGTGGGACTGATGTCTGCAGCCTGATTTCTATGTCCACTGTGGGACTGATGTCTATGTCCACCATCGTGCTCTTCCTTAGTAGCATGGTACCACTCTTGAAAACAATTCATATCCTCTCGAAGTTCTCGGATGTGAAAGGTGTGTTCGTTAATTACTGATTCCATGGCTTTAACCACATCCTGCATCTCAGTGTAATTTTGGGATACTCGTTCCATCCTTTGGTCATACTGCTTAAATCTCGTGGAAATCTGTTCCTCCAATTGACCTTCTATTGTACATTGTAATTGATCCATTTTATCTTGCAGTTGTTCCTCAATTTTATGTTGCAATTGCTTTAAGGAGTCCTCCAATTGTTGATGGGTTACATTTTGAAATTCCTCAAACTGTTGTTGGGTAACCATTTTTTGTTGGAATTCCTCAAATTGTTGTTGAGTAACCATTTTTTGTTGGAATTCCTCCAATTGCTGATGGGTTACATTCTGAAATTCCTCAAATTGTTGTTGAGTAACCTGATTCTGTTGAAGTTGGTTCATTTGGCATGATATCTGCTTTAAAAGATCCGTCACGGTATCAGGAGCATGACTACCACTTTGCATAGGTCGCTCTTGGATTTCTTCCGTTTCCGACATACCTCGGTTTATTCGTTTACCACTTCTTAGTATAGTGACATAAATATTGGGCTCAATTGTGCTCGTTGTTACTCTACTTCAGAACGATACACAAACTCCCGGTATGAAGGCACCATTTAATTATGTAACACTACTGGTTCTTAATAAGTATTTCTTGAGCCACAATATCTATAACAGAACATTGAATTGTAAATATTATTTATTTACGAACCGTTAATTTCTTGTACATCAATACTTCTGAGAACTTCCTAATCTTTCACTTAACAACCTCTCTTATTTATCTATCCAATTACAGTAACTAAGGAGCAATGATAATCTTTACAACTTCCTTTTTTCTTCTTCTTTACAAAATATGCTCCGTTGTCGCACCTCTGATCGTCTTTCTAATACCGGTACAGGTAAATAATAGTACAACAGTACAACCCTATACAACATACCGTTGTAACTTGACTTACAATTTTTCACGAATAACTTCCTTGTGTGATGAAGTAAGCCTGAATAATTAACTCTTATTAAATACTGTAGAATATTTTGTTACACAAAACGCCTGTACTCGACGTAAAATTGTTAGCTTTTTTATATATTCGTCAAGATCGAGACCACCTAAGAGTTTCTCTCGCTTTCAGCCACACACCCAAGACAGTGAACAGTTTTCCACTTATTTTTCTTCTTTATGGTAATTCCTTCCAACAGCAAGGCATACAAACCAATGACAGTTACTTGAACATTTGTAAATACATTTTAACTAAATAATCACAAACATGTTTCTAATTTTTCAGAAACAAATAAAAGCTAAAGAGAAAACCATGGTCAAAAATTACATAAACATATGGCAACAGACACAAACGTGATTAACAAACAAAACATTCAAAAATTATAAGGAAAAACGGAACGCTACAAGATTTGTGGAAAATATTTAAATCTTCTTTCCCTTAGGAAACTATTTCAATGAAATTATAATGATAAAAGTACAGAAAATACTCTACTTTTGACACCAATTTTGAAACATTCTACCCTCACAGAATATTCCCTTTAATCATATTGATATGATTAAGAAAAAAAAAAAAAAAAGCTTGAGGCGGGTACTATGTTCAAAAGTTATTTCGGATTGATCACCCGTTTTCCTGACCCCAAAAACTTATGAATTCAACACTAATATCAGTCTTTTTTGACATATTTTTTCAGTCCCTTCCCTTTCTGCAGATGAGGCTTAACTGGACTTAAATGGGGTTGAAAGCGTCACTATTCATTACAGCGACCCTAAAAGCTTTGGATTGCACACTAATATCAGTCGTTTTGGATTATTTTTACGTCACCCTTCCCAACTCCCACCCCGTGGGGTGTCTTACTCCAACTGTATTTTAGTTGAAATTACTCCAGACGTACCATAGTTACTCTAGGGCAGGGGTGTGCAACTTGGAACTGTGGGTGGGCCAGTCATAGAGTACTAATTGGCATCGCGGGCCAAAATGTTGCTATATCATTTTTACGACAGTTTAATAGTATTGCATTCAATGATGGAACAAGTTCATCGTAATTTACACTACAACAATGCAAAACAACTGTTATAATTGTAACCAAAATATTTATTCACTAAAGAGGAGCAGAATAGTGTGTTTACTTACAACAATTCCAGTGAGGAAACTTGACCCCTCATTTCCATTTCTCAGCCTTCAGGGGTACACGAGATGTTTCAACGTTGAGATAGTTTTCAAGGTGGGCACTTTTATCCTTGACCTCTCAATGGATTTGACCTGCTCCATGTGCGAGAAAAGTTGCTCACATAGATATGTGCTACCAAACAATGTCATGGTCCTCATGTTGAAAAGACTTAAGTTGTAGTACTTGCCGCATGGAAAGTATTTCTCAAAAATCTTACAAGCAGTTGTTCTGGAATATCGTTTTCAAAGCAATATCCTCGTGAAATTCAATAACAGGGCTCATAACGAGTCACTTTTTAAACTAAAAGTTACTTGAAGTTGGTCACTATTTTTTTTTTTTTTTTTTTTTTTTTTTTAATACTAAAAGTTACTTTTTTGGGAGGTAAAGTGACTTTCGTGTGATTTGTGATTTGCATTGGCAGTTCTCTAAGAAAAATATAATAATAAATGGAAAAAGGCAGAAACTTGTAACTCATTACTCTTCTGAAAGCTTCAGTACTTGCTGTCATATGTGAAACAGTCAGCTTTATTCGCACTTCAGCTTTTATTCTTTCTAGAGCACAGTGGATGGTTGGTGGATGCTTAAGCTCTCAAGGTTTGGTTGAGAACCCTTCTGTGTCTATTCTTTCTTCTATCATAATAGTCTTAGTTTTCTCTCGTAATAGTTAACGCTCCGCTTAACGTTGTGTGTGTGTGTTTGTGTGGTTCATCATGTTCGTCTTGTGTTATGTTTCTTGCATGTTCTTCTTAAGAGTAGATAATGAATTTGAATATTTCATGGCTTTGAGAACTCTTAATGCTAAGTTAAATATAATTTTGGATGAAGAAATTCGGAAATAGGCCAGAACTGGTTCCATTTACTCAGAAGCTTCTTACATCTGCTAAGTCTGCTTACCGTAATTACAAAGCATACTTAGAAAACCTAAGAAAGGAGGAAGCTCAAAAAGAAGTAAAGAGGAAAAGATGAAACAAAACAACAAAGAGAGAGGTGATGGAGAAATTGACAAAGGAAAAAAGGGGCATGATGAGATTTTGGTCACTTTTTCGTGTATTTTTGGTCACTTTTCAACTATTTACAAGAGACCAGACCACTATGAGCCGTGCAATAAGCTCTATCTGTAAATTGTTAGAAGTACTACTAACGTCAACGCTTAATGCTGATGAGAAAATGCTGAATTGCACTTCCTTCGTACTGAAGTCTCTAAATCAAACATTAATTCTTCAAACAAACCTGGCAATGAGTTTGCATAGAAAATAAAAATACAGAATGAGTTATTAGACTGCAACAGGGTTGGAAAGTGGGAGCACTTTCATTCTTCATTTGATTTTCCCATAGTTTTAGCTTCGTTTGAAAGTATTTGGCAATTCCGTAAAGTTCATGTGCCAAGTGACAGGTAATATCCACAAGAAATACAAGGCCACGCAACTACTTTTCATCGCATAATTGGGACATAGGTTTCCTTTTCATGTCCAAGGAAAGTGCCAACTCTTTTATCAGATTATAAAAACGCTGCAGCATCTTTCCGTTATTCAACCAACGTACTTTAGAATAGTACATCAGATCTTCGTCCTCTGTTTCCAATTCGTCTAGAAAGGTTTTAAATTGGCAGTGATTGAGGCCTTTCGACTTTTAGTTTACATAAAATCCCACTGTATTCATAACATTGGCAAATTTCAATGTTTTGGCAGAACGATTCTCCTGGTGTACAAGGAAGTCGTTATGAGTGTGCACACACACACCTACGCAGGCGAGAACAAAAGGATCGAACTGCAGTGGCTATGAACCGTTAACTTTTTAGTGAGCAGAACTCGAGGTCGATGTTGTCGACTCAAGATTTTCTCGCTTTTTCTAGCAATCTTTATACCGAGAGAAATTTTCCTCCAACTACCTGCGAATGTCAAGTGCTTATCTTCATGGCATTGCCACGTTTTGCACTGCGTGATTGATGGAGAATTCTAGTTCACTCGTAACAGATTTTGTAAAAAAGAAAAATATAATAAATATCATTTTCAATAATTGATCAGCGGGCCGCAAGACAGGGTTAGGCGGGCCGGGTGTGGCCCGCGGGCCGGCTGTTGCACATGGCTGCTCTAGAGTATACTTTCATACCTTTACATCCAAATGCATATACTATATATACTGATGGACCATTTAGCTTGATGGGATCTCAGTAGCTCAGTGGTAGAGCATTCACCTCTAGTGTGGGGTCCCTGGTCCGATCTCAGCTCGCGCCAAGTGAACTGTGGTGGGCAAACACTGTGTGCGTGGGTTTTATTAGGGTTCTCCCGTTTTCTCCCACTTTATTCATTCCACCATTCCATTTATTTCTCATCATCACTCTCTCCTTTAACCTACCCGGCATAAACGTGAGACGTAAAACTGAAAGATTTCATTTTTTCGTTTCATTTATCTTGGTACGCCTTTTTAAATTTAAACTAATTGTCAAAGAACGTTAAATTTTTTTAACTTACAAATATCGGCAGGGGGACATTGTTTGACATATACTGTGATACCACTAGGTTAAGAGTGTAGCCAACCCAACATAAAGTTTTGTTTTATTTTTTCAAATGGCACTACGTCAAGTTATTAGGCACTTTAAATCTACTGATTAAACGAAAACATATATATATTATATATATATCATTTATTATACAGTGTAGCAAACTAAAGATGCTACAGTATAACGAACATCCAAAGTTTGGTGACCTCTACAATAGTAATAACGCAATTGAGATAGGGGGGTCGATGGATACATAAGTACTTTACTGTCTGATTCTATGAGCATGATATGGTGGATTTCAAACAAATAGTAACAGAGTTGCAAGGGATTGAAAATTTAACTTTTTCAAAAGCCTTTATTATTTAAAAAAAGTGCTTAGATAAGAACCTAATCTAATCATAGAGATGGTTTTCAGTAGATGTACAAATCGTAATGCTGGTTATAGCAATTAGACATCTCAGACCGTTCTGGAGATATAGTAAATGCTGGTAAGAGTTTGTAACACTGCTTAAAATTATGTAATTTCGAGAACTTGTAATTATACCTGCCATAAACTATTGTTCGGATGTCATAAAAGTAAGGGAACACAACAACCATTTTAAACAATAGGAGGTTTTACTACTTTTCTTCACATCTCCAAAGCGATTTGTGACAGCAAATTGCTGTAAACGTCATTATGATCTTATGTCTATTCAAAAACGGTCTACGTAATTAGATTTAGGATTTAGATTTCTGGGCTTTCAGCATCTAAGGCCATTGAGCCCTTCACGTTTTGAGAGATGACGTCCCTCGGTAAGCACAGTATCCGGGGAAAGGGAAGGAAGAAAGGATTGGGGAAGGAAGGAAGCGGCCTGGGACCTATAAGTTAGGTACTACCCCGGCATTTGCCTGGTGTGAATGAGGAAAACCCAGGAAAACCTCATTCAGGGTGGCTGGCCTGAAAAAGCGTTTTACACTTTTTTGACCGAGTGCCCCCACCGGAAATCGAACCCGGGACCGCTCGGTCTACGTAATTAGATGTGGTACTTATCTAAGCACTTTTATGGAATAAAGTCCTTTGAAGAGTCAAATTTTCAGTTCCTTCTAACTTTGTTAGTACTTGTTCGAAATACGTCATGACATAACCGTAGTATACGGCGTTAAACTAATTTGAATATCTATTGTCCCATCCATCTCATTTGCATTATTACTGAATTTGAACTTTAATGCTATCGAGAGTGTGACTAGTGTGACTATTCATCTCAGCGCCACCGAAAAGTATGAATTCGACACTAATATCAGTCATTTGGGATTATTTTTACATTTTATTCCCTTTCCATCCCGTAGGTGGGCTAACGGAAGCTAAACGTGAGCATAAACGGCATTGGAAGTGTCACTGTACGTCTCAGGGATCCCGAAAACTATGAATTCGATACTAATATAGGTCATTATGGATTATTCCCTATTTTCAACGCCCTCGTCGGGGCGATAGGGTCTTAGCCCACTGGGGCACTACTTGAACATAAAGGGCATCGGAACTGTCACCTATCAACTTAGGAACTCCGAAAACTACGGATTCGACACCAGTATCGGTCGCTTTTGATTGTTTCTACATGTCATTCCCATTGTTTCCCCTTTCCATTGTCTTTTCAAAGAGTGTCTTGGTTCCCCTTCAAGAAGTACAAGACAGGACCAATTTTAGGAGAGAACGATCTATCTAGTCTCGGTAGATATGCAGGTAATCTTCGTTAAAGGAGATCAGGTGTTCCTTGATGTGCTAAGAGTTAACAAAGGGCCAGAGTGTACATGTAGAGGGAGACCAAGTAAAATATTATTTTGATAAGGAATCCTGACCAGTTATCGAAAATATTTGAGTCATGCGTTAGCCAGGCACACCCCTTCCCATTCTAACAGGGTTGCATGGGTCTGTTGCTACATATTTCTGAGATTTTGGTCCATTCCTCCAAACTTTTTTAATAGCGGTGCATGATCCAATTGCCAAAAGTCTTTGGGAGGAGTATCTAAACCAGGGGTGTAGGGCATGTATTTCTCAATTTTTTGTCAGGGGTACGTCTCGTATTACTGACCTTCATTAATTTCACTATCTTACTGGGAATTCTAAATTTGTATAAGATGATTTAACTGTCTCTTTACTAAGTGAGGTGTGCGCACACCCCAGTACTGTTTATTTTGTTGTTACTTAAGTAATAACAGGAATAATAATAATAATAATAATAATAATAATAATAATAATAATAATAATAATAATAATAATAATAATATTTATTCAGGAATGGTACTTGATTTTTATTATTTATATATCTATTAAACAAATCTAGAAAAAAACTTTATTCATTAAGTTGTCTTATACAAAATTGGAGTGGGGTGTATGTATATCTTAGCAGCTAAAGCAAGAAGTATTTTCCAGAATTATCACTAGATGACTATCATGTTTATTTCTATATAATGTTTTATGTTAATATATTTTTTTAAAACATTCATTTACTCTTGATGGTTTGATTCGATGTAAGGAAAAGTCTGGTGTTTATATCTATCTATCAGGGTCTGATATACAGATGGTGATCAGAAAAATGGAAACATCTGTAGTTGGCATCACGTGAGATGTGTGGGTTGGCAGTGGTGTCGTGGCGCCCGCAGCGCCGGACCGCTGGTGGTGGTGTGTTAGGTCGGGCTCCATACTACGTCAGGCGCAGTGGAACAGCAGTGTCCAGTGGCTGCAGCAGACTGAGGTAGTGTAAAATGGGAGACCTCTCAGATTTTCAAAGAGGGCAAATTGTTGGTGCGCGGTTATGTGGAGTGAGTGTGACGACAGTGGCTACTGTGTTAGGTGTGTCGCTTGGGACAGTGTCGAAGGTGATGATGGCCTACACAACACACGGAAAAACCACATCGGGGAAGCGGAACAGTGGGCGGAAGAAAATCATGAGTGACAGGTCACGCCGGGTATTAAAGCGCATTGTCACGCAGAACTGTCGTGCCACTGCGGAGCAAGTGACGGAGGAACTCAATCAGCACCTTCCCCACCCTGTTTCGATAATCACAGTCCGCCGCGAATTACATGACATGAACTTACGGGGTCGTGTTGCACGGGCCAAACCGCTCATCAGGGACCATAACGCTTTCGCACGCCGCAGATGGTGCCGCGACCATGCAACTTGGACCGTTGAGGACTGAAAACGTCCGATATGGTCGGATGAATCATCCTTCACCCTATTCCCAACCGCGGGCCGTGTTTGTGTGTGGAGAACGCCCAAAGAAGCTTATGATCTGCAGTGTCTCCGCCCAACTGTGAAACATGGCGGCGGCTCGGTGATGCTGTGGGCCGCCATATCATAGTTTTCATTGGATCCTGTGGTCACACTTAGCGGACGAATCACTGCCAACGATTATGTCACAATTTTAGGAGACCACTTGCATCCTATGGTCCGGATGTTGTTCCCGGACAATGACGCCATCTTCCAGGATGATAATGCACCCATTCACACAGCTGGCGTTGTTGCAGTATGGTTTGAGGAACATCGGGATGAAGTTCAACACCTCCCCTGGCCCGCCCAATCCCCAGATCTCAACATAATTAAACATCTGTGGTCCGTCTTGGAAACACGACTCCGGCGACGATTTCCACCTCCATCCTCTCTCACAGAACTGGCCGATGCCCTGCACGAGGAATGGTGTAAAATTCCACTTGCTACCATTCACGACCTCTATGCCTCCATTCCACATCGCATCAAGGCTGTTCTGAAGGCGAAAGGTGGCCCGACACCATATTGATCTGGTAAATTGCAATTTCGTTCAGGTGTTTCCATTTTTCTGATCACCATCTGTATATATATCAGGGTTTTTAAAAAATCATGATTTTTTTAAAAATTAATTTTTGTTAATTTTTTTGGATTTAAATCGATTTTTAAAAAATTTAAATCAAATCATTTTCCTTGTGTAATTCGTGTCACAAACTGAAGAAAATACACTAGGAATTGGAATTGAATGTTAATTACAGGGGGGTCCTAACTAGGCTGAGACAACTGGGGCCCGGAACTCAGGGGGCCCGCAGGCTCTGACTTAAATAAACGGAAAATGTAAATACAAGATTGAATCTGTCAGAAAAATATTTTTAAAGAAATGAAATTAAAAATATTAAACCGTGGTAGTGGCATTTGTAGGAATGGGGATGCATATTTTATTCCCATATGTTATTATTCTTCCCCCACACATCCCTGCTTGAAACTTAATGTCTGTGTTTTTCAATGAAGACTGTCCTGCGACAACAATGGAATAGTTACGTTGCCCAATAATTGACCAGCAAGACATTACTTGGCTTGGGAGCCACATAACTCCTGTTTAGAGGTCAAGGGGCGGAGGTAATTATAAATAAATAAAAAAAAGGTAATTATGTGACCTACATTTTAAAGGATCTGGGGAGGGGGCCCGCGAAACCTTGCTACCCTCTTCATTAATTGTGCCATTTAAGTGGAAACTTTCCAATTTTCGAAAGTAGAGAAACTTTCTAGATAACACTAAAACTACAGGAGCTGAACACAAAGCAAGTGAGGACCAAACTAGTTATTTTCTTCCGGTGGGTGACGAGTTTTCGGGGGAGTCACGAATCTGTGTTAAGGAGAGACGAAATCGGGTCTTTCCCTATGCTCATTCAAAACGGGATTTCCCCTCTGCATGAAACTCGTGTTTTCATGCCCTGTGATATATAGTTGTCTCTCATTTTGTTTGCACCTCGATTGACGCATGCATCGTTTTTCGTTAATACTACAAAAACTTTTTTTGTGTGTACAATTGCTAATGGCAGGCCGTAAAAAAGACTCTGTATGGATTTTGTTCATTCGTATTCCCAGTGGAAAAGGATATCGAGCTAAATGTAAATCCTGTTGTACAGAATTATAAGGTATAGTGTATAGTTGTAAGACTCAAGAAGCACCAAAACTCCTGTAAGGGTCAGGAAAAACGACCTGAAATTTCGAAGAAAGAAACACTTTGATGTGGGACCAGAAAGATTTATTTTGTATTAAGTTACTAGTTAACTCAAAATTCATACTTAGTTACTACAAATTAAAACAGTAAGTTTAGGTATAGTAAAGTAGGGTTGTTGTATGCTTGAAAGTAACGGAATGTAACTTCACTTAAGAAGTTAAAGTAAGCAAGTTAGACCTGATTAATACGTTTACGTATGAAAGTACAGTAGTATAAAAGTGACAGCCTTGAGGCTTATGATAAATCGATAATAGCACCTAGTAAGCAAAAACAGCACAAATGTTAAATAGTAGCAAATGTTAGGTTTTTTTTTTTTTTTTTCCCACGAAACTGGTACGAAAAAGTACCAGTTTCATTTATAAGCATAATCTTATCAAATGTTTTACATCATATAGTACTAGTACGAATATTCTTAATATTAGGCAGTATAATTATATAAAGCATGTATAACAAGATAATAGTAGCAGTGAATTCAGAAGTAAGTGGCTAAGTACCGAAGCCTAAAGAGATTTGTGTACTCTGTACCTGACATGCACTGGTTGAAAAAATAGTAATATATGAAATTTTATAATGTATTTTTTGTACAGACGTTTTAAATTAATTACAAAATATATTACAATTAAGGATTATTACAAAAACATATTAAGGATTTAGGCCAGACAATATTTTTGAAGCCTAAGACATAAGTTGATCTTCTGAACTCCAACTGGTTACGATTTAACTACTGGAAAATATACAGTCTAACTGTTTACATATTTTATTTTGTTTCTTATGATATCAAATTTAGTACCTTCCATCATCCAAATAACAGAACAGAAACGGGATTTCACTTATTTTACTTTAAATTAATTCATTGCAGAATTTGATTTAAATCATTCTACCCTGATATATATTCAGTTTTCTAGAAAATTAGTTTCTGTTATGGAGTGCATTTACATCTTATCCGATAAGCAACGTAACTATTTTAATTTGGTAAAGTATTTAAAGAGGGTTTTTTTTTTTTTTTTTTTTTTTTTTGCCAAGTCTCACAATTTCTGTCCATGAATAATTGTTCAACTATTGCCAAATTTCCCTTCATTTTCTAATACTATTTGTCTGATATAGGATACCTGGTTCAATGTTGACATATTGCGCTTGAAACCACAATGTTGATCTCCAGTTACATCAGCATAAGGAGTTAACCATGTTACAGGAATATTTGCGAAGGTCTTATGTAGAAACAGAATAACATAAGGAAAACATATCATTTATGGCTAATAATTAAAAAAAAAAAAAAAATCCAGACGTAAGATAGTTGTTTTAAGTAAAACTATCGAATTTTCGCGATCCCACTACTCGTCATTAGTACACGGATGGAGGAGCAGGTTTATTGTTTTTGCTTACACATTCACCAATAGTGTTTACATTACATTTTCCTCAGGTACTTTTCAGTTTATTTATTAGATAATTATTCAGTTCTTTCTAAGTATTTTTGACGTTTGTATAATTAATAATAAAATCGAAGAAAAAAATAGTAGCACCGTAACATCTAGGAACCATTACTATAAGATATATGATTTTGTTCTGTATTGAAAGCACATTAAAAAAACAAAAATCGAACCTGTTAATTTCAAACTAAGATGAAAACCTTTTATTTTTCCGTTTTATCTTTAATGAAATCCACATTAATCCTATTGTGAAGATAAACTTATGTTACAGAAGTACCCGTGGCTGCGTTCATGTTAATCAGCGATCAACTACTATTGTTGGTCGAACTTCTTTTTGAGTGTCATGCTTTCGTATGGTTTAAACCTTTTTCCCTTGTCACATAATTGTATAAAAAGTGATGGCAGAATTCAAGGAAGGGAGACGGCACCTCAAATACTGAAAGATCAACTCGAAATATTATTATTATTATTATTATTATTATTATTATTATTATTATTATTATTATTATTATTATTATTATTATTATTATTATTATACTATGTTAATATTACTGTAATTCAAATTCTGTGTCTTTTATTGTCAAATATGATTTCTTTCTCAGCTGTTCAGAAAGGAAGAGCAGATTTGGTGAGTCTTTTGCTGCAACATGGAGCAAGAGTGCGTAAACGAGCATTTTCTGAAGCTTTAATAAATGTAAGAACTTCCCTTTTAATATGTTTTATATAATACATTTTTAATTCTGTTAACATAAAATATGTGGTATTATGAGTAATTTTAGAGTATATAGCAGTTCAAACAGATCTCAATATCAGACTTTATATATATATATATATATATATATATATATATATATATATATATATATATATAGGAGGGAGGGAGATTCTGTCATTGGATTTCTGATTAGTTCAGAATTTTTTTCACTTCCTCATGTAATGGCCTTGAAATAACCCTATTTGCAAAATTCTGTAAAACAGGAATACGTATCTGGATCGGATGAAGCGAGAAAATTGAAAAATAAACAAAATGTCAAACCTGTTATGTGTACTAAGACAGTAGAATTTACTAAAATTATCGAATTTTCACAGTTCCACCATCAATACAGAGATGGAAAAACAGGTTTGTCATTTTGTTTAATCTCTTCATTATTTGTTTAGATAATATCTTTTTCAAGCACCACTCAGTTAACTTCTTTAGATGAGTATTCTACGCTTTTGTGTCTTCGAAATTCCTTCAATTAATAGTCGAGCGCACAAAGTAATATTGGCACTGTAACATTTAAAAATCGGAAAAATGAAATGAAATGAAATTATTTAGCATAATGTCCCACAGTTGTGCCCTTCAGGCTAAAGGAGACGGATGATTAACGAAGTGAATGATGGTGATATATATTTTTTGTGCTCTTCCACCGGGAGTCGAACCAGGGATAATGTACACCAAAGGCGCACGCATTAGCCGCTAGACCAGCATGGAAGGCATTTAAAACCCGAGAATCATTATAGAGAGAGTATATTTTAGTTTATCAAAACCAGCTTTTTTGCATTCGGGTTTATTGATTTCAAATTAAGATGAAACTCTCTGATTTCCTGTTAACATCTTTAGAAAAATCCATTAACCGTATTAATTGGAGAGAAGTACCTCAAGGCTGTGTTCCTATTCTTGCTGGTGAGCGATCAATCGTAGTTATTGGTTGAATTTTTTCTGAGTGTTACGCTTTAGTATGATTTTTTTTCTTATTCGGAATTATTTGTTGAAAGAGCTGCATAGAAAGGTTAAATTGATAGACCAATGTGTTAAGCGTTTTCTCACTGTTCATAATTTCTTGTTGGAAGTCGCGCGAAATACATACTACTGTTGTGAAACTGAATGTGCGCATCCCATTTATTTTAATACAGCCTTCTACTTTTAATAAACTAATATACCAAAAGCGCTGAAATTTTGTACCGTGCAAATATCGGCAGTGGCACGTTGTTTGGCGTACTCTTGTGGTACACTTCTGGTCACAAAATCCTAGAAACCTTTTCAGAGACTAATTCCAAAAGGTTGGACGTAGATCCATCACAATTCCCACAGATCAGTACAGAGAAAGTTGCATTTTTTTTTGTCCGTTCTTTGTATAGACACTAGCTGCAAGAAGTACTTGTGCTGACGGTAGCCGAGCTTGAAGCACTGAATCTTTGTAAAGAACTTGAAGATCAAGGGTTCGAAACTCGATCTTAGATTTTTAAAATTTATTTCTTAAATATGAAGATATGATGAAATAATTAAAAGTGTAATATTTGTTAGTTACACATTTAAAATTTAATGTCTTTTTAAAGTTTTGGTGTTAAAATTGGTGCTTATTGCCTATATATATATATATATATTTAGATAGATAGATAGATAGATATAGATAGATAGATCTATAACAAATACTTATAAGGCTTCTCGGTTTAAAATCTACAATAATCAGTGACACTTGGATGGGTTTGAAATTAGACTGATATAAATGAAAATAAGCATGTAGTTAGAAATGTATACCCAAACTAATTTTATGTCTGATAAAATACATTTCTACTGCAATATATTGATAATCAATTAATCATACAATAATGACAAGTTAAAAAATTATATACTCTCTGCATTAAAGGTAACTTATTTTCTTTACTAACACGAATGTAGATATCCATCACTTACTGTGAAACAAAACAAAAAAAAAAAAAAAAAAAAAAAAAAGAAAAAGAAAAAAAAAGAAATGTGCTCTCAGCTTTATGAATAATTTCCTATCCTTTTCGTCTTTTCCTAAATAATCTTTCGATATGAATGTTTAAAATATTTTCTAATGTGTTAATGGAAAGGAGTTCGAAATTTCCACAAGTAAGAAACAATAGATATCTGTTGTGGCCTAATACAGTATTTCTTACAATGAAAAGTTTGAGACAGCCGTTCAGAATATAAACTGATCATCCGACATTTGGTCAGTAATTATCAGCTGTTGTTTTTTTTTCTTCGGAAAAAACGGTTTCCAGAGAAAAAAAAATCTCAGGGCTTTTGAGTTGAGATTCTCAACTTTCACTCACTCTTTTCTTGAAGAGAGGTAGAGGAAATTGAAGAACTCAAGAAAATTAAGTGAGGTTTATATATTAGGGAGGAGCGAAAATATCAAATTTTCGAGTATCGAATTCTAATAAAGCTCAAATAATAAATTTTTATGCCAGGGACTACTGTGAGCTGATAGATTGGAGAAAATGTAAGCTGTCGCCCCCTCCAGTGCTCGAAAGCTTGACAACATAAACTATCGTATCACTTATGCATGACAAATCTGCTCATGAGTTTGACTTCTTAAATTTTCCATGCCATACTCAGGAAGTTGAAAGAAGTGTCAAACTTGTTATGGAGTCTGCAGGAAAAGTGTGCGGACAAGAAAACAGAGATGGCTACATTAGAGCAACTTTGCTTTCAAGACTACCAATGCCAAAATTTGATTTAAAAAAATATAAAAAATAAAAATCTGAATTCAAGATAACATGCTTGACTAAATCAACATAATTTAGCACACCCTAATTGATAGGAGAGTTGGGTAGGGTGTGGGTGTAGAAATCGAATTGCAGCCACTTTCTCGTGGTGAGTTCTGACCATTTCATGACCAAAAAAAGTGATGACAAATGTGTAAAATCATTATGAAGTTAAAATATATAAAATCACTCACATTAACGGATTATTAACAAACATGATTTCACACAACGAAAATAAAGTACTTAAACATAGAAATGAAGAAAAAAAAAAGTAATTATATATTTCTTGCGTAAAGGTAAATTTTGGTGTTTTTTGTCATCTTTTTCAAACTTTAGGCCGTTTGCGCGAACTGAAGATCCAAAGTGTGAATTAGTTTCGTTATTTTTCCACTGATTAGCAAACATATACGCAACTTTTGAGCCCTATTGGAATTGATACTGGAAAATCTTATTTTTTCGCTCCACCCTATTATACAGGGTGTTACTGAACTGTACCGACAAACTGTAAGAGGTGATTCCTCATATCAAAGTAAGTCAAAAAGTTCCTATGGACCTGTGGGGAAAAGTGTATAGTTTCAGAGCTAGGGCTGTCCAAAATCGAGAAAAACCCAAATTTCAAGAGGCCCTATTTCGAATTCGAGAAATCGTGGAGTGGTGGTCCTTATCACCGTAAAGGAAGTCACGCATACACAATCCAAAAAAGGCATATTTCATTAATGTTCAATGGGTGTGCAGAGTATTTCTGCAGGGTGAAATTCCCAGACATGCCATTAGCAGAATTTTGATATATGCTCTGACTTTATGATTAGTCCAAAGCAGACAGACGATGAAGGCTTGACAGCAGTGAACACGGAATCCTTTGGCGCGATGTCGGAAGTGTTAAGGATCGTCAACAGCACGGTCTCTCGTTCTCGGGAAAAAGCATGCTGCCATGTTTTCTTTCACGCTTATAAGTTAAGAAAACGTGAAATACTGTGACGAAATACATCGCATCACACGTTATTCCGAACAAAAAAAAAAAAAAAAAAAAAAAAAAAAAGGAGCTGTCGGTTCCTAACACTTTCGACTTCCCTTCAAAGCACTGGATGTCGATTGTTGTCAAGGCTTACCCCCTGCCTACTTTGGACCCTCCCTGAAATCATGGTGTATCTGACAACTCTATTGAGAGCATATTTGAGAATTATACCCTGTATAGAATACCCTGCACACCCATTGAAAATTGATGTAATATACATTTTTGGATTTTGTATGCGTGACTTCCTTTACGGTGATAAGGACCATCATCCACAGTTTCTGAAATTCGAAATAGCGCCTATTGAAATTTAGCTTCTTTGCGATTTTGGACAGCCCTAGCTCTGAAACTATGCATTTTTCGCAATAGGTCCATATGAACGTTTTCTCTTATTTCGATGTGAGGAATCACCTCTTACAGTTTGTCGGTATAGCTCATTAACACCCTGTATATTATTAAGCCATTCTAGTAAGCAACTTTATAGTATCGAAATGTTATTTATCTGGGATGGTTTTGTGTTAATAAACGGAACAATAAAAGTAACTTTATCGTAAGTTGTAAATATTGTATCATATACGAGTCAGGCCCCAAATCAAACGTGTCCTTTTGCTATTGTAAATGCAATTATCATCATTAATGAATTAAAAGGTAAATATTCATACAAATAGTTATCACGACATTAAATAAATGACAACTTTGGAAGAAGTAGCTATAAGAACGGGCTCTGAGTCTTCTATCCAGTGTTATAATGTAGATTCTTGAATATTTGACTCTTTCATGTCTAGAGTGTATTATTATTATTATTATTATTATTATTATTATTATTATTATTATTATTATTATTATTATTATTATTATTATTATTATTATTATTATTATTATTATTATTATTATTATTGGGTTTGTTTTATAACATGTGATGTGTAACGTTACTATTAGAGTATACCACAAAATAGGAATGATAGCATCTTCTCCACATAAAGGCTTGTTATTATTATTATATTTAGTAATATAACAGAAGTAATACATGTTGTCTTTGTAATCTTTTACTTACTGCAGGTGTCTTGGATATTAGCGCAGCCTAAACGGGATAGATTTCATTTTCTCTCAAATTTGATTAATTCAATTTAGGTTTTGAGATTTTGAACTCTGTGAAGTTATTAAATTACTCGGAATGTGATTAGACATAAATTAATTTTCGAAAATCATGTTAATGTAATTAGAATGATTGGTTATGGCAATTTCATAGCAAATTGAACGTTAACCATTTTGAAAGCAAACTTCTAAATTCAGAGAAGTTATCCAAATACATCAAATATCTGGATATGGTGACAGTGGAATTTTAATCTATCAAAATGAAACAATAGATATTATTGGACAAAGTAAAATAACACAGGTCTGAAAATCATATTGGCAGTTAAGTAAATGGCTCTTTAACTAATTAGACATTTATCCCAGGGAAGAAATCAATTTATTAAAGAAATCCAGCGGAAACTTCTGGTATGAACCAATACATGCCAAAACTCAAAAGATTTACACAACAGAAACAATATATTAGAACAATGAGATTAATTTCGATAGAGGAAGAGTTAAACAAGAAATAGAACATATTTACGAGGTATGTTCAAAAAATATCGAACCTTCGGTCGACAAAAATTCAGATACATATAGTGACTCTAATCTCCTTCAAAGTAGTTCCTTTGTGACTGAACGCATGTTTTGGAATAGTGTTGACTGCATCGTTGAATTTCGCGTAATGTCTTCCGTAAGGTCCAATCGGCTTCCTTTCAGTGTTATTTTCAACTTCGGGAAGAGCCTGAAGTCACATAGTGCCATGTCTGGATAGTAGGGAACCTGACAAAGCACTAGAATGCTGTGTGTGGTTAAGAAAGTCTAAATCTGTTGAACCACTTCTTGGTCCGGAAGATGCTCATGACTTCGTCCACGAATGCCTATTGGATCTTGTGAATAATCTTCACTTGAGTAACGCACTGCTTAAGTCTTTCCGTTGTTTGGTACAGATTGCAATTTTTATCAGGGCTCACTACACGTCCGAATTCAAAGGCTGACGCTTTCTGTGAGCGAACATAAATTCATACTTGGACAGGAATGTCCCTTACGCACGTCCCTACTTCATTTGTTTGCGTGAGAAAAAGTAGGATTGTTCGATATTTTTGAACACACCACATATATATTAGACAAACTCAAAGATTATGAAATAAACAGATTAATAAAATTAGACAGAGAAACCTGTGGTTAGTTGTACTACTGCTAACGAACCTTCGGAACTGGAAAAAACAAGTAGTCACTCAACAGTTTCATAGACAGTCACTGTTTCCCAAAATTATAACACATTAAACAGTTTTCTGAGAACACTATATGACATCTGTTCGTATTGAAACGTCACTAATAGGTTACAAAATTATTTAATTGAAATTGAAATACAATCAGGAGTCCACAAAGGTGATATGTGACCAAAAGAAACGTGAGAACTTAGAAGCATATAAGGATAAAACATCCATGTCTTACCTCTTAATACATTTTAACGAAAATGAATATAAAACTCTATAAATCGAAATTTGTACAAATCAAAATGGCAAATAGAGAATAGTTTTCTTTATATACGCATAAAATATTTATTACTCAGCTATTGTAAAGGAAATTTAAACAGAGCTTGGGATAGTATTAGAAGAAGTTGTGCAACAATTACAATAATTCTCACAGTTCTATACATTTTTTTTTTAAATTTTCATAATACAAACAAATTAATAAATAACTTAATAGATAGATGCATAATTTAGCAGTCAGTTATTTTGTCGAAAGTAAGTTTACAGTAAAATATTGTCCAATAAAAGTTGTGTAGTAACAATATCTGTACAAAAACAAGCAAAATATAGTGCAACTACGAGGGGCGTTTGATATGTCTGAGACATTTCAGGAGATGACACTCCAATCGCAGGTTTCATTTTGTAGTAGAAGTTGACCATCTTTAAGAAATAAAATAATTTTGATTATTCTTTTGTTTGTATTACTGTTTTTGAGTGCGCTGTAAATTATATAAATCTTCCTTTGAATAACCAATAAGTGTATCTCGAAATTTGCTATTTTGAGTTAACATTGAAACCTTATATGATTCTACAAGATCTACCGATCATTCCGGCTTCTCATCAATTCGTTTTGTCAGGATGGAACCTCCGCCGCCTATGATACTTATAGACTTTTACTATAGCGATCGGTAGATCTCGTAAAATATAATGTACCGTGTTAAATCAAAATCGCAATTTTTGAGATATACCTATTGGTTATTCCAAAGAAGATTTATATAGTTTAAAGTACTGTCAAGAACAGCTTAAAAAAAAGTTTCTTTATTTATTGAAGATGGTCAAATTCAACTACAAAATAAAACCTGCGTTGGTTACTCCAACGACGAAATTTATTTTTAGTATTTGAAATAATGTGAAATAAAAAAAAAAAAAAAAAAAAAATGAATTCTGTATGCTGACTAAGCTTTACTTTTTGCAATAGAAACTATTAAGGAAACAAGACTAAATCTTGAAAAGTGTTATGGAAACTTTGCTCCGTCTCATTGAATGATGCAAAATTGGTTTCTAGACTTTCGTTGTGCTCGTATGAGCACGAACGATGCTGAGCATTCCGGACATCCAGAGGTCACACTTGAGATAATGGTAAATACAATTCATTATATTATATTCATGATATGTGAGGTAGGTAAAATTGTAAACATCTCTGTTGAATGTGTTCTTGATCTTCTTGAATATTTAGGTGTAAGGAAGCTTGAAGATGGGTGTCACGGTTGCTCACTGTAGACCATAAGCGGAATTACATAATCCTTTCGGGACAGTGTTTGGATGTGAAAATACAACTTAAGTGAGTTTTTGAGGTGTTGTATCACTGTTGATCAAACTTTGATACATAACTACCAACCAGAAGGCGATGAACGGAAAAGAAATGAATTTCACCTGGTGAACGTTCTCCAAAACAAATAAGAATTGTTCCATCTGCTGGCAAAGTCTTGGCAACGATATTTTAGGGTTCCCATAGCATTGTTTCCATCGACTACCGTGGAAAAGATAAAGCTATTACAGGTCCGTACTGTGTCTTCTTATTAATTGTTTTTACAAAGAATTGATGAAAATTATCTCATTTAGCGAAAAAATTCTCCTTCACCAGGTCAATACTCTGACCGACTTCTGCAGTTCCGTAGCCAAAACATTCAAATTACAGTACGAAAGTCAGATTTGGCACCCTCCGAGTTTCTTTTTCTCAGAGACTTGAAAAATCTGTCTCTGTGGAAGAATTTGCATTTGGTGAGGAGATCATGATACACATAAACTCCTAAGGGCATGGACGAAAGTTTACATGCAAACGTGTTATCATTGTGCCAAGGTTACATTTAGCAGTGCAAGTTAGTCTTAGGTATCAAAGTTTCATAGATAGTAATCTTCGTACTGAGCAGGCAGATGTGAGAAGTATGTGGCTGAAAAAAGAAGAGAGAATTTCATTTCGATGACATGTGTATCACCTTTTTGGACAAGTGCTTGTGATGGAAGTTGTCAAACATTTTCAGAACTTTTCACGATACACGATATATACCATCATAAAACGCTATCAAAATGGTCTTCCGGTTGAAGACTTCACGAAGTGTGACCGTCCTGGCAAACTGACTCATAGTGACAAGAGGAAACTGAAGAAACTTGCAGAAAACCGTATTGGGACAAGTGGTTAGAAGCTGGCTGGCAAAATTCGTGTTTCCAGAAGGACAATACTCCGAATTTGCAGAAATCGGGCGAGTAATATTTCAAGTGTCGAAAAGCACCCAAGTATACAGAGAGGCAACTCACTACAATAGCAGGCAGTTCTAGAAAACTTCGTCGTGACTAGTGTTGTAAAATTTCCGGCCTTTTTTTCGGTTTCTTTCCAAAAAAAATTGGAACAAAAGTCTTTGTATTAGTTAGTTTTACTAGTAATAGAACCGTTTCTTTCTTTCTTTCTTTTTATTTTATTTTTTTTTTTTTTCGAAAGCGTGATACTTCCCAACATGGAGTTATCATTTTAGGGAATTTTCGTACACCCTGTATAATATCGTATAACAATGTCAGATAAGAGGTAGAAGTTGTAGTGGTGTAATATTGAGATTTATTTCTTTTGGTAATGTTAGATGGTAGGATTAGGTTAGGAAGTGTTTAGAATAGGTTGGGATTTATTTTGCATTTATTACATATATTTTGTTCATTTCTGCCTTGATTTCTTATATTTCTTAAAGATTTTTAACATATTTCTCTTCATTTTAATCAGTAGAACGCCTTTCCTATCTCAAAACATCCTGAAAGCTCTCCCAGAAATTTCTTCCAAATTTTAATTTAAAAATATCATTCATAAAAATTCTTCAATTTTCAGCCATCCTGATAGAAATTCGTCAAAATTACTCAATTTTAAGTTCATCATTTTCAATTTTGTTTCATATGACGTCAGTAGCACAGATTTACGAAATTATCAATAATTGGTCGCTTTTCTTTGAAGTATCTCGTAATTCGCTCAGTAGCCGATTTTCGTATTATTACGTCACATTGTTATTGTCTGGAATGGCGTCAGTTTCAGGGGAGTAGTAGCTAGATACTGCCCGTCGATTCTTTAAACAAATAGTGGTTAAAACGCTGTTGCAGAACAGAGTTATGCAAAATTAGTTTTGAAAGGTTATTCAGCTGAAAATTTTGCGATTTACCAGCTCAGTTGGACAGAACGGAACGAACAGTGTGAAAATTTGATGAGGCAGCTTCTTGTTGATTTCACCAGCGTGGCGAATGCTGACATTATCTGAATTTTTGAAGTTTAGAATTTTAAATGTTTTGAAAGAACGGCGAAGGTTTATCTTTAGGTAAACCTGTTCAATCTCAAATACACTTTATTCTGAGTCGTGTGAAGCATTTTCCTGGAGGCCTAAAGTGTTAAACTGGGAAAAATGAGGATGGAAGTTTCTCGTTGGTGAACAGAACGTCGTGTGTTGATTCATAAAGGGACAGTAGTTCAGATCTCAAATTGTGTGATTATCCTTCGCTACTGGATAACTGTAAGTAATGTTTTGGTTTTAATCTTGAGTGAACTAAGTGTCAAGAGCTCGAAACCTGCATTGGAGATATTTATTTTAACCTTCAAAATTGATCGAGTTAGACACAATGTCATAATGGTGCGTTTCGTAAAATATATCAGTGTAAGCATGCGCTCGTAATCCCTTCCGTTCCCAAAGGATCTACCTAATTACTAGACAATATGTGACGGCTTAAGTTTATTTAGAAAAGGGGGGAATAGAATAAATTACTGATATAGCGTAAGGATATATTCTATTGGCGTAATTTCGTTTAGAATGACCATCCTATATCAACAAATTCAAAGTAAGCGTAATCTCAGTTATGCAGTCATATTCGTTTTCCTTATTTTATGATTTCAATTGTTTGGCCATGTATTGTTTCTACCCCCTAATGTAAACAGATTGGATAGGAGATAGGAATGACGTTTTCTGGCATTGAATTTATATAATATACATTGATTTTTTTCCCTACTAAAGTATTCGTATGGAAATTTGAAAGTTTATCCCAAAGCTGTACTTTGGCTGGAAGAAGCTGATAAATTGTTTTATTAAGATTTCGATAGGGGCAACTGATTATTTCATATCGTGCTTATTCATTTAGGTGCAGAGGCACAGTAAGTGGCAAATCGCTTTATGATAGTAAACATTGGCCTTGAATGCCAACTGAAAAGTCTTTACAAAGAAAGAATAATTCTGTTCGTGTGTGTGGCGTGAATGCGTTGTAGGTTAGATTAGGTTGATTTCATTTTTTTTTTTTTTTTTAATTTGTGCATGTTAGATTAAGGTTCTCTTGAGATATATGTAGCAAAGATGTGGTGCCTATTAATGCGAGCTGCAGCATACAACTATGGAATTTAGATTTGTTTTTATTGATAAAAATACTAAATACAAATGAATGAAGGCACATAGGCCTATATGTAAACAAAGCAAACAATTCAAAATATATAATACGGAAGTTGATGTGATGTGTGTGGAAAGTAAAAATAAGAATGCCATGTGTGTATGTGGAATTCTAAAATGCTTGGTCACAAGTGGTGACACATACTTGGGTACAGATTAAGAATGGGAGCGTAAAGAGAACGTACCGTTGCTCCCTATCTTATGTAAACAATCTTGAAAGAATACTATGCAGCTTCCTTGAAACAAGTAAAGGCTTAGATTGAATAAAACCTGTTTTATTTCGTATTTCAAAGTAGTAGTACAGTAGAATAAAAAAATCATTTGGTTGTTATATTACAGCTTGATCAGTATTTGCACAATAGTTCGTCTTCCTATTCGTCGTGCTAACAAATCACTAAAGGGATATGATATAAAGGAAATGTTACGGGGAACCCATCGCTGGATATCACGAGTTCTGAATTTTTTTTTATTGTTATTATTATTTTCTAAATTTCGAGTTTCTTTTATATATTTTTTTCTTTCCGTTGCGCAAAACTTCATTCAGACAGTACACACTTTTAGGGCAGGTCTTCTAAGTTACCGATTCTTTCTCCCACGACTATGGAGTGAATGAGTACATCTCTGGTTGCGAGCTATTCTTCTGTGATGGCCACATAGACTTGTAGCTGGTTAAACTGGTGATATACTCAACATAGATGAGTTTCGGGCCTGGGATGGATTTTATCATTTCACTTTGAGGGTGCAACTTGGAGGAAGGAAGTGCGGATATATATTGAAAATTGCCGATCTTAGTGTCGAACCCATAGTTTTTGGGGTTGCTGGAATGAACAGTGACATTTCCGATGAAGCTTAAATTCAAATTCAGCACTGAAACTTGGGGGAAGGGAAGGGGAGATATATAAAATTATCGAAAGTGACTGATATTAGTGCCAAATCCATAGTTTCTTGGGTTGCTGTGATGGACAGTAACACTTTCGATGCTGTTTAAATCCAAATTCATCCCCGCAACTTGGGGGCGGGGAGATATATAAATATGATCAAAAATGACCGACATTAGTGTCGAATCCATAGTTTTTGGGGTCGCTGAAATTAACAGTAACATTTCCGATGCCGTTTAAATTAAAATTCACCCTCTTAACTTGGGGGCGGGCAAGAGAGTATATATATATATATATATATATATAAAAATGATCGAAAATGACCGATATTAGTGTTGAATCCATGCCTTTTGGGGTTCTCAGATGAACATTAACACTCCAGATGCTGTTTAAATCCAAATTCAGTGCCGCAACTTGGGAGAGAGAGAAGGGGTGGATATATAAAAATGATCGAAACTGACCGATATTAGTGTCGAATCCATAGTTTTCGGGGTGGTTGATACTAGTGTCGGATTCATAGTTTTTGGAGTCCCTAAGTTCATTGGTGATAGTTTTGGTGCCCTTTATTCCCAAAATGAAACGTATTCTCGGGTATTCTGCTAGTATGTGAAGAACGGGTATTCTGCTAGTCTTGAATAATAGCAAACAAAAGTTTCACATGTTGAATTCTTAAATATATTTGTCGCTGCTCAAATTTACGCACTTGTGCGGTGTATGTGTGTATATGTAAATAAGATCATCTCTTTTTTGGAGTCGTTCGAAAAATATACAAATAATAAAGAGTGATTTTTATCAGAAAACTAAAAAGTAAAATTAAAAGCCGTTGCTTTAAGTATTTTTCCCGCTAGCGAAATACGTTGTATATATGCTGCAGACACGTTACAGCAAATATGATTAGCATCAGGCGAAGAAATAATTTTAAATTATATTTTCCGGGGTTTGGCAAAGATTTTTCTAAGAGTTCAAAATTTTCGGAAATTTTACACAGCACAAGGAAGATACGTACGAGGGCTGTCTAAAAAGTATCCGACCTTTGGCCAGAAAAATAGTTGCGAATACCTGACAGATTTGGGACCCTAATCCCCTTCAAAGTAGGCCCCTTGTGCTTCCACACACTTAGCCCACCGATCCTTCCACTGCTGGAAACACCGCTGGAAGTCTTCTTTTGGAATGTTGTTCAGCTCCGTCGTCGTGTTCCGCATTATGTCTTCTCTACTCTCAAAACGAGATCCCTTCAGAGGCGTCTTCAATTTTGGAAACAACCAGAAGTCACAAGGAGCCAGGTCTGGAGAGTAGGGGAGTTGGCGAACGGTTGTAATTCCATGTTTGGCTAAGAACGTGTGGATCAATTGGGATGAATGTGCTGGGGCGTTGTCATGATGGACGTGCCAGTTCTTCGCTGTCCACATGTCTGGTCTTTTGCGCCAGACTGCGTCACGGAGTCGCCTGAGAACATCTTGATAGTACTCCTTTGTCACTGTTTGTCCTTCCGGTGCGTACTCGTGATGCACAATTCCACGGGCATCGAAGAAAACAGTCAGCAACACCTTGATTTTGCTTCGCACCTGCCGCGCTTTCTTCGGCCTTGGAGAATCGGGACGCTTCCATTGAGACGATTGTTGTTTTGTTTCTGGGTCGTACCCGTACACCCATGACTCATCTCCAGTTATCACGGAATTCAGATACCCAGGATCAGTGTTGGTGTCCAGAAGGTCCTGTGCAACGTCAAAACGGGTGTCTTTTTGTTCCTGAGACAACAACTTGGGTACAAATTTAGCAGCCACTCGTTTCATGTTCAAATCGTCACGCAAAATTGCATGTGCAGAATCTTTACTCACTCCAACATCTTCTGCAATCTCCCGCACTGTCAAACGGCGATCTGCCATCACCAAATTTCGCACCCGCTCAACAAAAGCTGCATTCCGAGCAGTTTGGGGCCTGCCGCTACGCTGCCCACTCTCCACTGATGTGCGGCCGTCTTTGAATCGGTTGAACCATTGTTTAATTTGTGTTACACCCATCGCATCTTCTCCAAACACCTGCTGAATCTTACGAATTGTTTGGCTTTGAGAATCACCCAGCCTTTGACAGAATTTGATGCAGTATCTTTGCTCAATTCGTCCAGTCATCTTGCGAGAAACACTAAATCCGACGAACACTACCAACAGCACCTCACTTCACGACCACCAGCTCACGACTGGCACACGCGAACGCGGTGAAAAAATTCAAGCATGCGCATTAAGGTTCCTCCTTCCAAAGTGCACGGTGGCGCCGCCTGAGAATCACTACTTTGCGTGGAAAAAATTAAGGTCGGATACTTTTTAGACAGGCCTCGTATCTGCATAAAATATATATTGGATTTTAACATACTTGTATTAATTAAAATGATTCTGGCCCTGTTATTTAACACTTCCCTGCCATAAAACGGTAACTTTGTAAGATTACTTAAGATAATTTAAATGCGTCTATGTTAATTAATTTAGGTAGGATTATATTTTAGTTTCTTTTGTAGCCATAACTCCATTCTATCACGATGCTAACGTTAAAGGAGTGGTGCAAACAAAACTTCTGTATTCTAATACATGAAACATAAGTACTCAATGATCTTAACTGTAAACTAGTAAATATAAAATAGTTCTCATTTTAAAAGCATAATGTAGTAAAATAATCGAAAATTTCAATTTTTTCCCAATTTTTCCGTTTTTTTACAAGCTCGGGAATTTTTTTTTTCTACCCAAAATTTCCGTTTTTTTTTTTTTCAGGCCTTTACAACACTAGTCGTGACATTTTGCATTCTAGCATAATGATCATCATGGCCGATGAAAAATATTTTTTCATTTTCAGGATATGAAGTGCCAGGAAATGGCGGATATTATACTTTCGATATTACGGAAACTGAAAAACTGTACGCTACAAAAGCAAGGAAAATTTGGAAGAAAATACTGTTATGGGAGTCTAGTTCACCAAAGTGTCACCCAACCATTCGTGAATACAGTTAATGGCCCAGCAGTCAGAGCCGATATGTACACCAAGACGTATCTACCAAATTTGCTTCAATTCATTAATACACATCATCGTGATGATAAGTGTGTACTTTGGTCAGACCACGAACCTCATGCAGCATTCTAACAAATAAGATGATTCGTCAACAGTGTCTCCATCATTGTAATAGTATTTTCAATTAATAAACACATTTGCCTGGTAGTAGCGTGTTTTTCTTCGTGTGTTAACTTTCGCCCATGCACTTATTTTGCAGCATTTGACAAATCTTAATTTTTGCAAAGCGTAAAAATATTAGATAGAGTGTATCGAGCTAAAAGAAGACAAGTTGAAAAATAAATTTATTTTCAGTACAATATGTTCATTCAAACCCAGATTTATCAAACGACTCTCGTTAAAAAAAAAAAAAAAAAAAAGTTTTCTTGATTTTTTTCAAACTTGATATTCTTTAAATGTCACTTTTGCATTATTTATCGATAACTTATTTTTTAATCTCTGACCGATCCTACTTAAAATTCTGCAGAAAGTTGTAGGATAAACAGCCAAAAATCAGCCACTAATAGTATCCAAGATATCTGCGGTAAGTTATGATTGGGAAGATTGTAATTACATTTATTTAATAAAATTGTTTTTATAATTCTAGGATAGTCCAGATGTTCTCATCAAACTTTTGGAATATGCTCCATGTACTATATATGATCTGGATGAAAGTTTAAATGCATATAACATAAAATGCTTTTTCAAATATACGTCGTTGGTATATATGGATGGAATCAAGTTATTTGAAATTAACAGGTTAGGAGTAACGTTTTCTTACTTCTCAATTGTTTCTAAGCATATTTCATTCAAGAATTATTACACTAAAATTCAGTTAATATCTGGTGGATATGATAATAAGTAGTTGTATGTAGAAACAAGATATTCGCAAAATAAAAACAAAATGTATTTGAAAACATATAAGATGTATGGTAATTTTTGAATATGAAAGAAATTATGTAAGAAGTTATTTTAACCAAATAGGGTGAGAGGGGAAAGAAAACTCCTATATCTATGACAAATGTATGTCATTGACATAAATAAGTGATTTAAGAAATATATTTGCTCAGACTTGATTTAAGATAGCTGTGTTTATTATTCCACAAAATTATAATAATAATCTCAAGATTAAGTAATGCATTGTTGTTAGATTTCTACATATGTTTACAACATTTACTTGAATATAAAATTCAGGTATCTGAAACATGTATTTCGTATGTGCATGTATTGTATAAAGGGCTGATGTTTTACGTTCCTTGCAATCAGTCTGACAATTATATTCCAAAACAGTGTCTTTAAACCCTCCTTGCTAGTCTAATGATAACGCTCGAGCCTTTGACTCACGAGGTTCTGGTGGTGAACAGTGATTCAGACCTTGCTTTAAACTGTAGGTCCTGTCCTTTATAACTTCGCAACGTAGAACACAAATCAATTAGTTATTGGTACTGTGCAGTGTAGAAGCTAGCAATAGGTAAATTGGAAATTCTCATCATCTTATCAATAATTAATTTCATCATCAGTTTATAAGAGTAATTTCTAATTTCCCAAGGAAACTGTTTTTTTTTTTTTTTTTTTTTTTTTTTTTTTTTTTTTTTTTTTTTAGTCCTGTTAAAATTCGAATAATTCGTCCTTTGATTATTCGTTATTCGATTAACAACAGAAAAATTATTCGAATTATTTTAACAACATTAGTTCACACCATATTACATGACATGTTGCACTTGAGCAAAGTATCAGCAAGATGGGTTTCCCTATTGTTGACGCCTTTTCAAAAACAGCAACGTTTGCAATATGCATAAAGCATTTTGGACCTATACCACAAGGACAAGAATATTTTGTAAACAAATGTGTGACTATGAATAAATAGTGGATGTGCCTATTTGACCCTGAAACCAAAATAATTAGTAAAAAAACATGCCTCCTCTCACAGTCCCGAAAAGGTTAAAGTGCAGCATTCAACGAGAATGGTCATTTTGTCCAGATTTTCGGACCATAAAGATGTCTTGACTGATTACTTACAAGAAGGGGCTACAATTACAGGGGGCATATTATAAGAACCTCCTGTAAAATTTACGGGATGCTATTAAAGCAAAGAGATAGGATTTGCTCTCGAAAGATGTGTTACTGGTAGCAGACAATGTACCGACAGACCAAGCAGCAGAAATACTTATGCTCGCCAATATGGCTATGAACTCTTGCCCCGCCCACTACATTCATTGGATCTGGCTCCGTCGGAAACTTTTTCTTCCCAAATATGAAGAAACATTTGCAGGGTAGACGTTTTGCAAATTATGATATTATTAATGCAGTGGAAATCCGGTTTATTGTACTTCTAGTTCCGCAGACTTCTATCCAAAAGGTATTAACGGACTGATCCATAGATGTGAGAAATGTAAGGCAATACGAGGTGAATATGTAAAGAAGGACGCGTCGTTCGTGGACCAAATTGAAGATCCTTAGTTCATGTCTGTCATGATGAGAGTAGGAAATTTCTGGCTTCCCCTCGTACTCTGTATCGTGTCAAAACTAAATATTTTTTTTTCTTACTAAGTTATGAAGTGTTATTTTGTGCTTACATTATGAATATGTGTAAACTTTTAGCATGGGAATGATTTCACCTTTATCCATTATTCTGAACGAATTCCAATATCAAATAAAAGGGTTATATTCTTGCAAGGCACGATTGAAGAAAGGCACGTGCCAAGTTTAATTAAAATCAGGTGACTTTTATGGAATAGCTCACGTACAGATGCTAATTAAGTCTAATGTTACATCTTTGTGTATGCTTACTTCAATTATTTCCTGGATTTCTAGAACCAGAGTCATTACTCCTTAATTTCAAGTGTTTGTCCAATTTCCTCATTGTGTTAGTTGAACAGCGAAAATTCTCACCATCCTCTCCCCCACTGGGAATTTTACTCAAAATTAGACTTGCAACGGTGCGTACGCCAACCATTCCTACAAGGGAACATGATTGAACCTCTTATTGTACGTAGGTTATATATTGTAAATTTGCTCAATTGACGTGTTGATGTAGATAGTCAATTTCAAATGAAGGATGGGATGAGAATTGGCAATTGCTCTTTTTTGAGTTTTACCATTTTTATGGTATTTATTTTTTAGATGAAAAGTTTCTCGTAATTAAAATATTCTCCTGACAAACTTGGAAGGTTCTAGCGCGTAATGAAAACATATTAAGGAGATCTTATACCTTAGCACTGGTTTCCCTATCTCTAAAAGATAACGTGTAAATTTCACTTAATGAATAACTAATAAAATATGGCACTCAGCAACTTAAAATTTCCCATGTAAATACGGAACAGCATGGAAACTGGATGTTTGTTTCAATTCTACACTTAATGAACCGAATTATGTTGTTGATTTTTAGTTTAGCGTCCCTTTCAGCAGCGAGGCTATATGAGACGTGGACCTACTGATTAACGTGGAATCCGAACCACATGAGCCCCCGCCGGGAATCGAACCCGGATGAACCGAATTAATAACAATTAATGTTAGGAATATAATATATATTATAGAAGGGGAAGGGGGTTAGTAGCCGAACATTTCCCAGCTCTTATGTTGTTTTCACAAGTTCTAGAAAAGCCGGCCAGGATTTTCTGCTCAAGTCCTTTCCCAATACATAGAAAGCAACGGGAACTATCCCCAACGTATCCCTATGTCATTGTCATAGGAGAAAACAGGTATCGAGCATGGTATTTTGATCTATTTGCCTTATTATAACACAATTTCGGCCTTATATGTAGCGTGAAAAAAAGGGTCAGATAAAGAACGTTGAGCGTAGGGAATCATTTATGCAAGCAGATGCGATAGTTGTGGGTTGGAAGACTTCGAAAACTCATTGATAGAAATGTTACTTCGGAATGCAGTATCTCTTGTTTACTTCCCCGTCTTGACATTTGAGCTAATTCCGCTTGAGTTTAGAGTTCTTTGGCGACACCAATTGACCCTGGGTTTGAGTTTTCCTTTTCTCAATGAATATAGATATATATATATACAGTCAAATATCAATAGACAGTAATGATAATAGAACACGGACGTCTGTATACGTAGAAGGTGAGCTTCACACTCTCCTAGCTTTGACTTCTCCAGTCTTGATTGAGAAAGAATGCCTTTTTTTTAACTGATTATGAAACAGACCTTAGACCTTCCCATGGATACACATTTTCATTAGAAGCGTAACTGAAATCGGCAATTAAAAAGTATATAAAATAAAAATAAAAGTACGAGAGAAAGGAAACGATAATATATATATATATATATATATATATATATATATATATATATATATATATATATATTTGTAACAGACCCCGATTACCGGTTTGTTTACATTGGATCCGTATTGTTATGTGTACCGGTTGAAGTTGAAGTTGGTTCCCGCATAGTATTACTGTGCCCAGTTTTGTTACGTGTAAGTCTACACTAATTTAATGTTAATTCGTTTTATATTGTTAGTACAAGGAATGGCACAAAAGAATACATGCACTCAATTTTGATATGATATACGCACATAAACGCATTCGGAAATCTTCTAAATCTAACTCTTACCGGTGACTGCTTCTTTACAGTTTATACAGTATTTTAGAACAATTAATATAAGTAAGACTAGATACAACTAAAGCTTACCGAATATTTTGATATAGTTTTATTCTCGACGTTCACTTGTTACACTATATTACTGCTGATATGGCGATTTCTCTGGTTATTGCCGCAAGAGGGCGTTCGAATCGCTATACGTGGAACTAACAGTGTAAAAGATGGCGGCTCGGCGGTGAAAAGAAGTCCTCCGTCACTATGACAATACCTAAATAATTGACTGGAGAGAATAATCTTTTAATTATTTATTTATTGAATAGAGTTTTCGGTAAGTTAGATATTAAAATAGATATAGAAATTCATGATTTTTACAGTTAGATTCTTGTATCGATATGTATTTATGGTAAAATTATGCGAATTATAATCAAAGATATAATAGTAGAAACCGCGTTTATAGAGGCCTGGCTACGAGTGTAAGATGACGCAGTGGATTAATAGATTTCAGTGTGGAAAAACGATGGCTTGTTAGCTCCTCCAAAAATTTAGAAATTCTGTAACTAAAAGTATAATTCGGCCTGTAACCTAGTCAAAATCGTGGTTTAGACTAACCTAAGATGTTATTTGGAAGAAATAGATACGGAGGAGTCTAACAAAAGTCAAAATTTAGTGAAACTTTTTTTTTCGGCTACAAGCCATCGAATGTCATCTCCGCCATTACTAGACATATGCAGTAATGGAATGGGAGATGTAATTTATCGAAGCTGATTGCTGCGGCGGACCGGAAAGATATTCTACGTTCGTGGAGTGTGTAGCCGGTGTACCGAAGGAGTCATCTCTCGATTTTAAATAAGCAAGTAGATGAAACCTACTTTGCGAAGTTTGATCGCCCAGCTCAACCTGAGGACTATTATTCTGTGAAACCTGCGGATAATCGGGTAACATCTTTTCTTAATTTTCTTATAAACAGTATAGCAGTTCAGCAAATGGCATCTTTAAGAATCAGGATGTGTAACTAAGTTAAAGGGCGTTACGCGTCTCTGAACTTGTCAATCGTCATTATCCACTTATGCTACAAGCATGTATAATTGAATTATTAAATCTTATGTGTGCCTCTACGTAAATTTGAAAAAAAATATGTATGTTGATATTAGGGTAATATTTTACTTTGTACGTACCTTTCGATGGCAATGTACCTTGAAAATTTTGAATATTTAGATTAGATCGGTTATGTTAAATACATTACTGAATTATGTCTCGAATTATGTCCCGTGATGATGCCTTATTTTGTGAAATATTTGCTGTAGGTTAGGTTAGGTCTAATTTTGCAAATGTGTGATCCATAATATCTATGTAGGTTAGGTTAGATTCGCTTTTACCCGTGTTTCCAAATTTAATACGTGTCTTTTATATATTGCAATGTGATATATGCTATTTTGTTGGGAAATCTTTATCATGAACGCACATACGAATATTCCGTGTCTGAGAAATTTAAGTATTTCTTAATTCATTTCATTCGCTTCAATATTGCTTCATGATGTATGTCAGTCGTAAACATTAAGATGAAATTTCTTTGAGAGTGCTCTGATATATATATTAACGTGTCTTTTAATCGTATTTGTAATACATGCATGTAGATTAGATAAAATTTCCATTTCTTACGTGTAGAACCGGTAACAATTGTGATTTGAGCGTGCTTTCCTATATTTTGTCGTGTGTCCCTTTGATATTAATTTGTAATGTATTTTTGTATCCGTGTTTGCCATATTTTGTCATGTGCATATTCAAGACGTGTAATGTCGATAAAATTGCATTTCAAACGTGTCTATTATTATTATTTTGTCGTGTGCCCTTTTATAGTATCTCTTAATACATTAGTGGTTTAAAATCTTATTTCGTATGTATGATCTCATTTCGTTGCACCATATATTTAGTTTTGTAGGTTAGGAAAAATTGAATATAACATATCCTCCGATGTTAATATCGTATCTTGATGAGTGCGAATAATAGATCTGTGCCGATGTGGGAGAACTTTACTCTGAACATACCTCCGGAGTTCGACATTACTATTTACAAAAATACTATTTCGTGCTATGTTTGTTTATTTTCAGTTAGGTAGATATTTACTTTGAACGTGCCATAATTACAGTGCGGAATTAAATGTTCGTGCCTACATTGATATTTGCCTCGTTGGAAACCAATAACGTTGGAATGTTTTTCAACTTGCTATTCTCCAGTAGAGCGTATCCATCCCTCTATAAGTTTAATTAGTTGTAAACAGAGATAATAAGTTAAAAATAATAATAATTCTTTAAAGAGGCGTTTCAGTGATTGGACCCTGTCGAGCATATGTAGATTTTTTTTTCTTTTCTTTCGTTCTCGCTAGACATTTGTATATATATATCATTTTCATTGATAGTAGTGCTTTCATAGTAGATGTATTATGCGAATGATGCATAGGCTAACGTAAAGTAATACGTGATGCTACTCGTACTTTTTTTTTTTATTTAATTGAAAAATGGAATTGTAGTAGCGATGATACTGCCTATGTCTGCATAACTTGCATATTGTTTGATGAATGACAGGGACATTATAAGCAATGAACGCCCAAGTAAAAGAATCTTCTGTAACTACATAAGTAGAGGGGATGGATCGCCAATTCTTTGATTGATAATGAGTTTTATATGTATTAATGAGATATGTTTGAGAATCATGTTGGAGACTAGATATGTTAAAACAATATAACAATATCATTTTATAAAATGTTGATAAAGTATCTTAGAGATACCACAATGGAGGCAAATGTTTAAATTTTTTTTTTCTCTTTCAATCTGTTATGATGTAAATTGTTAATAAATTGGCACGAATAAATAGTCATAAAAAAATTTAGCTCTATAGTTTCAAATATAATCTATACAATTAGAATTTATGAAGTTTTTTTTTTTTTTTCTTTCTTAAAAGTACTAATTAAGCTGAACAATGTTGACTCTTATTCTTGGTTGGCCACAAAACAAGAATCTGGAAACTTCTGATGATAAATAATAGCTTTATCGTTGTGTCTTTCTTTTCTTTTGCTAAAGCTAATGCAACCTGAACATTAAATCTAATATAACCTTGATTTTTTTTTTTCAATACCGTAAAATCGATTTGTTATAATTGGCGATACCATCCAGGATCTTTGATTTATTTTCGAGATGTTCTTATTCCTGGAAACACGATTTGTTATATATATATATATATATATATATATATATATATATATATATATATATATATATATATATATATATATATATATATATATATAGATAGATAGATAGATAGATAGATAGATATAATATTAGAAAGGAAATTCGGATAGTTTAGAAAATAAGCTAAAATTTGAAATTCCTTGCTTTTGTTATATCTAGATTAAAGGTAAAATAAATCGTGCAAAGGTAAACTTATACACTGGATCTACACGCAGTGTATAAATGCACGTGCCTGACTGGAAAGTAAATCATAAAAGCCATAAATAAGCTCTGAAAAAAAGTAAGTACTGAAATATTATTGTATAATGTGCGTATGCGTATAATCTCTTAACAAGCGGTGAAACAGGAGATCAGCCCAGTATTTGAACCTGAAATTGTACAAATTATTCATAATAATGTTCAAATATTATTCAAACTGACCATTGTTGCTTATGGTTATAAATACTAGAAGATATTGAAAATATGTTTAAATATTATGTTCAATTTGTACGTGTTACGTACACATATAAATACTATGGTTACTTGAAAGATGCCATAAATACAACAAAAATCTCAGTAAGGGCAATAGCTTCCAATATTAGCTATAAGGGCAATATTTCCCCGCTCTGTTTTCGATCCTTCATTTGATTTTTCGTAAAGAACAAATAATAATAATTAAAAATAATCATAAGGACAGTATATATTTGTACAGATCAGTGAAACTCACCTGATCTTCTCCGAACTTGATGCGCTAGTAGACCTTGGGGAAGATTTCTTTAATAGCTATTTAGAGCTAAAATACGTGGAACAAACCTGTTTTTAAACGTTAGTCTGAAGTATAAAAACGTAAATGATGAGACGGCTGGTTAGCTATGGTAAATGCAGTGTGTACTTATAAAGAAAAATCTGCTTTAAAAAATTAATGAAGAATGACTTTTCTTCAATAAAAACTTATTAATTTATTAGTTTTATTTATCAACAGAGTTCAATATACTGTAGCTATTAGCGCATTAGAGGCATTAATTTATTAGTTTTTTTTTTTTTATTAACAGAGTTCAATATAGCTATTAGCGATTACAGGCATTAGTTGATTAGTTTTATTTATCAACAGAGTTCAATATAGCTATTAGCGCATTAGAGGCAATTAAGAATGAAAAACAAAGAAGCATTTGTTCCCTTCTAGCATTTGCCGTGTAGGACTGTGAGGAATTCCGAGAAACCTATTATAAAAGCTTCCCATGGAATAAGAATTCGTTACCTCCCAATTGCAAAGAGAAAACGCTTACCGTTCTTCAATGCTCACTGCTTTAGCAGTATGCCTATGATGTAATATATATGTATAGAAATCTCTTTCCAAGAGTGAAGTTCAAATCAGATGAGCTTTGTTAGGTAATCGAGGCCGAGTTTGCTCCAGCGAAAACAGAATGCTTACCATTCAACTATGAGATACGCAAGTGATAGTATCTGCATTATATTTGTTGACGAATGTGTTGTGTAGTTATTCAGACGATTTGTTGCGCCCAAGCCTTGGGTTCTCAGGTTTAAATTGTACTTAACTAAAAGCTCCATTTATTATTTGTCATAATAACAAAGAGCAAAGCATGTTCATGTTAACTATCATCATTATCAGTTTCTAAATAATTAAATTGAAATAGTATCGCTTAAGTTGCAATTAAATCATCAGAATATGTTACTGAATAAATACACAAATATTAATACTCTAATTTAAATATGGCTACTACCCTTGTTCTATTTTGAAGTAATTAAATTGAAACAACGCAGTTTTTAAGTTGCCATTAAATTGCCATAATTGTTTTAAGTCTGCAAATTGCCTGCATGCTAGCGGCATCTGTTGGTAACAGGCAGGCAGATAACGCAGATAGAGGCACCTGTTAGCTTGACTATGTACTACTAGGAATTGGCGTTACTCATAGTAGGATATGTTTTTATATTATAGGTAGGATAGTATGCAGTTGAATAAATTGAAATAGTGTGCAATTAAAATTAAGTTGTACATAAAATATTCCACTAATTCAGACAGGACGTAATAAAAGTAATGATTGCTCTGCATAAAAATACTTTTTATAATTCATGCATTCTGTCCCTGGTCATTACGGCTACTGAAGCAGCAACTTCAGACAAAATTATTCCTTGAGAAACCAAGATGTTGCTAGTTAGGAGGGAAGTCGATCGAGACATACGGACAAGAAACGTGTTCAAGATAAGATTCTCGTTCCATTTCCTTGTCAACACGTGTTTTTTCCGTGGATATCAGTCCGTGCTGTTTCAGATTTCTAAGTGGTTGGTATTCTTTTTCTTTCTGGATGATTAATGTGTTGCCAATACAATTAATTTATGTCATTAAGTAAAAAAATGGAAGTAGTCATCTAGTTTGTATAGATATTATGTATTAATATGGAAATTTAAAAGTCGTTGAGTGTAATATTACGTTAGATATTTGTGAAGTAAAATTTACATGCTGTCTTATGGAAACTTTGACACACAAATTAATGGGTGGAGACTACCTTAAGTCACTTACCCGACAGCAATGTAGTGTAACAGATATGTATTTTAACCCTTTTAAATTCCGGCTTTTTTTTTTCAAGGTAAATTATAGACTCAGTCAAGCGGATACAGCGTCATCTCTATTTATCGTAGGATCATGGTTCATACCTAGTTTTTTTTTAACAATAGAGCAACCTCTCAAATGGTACCATTCACATTTCCCTATTATGTCCCTGAGGCGGGGAATTTTCAGAGAAATCGGGTTTTTCTCTGAAAATATTTTTTTTTTTTAAATTTTAACCCCTGGACCCCACTATATTAACGCAGAGACCTGAAAATCAGCTAAAAAAATACTAAGGGGTGTACTAAATGTGTGTACCAAATTTGAAGCTTCTATCTTGAATAGTAAGGACGAAAAAATATTTATCAATAATCCCCACAATGCCCCAAATTACCGCAAAAGACCCTGACCTCAGGTGAAAAAAATTCCGGAGACATCCATATTCATCCTAGGATCATGGTTCGCCAATCATTCTCTTCAGAATAGAACTGCCTTTCAAACCGTACCATTCACATGTCTCCATCATGTGTCTGAGGCGGGAAAATTGGGAAGAAGGGGTTTTTTGGTTAAGATATCCCTTTTTAAACTTTTTTCCCCTTTAGACCTCCTGTGTTAACGCAGAGATCTGAAAAAGATCTGATAAATACTACTCGGTGGACTGAATATTTGTGCAAAATTTCAATCTTCTAGCTGCAAAAGCAAGCTCACCCAAAAAGTAATATACCCACAATACCCCAGATTCCCGTATAAAACAAGGATCATTGGTAGAAATTTCCTCAGACATCCCTATTTATCCTAGGATCATGGTTCGTACATCATTCTCTTCAGAATAGAACTGCCTTTCAAACGGTACCATTCACATGTCTCCATCTTGTATCTGAGGCGGGAAAATCGCGAAAAAGGGGATTTTTTGGTTTTAAAAATCCCTATTTTTTTAAAACCTTTTTGCCCCTCTGGACCCCCTGTGCTCACGCAGAGTTCTGAAAAAATCTGATAAATACTACTCGGCGGACTGAATGTTTGTGCAAATTTTCAATCTTCTAGGTGCAAAAGTAAGTCCACCAAAAATCTAACAATTTTTTTTTTAAGTTATGACGTCATCACCTCCTATGTCTTGACGTAGGAAGGTGTGAAATCATACGTAACGTGTTCTACAATGCCTCTAGACTTAAAAAAAAAGAAGTAAAAAGTTTTATTGGTTTCTTTTTAATCGAATAATGAAGACACTATTTTAGTACCTAAAAATAGGTACTAGAACTCCAAATTTTAAATAATAAATTTTATTATTATTATTATTATTATTATTATTATTATTATTATTATTATTATTATTATTATTATTATTACGACGACTACTACTACTACTACTACTAATGATAATAATAATACATAGGTGCTTATGTTTTTTGCTCTGTATTAGTTATTTAGCCCTGTAGTAATTCTCTTTTCATATATTTGTAATGTTCTTTCAATATGTAAACAGAATTTCCAATATTAATTTCCTGCCAATTCTCAATTTTATATAAAGAATCCTATTATCAAAATCATAGTGTGTTTTGCATGTACTTAATTTCCTAATCATGCATTTAATAGCATGTTTAATTTATTTTGCAGTATTGATTTTGCAGTTCTACTTGCTTCTGGTAAAGGAGCCGTTTCGTGTGTGAAAGCTTTAATAGAACATGGAGCAAATCCGTGTTGCATATATAGAGGGAAAATGCCAATCCACAGAGCAATAGAAAATGGACGGTTAGGGTACGTATCCTAAAATATAGTTAAAATTGATCAAAGCGTAGAAAACAGTCGAAGGCGCAATTTTAGAACACAAGGAAGATTAGAGTTATTTTACAGTAAATAAGTAATTTCCTTCACTATCGTTTTCATTGTATTCTGTTCGCATAATTTTATTTAGTTTCATCATCGATGTTCAACTGATTGAGGAACGATTACTACCAAAACTTGAAATGTTGTGAATCTAATTATAGTTTGATCTATAATTTTATTTTTGTTTCGAGTGGTCTGAGGTAGAACGTGCAGGTTTATGGAAACTGGATGCTCTGTTTCCAGAATGGATAAAAAATAAAACTGCGTTAAATATAAACTTCTTTTGTTATTTAATCATGATAATAATGTTTTTTACATTAATACATTAAATACATCGCCCCCCAGAAAGCGGAAAAATTCCAAGCGCCAAAATGGAAATTTCTCAGAAGAGCATAAAAATGAATGAAACACTAATTAACTCCGATTCTTTCTTTCTTCTAGAATTTAGCTTTCACTGCAAACCTTTCATATTGTCTCCTGCCATTTGTCTCCTTTCTGCACAACATTAAACATTAAATGAGTAGTCAGGATATGCACTTAGTTGGAAATAAAAAAAAGTGGCGCTTAGCACCTTTCTGCTTTCTGGGGATGAAATACTAGTTCAAGCATAAATTTAAGGATTCTCAAAATACTTATTGCGACGTCATTATTTAGTTGTGAAGACTAGTGTTGTGAAGGCTTGGGAAAAAATCGGAAATTTTGGGTAAAAAACAGTTTTCTATCGTTTTTTTCCCGAGCTTGGAAAAAAAACGGAAAATTTGGGAAAAATTGAAATTTTCGAATATTTTTCTACATTATGCTTTTAAAATAAAAACTGTTCTATATTTACTAGTTTATAGTTAAGATCATTGAATGGTTATGTTTCTTGTAATAGAATAGGCAAAAATTTGTGGCAACAAATAGATGTACTCCACTCCTTTGCAGTTAGCACCGTGATAAAATGTAGTTATGGCTACAAAAGATACTAAAATATAATCCTAGCTAGATTTATTAATATAGACGCATTCAAATTATCTTAAGCAATCTTATGAAGTTCTCGCTTTATGGCAGGGAAGTGTTAAAATAACGGGGCCAGAATCATTTTAGTTAATACCAGTATGTTAAAATCTAATATATATTTTATGGAGATACGTATCTTCCTTGTGCAGAGTAAAATTCCAGGAAATTTTGAATCCATTAGAAAAAATCTTGTTTGGAAATATTGACAAAAAACGGAAAATATAATTTAAAAACTATTTCTTCGCCTGATGCTAATCATATTTGCTGTAACGTGTCTGCAGCATATATACAATGTATTTCGCTAACAGAAAATATACTTAAAGCAACAGGTTTTAAATTTACTTTTTAGTTTTCTGATTTCTGCTAAAAATCCCTCTTTATTATTTTTATATTTTTCGAACCTCAAAAAGAGAGATGATCTTATTTACACATACACACATACACCACGTAAGTGTGCAAATTTGAGCAGCGAGAAATATATTAAAGAATTTAACATGTGAAACTTCCGTTCGTTATTATTAAAGACAGGTAAAATACCCATTCTCCGCACGGGGAGAATACGTTTCATTTTGGACATAAAGGGCACCAAAACTGTCACCAATGAACTGGGACCTCAAGAATTATGAATTCGACACTAGTATCGGTCATTTTCAATTACTTTTACATGTCACTCTCCCCTTTTAGGAGTACTAATGGAGCTGAATTTGGATTTAAACGTCATCGGAAGTGTTAATGTGCATCTCAGCGGCCTCGAAAAGTATGGATTGACACTAATATTAGCCATTTTCGATCATTTTTGCATATCTACCTCGTCTCGCTCCCACAAGTTGCGGCGCTGAATTTGGATTTAAACGGCACCGGAAGTATTACTGTTCATCTCAGCGACACTCCGCCGCCCCGAAGTTACAGGGATGAATTTGGATTTAAACGGCATCGGAAGTGTTACTGTTCATCTCAGCGACACTCCCTCGCCCCGAAGAAACAGGGATGAATTTAGATTTAAACGACATTGGAAGTGTTATTGTTCATTTCAGCGACCCTGAAAACTATGAATTCGACACTAATATCGATCATTTCCCATAATTTTTATATAAAGGGTGTTTCAAAACGACAACATTTCGGAGGTGATTCCCGATACCAATGTAAGATAAAAAGTATAGACCAACCTGGGTGCACAAATGCTTCCTTTCGGAGTTATAGCCTGCCAAAAACATGAAAAAATCAAATTTAAAGGTCCATAGCTCCAAAGCTATGAAACTTACTATAGTCGGGTCAAGACTTCACTTAGGAACTAATATGTACGCTATCCAAAAATACATGTTCCAGAATCCTGAGATACTCATGCAACAATTTTTATAGAGAGAGTTTGGATACGGGTATATAATTTGAAGTACTCACCAACTACCTCTATAAAAATTGTTAAGGAAGTATCACAGGATTCTGGAACGTGGATCCTTGGATAGAGTACATACTAGTTCCTAAATAATGTCTTGATCCGACTACGGTAGGTCCCATAGTTTCGAAGCTATGAGCTTTTAAAGTTCATTTTTTGAAACTTTCGGCAGCCTATAACTGAAAAGAAGTATTTGTGCACCCAGATTGGTCTATACTTTTTGTCTGATCTTGGTGTCAGGACTCACCTCCCAAACGCCGTCGGTGTTGTTTTGAAACATCTTGTATAGATATATATATATATCCTCTCCCCGTCCCAAATTATGGCTCATAATTTGGATTTAAGCGGCATCGGAAGTGTCACTGTTCATCTCAGCAACCCCGAAAACTATGGAATCGACACCAATATCGATCATTTTCAAGATATATCCCTCCTTCTTCCCTCCAAACTGCGGTTCCAAAGTGAAATAATAAAAACCATCCCAGGCCCGAACCTCATATATGTTGAAAATTTTAACAAAATCTGCCTGGAGGTTCAAGAGTTGTTAAGTTACATATATAGTCATTTTCATTTTTATATAATTTGTCGCACTAAAAATAGGTATTGGTTTACATTTAAAATTTTGTACATCAAGTTTATATAAAAGTCTATATTAGAATATTAAATTATAGTAATTATATGTTTTAGTGCATGAGTAATAGTGAAATTTGTCTACTGCTCTTTCATTTAAGAAGCAATTTGGTTAAAATTAACAAAATTTCCCCAGATCAAAGAACACATTAAGAACTCAGTTTCATTCAAAAGCCCTATTTGTTGCAACAGAAACGCTTCTTGGTGGTAGATGTGTTTGCAACTCCTGTAATTAATGCACAACCTTGAATAAACGACTAAAAAACACATACAGGAAATGAGTGCGGACTTAATTTTCAAGAATAATTATAACAGTTTCATTTTCGAATGCTTCTTTCTTACATATTTGCAATATTGAAATTTCTCAACTTCAAAATTTTCACTCGTTCGAAAAAAAAAAAAACTTTCATTCCTAGTAAAATTAACCTAATACGAAGATTTTTGTTATTTTCCCAATTTTTCCAGTTTTTCCGGAAAGAAACGATTTGTTACCAACAGGTTCAAAATTTCCGGAAATTTTACAACACTAGTGAAGACACGGAAATTCTGCTACTGCTACCTGGCCGAGCGTCCTGTTTGTAAACTTTAGAAACAAATTTTGCTTCTGTTCGGTAGGTGTTGTGACAAAAATAATTATAACGTTAGATATAAGTAGCTGTTCTTAAAATGATCAGACGTTTCTGAAAATCATATCAAGTAAATCTTAAACCAAGTTGACTCAGCCACATGATCTCAACGAATGGCAGAGTTCCAACTTCAAGAGTTAAAGTGTATGGCTGTGCTGGTTAGGAGACAAACTGAGTAGTGTAGTGTTTAGTACAACGGTATGGAATCCGCAGACAAGGACTTAATTCTCGATCCAGTCACACTTTGTCATCCTTGGAATTTTGTATTTGTGCCTTTATTTATTACGTATCGTAGAAAAGAAAAAGAAGTAAGTAAAAGAATATCCTGAAGTGTTTTGTGAAGTGAAAATTGACAATACGGCTTGCCTACTGAAAGTTTGACATAATTGGACGTCATACTTAAAACTTTTGATTGTACTCTTCATACAGCCTAAAGATTTACTATACCTACATATATGGCACACGATATTTTTTTCATAAAATAACCAGCAAAATTTTACTTGATGTGGTCATGTGAGAATTTCTAATGATTGAATGCCAGGACCGGTGACGTGGTCCTGTAGTCCAGCTCGTTGGGAGGAGAGAGAGTGTAGTATTGAATGGCCTATTGAGGGCCTATTAATCTTATGTAATGTTCTCGGCATCCACCAACTGCACACGATTCAACCCAAGGCGAGCTTTGGAATCCACTTCGATAGTACAGCACTTGACAGTTACTTGGGAACAAACGCTTTTATCCTTAACTTTTGTTCATTCGAATCCGTTGCGTCAAGAGACAGGGGTGCTCTTTGAGTCTCGTTACCAGGAAAAGTAGCGGCACTAAGTGAGTACCCATGAAATACAGTCAAATGTAATGAAGACTGTTAGTACAATATTGTCGTGCAAAGTGAATAAGTCTATTAGAAGAACGTGGGAAGGGTTCATCAAGGTGATTCCGTGATTATGATTGTCACAGAGCTTTTGGTCGGCTGTAGGTTTTTACATACATTTGTATATTTAGAAATGTTTAGAAATGATTTTAGTTGTTTTATGTAAATTTAGAACTATATCCTAAATTTAAAGGGCCGTATTCTGTTATCTCATCAATTAATAAAAACAGTTATTTACTGCAAAATTAAAAAAAAAAAAAAAAACTGTTACCAAAGCACGCATAAAACTATACATCCCTAACAACCAACCCAGCCCCGAGTTTGTAACAAAATACAAACAATATTTAAAATAGTTTAGTTGTGGAGTACGCCGTTGTTAGCGAGACTCCTTGTTAACAACCCTGTTTCTGACAACCCGTCTCTCTCCCTTAAAAAAACAAATAAATAAATTTTAGACGGGATGGAAAGACCCTGTGCCCCCCTGCTAAAAAATCCTCTTTTATTTGTTCCAAAAACTCAACATTCAATTCCTTTGAAACCAGAAGTGCCCACAAAACAAAAAACGTATTCAATGCAACCTCGCATCACGTACATTTAACCCCTTCTTCCCATTTTCAAAAAAAAAAAAAAAAAGGAAACAAACATTTCAATTTTGTTTCTTTCAAACTCTCTGTATCAAAAATATTACAAAATAATAACATCATGGCAACGCACTTACCTTAAATCTACATCATGCTAATAAACCCTCTTTCCGCAAAAATCTCAATACGCCACTGCAAAATACTCAATTGGTTTTATTTTCAAACACACAAAATAATCATTTTTCCTTACTACAACACCCACGTTAAGCCATTAAAGCATTATTCTGTTCACATTACAATTTACATACCCATTAAAACACACGTTAAAAACTTCAAATCACCACGTTTCTTACCACGTCACACAAAGCATTAACTACGGTAAAACGATTTTACTTATTGTAATAGGCACACAATAATTTATATATTTTGTGTTTACATAATTAATTTTTGCCTTATTTTCATATTTAATCTTTGCATTAATTAGGTTTTATGTTATTTAGTTGTATGTCATATAAAGGATTAGAGGGAAGCTACATTTATTAGGTTAAGTATTGTATGTAAATAGTTTGTGTTTTGTATCCTTTTGATGTGTGACATCGAATTAATATTGGTATACTTTAAATCATGCTGCATATAAAAAGTAAAATTGAAAGATATTCGTAAATGAGAACTCATTGAAGAAACGTACTTGGAAACTTGGAGTTTTGTATGGACGACGAAACGATTGAAAAAAAAAAAAAAAAAAGAAAGAAAGAAAAAGAAAAAAAAGAAAGAAAAAAAGAGAACTTCGAAGCTCAACCTTTGTTCCAGCAAAGATTCAAGCTTTTAGCGGGTTGAGTGAGGCCACTGTTACCATCCCGATTTTGAGAATAGTATTCGATATCAGTTCAGCAGTATAAGAAAGAGATAGGATATGGATTTTAGTCCCTTGTATGTGGGTAAGATACAGTGAGCAATCGAGACAGACAGTCGGAACAGAGTATTGTTCTCCAAGTACACGAAATCTTCGCATGTACATGCAAGTTGCAGAAAAGAATAGAGCGTGAACTTTGCTAGCCACGCCTACTTTTGGCAACCTCAATACGGATAGCGTGGCTTGGCCTAACGGACCGCTCTGCTGGCCAAGTGAACCTAGAAAATTCAAAATTCTGCATCTACAGGAGCAGCCGACGGAACCTGACTGTTTACACTAAAGATGTTACCCCTGTCTTATGTATGACGTAGCTTCACCTATAATTCTTTATATCAATGTGTAAAAACTTTCTGGATAATGTACGATATATATTTAGATAGTATTTCGTTTAAATGGATGAATAAACATAATCAAGGCTTATATCAATATATATCTTGTGAGTGGTCGCGGTACTGTTAAGTAACATGTATACAGACCACGTACCATATTTTTTTAATGCTCTTGCAAACGACAACCTGAGAGAGAGAGGGAAATCTCGATAGCTAATATGTATCTTTACAGATGTTCACAGGGTATGACAGCTCTTGAGAGGCTGCATACTAGTCCATTTCTATATGTTATTCAAGTTTTATGTTAATAATTTTCATTTAAACGTTCCAAATCTGAAAAAAAAAAAAAAAAAAAAACATTCAAAACTTCCAATGTTTACAATCCCATCCCCTCTCAGTCGTTCAGGTGAGAACTTTGCTATGTTGCCGCCAGGAGGCAGCAGGGGATGGAAGTGACATGAAAGTGAGTTTGGAAGAAAAGTAATATAATATTTTTTTGTGCAATGATTTAAAGTGCGGAACTATGAGTGATATATCATATTGCGTATCAACGGAAAGCCAGTTAAATGTTCTTTAAGGTGAACATATTGTCTTTTGAATACCTAAAACGATTGGAGATTTATTTCAAAGAAATTAAACCAAAGTGTAGAATTTGATCAAATGTAGGTTACACAGGTGGAACCAAGCAAGACTGCAACCACCCTACACCCCTCTCTAACCCCGACATTTGAAAAGTGGTCAGCTCTGCAGCGAGTCTTCGGACTAACAAAGAATCTGCCAGTTGTTAAAACAACGGGATTCGAAGACTCGAGGCTAGTTGGATTTTAGATTTGAGAGAGTTCGCGTCGGCTCTATACGATTTCTCTCAATTGGTCTTAGACTCGCGGGAAGGACGCGCAATGTTCTTCAGTCAGTACTACGACCGATAGTTTGTTTTCGGTGCACTTAGAAAACTTGAACGTACTTCCGCGAGTGACTGTGTTTGCATTTTTGGAAGCAAATAATTAAAATGTAAATATGAAAGTGACGAACTAGGATGCAAGCTTCTTACGTGTTCGAGTGTGCTTGGTAGCATAATAGTGTATTTTCCGAGTCGTTCATTTAATACACTGCGTGGAGAACAGTGCTAAATAGCTTCGCGCCACTATGTGTAAAACAAGAGCTGCATCTGTCACATGTAAATAGTTATAAATGAATATACATAGTGCCTCGTGATTTTAGAATTAACTCTGTTTTGTTTTGTGAATCATACTACCAGTAGCCTATGAAGAAGTGTATACAATATCGTCACCGAGAGGCAACTGCATAATACTAGGTCAGCACCCAGGCTGGTTGCGACAGGCCCCTAATGTTTCCCGTCAGAGAGGACTAGTTGATGAACACCTTCAGCTGAGAAGCCAGTAGAGGAGCCCAGGAAGAGAGAGGAAATCATCCCATTCCAGAGAGTTCTACAGGATGCTGGATAATACAAGACATCTCCCCAAACCGGAAGTGATGGAGGAAGCCAAGACCAGCCCGGAGACACGCCACTGAAGAGGACATCTTTCAGAAGAAGAAAAGGCACGTGATCACGGACATTGGACTTCAGCATAATTAAAGGCCTGGTACCAGAGTCACGTAAAATCAAAATTCTTAAAATATTTTTTTCTTTCTTTCGCTTGTGCGTTGGGAGTGTGAAAGTGTACAGTTTTTTTTTTTTTTTTTTTTTTTTTTTTTTATGTTGGATACACCATCCTCATTAAAGGATTAGCTGCAAAAACTGGAGAGTCTCCTTTATCTGTACCCTCAGGACAACAAAAGGTATGTGCCACATATTTAACTGTACCATGTTTCTTTACAGGCCGTGCATCATGATCGAGATGAATCCATGAATTCGTGTGACGTAATCGTATATTTGTTGTGAGTAATTTCCGCTCAGGTTCTACGTTAAAACCACCAAGGACCCTGAAATCTAGAGTCTCTGTTTAAATTAAATAATCTTTTCAAAATTGTTTATTTTGCATATATCATCCTTTGCTCTACCGACATTAACATTAATTCTTTTGGCCTTCAGCCTTTAAATTATATGCAAGGGTCCAATCTTTTAATACCCACATTTGCATACGCGAGTATAACTTACTCCTCCCACATTCTCATCCCACTCAACTCCACATCACATTTACATTATCCAAAATTTAAAAAAGTCAATACTTCCTCCAGCGTTGCAATCAAACTTGCTCTAGTTTTTCATAGTGTTTTGCATAATTGCCCTATGCTGTCCACTACGTTATCAAAACCTTTCTCTTTGCTCGCAATCTCCAACCCTGTTAATACACTTTCTCAAAATAGTTTATTGCAATTGGCAATAATCTATGCTTTGTTCAATAACCTCCTCAGTAATAAAAACGTTGTCCTTTCCTTCATCAAAAATTCTCGAGGTACAAATCTTTCAATATATATATATATATATATATATATATATATATATATATATATATATATATATATAATATCAAAATTTCGTTTTCACGTTTTCCCTATAACTTTCATTTCAAAACCCCGTCCTAAAACACATTTTCCTTTCTTTGAAAAAATTTATCGTAATAATCCTCTATTCATCCCTTACGAGCAGCTATGCTTCTCCAAAAACGTCATACAAAATAAAACTATCACAATTATAATGTTAGTTTTACTAATAATTAACATTATCACAATCTTCTGTTATTTTCATTACTACTATACCAAAAGTAAAACTTCAATCCTATTCCAACAACAATCACAATCGTCATATGCTCCATGTCCAACCATTCAAAATACCAATGGTGCAAAAACAATTCAACAACAACTCTTACACAATTTGCCTCCAATACAAAAAACTTCTTTATCTAAATCTCCCAATCAATCCAACAGCCCAATTCCTCTCCCTCTTTCTCCTTCCACCACCTCAAATACATTGCCTATTCCAATCACTACTTCAACACCAAAACACTCTATCACTACTAGTGCTATAAATACTCAAAACAAACCTCTAACATATAACATCTCAATGCTCAATTAAAAATATTTTTCTTTTAACATGATATATAATTAGTGTAAAAATTCCTTTTTGTTAGGGGATAAAAATTTACAAAAATAAAATTATCTATACCTTTTAAAAATTCATGTTTTCAAATCAAGCCCTACCCCCCCTCGTTCCATTTCCCTCAATTCCATGCATGCCATTCAACTATTTAAAAAATGTATAATACAGTACTACAAAAAACTAAAACAAAAATCAACTTTTAAAAAGTTACGACGAAAACATCAATATAAAAAATAATAATATTTAACATTATGATGCTTACATAAATAAAAAAAACAAAAAACATTAACAATTTATTGTAAAAATACTTGTCAGTCATATATCTCATTGCAAATAAAATCAATGTAGTAAATTTTCACTATATAACATTTAACTTTAAAATTAATTACAAATATCAATTTAAAAAGTACGCTTGTTCAAAACTCCATATACATAGCCAACGTTCATTTTCACTACATATAAATATTTAAACATAAGTTAATCTTTTATATTGTGTTCAAAACCATTCTTCTCTCAAATAAAAAAAGAAAAGTGTTATTTCAAGTTATAATCATAAGTCATCACAACAATTTTCATAACTTTAATTATACATTAAATTTCAATATTCATACTAAATATAACATAAGCTTTTTTTTCCGCTCTGTAACATTGCATACAAATAGTTCTTATTCATTCTCTTACACAAGTTCTAACTTTGCCAACAAATTTATCTTCATAAACCATAACTTGTCAAAAAAAAAAAAAAAAAAAAAAAAAAAAAGCCTACAGTGTAAATGTTAAATAAAAATTGTATGCTTTAATTTGTAATAATACTAATATAAATGTTTCTTAACTATATGCCTACTCACCCAAAACCTCAGCGTTTCACCACCAAAAACAATACTAGTATATTCATGGTAAATTGCATTACTCAACCGAGTGCACATAAACACTTAAAAAGACCTCATTAACGCTCAACCTGTAATCGCATCTTACTAGGGTCATGGCACTCATTCAAAAACAAAAACTTTGTCATACATTTCAGTATTGATCGTGTGTATTTCATTAGCATGGGAGTACCACATTCCATTGGAGAAAATGTCACAGACGTTGCACATCTGATGGACGTATCAAAGACTGACATTTCCTGACTTCAGAAAGCCTCTTTAGAGAAGAATAACTGTTCGTGTCTATGGCGGAAATTGTGGAAAGTTTGTTGGTTGATTTTTATTTTAGCGTCTTTTTACAGCACTGAGGCTATATGAGACGTGGACCTGTAGCTTAACGGGGATCCGAACTATTTAAGCTCCAACAAGGAATCGAATCTAATTCTCCCACACCAAAAACGCGTGCTTTATGCATATAACGAAGAGGAGCTCAGTCGTTAAAGATGTATAACAGTTTAATATGATAGATACATAGGATAGTTAATATAAATTAATCAATTTACCACTCCAATCCAAATTGCTTATGCATTTGCCGGTATTTCTAGTGTCCATGTGTCCTCTAGAACAATTCCATGACAACTGATTAGTGTTCGGTTGTATGCATGGAAGCCAGTGTAATGTGTTCTATTATCCCCGCCCACCATTGTATGAAATTACAGTGGTGTAGGGAATATCGTGACTGGGACCAAGGAAGATGATTCAATATATTGGTCTCAGATAAATCATGGTTTTGGGCAGCAAGTGATTCTGGACATCACATAGTATGCAGAGAACGGGAAGAACGATATCATCCGCAGCACATCCGTAAATGTAACAAGTTCTAGGTCCTGGAGCTATATTATAATCGGGATAATGAAAAATAATAATCTGGAGAACACCACTACACATCTTCGATGCAGAATCCGTTACTGTAAAATGATATCTATCTATCAAAATCATGAAAGGATATTTTTAGAGGTCTGCGCAGATGCGGATATCTGTATCAAAATGGGTATCTGCGGATATATATTTCTTTTCTGTGCGGATAGCGGATAAAGTTTCGGATATTGTTGCCTATATCTTTTCCCTACCTAAAGAAACGCTATGAAATTTGTGATGACAGTGGAAAGGGAACTAAGAAACGCTTGTTTTGAATTAAAAGTTTTTAAACCGGTTGAAAAATAACTAAATTAAAAGTTTTTAAACCGGTTGAAAAATAACTAAAATCAAAGTAAGTGTGTTTGAAGCTTGTGACTCAGTGGCAGAAAAAGAACAAGAAATGACACGAGAGAGTTGTTCTTTTATTGCTCTTTTTGCTACCTCATCATCTGCGTATGCGATACGGATGCGGATGCAATATTTTATATCCGCACAAACCTAGGATTTAGGATTTGGATTTCTGGACTTTCGGCATCTAAGGCCATGTAGCCCTTCACGATTTGAGGGATGACGTCCCTCGGCGAGCACACAATCCGGGGAAAGGGAAGGAAGAAAGGATTGGGAAAGGAAGGAAGCGGCCTGGGACCTATAAGTTAGGTACCACCCCGGCATTTGCCTGGTGTGAATGAGGAAAACCCAGGAAAACCTCATTCAGGGTGGCTGGCCTGAAAAAGCTGTTACACTTTTTCGACCGAGTGACCCCACCGGGAATCGAACCCGTCCGCACAAACCTCTAGATATTTTCGTCTTTTCCGTGGTGCAGTGAGTCCTAACGTTGTTTACATGAATGACAACACGCGCCCACACAAAACTATCCAAGAGGCCGGGATTGCTCAGTGGTACAGCGTTCGCCTCTGGTGCACGGGGTCCTTGATTCGATCCCAGCTCGCGCCAAGTGAACTTTGTGGTGGACAAACACCCTGTGCGTGGGTTTTCTCGGGGTTCTCTCGTTTCCTCTCACTTTGTTCATTCCCCATTTCCTTCATTTCTCATAATCACCATCTCCTTTAGCCTAACCAGTATATCCGTGGAACGTAAAACGTAGATTTTTTTTTTTTAAACTTATCCAAGCTACAGAGACGCTGAAGAGTGAGGGATCAACTGTATGGATTGGCCAGCACATTCGCAGACCTTAATCCCATCGAGTATGCTTACAATACTCTCAGAAAGTGAGTTGCACATAGGAATTCACCGCTCCTGACCCTCAAAACTCTCAAAAGTGCACTTAAGTATACAAAAGGACAACATACTCTAGGTTTTCCTGAGCTAAAACAGATGCTGAACAGATATGCTGTCCGAGGTGGCCATATGCCTTACTGATGTGATCAGAACTCTGCACTCATAGCAACTTGGATGCATTTCATGTCTTTTATTCATATTGATTGCACCTCTTGTATGAATGGTCCCTGGTTCGATCCCCGGTCATTCAAGTTGGTGGACAACATCGTGTTCGTAGGCTTTTTTCGGAGTTCCCATATTCTCAATTCACCAGTTCATAATCATTCACTTGCATTAAATCATTCATCTCATTTAGACTGAAGGACATAGCCATGGATGTAGATTTACAAATTTCATTCCATTTTCTATATTGCTTTACATGTTCTTTTTTGGTTTATCACTTCCCATTTCTTTGTAAGGAGAAGAATCCCAACCATCTTTTGACAATAAAAGTTGGACTAATTAATATCTGCATTCACATATCGGTAAGTGGATGTTCTCAATCATGGTCCCATAAGTTATGGGCCAATTTGTATTGTTCCTAGCAATGGTCAAGCAGTGAGCGTCCGTTCTTCATAAACTCGATACTGCATAAGGACACAAAACCTCAAACTCTAATCATACGTGGTAACGAGTGAGGTCTAGTTATTGTTTGTAACCTGAAAAATATATAAAATGCATATTCATCAGTATTCAAATAAAACAGAGAAAGATGAAAATGAAAGATTGGTCATTTTTCTAAATTTTACATAACTATTAGTTGAACCACGTTTCTTTCGTATTCCAAAGTCTCAATGAAAATTATAAGCCAGAGACATGCTTCCCTAGTTTTAATATACATATGTACACATTCAGTGCTCTTATGACGTGTCCAACTCATACGTTCACGTTGTGAACAATTTGTATGAAAAAGGATGAAAATAAATACAAATACAAATACAAATGCAAATATAACAATGTTTGGGAGGTGATTCCTGACACTAAGATAAAACAAATAGTATAGACCAACCTGGGTGCACAAGTGCTTCCTTTTGGAGTTATAGGCTGACGAAAATATAAAAAAATGAGCTTTAAAGGTCCATAGCTCCACAACTGTGGGACCTACCGTAGTCGGGCCAAGAATTCACGTAGGAACTAATATATTCGCTATCCAAAAATACAGGTTTTAGAATCCTAAGGTACTCAGGCAACAATTTTTATAGAGGGAGTTTTGCTACGGGCATTTAATTTGAAGTACTCACCAACTACCTCTATAAAAATTGTTGTGGAAGTACCGCAGGATTCTGGAACTTGGATATTTAGATAGGGCACGTACTAGTTTCTAAGTGAAGTCTTGACCCGACTATGGTAGATCCCATAGTTTTGGAACTATGGATGTTTAAATTTCATTTTTTCATGTTTTCCGCAGCCTATAACTCCGAAAGGAAGCACTTGTGTACCCAGGTTGATCTCTACTTTTCGTCTTATCTTGGTGTCAGGAATCATCTCCCAAATGTAGTCGGTGTGTTTTGAAACATCCTTTATATATGTTAAACATTGAATTACTGATTTTTTTGATTCGTCTTTCTAGTTCTATAGTTTTCTTTCAATAATCTATAGTTTTCTTGTTTCTTTAATGTAGCTGTTTGTTTCTTCAGCATCCCGCAATTATGCTCCAAAGTTAAGTGAAACAATGACGAGATTTAATGAAATGGTGGAATGAAAAAGTGAGAGGATACGGAGAACCCCGAAAAGACTCACGGACACAATGTTTGTCCACCACAAAGCTCACTTAGCTCGAGAACTGGGATTAAGTCTGTTCAAAACAATCATATTAAACCTTCTTGGGAAATTGGCATTGTTAATGTGGCCTTTAAAACTAAAAAAAAGATCCTCACTCTTGGATTAAAGTGAATTTCTACAGATTATTTATAAAAAATTACCTGAATACAGATTTACGGCCTATTTTCTATTAATTGAGCAAATTCAAAAGCACTGAAAAACAGAAATATTTATCAAAGAATTCATTTTTATTAAAATTTTGAAAAAAAATGTTAGAAAAATGTGTAACTTCTTCCATCTTGACTTTGAAACTATTACTCCAATAATAATACTTTTCTGATCAGTTTATATACTTATTTATTAAAATTGAAATAGGTCGTAACAGTTTCAATAACTTAATGTTATCTTCATCAGACAGAAACTAGCAAAAATATTTTTATAACATTAAATTATTATTGTTGTATAATTTTAATTTTCATTTTATAATTTTAATTTTTTAATATTTAATAATCAGATATTATAATCTACTGTTTCATTTTACATTTTAGTATAACAGGTTTTTGTAATTATTATTTTCTCTTTTTCTTTTACTATTATTATTATGAAAAATTACACATATGAAAAATTATTAAGAGAAACAATAAACATAAAATTATATGATAGAAAATTGAATTTAGGCGAAACTCCAAAATAACTGATATTTGGAATAATTTATTGAAATAATATTTATTTAAGTTTTTATTAACTTCAAGAAACTACTGTAGTTAAACACACAAACTGTTAAATTATAGAATGAAACTATTAGAATTATGCAACAATAAAAATTTAGTGTTATGCAGATATTTCTGCCAGTTAATGTCTGATGAAGAGAACCTTAAGTTATTGAAACTGTTACGACCTATTTTTATTTTAATAAATAACTATATACTCTGATCAGAAAAATATTTATTATTTGAGAAAAATGTGCTTTTACATTCTCATGAAAACAGATCACTCACATATTTTCTGAAGACATTCGAATTACAGCAGTAAATAGGATTTTTTCGTATTTTCTTTGCAAGTAGGGATCTCAGGCACACCAAAATATTCACGTTAGATTTAATATCAGTTATGAACTTAAAAAGTAAATGAGCGTTCTTCGGTGGTCTAGTGGCTTGCTCGCGTCTTTGATGCGCGTAGTCCTCGATTCCATTCTTTGTGTGAAAAAACTGAACGCATATTACGGTAGTTCTGATTCAGCTTAACTGTAGGTCCACGTTTAGTATTGCCTCCATGCATAAAAGGGAAGCTCAATTTCAGGAACCAACCAAAAGCAAACCAATGAAGAGTACATTACTTTGGAATGAAAGATAGGTTGCTAAATTTTCTCGAACACGTTTTTATCAGAATTCAATGATTGATTTTTTCTTGATTTAATCCAACAACGATATAACTCAAATTATAGGAGTTTATTTATAATAATATTATGTGTTATTATATACCACGTAATAGCGTTCTGTCTGCGTTCTGTTGTTCTATTAGATTAGTGCGAATGAAATATCCACCCAGTGGTCATTTTCAAAGGCCAGAAAAAGTAGAACTACAATATCTGGTTAATTTAAATAGCTGCCGTCTACACCATACACTTTTGCCATCTCTCAGCCAATGACAGGAATTTGTGGCGAAACAAGTCTGGGATCTACGATGCAAAGAAATCCTCCATCGCACGTTGCGCCGCCCGATCATCATGGAAAATCTTGATTGAGATGCCATGAAGAGATGGTAGTGAGTGGGAGAAATATCGGGAAAATACAGTGAGTGAGGAAAGGTTTCGTACTGTAGCTCATAGAGTGTATGCGAGTTTCCCCACCAGATTTCCAAATGAAAATTTCATTCGCACCAATTTAATAATTGTTCTAATCTAACATGTTTGAGGATAAGTCGGAAAATCAGTTTCCCTTGGGTGCTATGAACCGAGATGTTTATGCAAGGCAAATAATATATTGAGAAAATAAAGAACAAGGTGCACTTTATTTTCAAAGAACAAAGAACGTTCTTGCGTCTGTTGTAAGGATTTACAAGGTTTGAAACTCGTCTTGGAAAAAAAAATGCGTGTTTTGCATAGGACAAACTCCTGCCTGATTTCCAAGTTCTCTGGCGACCTCATTGACTGGGTCGCGTCTGTTCGCTTGAATCATTTCATCCACACTCCGATGTTCTGCTCTCTAGTGGCTGTTGACGTCCATTCAGGTCTCGGTGTGTCCATCATATGGTCACTCCCCTTTACATGACATGTGGACCATACATCTTCACATGGAGGGCACGGTGGCTCTGTGGTAGAGCACTTACCTCTGGTGCATGGGACCCCGGTACGATCCCCAGTCAAGTAATCTTCCCAGAAGGTACGGTGGCTCTGTGGTAGAGCACTTACCTCTGGTGCATGGGAACCGGGTACGATCCCCAGTCAAGTAATCTTCCCAGAAGGTACGGTGGCTCTGTGGTAGAGCACTTACCTCTGGTGCATGGGAACCGGGTACGATCCCCAGTCAAGTAATCTTCCCAGAAGGTACGGTGGCTCTGTGGTAGAGCACTTACCTCTGGTGCATGGGAACCCGGTACGATCCACAGTCAAGTAATCTTCCCAGAGGGTACGGTGGCTCTGTGGTAGAGCACTTACCTCTGGTGCATGGGACCCCGGTACGATCCCCAGTCAAGTAATCTTCCCAGAGGGTACGGTGGCTCTGTGGTAGAGCACTTACCTCTGGTGCATGGGACCCCGGTACGATCCCCAGTCAAGTAATCTTCCCAGGGGGTGCAGTGGCTCTGGGATAGAGCACTTACTTCTGGTGCATGGGATCCCGGTACGATCCGCAGTCAAGTAATCTTCCCAGAGGGTACGGTGGCTCTGAGGTAGAGCACTTCTTTGTTGCATGGGACCCCGGTACGATCCCCAGTCAAGTAATCTTCCGAGAGGGTACGGTGGCTCTGGGGTAGAGCACTTCTCCTTTGGTGCATGGGACCCCGGTACGATCCCCAGTCAAGTAATCTTCCCAGAGGGTACGGTGGCTCTGTGGTAGAGCACTTACCTCTGGTGCATGGGACCCCGGTACGATCCCCAGTCAAGTAATCTTCCCAGGGGGTGCAGTGGCTCTGGGATAGAGCACTTACTTCTGGTGCATGGGATCCCGGTACGATCCGCAGTCAAGTAATCTTCCCAGAGGGTACGGTGGCTCTGAGGTAGAGCACTTACCTCTGGTGCATGGGAACCCGGTACGATCCACAGTCAAGTAATCTTCCCAGAGGGTACGGTGGCTCTGTGGTAGAGCACTTACCTCTGGTGCATGGGACCCCGGTACGATCCCCAGTCAAGTAATCTTCCCAGAGGGTACGGTGGCTCTGGGGTAGAGCACTTCTCCTTTGGTGCATGGGACCCCGGTACGATCCCCAGTCAAGTAATCTTCCCAGGGGGTACGGTGGCTCTGGGATAGAGCACTTACCTCTGGTGCATGGGACCCCGGTACGATCCCCAGTCAAGTAAGTTTGTGGTTTATAACATCGTGTCCATGGGTTTTCTCGGGATACTCCCGTTTCCTCCCACTTTCTCATTCCACCAATTCTTCCATCATCATTCAGTTGCCCTAAACATCGTCTCTTTTAACCTAAAGGGCACAATCGTCGGACTTTAAATTGAAATATTTCATTTCATACATCTTCACGATCGGTTTTGGGTTTTAGCATTCGACGTTCCAGGAACGCATTCATACCGCACAACCGTTCATATTTGCTCCTTTTACTATGAATTCAAAACACCTCTTCTCTCCATACTTGCTGGGCACTCAATGGTACGCTCATCTGACTCTGTGCTAGCACTGCGACAGTGCCATCTGCAGGTTCTTGGTTTCAGTTCCAAGATTTACCTGTCCTTGGTTCATATGAATGAAATGAATATCTCGCAACAGTATTGTCTTCCTTTTAATTGGTAACAACGCTCAATTAAAAATGTAGACACTGACTATCTTGACATGATAGTCGCTCTTGAGCGCGTTGCATTGGTTTCTTTTTTCTTTCTATCCATATCTATGCGTTGTGTTCGTTTTGCTACGCTTGCTATGCTGTTTTTTCGTGAACATACTTAAATGTGCTATGTTTAAATATTAGATAGTTAAGTGTAGGCTCACCGTAATTATATTTGGTATTATTGGTCTTATTATTGCGAAAGTTTATATATAACGAGTTAGCCAGATGGAAGTGTGCCCTCACTTTGGCATTTCAAAATATGATAAATCTAAGTAACATTTAATTTCCATTTGGAGCACACGTAATTCGGATCTCTCGTAAAGCTGTAAGGTGTACTTGTCATATACTTCTAGTGCTAAAAAGTGATATAAAGAAGAGTAAAAGATAAAAATTCAAAATACGATTATCAGAATCAAAATAAAAGTTAAAGATGTAAACCTAATTAGGGCATTCCATGAGTCACATCCAACCTGTTTCACATTTCAATATATACAAAATGTTACGAACATTCATTATTTATGCTTTACCTATTTGTCGTACTAATCTGATTTCGGTATTTAATATTGCAATAAGTAGTTTACACGAACCTTTACCCTTGGAACGCGCACGAAATCCGTAATAGAAAATAAGTAATTTTAAGTTTAATAATTTATAAATTTTGTATCGCCTGTCACATTACTTTATTCCATTTCTAACTGGACAATGTCAAAACACTGTGCGTGAACTATTTCCAGTTTTGCATTGAAAACTTCTTAATTTGCAGAGTTGTGAAAATTTTGTTAGAAAAAATGGACTCTACGGTTCTTCGTAACATTTTTGCTTCACCTGAAAATTCAAGATTAATGAGATTAGTGGATTGTGCACTTAGCGTTGGTAAAAACTGGTAAGTTATTTGATTCTTTTAAAGTGTTTTTTGTTTGTTTGTTTAGAGTAATTCTTTTCAAGTGTTTGGGTATTAGAACATTTACAAAACTGTGGGTTTACGGAAATAGAATTAACATTTTCTTTAGCATATAAGCTAAAAATAGTTCGGTATTCGGAACATCGTTTCAGAACTATCACAATTAATAGGATTAACAGATTCAGTCAATTAATTGAAAGTTCATATCTAGAACTTTTTTTCTCTTCGAAGGTTGATTAGTTTAAGCTATTATTGTTTTATTTGTTACAGCAATGTTATAGATTTATCTAATTATTAGTAAGTGTTTTTGTGTGTGTGTTCTACGTAAAGCTCAAAATTTCTGCTCGTATACGTCACATTGAAAATAGTATCTGTGAAACTTTTCATAATACAAGGAAGACAAAAAGAAATATTCAGAGAATTTGGGAAAGAACAATGCCAAGGTTCTCTCATGCGACACTTAAGTAGTACATTAAACGTTTAAAATTGTTCTAAAATGAAACCATATACAGCTTTGTTAATAAGCAGTGCGGTATTTCGTTTTGATGTGTGAGTACAAAGATTCACACAACTAACACGAAAAGCAACCTCAAGAGCTACAAATCACAACTTTCTCGTAAGTATAATAATTATTAACAAATGAGTTCCGTTTTACATTGTGAAACTAAGGTAGACTTCCAAACTACGCGAACTCAATACTGAAACTCATCGTAGTAGATCTTTAACTTCCAGTTATAATACAGGGATAGTGAAGCCATTTCTAGCTGTCTCTTAGGCTTTTTGCTCTAAAGGTGAAGGTGATGGTAGATTTTTACAACTTCCGCTTACATTAGAGGAATAAAATCGGAGATGAAACATGATCTTTAAACGCGTAATCGATTGCAGAAAATCGTTTGTCGTTATCAAGTACCGTATTTGTTCTATGGCGATCGACGTTGAAACCGGAAATTGTTAATTTCTTCCACTTTCATTTTGAATAGAGTTAACGGAAGAAATGAAAACTACTATTGTGAAGCCGAATCGATTCTAAAAGGCAGCTTGTTGCTATCACGTACCGTTTGTGCTCTGTGAGATTGGCATTGAAATCGGAAGTAATAGTAGATTTCTACTGCTTCCGGGTTTAATTGAGAGATGCGGATAAAGGAAGTGTATTCTCTTAAAGTGCTGAATAGATTTAAAAAAAGTTTGTCGCACTCTCCCCGTTTACTGATGTATTGCGATCAACGTTAAAATCAGACATGGTTAATTTCTACTGCTTCCGGTTTGAATAGAGGATTAACGGATAAGATGGAACTTCCTTTTTGGACACTGAATTGATTCCAAAAATCTCTTCTCGATACCTCTTACCGTTTTTGCTCTGGCATATGTTGACAGACAGACAGACAAACATAGTCATTCTATAAGATTTCCGATACCTATGCATAACTTAGTTTGAAAGTCTAAAATAAAAGTTGGTAGGTTGGTATGGATAGTTTAAGTGAAATGAAATTATTCTCATGTCTGCTATAATCTGTATTGAATTCAAATGAGAATATACTTGCTAGCAAATGAGAATGAATTAGCTAGTTCCTGCCAATAAAAAATTATTAGAAATGGGTCAATCCATTTCAAATCACCAGGCAATGTTGCTCAACATTTTTTTATTTTTCTGATTTTCTTGTCATGGGTTCCCTATAGGTAGTCACAAAACACTGTTGAAAAAAATTTACATGCCATATTTGTTTTCTGGCAGCCGTTTTTAAAATGGAGGTTGGGCAAATTTTAATAAAAAACGTGGTTTCCGGAAAGTTTAATTACCGAGCTATTTTTAAAGATATCAGAATAATTCAAAAACCAGTGTGTTCAGCATAAAATGAACTTCAGGTATACCTTATTTTAATTTTTCTATCATGCTAGAGAGTCAGCCAAACTCTTTACTGTAAAAACTCGGACAAAATATATAAATCGTTAATTTTGAAGACCATTAGTTTTATGAAGAAAAGAAGACTCGCTAATGATATGTTACTTTTGTGTTGAATAATTACATAACTACCTACAGTACAAGTTTTAATTTGAGAATCCATTAATTTTTTTCTAGAGCTTTTCCAAAATGCCCGAAAGCCCTTTAACGTCAATTTTCTCAGGTCAGTATCTAAAAAGGGACTGAATGAAAACAACTGAAAATTTTACAGGATGTTCTTTATACCAATAGGAATATCTCACAAGGAAATTGTGACTGAGACTCAACTACATTTAGAGTAATAGAGTAGTGAATTTAAGCAAAAACGCTATCCTCTTACACCTCGTGCAGTACCAAGGTAGCAAACTAGGGCTTGAAATTATACAATTGACATTGGTCGAATGATGTTAAAATCATTACAGACAATAAATGATCAAATATTTCTACTTTTAAATAACAATAGGCAGTGCTAACAATAGCTGAAAGTTCTAATTCTTAAACGTAACTTTTACATTTTATTTGTAAAAGTTACATTTACCTTTTATTGAGCTACAATGTCGAAATAATGCAGAAAAGTTGCGTATTCATATGGTGAAAAGGAGGAAATCCCTATTAAAGTTTCCAGGTTACCAAAATCCGTAGTCTTCTTGTAAACCACACGTGTCTTGTTGATTACAATTATTATATATATATATATATATATATATATATATATATAAAGTTCATTATTCATGAGACCGATGACAAACAGCATATAAAGAATTCAACATGCATGTTCTTATCGATTGTAAGATCATGTAGAAGAAACTCTCAGTGATAGGACTCTTGTGCTTCCATTATACCACCAACATAATCTTCTCTTGAAACATTGCTCTTCAAACTTTTACCTAAGACTCATAGACTCATTACTTGGCCGAACTCACTAGTTGTTGTTACCAGGATAACGACAGAATTATTTCTCACCATTCGTTACGATTTTCTGCCATAACCCGTCGCCATATGAACTTTTCAGCAAGTCGGGCAGGAATAATACTCGCTGCTGAAATTGCTTTTATTAAATGAGCAGAAAATATATTTGAAGAGGATGTTTTAAGTTATTTTCCTTAAGGTGTACGTGTACATACACCACTGCAACATCTTGTAACGATCACGAGTGCATTACATAAGAATTTGAGTAGTGATAATTTGTTTAATTAGATTAATAATACTATTTATTGTTGAATTCAAGTATTAAAGAAAAAAGATAATACGGAGCGTGATTTTTTTTTTCGACTGGCAACGTAGATTTCGGTTTTTTAAGTGTTTGTGTCTCCATATCTCCGTACACCTTATTTTCTTTTCAGCTTTATAAAGAGTTTACATCGTCGACTTTAGAGTGTAACAGAAGGTTCTTTTTGTTTATATTAATAGATCGAGTCGGGTTAATAAAAGAATTTTCTTCCTTTATAAGAGGGATTTTTGCGGACGTAGTTTTCATTGAAGAATATTTAACAGTATTTAAGTACCTCGTGTTCTATCGTAGCACTGAAGTCGTGTTTAAATGTATATTGAAATTGAGCTTTCGTTTGAATGGGTTTTATATAGTTAGATTTAACGAAAAAGGTATCAATTTAAGGCATATAGAAGTTAATTATATGGAATTGCCTACTAATAGTAAAGTTTTTTCTAAAGGGTTTGAATTTGAAGAATTTGATACACGATATGTTCTTTCGAAAATAAAACTCGTCAAAAATACGCACCTTTTACTTATTACGTAATATTAGTTGCTATTAAGGTTCAAGTGAAAAATTATTAGAATGCTTTTATTAGGTTACTTTTGTGTTTGTTTGTTAGGGTCAGATCTTAAAACTTAAACTCCTATACCAAGTAGAGCACTGAAATTGTGTACAGATATGTAAACCTGATGACAATACAATATTCACATGTGATCTACGTTTTTGTTTATCGTTTTACTGTAATTATTTAGAATAAATTATCAGGCATCTGTTTCTTGTAAAATCCAAACTTTCACACAAGTGTGATTGATTGCAGACGACTAGGCGTTCCGTTGATTTTATATCAACAAGTATGAGCATTCACAGTTTTTATATCTTTTTTCAAAAATTTTGAATGAACTATTGTAAGTATTGTAAAATGTCCTTGAACAATAACATATGACAGCTCACACATTGGAATCAAGTAGTATTTTCAAGTGAAGGAATTGTAGAACATTGAATTAAAACTTTTAAAAAAAAATAATAACGATAAAAAAACTTTTAAAAACAATGCTTTTATAAACGCTTGTTGATTGGTTAATTTTTGTCCCAACTGCTGACACTTCTCGTGAGCCTTTGTCCTAACTCATCGTATTTGTGGGGACTTCTAACTCGTGAATTTTTTGCTTGTTTTTATGTTGTTAAAATTAAAATAAGCTTTGAACCATGACAGAACATTTCCAGTCTGATTCATGTGTTATATCCAATGCTAACATTTATCTTCTTTCTCAGCAAAGAATGCTTGGAAATTCTAGCAGATGCTAAACTTGATAAAGAAATCTATTTTGGTAAGGAACTTCCTTGGGTCAATGCAGTTCAACCTGGTCTGCTGTATTATAATCTTCCTGTCAAATATGAGAGAAGTTCTTCTCTTTATATTCTGTTGAGTATATATAATGATGACGATTTTATAGATTTGTTGCCACTTTTAATCAAAGCAGGTAAGAACTCATAATTAACTTGAGTTTTGACTTCTTATTCCAAATAACGATATGAAATAAATAATACGCACGAAATTAAAGTTGAATTAATTTATTTCAAGATATTATAAATATGTTTCTTTTTATTAGCAGAACTCGAAGTACGACTTAATTAAATTCTTTACCGGTTATTCCAAAGCATGAATACTGTTGATTGGTATAATTAAAGTATTGAAAATAAATTGCTAATAGAAAAGAATCAGAGAGTAGACTATATGATCCGATTTTTATGTTTGTACAAATTACCAAAAAGAGCAATTTTTATAACATAAATTTTCATTATTATTCACCTAAATGTTATAATAAATTAGAAGGCCTGTAGACACATGCATGCAGATACATACGAAAAGACGTTGCAAATCATTGTATGTACAAAATAATGAATACATGCTAATATTTAAAATTATAGAATAGTAGTAATAGTAATTATTACACAAGGAGCAAAGAACTCAATTGACAATAGCACTTTTAGAAAAGAAATTGAAGTAGCATGGTTTTACTTACCAGTTTCCCGACTCAGTATAAATTTAGAGATCGTTTATTATAACGTTTTTTTTTTTTTTTTAAATCTCAGCAGTCACACGTCTACTATACAATGGTAAATTACGAGATCAGAAGTGTAAGTTTAATAGATTTCTTGTGTCCATTGTGTATGCGGATATCTGCGTAATTGAAATTATTTGAACGTTTCTTAACGAACACAGCATCTACATATTCATTGACCGAAGACTGAATTATGACCACCTTCCGAGCAGTGGATTTGACCTTGTTTCCACGTGAATTTCGTGATAGGGTAGCATGCAACCCGGTGATGCATAGCTACACGTCCATGTGGTCAGGCAGTAGTGAGAGTTCGCGCGTAAACGCCAAGATTTATCAGGACTTAAGAAAGATCAGATCGTGATATCTAGAATGGCTGGTCCATCAATCGCGAAAACGGCTGCACTAATAGATGTTTTAGAAGAGCCGTAGTGAAAGTGCAAAAAAACTGGTGCCAACAAGGGCAGATGATGAAATATCGACAAAACGACAGAAGACGGCTCAAGATTGGTCGCATTCAGAACTGTATAGGTTTAGAAGCGCAGGACGGTAGAGTACCTGACTACCCAATATAACCACGGTCAATTTGGAAACGTTTAAGATGACTGTGCTGAGTTTCATCACCTACCATGGTCTCCATATTCCCCGGATCTAAATCTGAAAAGAAGTGAAATGAAATTTCTATTTTTATGTTCAATGATTATGCCCTTTACGATAACGGACACAATGATTAATGAGGGTGAATCATTATGAATGAATTGGTGGAATGAGAATGTGGAAATAAACGGAATAACCTCGAGATTGAGCACCTGCGTGATACCATGAAATATCGCAAGCAGTCTCTCGAAATCCCACAACCACCTCTATTTTGGCGTTAAAGGCCGCATGACACGGAATTTGATTGGCCACAGCGAACTACTACCGACATCACCTTATATCCCTGTAACATCGGATCGCTGTTTTGCGGAAAGCAAAAGGAGGACATATACGTTATTAGGTAGATAGTCATAACTGAGGGATTGGTTGGTGTATATGAAATGCATAATTAAGAACAAGAAAAACTGACACAACGTCAATTTTGGTCTGTGATATTTTACCGTAATAGATGAAAGGAATTAATGGTTAGAATCATTAATCGTAGGGCAAAATTTAATAATCGGAGATAACAGCAATTCACAAGAAGAGCATACCATTGTACATGTTAACTGGGCCGGATTTAGGGGGGGTACACTGGAGCACGTGCACCCCCCCCCCCTCCGTTCTGAATATACACTATCTAAAGTGAGAAACTGGCAGTCAAATAGCAATACGTTCCTAAAATTTCATGTCATGTTTCCGTTTCGGTGTTAAAAGAAAGCGGTTTTGCTAAACACAATAGTTTAAGTCAGTTCCTCATACACATCACAGATGCCTAAAGGCATTTTAAAGAAATTAAATTTGATTCAAATGTACTGATAGTTATTGGTGCAACCCCCCTCAGAAAATCCTGGATCCGGTCCTGCATGTTAAACCGACAATAAACATATAAAAAGAAATCTAAGAAATAAAGCTTGCAAGCAATAGAAAACTTAACAGGAAGCAGCCACAGATGATAACCTTTGAAATGGGTTTCCCAGAGAGAATATAAGTGACAATGAGAAGACAATGAGAATATAAGTGTAGGAAGTCAAATCTTAAATTGTAATGTGGAGAAAATTAATTGAAAACTTTTGGAAAGAGAAAAGGTTATAAATGAAATACAATACAACTATCAAAGAAGATAGAAAAGTAATAATAACATCAATGAAAATGAAAAAGAACGTATAATCCACATATGGACAAAAGGAGTTTCAAGTTTAAAGCTCATAGCAAAGAACAAAATCATCGAGTTATCAATAGGTCTAAATTCAACGAGAACAGATAAACTATATGGAGAAACGAAACAAAAATTCTAAAAGAAGTACTAAAAAATATAAGCAGAATAGTTAATAAAACTTCGCCTAAATGGAGTAAATATTGTTCTGTGAAAAATAAATCATAATGAGAGAAGACGACTATCTGTCCACCTTGAGAGAATAGCACACACACAAATAATTTAACGGAAACTACGAAAATAATACAAAGCAATAAACTGCTACCAGGTGATGAAAAAGAAGATAAAGATACGAAGGAAATAAAATAAGGGAAGAAATTAAGTAAAATTTAATAAAAAGCAGCGTAGCAAATGACAGATGGAGAATTAGAGGAAATTTTTTTGCAGACTTAACCCTCGAACTACCCAGGTATTTTTTGTAACGCGGATTACCAAGGTGGAGGGGTCATTTTGTACCCACTTGTTAAGATTAAATATATCGCGAAAAAAAACTAATTAGAAACTCTCACTAAAATCTACAGTGATTGAAGTGAACAGTACACGGGATAAGACTAATAGCTTTTTAATATATTGTCCGTGTGGACTTTGTGGTGGACAAACACCGTGCTCGTGGGTTTTCTCGGGGTTCTCCCGTTTCCTCCCATTTTCTTCATTCCACCATTTCATCCATTTCTCATAATCACCGTTTCCTTTAACCTAACCGGCTTAACCGTGGGACGTAAAACTTAAAGATTTCATTTCAGTTCATTTTTATTAGATTGTCGTCAGTAGTGACACTTCTAAATATCAGTCACATCTCCTACCTACCTACTTTGTGTCCACCAACTTAAGATAGCACATTTATGAGACACACTAGCATTCAATTTGCACCATCGTATACGCTTAAACTAAACACGTTGAGCAATAACATGTATATTGTTTTTACAATTTTAAAGAAACGATTAGAAGAGTAATTACAAAAAACATACTGTGGTGGGCACAAAGTACCCCCCGTTGGTAGTACGAGGGTTAAAAACGGAAAAGCACTAGGTCCAAACAGTATTGCCACTGACTGACAAAAATATAAAAGAAATTTAAATACCCTATTCACATACATTGTACATTTAAGAATGAGAGAACTACCCAACTTTCAAAGATACGTACTCTAATTATTTTATTAAAAACTAAATAAGTCAAATTAATTTTAAATTATACGGGCCAGTGTATCTGCTACATACAATTGGGGAGATATTTGAAAAATAATAAAGTAGTGGTAAACGGCTAAATAAACCAACGCCTGGAATCACAAAGCATAAAATGTAATGTGGCTTGATAAAGGAAAAGCCAACACAAGATGTCGTAAGCAGACTTGGATAAATTCGAAAAAGAAGATGAATATACAGCATGGTAATATTTGTATATATAAACAACCTTTGGTAGCTAGCTATGTTCAAAATTCATGATTCCGAAATGTTTAAACTGCAGCCCTCTGGATTATTCCAAAAATATGTAGGTAAGTTTAATTCCAAAGAAGAATTAAATATGAAAACCTCCAAAACTGTCTCTTGAAGTTTTCGGATCATGATATACTGATTATGTAGCAATCACAATAATTTTGAATTCAGGATTATAGAAGACAAAGATAAAGTAGTAATGAAAATTAAATAGTGGTGTATATGAAATAAACTACAATTATCGACATATATATACGAGCAATAAAATGTATGGCGCAGAACCAAACAGAAACCCAATGATAAAATAACAATAAGGTTCCCCGGAGATGGAGAGAATGTATATTTCAACATAATGTACATGAAGCATTTGAGAAACCTAAAAAAATTATAAATGCAATTTTAGATTTTTATTATTTTTTTTTAATGTCAAATACTTCCAAAGATAATGTTGGGTACGTGGAAAAGTTCTACCAGTGTTCGGTGGGCATATGAAAGTGCGAACAACACAGAAAGTAACACCTAGAACTGTCAATGACCTCGTGCCATGTTTCCAGTAGAAGATGAATCCAATACTGATAAACTCAGCAGATTTGGAGAACTCACATAAGACAATTTTCACATCCTCCACATGAACAAGGGCTTTCTCACCTCAGTGAAGGAGGTTTGCAAAGCGCAAAAAAGATTGAAGTCTATAGGGATCAAGTCAGGGGAATAGGACAGAGAAATGAAACTTCCTAACCAAAGTCCATTAATTTCTGACGTGTCATCGCAGCAGTATGTGAATTTCTGACGTGCCATCATATTAGGTGATAACCCCTTGACGATTAACAAGGCCTGGCCGCTTCGACCTCTGTGTCTGATTCCTCGTGACACACAGTTCTGCGACTCTTCACATTCCTGTACATAACCCACTTCTCATCTTCTGTGGCAATCTGTGTCAAGAAAGGGTCATTTCTGTAGCGGGAAAACAAGGAAACCCGTGTGATGACACGCCTCTCTGGTTGAGTTGCACTCAGATTATGTGGAATCCAACTATCAGACTTTGTGGTGAAACCCAGCTTTACAAGCCTTCTTCCCATTGTTGCCCTGTGCTGATTCCTCTGCGATTGGATTCGGATTGACTATTATGGCCTGGACCAGATCCTCTTCGGAAAATGCTAATGGTTACCCAGACCTTGGCTGATCTTGATAGCTTCTGTCGCCGTCTCTGAATTTGCAAAACCAGCGATGACATGTGCTTTCGTCAATTGCATCCTTACCATACACTTGCCTAATGTTGTTGCATGTCAAGGCCGCATCACTCTCCTTATCAAATTTAAACAGCAAACATTGTCTTATGTGTTCCTTATTGGTGTGCGTGTGATTGGCACAACATTCTCCAGTTACGATCCACTAGTACATATTCACTGCCTCCTGCTGCTATAATGTTCTCCTGATAACATGACTATCTCTTAGAGTACCATCTATTAGGTTAGAACACCTTTCACCAGGACCTATCACAAAGGGGTAGAACTATTGTACATTCTCAATACAAAAATTCAAAAAAAGCAATGCTATTAACAGCTTCAAGTTATGGAATGAGCTTTGCACCCATCACATACTCTGACAATTAGATAAATTCAGTAAGAGCAAATGGGTTTCAAACGTCTTTTCTAACAATATTAGGAACAACTGACACAATCCACGTTACTTTCATATGTAGAAGAGAATAAAATAGAAAATCTAGCCTCGAAGAAACGCTAACTCAAACAAAGGAACACCGAGTCAAAAAGAAAAGAAAAGAATGATATGCCATTCTGGAATAAATGTACTTCGAAGTACAGAAAAAAAAAAACAACAATGGAATGGAAATAATATTTTGATGTTAATTTACAATATATATCCTAGTATAATAATGTAACAGTGCAATAATGATCATAAACATTCATTGCCAATTTAAAATACATATTATTGTATATCCCATTTAAACAGCACATGCATATAAAAGTATACGAGACATTCACAGTGCGGCATTTGAAATCGAGACTAATTTTTTGTCTTCATAATATTTGGCGCAGCTGTGGAAGTGAGCTGTGGTGCAAACAAAAAAAGAGGCATTTAATGTGCTTCATTAGTAACTAATACCAAGTATATTGATCTTGAGTGACAGTTACGTGTTTGAGGTGATGAATGTAGGCAGATGTTGCTAAATTGCGTCTTAAATTCAACATAGAACAAAGAGCAAAAATCAAATTTTGCGCGCATCTGGGTAGAACTGCTATAGAAACTTATCAAATGCTGCAACAAGTGTATAGGGCCAGTTATTTATCCCATGTGGGTGTATTTCCATGGCACAGGCATTTCAGGCAGAGATGAGAGTCAATTGAAGACGACTAACATCAAGTCCAGTAGGGACAGTGAGAATATATGAATTGGTGGAGAAAGTGAGTACACTGATCACGGAAGACCGAAATGCGACACTGCGAATCCTTTGTGAGGAGTTGCACGTAAATAAAGAAACTGTGCGGCAAATAATAATCAACGATCTCGACAAGAGGAACATCTATGCCCGTTTCGTGCCTCATTCCTTAACGGATTACCAACAAAAAGACAGGATTGATACTGCAAAGAACTGATCATACCGCAAATAGGGATCCTAACTTCCTTCTGAATATCGTTATTGGTGATGAGACATGGGATTTTCAGTATGATCCGTTGATATAATGTCAGAGTGCAAAGTGATATTCTCCTAACTCTCAATAATCCAAAAACCTGCACCAGTCAAAATCCAATTTCAAGTTTTTACTCATTGCTTTTTAAGATAATAAGGGCATTGTACATAAGGGATTTGTGCCTAGAGGACAGATAGTTAATATCTCATTTTACCTTGAGGTATTGAAACGGTTACTACAACGTATCACACGCGTGAAACCTCAATATAGGAGTGATGTTCAATGGCGTTTTTTCTATAACAATGCCCCAAGTCACGAGGCACAGATTGTGCAAGTCGTTTTGTCACGAAAGAGCATCTGTGTGTTGTCCCACCTCCCTATTCACCAGATTGGCTTCGTGCGATTATCTTCTTTGTCCTAAACTCAAGTCTGCACTCAAATGTTCGTATTTTGATGATATAACGGACATCCATTTTCTACTTTGTATTCCTATTTCTGCGAGATCCATCTTAATATTGTTGTCCCATCTGCGCCGAGATCTTCCTAATTGTCACTTTCCTATTGGCTATTCGACTTTCTACTTTCTTCCATTCTGACTACATGGCCTACCCATCTAAACCTCCTAGACTTGATAACCCTAACAATTTTTGGTAAACGGTATAAGTTATGCAATTCCTCGTTATGAAGTTTTCGCCATTCTTGTTCCTCGTGGCCCGAATATTCGTCTCAGTATTTTATTTTCGAATACTTTCAGTCTGCGTTCTTCTCTCAGAGTAAGAGACCATGTTACCATATAGCACAATAGGCATAATTATCGTTTTATGTATTTTAACAGGGTGTCCATATTCTGGTGGGTCAGTGAAAGTCAGAGAAGTAAAAATGTATGGCGGTTTGGTCAGGGAAATATCGATTTATGTCCATTGTTCAGTTATTGAATTTATGAAATAGTAAGTGTAATATCGGCCTAATACATATGCTTGTAAATTTCCATTCTTTTGGAATAAAGAAAATTGTAAAAAGAAACAAAAATGGAGAGAGTATAAGGCCAGCTATGGGGAAGGTGTAGACTAGGGTTTCTTTCTTTTTTTTCTTAAGTTTAAGTTATTCAGTGATCAGGGAAATCTGAAACTTTGGTCATGGAAAGTCAGGGAATTTTTTGGGCCAAATTGTGTGGACACCCTTTTTAAGCTTCAAATTGTTCAAGAGAACTCGCGAAGACAAATTATCTTGAACTGGATAATAACACGAATTTTCTGCTTTTAGTAGACGTTTAATTTTTTGGTTGATATGATTTTGGTCTGTTAATATTGATCCTAGATATTTGAAAGTATCTACGTTGTCAAAAGTATTATTTGATATTTTCATGCATCCATAATTTTCAGTATTACGATCCCGGCGAACTTTTATGTATTTAGTTTTCTCTGCATTTACTTCCAAATCCATGTCTCTGCAAGCGTTTAATAAGATCTCAGAATTTCTTTCTATTGTTCTCCTATTACCCCTATCCTATTTATATCATCAGCATACGCCATAACCTGGTAAATATCATTAAGCTCTAGGCACTGGTTGCTGTCTTTCATTTTCTTATTGCGTACGCCAAAATAAAGTTGAATAGTAATGTTGACAAACACATCTTGTTTTAGGCCATTCTCGACGTGAAAGCTCGTGGACAAGAATTTTCCTTCTCGGACTTTACTTTGGGTTTTATTTAAACACATCTTAACTAGTCTAACTTGCTTCCTCGGTATTCTAAATTTTGTAAGAATGTTGTACAGTTTCCTTCCTAACCGAGTCGTAGGCCTTTCTAAAATCATAAAATAATTGACGTACCGGGGTATTGTATTTCCATTTCTTTTCGAGTATTTGTCGAATAGTAAATATCTGGTTGATAGTTGATCGATTTCGCCTAAATCTGAACTGATTTCTCCAATAATTTAATCTACATATAGGATCAGTTTCGATTATTATTATTATTATTATTATTATTATTATTATTATTATTATTATTATTATTATTATTATTATTATTATTATTATTATTAGCTAATATTATCTACTGTGCTTCTATTTATAGGCATGAGCGTAAATGCAGAATGTGAAGGTAGCGCACCACCCCTTGTTGATATTTTATATCTTGAAGAAATAGAAGAAGACTGTGCGGAAACTGCAATGCTATTAGCTGAAAAATTGATTGAAGAAGGAGCAGATATTGATTATCGATCACAGTAAGTTAATAATTACATTTCTTTTAGCTTCTGTGCTTAGTGTGTGATATTGTACAGTATATCACGTTCATTGATGTGCATCAAAATAGAATGCTGCTTTTCGATTGCTATCTTTGGACCCAGGGGCGGATCCAGGACCGACTTCTGGGGGGGGGGCGGTGGATTGTCATACTGCTACTTTTAAGGGCTCCAAACTTTGGGATGGTTTTTATTTATATATATAAAATAAGAAAGTTTCCTTTTCTGGGGGGGGCGATTGCCCCCCCTGGATCCGCCCCTGCTTGGACCTGTGTAAAATGGAATGGTAATTTTAAACTGAAAATATCGCAAATGGAGTGCACATTACTGCAGAGGTCAGTTTTGTTTCACTTAAAGAATTACCATGAAATATCTATAGAAACAGCTAAAGAGAAATTGCAACAGTTTGAATGAGAAAAATTATTTATAAAAGTTTTTTCTTTCTTTCTTTCTTTCTTTCTTTTTTTTTTTTTTTTTTTTTTTTGTATACTTTGGTCACCACGCTTTCTTCAGAAGAACGTGATTTTTACCGTAAGCAACTGCTAATAGAGTCAAAATTTTCAGATATTTCATTTTCTTAGATAGTGAAATTTGAAACTGAAACCTTTCTATTATGAATGTTAACCTTGCAGATCCACGTTCCATGTCTACAAATTTTCTACTTAAAAAGCTCAATGATAATTACGAAGATTAAAAATCATTTGATGAGTTTGTTTATCGATATATATATATATATATATATATATATATATATATATATATATATATATATATATATATATATATATATATAATAAAAGTGTCTATGTTTGTGACTTAATAAGTCGTGAACCACCCGACTGATCTCGGTCAAATTTTCAACATGGACGAGGTTCAGGCCTGGGATGGATTTTATCATTTCACTTTGAAGATTCAATTTGGGAAAGGGAGAGGGGAGAGATATATAAAAATGATCGAGAATGACCCATATTAGTGTCAAATGTATTGGTCGCTGTGGTGAACAGTGACACTCCCGATGCCGTTTAAATCCAAATTCAGCTCCGCAGCTTGGGGACGGGGAGAGGATATAAATATGTTTAAAAGGACGTGACAGTAAATAGTGGAGTAAATGAATGCCAATTAGTATAGTAGACGTTGTTAAAATAACTTTTGTATAATTAATTTATATTGTCCGTAATATACCAAAGTAGTACCTTAATTTGTTATGATTTGTGAGAGTGAACGTGTAAGGACTGAATTTAAAAATCCAGAAATTTAATCAAAATCTTTTATTACTTCTTTGTTTCTAATATTGCAAACTTTTTTAAAAGTTTAGTTTACAAATTAAGTGCATTTTGTTTATTATCAGTTTATTTCATGTTGTTTATAATGCATTATTTCTCTTTCTTAGGAGTAATAAATTTCCAGCTCCTGATATTTTCGTCCACACAATCTTCGTCAATCCGAAGTTTTTAAAATTATTTCTTCCACGTACAAGATATACTCATATTGACATTATCAAGTGGTGTTGTATTGGATGTGAATACTGTGATTTTTCAACAGAATTTCCTGGATATAACATGCGTGGTTTTCTAATCGAGCAGTTGGGAAATGTTTTGAAGTATCTTCTTCAATTTGGAACATATGGTGTTCGCAAATACATTGCGAAAGCAGAAAGGGATTTATGTATTCAGAAATCTAAGTGGAAGGATATTCATGTAACATTAGGTATGATTTGTGTCTTTAAAATAGTATTTAATTCTTTAGCATGTAACTTGAATATGGTATCTCCATATGTTGTTCTTTTTCTTATTTTTATTATTTACTTCTTTAAAAAAATTCAAACTGAATTACATAATTTGAGTTCGAATATACCATAGTTGAGTGTAACTTTTCTTAACTTCTTTAATATTCATTTATGTACCATATAAATATGATATTTCAATAGTAGGGATATTTTCAGGTTCAAACGTAGTTTCCGAACTAAAGGAAACTATTCTGAATGAGAACCTTAAATTGGTTCCATTTAGATATGTTGTCATCTGAAATTGAAATAAATATTAATCCAGAACGAACTAAATGATGCACATAAAACGAAAAAGTGTGTGATTGGACGAGAAATCGAACCAATAATCTTCGGCGTACCATGCCGATGCGTTAACCACTACGCTACCCAGTTCGCTCCCAGAATAGCCATACTATCTCTCACTCTTGAAATCAGTATTCTTTCACTCAAACTATATGGCTTATACCACAGTTCTAATTGGACAATCCATTGTCTATATTCAGAACATCTCTAACGGTTGTATTATCATTATATTAACGAAAGGAGAAGACAGCCGATTTTTAACACACTTAATGCTCTGTAGTTACAAACTCAATGATACACAAAGAGCAAAACAATGCATGACTGGACCGCGACTCGAACGCGGGATCATCGGTGTACCTGGCCAATGCATTAACCACTACGCTACCCACTCTGCTCTCAGACAGCCATTCACATTCACACTCTTGAAATCGGTGTTCTTTCTCTCAAACCACATTAAAAGAACACCGATTTTTGTTCTATGTGTATCATTTGTTACATATTCGTTTCAGTGACACAGCGCCACGCAATTTTCAGATTGCTGAACCATTTATACCCGACTGGAACCGAGGAATTTGAATTTAATTTAATTTAATTCAAATGCTGAATTCAATTTAAGTTCATTAAGCAACTTTGACTCACGCCTGACGGATGATGAAAGAATGAATTGGTGGAATGAGGGAGTGAGAATCGTGAGAAAACTCACGCACATTGTGTTTGTCCACCAGAAAGTTTACATGGTATGAGCAGGGATCAAATCAACATCCCATAGCACCGAAAGTGAACTCTACCATTAAGCCACTACTGCCGTACATAGGAATCGTCGAAGATCTTATCGTTACTGATAAAATTTTGAATTTATTTATGGCTTTACTATCGTTTTATTGACTAGTAGGAAACAACAATACTTAACCAGACCAGGACTCGAAATGAGTCCTTGTGTTACTAAGCGGCTGCTTTAACGATGATCTATTCTTACAACCAAAAACATATGTCCAAGATTTGTCTTTTTAAAACGCCATCAGATTGAGTCACGCTAAGTGAACTATTTTACTATACATTTTAGATAAGGAAAATTAGAATGATTTAGATTAATAATAATGAAACAAACTTACTGGTTCTGTAAGGAATGATATTGACTTATGCCTATCGATTTCATTACAGAACAAGCTTATCGATACTGCTTCTGTATTTAAATCCAGAATGTATATTTTATGCATGTAAAGGCAGTATAACAATTCAGTTTGTTAAAACGACTTTTCTTATGTATGAAAATTCATTTATGAAAACTATTTTTATTAATAGCATATTTCTTAACGTCATTTCAAGATTTGTTTCCCGAATGTTGTCCTAATCGTTCCCCACAATGGGAATGTCCTGTAAGTAACCAATCACATGCCAATTACTAGCTGTTACTTGTTTCTTGCTGTTCACAGCTCAGAGCACTGCTGATCATGGGGAGATGCTCAGCTGTAATTACTTTATGGAAATTGGAGGGCTATACTGCAACTGCAGCTGGTAGCGAGTAAATATCGCGGCCTTTGCAGCCAGGCAGTGAATTCGGCAATATGGTACTACAGGTCATACTGGTAACTGTCGATCTCCTGTCGTCCTCATGTGTCTACCGAAGATTCGAGATTAGTAAACAAAGTCCGATTAGATCAGTAAGGACGTCTAGACAGCTAAGGGAAGCTTCCCACTTTCTTAGTAGTAAGCAGACAGCGCTCCGCAGGCTTCGTCAGACTGGATTACGTTGTTGTGTTGCTAGCGTGAAGGAAAAATTCTGAGATTAACACAGAATTTACCGTCTCACATTACACATGGGACTGTTTATCGCAACTAGGAAAACGTAATTTTCTCAGATGAATCCATGTTGACAATATCGAATGAGGGGCACCATTTTGTGAATTGTCCGAGGGACACGCAAAATGACCCTGTATGTGTGCCTGCTTGCAATCGGAGTGGTCATGTATCCATTTCATGTTCGGATTGGATCTCCATTCGCGGTGTATGAGAGCTTCATAGAATTGAAGGGCACCTGGAGAGTGATCACTATTTACACATTATGAGTAACATAACGGTGTCATCTGCACAAGTACTTCAGCCTTACGGTGTCATTCAATTCCAGCAAGATCAGTCCCCAATACATACTTCCCGTGTGGTTCAGGAATGATTCGCAAGGCAACCTAAAGTTGATTTAATTAACTGGCCGCCTCGTGGAGTAGACTTCAGTCCCATGGAAAATAAGTGTGCAGCAACTCTAAAAGACAGGTGGCCTGAGGCAGATCCACCAAGATCTCTGGATGGCCTGTGGGGTCTTGTTTCCTTGGCATGGCTGGAGGTCGGAAAAGGAGAAAAATTTATCGGCCATCTAATAAGCTTCATAGCAGAAGAATGGAACGTGCAATAAATTCAGAAGGGTCTTGGATACAATATTAGGGTCCCCACCTTAACTCCTAAAACAGCCCTCTTTAGAGCTACCTGAACTTTTGTGAATACATTTCTTGTAGCAACCACTCCTTGTATCATATTTTTGTGTAGTTCTACTAATAAAGAAAAAGTCTGCAGAATTTGAAATTAGGACCTGAAAATCCCGTGCTCTACTAGTGAGCTGACATGAACATATTGTTACGACATGTTTTTTTGTAACTCGGAAGATTGAACTCTTTATTTAAGTAAAAATGCACCAACCCAGTATACTTTTGCACGTTCTTCTTCTGGTGATCTTTGTATTGTTTGCACTAGACCGGAGTTTATATGTACGAAGGTGCATATTGATGGGACAACCTTACTTTCATTTTTAACATAATAAACATTTTTCCCGCATGTAAGAATGTGTGTGAATATGTTTAAGTAATTTCTTAGATTCATATGACCGTGTAGGGATAATTGGACGGTGTTATGCATCAATTGACCAAGCGCCATATTTCAGTTTTCGAGATTTTTACATCATTGTATAGGAGACAATGTAAATTTAAAAAAAAAAAAAAAAATGTTTGAGACTCTATTATTTGCTTAAACGTTCAGGAAAAGCTATTCGATCAAGCGCCAAGAACTGGATCGTAATAGTAACATGCTCGTGTTTCCTTCAATATCTCAGAACCATGTTTTGGCGCTTGGTTAATTGATGCATAACTCCGTCCAATTGTAAGTAACGTGCTATGGTTCATTACGAGTATTTCACACACCAGTATTTCACACGCCTATTTCACACATAAGTAGAAACTATAACAAATAAAATCTCGAGTAAGAAGATCTAAGAACAGAAATACGTAGAATAACTCTAGGCGTATGTTTGATTTTTGCAAAATGAAAGGAAACGGATTTCGCTTGTAAAGCTGATTGAAGGAATGAAATTTTGATTGTTTCGTGCGTGATGGGTTCCTGTGTGCATTCAAAATAGTTTAGGCTCATGGATTAATCGCAAAATATTTTATTGATAATAAAAATAAGAATAAATCATATAATATATTGCCTGATATTATCACGGTTGAGGCCATGTTGAAAAAAAATTGGCGTTCGATACATGGAATAGTGTAGTATTATTTAAAAAGTAGAATAGTAAAATTGCAGTTATATGTTAAATGTATTCTCTTTTAATGAAGAGAGGGACTTTAGTTATTAAATATAATAATTTAAATTCAAAATTTATTATCAAATTGTATGCTGTTCAGCTTATAAGAGGAAATGAGTATAGTGTACAGAAGATCTCAAAACAATGTGCAGGATTGTCAGAGGGCCCTACAAAGTTTAACTTTTTCTTTATGATCCAAAGTGAGTTTTCGGTGATAACCTAATAAAAACGGGTTTTGAACAATATAGGTAAATTTTCGGTGAAGTGTACCCTCGGAACATAGAGGTAAACTGTGAAATGATATAAATTGCCGGGCGCTTGTAAAACCGATACTCGGTGCCATTTTGATGAAGTATTCATGACCTAATATTTTGAACCTATTTTCAATAGACTGAACACTCATTAAGTTAAGTTGAATTCCTTAATCACTTTTTGTTGTTTATTTCAGTAAAGATGAGAGTTAAAATTATAATGTGTAGGTAAGTTAGATTTCGGTCCGTTACGTACATTCAAATAAATCATGGGGAAAAGGATTTGCTTCCTTTCTAGTTTAATAAGTGTACCAATAATAGTTCGTAGTATGTTAGATCTACATGGAGGTCCAAGTGTAGCACGTTATTTACATTATCACAAAGAAAGGGGGTCACTGCATGTTAGTTGGCAACAATTTACTGTGATTTTCGTGGCAGTAATATGTTGCCTGCAAATGTTTAGTTGCAGATGCAATCGATTAACCTTCTTTCATTTCCTTGAAGTCAAATCGACTCAAATCGATGGATTTGATTAGTTCCTTACCTCCAATGAAGTTTTGAATTTTGTTTTGGAGCGAAAATAGCAAAAGATAATTATCTTGAACGATCAATATAGATAGCATGTTCACTCGGTATTATGATGATATTATATATGAGATATGATTTTCTATCCTTTAATCATATCTCAAGTTTGGTTTGGGTCTATGTGATGTATTCAATATTTGTCTCGTACGAAGCGATAGCGCTTTCAATCAGTAGCAAGTCTCGAGAATGTGTCATTTATTGTATCGTATGTTTTTTATTATTATTATTTATTTTTCGTATTTGCATGGCCTATATCTCTCATCATGTTTCATGATTAGGTTAGGTATAGTTAATTATATATATATATATATATATATATATATATATATATATATATATATATAATCGCAATGACTTTATAGGTAGAGACAAAATAACGGTCCGAGCAAGTCTTTTCCCTTCACCAATTTAATATAAAATTGCTAATTACAATGCCTTTGATTACAAAGAGTAAATAGTGTCTTTCTTCTTATTGAGCAGATAAAGGGAGATTGGTGTTTTGCACGGTGCTTCTTCTCTCAAAGCAGTCTCCAAGGCACCTGCAAGGTTTTTAATGAGTTTTGAAGGAAAGCCCCTCAGCTCAAGGCAGCTTCGTGAGGCTTGGTTGTAGTGAGGATCCCTTGTCCAATGGGACCTCGGGTTAAGGAAAGGTGTACCCCTAGTCCAATGCGACCTCGGAGCAGGTGTTGGTTAGTTGATCTGTTGGTCGAATAATGCCAGGTCCCTCGGTGGTTGTGCTTTTATTTGTCCTCTTCGGGTCCTTTCGTGAGGTCCGTCTCCTTTGGGCTTTTCTCGGTGTCTTCCGTGTTAACTTCTCGTCTGCTTCATTGTTTATAATCAATAACACGTGTTGTATTAACATGTGCTTTTGTCGTGATCTGGGGATCCTTACAATATATATATATTGTGTGTGTGTGTGTATGCATGTATGTTTTTTTGTTCTAGGTCCCTGTTGTTTAATAATTACTAAAGGTAGATAATAATAACAATTAGAGATGCAAGGGCTCGGAAAAAACCGGCTTTTTGGGAAAAAAACTCGGTTTTTTCTGGTTCGCTTTTTTGCTTGGGAAATTTTGGGCTTTTTTCAAAATTCTGCCTTAAATTGATAAAGCAGACGTTGTTTTGCTTCGCTATAACACAAAAAGTCATTTAATTAGTGGTTGATGCCGATAATAATAAAAAAACCTCGAAAATAAACTATGAATTTCGAAAAGACTTTTCAAACAATCTTTCTTCAACATATTTACATTATGAATTCCAAAGGATTAACCAATGTATAAAATAAGAATTTTTTAACCTCCTATATACAAAAGTAAGCAGGGTTGGCAAGAACCATGGTTGTTTTTGAAAATGCCAAAAACCCGTTTTTTGTGGAAAATTTAAACCAGTTTTTTTTTTTGGGGGGGGGGGTAACCAGGTTTTTTGATTTAGATATTTTGCTTTATGTATTTATATTACATATTCACAGAAATAAGTTTGTTTCGCCTTGGTGTTATTATGCAACAACGGCGTTATGCTGGAAGAGGTCCCAGAAGCTTAAAGAAGTCCGGTCAGTAAATTTCTTAAATTGAGAAACTCCCGCCCTAGCCATCGGGAAAATCCCGTCATTACTTTAAATGTAAAACAATGACTTGAAAATACTGTCATTGCTTTGCATGTAAAATTTAAAGGTCAACGCATCATAATCATTACGCTAAAACCGAGGTATTAAATTACAAATTTAGTATGTAGATATCATTGAAAGTCCAATCCAAGCTAATGTTGGAAGCTATGTAGGCAATCGATAAATTTTGTCAATTTCTATCAATATATTTAAGCTCCCTTGGCTTCTTTATAAAACAACAGGCATTCAGGCATGCAGAAATATACAATTTGGTTTCGTTTCGTATGTTTAGGCTTAACATCCTTACGTAATACCGAGGTTATCAAGGAGAATACTTTCGCTTAAAGTGACATAAGGACCGCTACTTGGTTTACGCATGAAAGAAGGGTTGTGGTTCGACCGAGAATTGAACATGGGACACCTTGATTGAAAGGTGAAAAGGAAATAAAACTAATGCAGATGGTTTACCCAATCCTCAAGTTGTCTGAATTTTTAACAAGAGGGATTCAACATATCATTACGGACCCCCCCCCCCCAAAAAAAGGACTACGGAATATATTTAAGTTAAGCTAAATATAACTGCACAACAAACATGACTGAGTGATTAGCTTTTGTGCTTCTATCGGGAAGTCCGGGACTCAACCCAGCATTCGACCATTCTGACAAAGCTTTTCTTCATTCCATCTGTGAATGTAGAAATAGTGCGTGTACTGTGAGTTGGCCGACTTCCTTTCTTATTGTTTTTAAATCGTTATTATTACTAATTACCAGCAGTGACGGTTTTGCGAAGGTTAGGGGGGCGGTCTTTCGGACTGAAGCATGTTCCCCAAAGTTACGGAATGTCTAAAACAAACGAAATATCTATTAGTTATGCCTTTACTCATAAATTTTAAGCTCCCGTCAAATAAAAATTACGAATGTTTAGAAAAACTAAACATCAGTAAGAAAAACCCCTCCCAAAATACTTTTCTAAATCTGCCACTGATTCTCAGTATAAAATGATCTTCAAGGTTATATCTGGAAGATTATTGCTAAACATATAAACGAAACGAAATATTAGCTATGCCCGTTACTCATAAACTTCAAGCACCTTCCAAATGAAATTAGGACTTTTTAGAAAACGAAACAATCAGAGAAACCCCTCCCAAAGTACTTTTCTAAATCCGCTACTGATTATTTGTGCAAATTGGTATTCAAGTTTGTATCCGGAAAATTATTGCTAAATCATTGCACAGCTACAGTATAACAGAAATGTGGAAGTACGGTTTGACGGATATATTGAAAAACAAAAGTTTAACTTTTGCGCTAGAAGCTAGAGTACTAAGCTCTTAGAAATGAAACACGGATAACAAACTAAAATGATCTAGAGAAGAAAAAAATGTTGATAACTCAAAAGTTAAAATAAAGTTAAATAAAATTGCCTTCAAATACTACATTCTTCGTGTTAGCTTTAATTCGTAAAACGTGCTCCATCCATCTTGATGGTGAATTTTAGAGCGAAATATGGCATTTAGGTCATGGAATTCTTATCTAACTATAGAATATACTATAAAAAAGCTATTTAGATAGAAAAATCATAAAAATGAAAGAAACCAAAATTTCCAAAATTACCGTTTTTGCCCAAAAAAGCCGGCTTTTTATGTGAAAAAAAAACATCGATTCAAAAAAGCCGGCTTTTTTGCATCTCTTAATATCAATGAAGCTTAAAGCAATAGCTTCCATTGATGGGAAGGAGATATCCCACACAAATGTGATGTATTCATATTATTATTATTATTATTATGTAAAATGACCAAGGTTGCAATCACCCTTTTGAGAGTGAGAAAATAATGAAATCTTAGATTAAAGCAAATGATTTAAGAGCTGATTGTGTAAGAATTGAGTTGATTTTGAGTTTAACGCCCCTTTCAGCAGCTAGGCTATATGAGACAGGACCTATTGATTAACGTGGAATTCGAACCATATGAGCTCCCGCCGGGGAATCAAACCCAGGTCTCCCACGCCAAAGGCGCGTACTCTCACCGCTTAGCCACGAAGGAGCTCGAGTGTAAGAATTGAATAAAAATCTAGAAATACAAGGACTTGACATAGAGTCCAATATCCAACATATAAAACAAAATAATAAATCTAAACTGAGATATGAGTTCTGGTTATTAATAAAGTTTAAAGAAACAGCAAATTGTTTTTTTATGCTAATTTATTTAAACATAGTTACTATACAAATCTCCCACTTATTATATAGTAACGTTTATCAGAATTCCTTCTCTTTCTGTTATTTCTTTCTTTGTTGTATTTAATACAGACAGGGATACGTCCCCTCACTTCCAGAAAATATCTGTCGCGTCCCCTCACTGTTGAAACAATTTACAATGGTCAAAGATAGGCACGAGGGACGGCGTGACGTTATGCATCCTCCTACCTTTCCAGATCCACTTTTACTCCTGAATATAGAAATATGTATTGTTTACGGAAAACATTAATTTCTTTTCATGTATCATCTGTATATTACCTGTCCTTGTTAATCGAATAAGATAAATCGATTAAACGAAATAGAAAGTTTTCTTCTCGTGCTAGGTTGTGTTCCATAGGATAGAAGTTTCATGATTCGATTGACCCAACTGTAAGTTCCTGGAATACTTATCATTTAGATTAAAGTAAAAGTAGTCAGATGGTATAGATATAAGAGAAAATTTGGTTGTGCTGAAATAGTTTTCCTTATTGTCTAAAATGTTTTTCACTTCTTTTCTCCTTAATATACTTCCTTCAGTTTGGATTTGATTTTTTATATACAGGGTGAGGAAAAAGTCCCGGAACAGACCAATATCTCGCGAAGTATAAGGATCAGCAAAACAAAAATAATACATGTTAAATAGTTTTGAAAAAGATATCCAATGATACCAAACGTAACCCCTTATCACCATCCCCATTGGGGTACGGGGGGTAATTTTAAAATTTTAAATGGAAACACCTATTTGTTATTGCACATTTGGCTTCTCCAGAAAAAGTGACAGTGATTTGACCCAAAATTGAAAATAGTGTCTTCGCAGATGGCGCTTGAATTGACACACAAAAAAGGCGGTGCACCAAAACGTTACGAAAATGCTAATTGTCAGTTCCGTGATCTGTGGCTGTACGGTTATCATACTGGATTGCGGAGTCAGAGGTTCTGAGTTCGATCCCCGTTCAAAGCAGTCTTTCTTTCTTTTATTTCCCCAAATAAATTCCATACGTTTTAACTTCAATAAGTACTTTTTTGAAGTCACATAGAATACAAATTTCGATAATTGTTTTGCAAACCAGCATTATGAAATAGTTCTTAGTAATAGGATTATTAGTGTTAGAGTTCATAGGGTTATTTGCAACAAAAATAAACCATTTTTGTCACCATTTCTATTTTCTTGCAAATTAATAAATATGGACAAATACATTATTTTTATCGAAGTTAAAATTTATGAATTCATTATTTGGGTATAAAAAATTCACATAAAAAATGTTACTCTGCGTGGGAATCGAACTCTCGACCTCTGATTCCGTAGTTTAGTACGCTAACCGTATGGCCACAGAGTACGATACTGAGAGGCCGCATTTTCATAACGTTTTGCCTCCCCCTTTTTTGTGTGTGTCGATTCAAGTGCTATCCGTGAAAGCATTGTTTTCAATTGTGGGTCAAATCACTGTCACTTTTTCTGGAAACCCAAATGTGCAACGAAAAAAAAAAAAAAAATCCATTTGAAATTTTAGTTACCCCATACCCACGAAGAAGGTGGGGGTAGGGGGTTGCGTGTAGGTATCATTGGATAGCTTTTTCAAAAGTATTTAACACGTGTTATTTTTGTTTTGCTGATCTGAATATTTCGCGAGATATTGAACCGTTCCAGGACTTTTTCCGCACAGGTTGGTCCACTTATCATGATAGTAGTAAATATCTGAGAAATCCTAAAAGGCACAGAAGAGGAAATTTTGCACGAAGAAACTATACGGACAGAAGCATCTTCTCGGGTATTCTCGTTTCCTCCCACATTCTCATTCTACCAATTCTTCCATCATCATTCACTTGCCTTAATCATCCGTCTCCCTTCGACTAAAGAGCATAATCGTTGGATGTTAAACTGAAAGATTTTTTTTCGTTTCTAAAGTTATTTATTAACAATTATATTAGTTTTTTTAAATTCTCGAATGGGTTGTCGGTGTGTTTTAAAGTACTAAAACATCTAAATAATTAATTACTGATTTAGAATGAGACAAGGATGTGTACTAAATTACGATTTTTTTAAATGGTATTTAACTTAAAATATTACAAATGTTGCAACAAAAAAAAGCGTTCAATCATATTACAAATGTTGCAACAAAAAAGCGTTCAATCAAATATTGTACGTACAAACACAAAATACCTATTGAGTAAGAAGGTGGTTTTATAAAGACCAAATTTGGTAATAATAATAATAATAGCACTGCCTTACAATGATATGCAGAAGTTTTTCTGCAAACATTAACTCGTGTAGATAGTATTATTATTATTATTATTATTATTATTATTATTATTATTATTATTATTATTATTATTATTATTATTATTATTATTGAAGATTTGAAAATTCAAAGTTGTATCTGATGTCGCAAAACGGGTCAGCCAAGAACCACGTCTGGACAACGAGCAAAAAGGAGGAGGAATGGGAGGCCTGAAGTATGCTAGTTTATGAAGAGGGCGCCAGGTAGATAAGGTTGGGAACCTCTGCATTAGACAGATAAAGTGCATTTATAATAATACACAACCTAGTAGCGGCAGACAAATTCACAACACACACACTTTACATACACGTGTGCCATATGCGTTTTACTTAATTTGTATTTAACATTCACATATAATATACCGACGTTCCGTCAACATCCACCACATCTCAGATGTTATATTTTAAATATAAGAATTACTTATATCTTAAAATGATTGTATGAATATAAATACAACTGATTTATTGTAATGTAATTGTTTTATGTAACTATGTATGCATTGAGGAATACATCATTAAATATCAAAACCAAACGAGAATCGAACTCAGGACCCTACAATTAAAGCCCCCTATTTTACCAGTGAGTTAACATCGAACAATCTTGCTGAGCTCTTTCTGAAGAAATCCATCTGAAGAGAATTTCAAAGACAGTGACATTGAAATCCTTTGCAAATGTTGCTTTTTTTCTTCTTTGTCTTTTTTATTCTACTGTGGATGCAAAAACTATGTTTGGTGTCTTTCCTTTTATTGGAAATGTTTTTCAATGTATGGGAATATAGATGATAAAACCAGCATTGCTCATACGTATACATAGTTTCGAAATACTACATAATTATGTATTTCAATGACTGTTACCTTTTTGTGCTCTTAATAAAATTTCAACGGATCTTTTTACATTTAAAAGCAGAAAACCACATCCGTACAATCTTTCTCGATTGGGGAGGTTGGCTTGGTGCTCGAATCAAGACATCTTTTGTTTACTGTTTCCGAATATACACGAATTTTGACTTACAAACTTTTTACCTGAAAATAGTCATAATCAGTGTCATTCTTTTGGAATAAGGTGTACATATTTTATTGTTACAAACTGCATAGAAGAATTAGTACATATTTTAGTTTCCTTCCCTTATGTTGTAGTCGTAAAATGTTAATATTACCGATGTGATTGCCCTCAAGCACTGCCACTATCTTCTGACAAAGTTTAGGTACAAATTTGTTGTTGCTTCTTTAAATAGTGGTGTCTAGGTTAGTTAACCTCCTTTTTCTGTCTCTCTTGTGAAGTTTGTTCCAGGATTTATGATATTTAATTTCTATAATAAGACCTCTTAGTTCTGTTCATTCCCTACATCAAAATCGAATTCGTAACAAATCTAGAATAACTCACGTTTTTTTAAAACTCTTCTCTCTCTAGAATTGTTTCGAACCAAATACTAGGTCACCAGCGCCTGGTTTTCCGAATTGAGGGTACTAATGTTAACATTATGACCAATTTATCTGTATATATATAGGTTATATGACGGGCCAATTAAGTCTATATATATATATATATATATATATATATATATATATATATATATACACTTCCGGGAAGTTCATATATTCCTACACCTTCGTAGTTTCTTATTAGAATAACTTTGCAGCAGTCTGTTCGCGAATAAATTTAAGGGAGAGCAGTCAAGTGACATGTTAGCTTCGGCACATGTCTCTAGGCGCGTCTTCTTTCTTCCGCTTCTCGGTCGGTCTTTCACATTTCCTGTCATAAAAGCCTTTCTTTGCCAGGAAATCATTGTCCTTTTTGCCGGTGGAAGCTTATTAATTCATTCTCTAAAGAATTATCTTGTGATGGTAATTGTTTCCCGTGTGGATGAACGTTCATGAACCTACACACTCATGACTTACCTCTCATCAACAGAATACGAACTTGTGTCTACCACTTCAACGCACAGAATGATTAAGTGAAGCGAGGCGAACAATGGAGCAATAATAATAATAATAATAATAATAATAATATAGTAGTAGTAGTAGTAGTAGTAGTAGTAGTAGTAGTAGTAGTAGTAGTAGTAGTAGTAGTAGTAGTAGTAGTAGTAGTAGTAGTAGTAGTAGTAGTAGTAGTAGTAGTAGTAGTAGTAGTAGTAGTAGTAGTAGTAGTAGTAGTAGTAGTAGTAGTAGTAGTAGTAGTAGTAGTAGTAGTAGTAGTAGTAGTAGTAGTAGTAGTAGTAGTAGTAGTAGTAGTAGTAGTAGTAGTAGTAGTAGTAGTAGTAGTAGTAGTAGTAGTAGTAGTAGTAGTAGTAGTAACAACAACAACTACAATATCAGTTATACTAACATCAGAGCTCCCTCGTGGCTAAGTGGTTAGCGTACGCATCTTTGGCGTGGTAGACCCGGGTTCGATTCCCGGCGGGAGCTCATGTGGTTCGGATTTCACGTTAATCAGTAAGTCCACGTCTTATATAGCCTCGCTGCTGAAATGGACGATAAACTAAAATCAACTCAACTATACTAACATCAACATTAAGAAATATTAATAATAATATTAATGTTACTAATATTACTAATAAATATATCATAAGCTAATAAGCTAGTAAGGTACAGGGGTTTACGGACTTCCACGAAATGCTGTATATAAAGGGAGAGAAAGAGAGAGAGGGAGAGAGAGAGATCGTAAGGATCGCGGAACGCTGCCTGCAAGGATTGCTGCGTTTAATGAAGATACGAAAAATTACGTCATGCAACGAAATAAAAATTCAGTTGGCCACGCATTTTTGTCACAATTCTTAACTTCGAGGATACTGCAGCTGCGAGGTCAATTCCTCCTGGCTTTTGAACTTTGAGGATATGAGAAGTTATTAGGGATGTAGAAAAATCTCTAAACCATATATATATATATATATATATATATATATATATATATATATAAAAGAGTTGCATGACAGGGGGATTGGAGAAGTTAGTACTTAACAATATGTGCAGCTACACCCACGTCATGGGTTCTTTTATGAAATGGGTATGGCATTTTTTTTTAAAGAATTTGCCTTATACTCCCGCCACTGATGAATTTCTTGGATGGGGCAATGCTCCCATGGAGACGAAGAACTTGGGGGTCACGCACTTTTGCTCCCATGTAGTCGGCGCCAACTGTAGTGGTAAAATCAAAGGGCTCCCCATTACCAAACATTCTTTCTGTTCATTTTTTTTTTTTTTTTTTAAATAAAATAATTAGCATCCAGTCATACCACTAACATCGTAATCTCATGCTTCCTAATCTGACATTTCATCAGTTTTAAGACATGTTTGTTTACAAAGTCTAGGTGTCCTAATAGTATGAGTTGTATATCTATGATATCAGTGGATGCCATTTTCAGTGTATTTGCGTTTACTAATGAAGTGATTTACGTCGGTTTCGATGTCTTATGTATCTATGACAACATTCTCAAATTTTGAGATATTTGTGGTATGTATTTGGTCCACTGTTTCACAATACGGAGCATCGCTTCTACCTAAGCTGATCGGTAGCAATTGTCCCCTAATTAACCAAGCCTCCTGATTTTTGTAATTTTTCTACCCAGAGCTGAGTTTTTTCCTTAATGTTTTTTCATGTGTATTATGAAAGGAAGTCTCATCGTTATATTTCCAGTTCCTTACATTTTTCATAAACTTGTTTATTTATTAATTTATAAATGTATTGTTTCGTTTATAAACTCTGCAAGAAAGCAATAACTTGTTCAGATGTATTAGAAATACTTAGTGCCTCTGAGTGATTAGAGTTTCCATTTCCAGTAAAGGCTCCATGTTGATTGAAGAATTTAATTGACTTAGTTAATAATATTTATGATACTGATCTATGTATAAGTAATGTTCTGTGTCTTAACAGATGAACCCGACAGTTTGCAGCAGTTATGTAGAGTAGAAGTGCGAAAGTGGATGAGGAAACAAGTGTCAAAAGAAGTACCACTGGAAAAAGCATTAGAAAAATTGTCGTTGCCTGAACCCTTAAAACGTTATCTCATGTACCAGGAACGTTGTTCGTTTAGTCCTCTACGTGCAGATATTGAATTGTTTTACTCGGGTAATTTATAAAATTAACTCGCGAAATAATAATTTCTGTGAGTGTTGGAAGAAACCGTCCGAAAAGAGACTATTCTTACACCTGTGTCTGTCATTCTAATTTTACGACTGTGATAACTTACTTTTCAATAACCGAAAGGCTAAAAGTTACTTACCACATGAGCATGTGATGTATTGTCTTTCGAAACGATTAATCTGGTTACCTGATTGTAATCTTCCACTAATTCTGCGCAGATGCTTGTTTGAACCCATGACATTATTTTTACTTATTGTGATAATTGGTTGCACACTAAAGCAACTATATGTGGATTCGAGAAACTCAGATTAAGGGTTGTAACAACAGTGACTTTTCTCAAAAAATATGGTGAATGTTTCGAGTCGGAAGTATCTGAGGAGGACCAACTAAATACAGTCAAGTGACCGGAGTCAAAAGGCACGTGGAAATGTGATGACTAATTTTTAGACTTTTAGAAAATATGTAAATTAAAATGAATTAACTTACTATCATTTTGTAATTATTAACATCTTCATTCAGAAATATGTGACTGAAATTTAATACAGGAATAAAAGTTTTATGTGAAACAAATTTAATATCTTATAGATAATAAAATAGTCTTTCCTTACTATATATATATATATGTGTATGTATGTATGTGAGTACATATTTATTCAGTAAACTATTTGAAATTCGTCACCGTTGATTACAAAGTTGAGATGGGATTGTTTGTAAGGTTTTGAGTAAACATTGCTTTCAAATATTGTGCTTATTCTTGTTGTGGAAATGGTAGTTTTTCAAGAGTGGAGGAAGCAAGTAGAACAGGTCTCAAATCTGAAAGTATGAAGTGTTTTGGTAAACTTAGTATCCAGCCAGTTTTGAAATTGAGTATTTAGATTTTAAACAATCGGCAAGTTAAAGGATGAAGGTCCATAAGATTTTTCTCTCTCTCTCTGAAAATCTAAAAAATAAAATGAGCACAACTACCGGTGTTAAATGTAGAACATACCTACGTAACAATGCTATAAATATTTGTTTCACACTATGCATATTTACGTTATCTTAGGGTTGCAAACTCAAGTACTTGGAGGATTTTTGCAAAAAAATGCTGATTTTTCTTTAGTCTCGTGCTTGTTAAACTATGAGCGCAACGTTGATACACTTTTTTTATTTATATAATACACTAAACATGTAACAGCACATAAGATATATAAGTAACCAAGTGTATCATGATTGCGCTCATAGTAAAAAAAAAAAAAAAAAAAAAAAAAAAAAAAAAAAAAAAAAAAAAAAAAAAAGCGTATCAGTAGGTAGTTGCTGCACTGACGTCATGTAGCACAAAATTGCCTGTTTAATTTCACGGAGTGTGCATTTGTGAGGGAAAGAAGGCCCATGCAGTGATTATTAAAGAACAGAGAGCACTGTAGTAACGTTGTGCGAAGTTGTAGAGATGTGTGTGTGTGTGGTGCAAAATATTGAAGAGTCAAGGGAGACTTATTCCAAAAATGACACATTTCTTACAAAGCAAGAAAATGCATACCACAAATGAATAGAATGAGCCACGACTGGGTTACATGTATTAGGTGCGTGATCGAAGCTGGCAACGGTTTAATCAAACGATGCAATGCTCTAGGACAGGTAATGCCGAACACACCGATACCCATGATTAGCGAGTTTGTTCGAATTGTATGTGCAATGCTTTTCGACCTTCTAATATCTCAAGTGATACGGAAGACGAGATCATCGCGGAACAAATTCTAACCTTGTTGAACCAACTTAATCATTTACAAATGCTAGTAGAATCCGAAAACTGGAAAAACGCAAGAGTACTTGGCACAAGATGTCCGCTGACACTCCAATGGACTTTCCAAGATTGACCATTCAGGAGTTGCGCGATATGACGCTTGGGATATCAAATTAAGCAAACCAAGTCTTATACAGAGAAGGATTTGAGTGAATTGTACAACGATATGTTGTATTCTTTTAAACTTTTTCTGGGCAATATGTGATATTTCTTTAAATATGTACTAGTCAGCCTGTACAGTACCCCAGAACAACTTTGGAAGATATCGAATCTTCAGGATATAGTGAAGATAGTACAGAGAGGGAAAGAAGAACGAAGCGTTCATCCCGTAAAAGCAAAAACGCGCATGGTGGTTCCAGATATTCGAAGTCCAATAGTACAGGTAAACCATTACGATTCAGTGAGATCAGATCTCTCACAAAATTTAGTGGGGTTCCCGAGGATATATCTGCTAGGGTATTCCTTGAGAAATTCGAAGATGAATGTGAGCAGATGAATCCAAATTCCTAAAAATCCTACCTCACATATTATTACCCCCGTGTTTGACCTGGTTTAAAGCCATTAGAGATAACCTTAGTAAATATTCTGATTTTAAGGATGCGTTGTTGTCCAGTTATGAAAGTGATTTCATGTTGGCTAATAGAGACGCTTTACTCCGAACAAGGCCTTACAATCCTAAAGTTCATAAAAGTGTTACAGAGTTTGTAGTGTCAACTCACAACGAATTAAAATCTATCAATCCAAGCCATCCTGAATCATGAATAATAGCTTCGATCTGTATTTTACTGCCCTTTAGGTTGCAGCAAATGTTGATGTCGGCTCAATGTATTAATTTCAACCATTTGGTCATGCTTGTACAGAGTTTTGAAAGTCAGTCTTTGATGCAAAATAGTAACAGAGGGCAGGTTAGTTTTGGTCGTAATCATGTCAATTACGCTTCTGTCCGCAACTTAAATATCCAGCATGAAAATATTCTTAATTCACAAAGCAATAATAATCATTATTTTCACAATAGAGCAAATGGGCAAAATGTTACCGGTAATCAGACGCAACCTCATTGCAGGAATGGTAACAGGAACTTCAGAAATAGTAATGGAAATAATAGAAATAATAATCGTCTTATGTTTTCACAAAACCGATTTACAGGTGGCAGGAATTACATTAATAGAAATCAAAATGCTGTAACAGCATATAACACAAGAAAGTACACAAGATTGTGGAATACAATGTGATATAATAGAAGCCATAGATCACCGTAATTTAAACTAGATCCGGCTGACGTTGGGGGGGGGGGGGGGTCAGAACCATGTCAGCGTTGAGTGTACCTGAGTCTTTTTCTGATTATGAAAGTAATCTTAACATTTTAGATACGAATGCTATTTATCAATATATTCCTATTGCCAACTCTTTTTGGATGTTTGATGATGAATGGAAGGGGTAGATGCTCCCGAAAAGGATTTTGTTTTCCTGGAAACCTTTAGTACTGCGAGAATACCTTATAAAATTAATGAGGTTCCTCTTCACGCTCTAATTGATACCGGAGCTACTGTGTCCCTTTTATCTTATTCATTTTGGCTTGAAATTATAAAAGATTATTCTAACCCTAGATTGCAAAAGGTGGTCAATTTAATATTAATTGCTTACACAGGCAAGCATAGGAAAAGGGTGATGGGGAAAACACAAATTGAAATTGGTATACAGGATTATAAAATTACTAAACCAATCTTGGTCATTAACGAATTGAACGAAAAGGTGTTAATTGGTCTAGATTTTCAAACACAAGTACGTACTGTTTTGGATTTTGAAAATAAAACGTTCGCTATACGTACCCTTGATGATATAATAATTCATAAACTAATCCCCGCTAGCGATAGCATTGCTTGTCAGTGTCAACCGTTTGTGAATAACGCTTTGGGTATTAAATCAGATAATTTGGAGAAAAATTATGTATGGTAGTTAATCTCAAAGGAGAAAACGAAGAATTTTATGGATATGTAGCCTGATTTATTGTATTTTAATTTATGACATTTAATCTTTAAAATTTATATTTAATCTGATAATTTCTCTATTCTTGTTAATGTATGTCTTAATGTTATATTTTGTTCTCGATATTATCAATGTTTACATTTGCCTTTTGTATTTCTTTTATATATTTGTATTATAATTATTTCTTGTTTAAATATTAACCAAAGTGAATCTTCCGGATATAGTAAAGTCAATCGAAAAAAAGTAAATATAATGTCTAGGTATCAAACCAAAGGATAATTAGAATAACTCATAAAATACATCTTTGTCAAATCCCTCTTCATCATGCCCAATGTAGTAATTTAAATTTTGTTAACAAACATTTTATGGCCCGGAACGGACTTAAAATAAGTTTATAGATCGGACTTCTGACATTCCTTATCGACGTTATAATATATGAAAATATATATAGTTAATTACGAAATTAACGTATTAATATTGATATGTAAAATAAATATGATATATGAATTGTATTATGAAATGTAATTTTTATATACGAGGGATGTCCGAAGATTGCAAATAATTAATATGTAAATCCTAACGGACCAGGATCCTTTTCTTTTAATTGTAAAACAAACAAAAGAAAGTCCGTAAGTTCGAGGCGTCATAATACAACGATATGATGTATTCTTTTAAACTTTTTCTGGGCAATATGTGATATTTCTTTAAATATGTACTAGTCAGTTATTTCTATGGTAGAAAAAGAAGACACAAAAATAATTATATTATAAAAACTAATGTTTTCGTGTATTTATTTGTTTGTTTTGGTAACCATGACGATAGGTTATATGTCGACATAGAAACAGAGTTACTGTAAGCTATGATATAAATAACATCAGAGAGATCACGACGAACATAAAAGGTATAATAAACGACATTTTGGTACCATATTAATTTTGTTTATTTGTGTTGCTCAAAATATATCCAAGGATCAGGTCTATAGGACATCGATTAAGAGTAAATAGTTTTATTATTCGTTCTAATTGGGTTTTTATGAACTATTTGTTCACAAAGAGCTTGATGATATTGTTCATGTCCAGCTACAATTAATCACATCATACGTCTTCCAAAATATACAACGCATGGATTCAGTACCACAATCGTGTTTCATCTCCAATTCGTGGTTGGTATTGCGAATGCAAGGTTGGTGCACATATAGCTGCTGTATTATTCTATTTGGGTTATCAAAAATATTTACAAGCATCAAGTCCTTCTTTGCTTCCACACGCCTCCTACTGTATATCATGAATGCTGACGTTTCTAATTGGTCTGAGAAAGGAGAGAGCTGTAATGACGGCTCGGACTAACTATTGCATAGGTTTTCAAATAGTTTTTTTTTGTACAAGCCACAGCAGTTGTTTTACGTTTTTGTGCTTTGTTGCATTAAGAATGTTTCAGTGTCTTCAGCTAGGTTATTATAAATTTTTGGCTTTAATTTGTGTATATTTTTTTAATATTAACGATCCTACTTTATAAATACACAACTCCTCCCTAGAGCCAATTTTTAGCTCCTTAGAGCCAAACACCCCGCTTATGGACCCTCATTCTTTATTGGAACACCACATGAAATCGATCAATATTCGAAACGTAATTTCTACATATTAAAATCTTGCGAACCATTAATGAGAGAAGATTTGATCAAACACAGATCTAACCTACATTACATGGAGTAGCAGTGACGATAAACAAATGTAGGGAAATTCCACTTGAAAGAAACTAAGTTGAACCGAGCTCAGAAGCACCCAGCGTGCAAAGCTGTGAAACACAACCACTGTTGCCGAGCCGAGCCTGTCCTTGTTCTATCTCATCTATATTTATTCTTTGGACGATGGGTTACTTGCCCATGAAGTTTCATTCAGAACCGGCCAGTAGTTACCAAGAAATAAAATACATTGTAGTACATACTTATACTTAGCATGAAACTATTAAAGTTTCTGTGCCCTCATCGCTGGTATAGTGGCTAACACGTGGTCCTGCTTTCGATTCCTGTTGGGAGAGCACAAAAAATGTAATTTCACAATCAATCACAAATTACGCTGAGTCAGCAGTGATAGGCATAAAGCTGGTATTCATGGCTGAAGGAGGAGGGGAGCGTCACCTGATGTAATATGACGTAGTAGGATCACGTGATCAAAGTAGCGAATGAGAGGGTCCGTAGGCGGTACATAGAGCACACACGTGTGTGTGCGTGTGTGTAAGTCAATCCGTTACCTGCTGTTGTGATGGAAAAGCGTCCAATTAAAGTTGGCGTCGTCAATGAATTTATCAGGAAAACTTAATATGACGTCATTGGTATCTTTTACAAAGGTAAGTGATTTACAGATTGGTGTGTCATATCGTATTGTAGACTGCAAGTTAATTACAACGATATGGAAGGAGCAAAGGCCTGTGTGACAGTTCAAGAAAAGAGAGTGATTTGTACTAGGACGATTTACTGAAAAATTAAAATCAAATAATGGTTCATTATTATCGTATTTGCAAAGTGGAAATGTGTGCTTAATATACAAAGGAAGGAATCTATCTGGACGTACCATGCACGATCTTGAATTCACTGAGTTGGTGTCGTCGTAAGTGTATGGGACATGTTGAAACAAGATGAAACATGATGTTTCTTCCTCATTCTCTTCTTCCTCTCCTTCATGCGTGCACAGATATTCGTGTGTATAATGACATTCTGTGTTGATCATCTACTACAGTAACGTGTCTGTGAGTGCTTGTGCCTCCATTATGAATACTAAGAAAGATTACTAATTGAATGTTAAATATGAACTTAATTCAAGTAAAACCAAGTTAATTTGTGTTGGATTGGACAGTGACACGTTTGATCCAGTGATTCGTATTGGTAAAGGAGTTGTGTTTGAAGTGAAGTTAAATTTAGCAGAGTGGGAGAAACTTGTAAAATTGGCCTCGCTTTTTTGGACTAGTTGAACTCTGAAGTGAAAATTACATTTATAAAATCTCTTGGACGGAATAACGAACTGGTGCTGCGAAAACCATTTGGTGAATAAGTTTTTAATCCAACTAATTAATCATCCAGTAGTTCAGTAATATTTTATGTTTCGTGAAAAGAAAATCCTTTCATGTTTTTCTTGTATACCATTATTTATAGTAATGAATTCATATACTTGAATTGTTTTCAAAATAAGAGAAAGGAAAGAAAAATATCGTACTTGAATTTATTATTATAGAAATCTTTCTTAGCATGATATGATTTTTTGAATTTGAAAAACTAATAGCTTTAAAATAATTAATTATTAAAATGATTACTAAATTTTTTTAAAAAAATTCTATCATATTATTACTAATGGTAATACATCATTGAATTAAAAAGTTATCGATTCAAATAGTATGATTTGATTTTTTTTAAATTCAATGATAGAAAAATAAAATGTTTTATGATATACATGTATATGTAATTACTTAATTGATCATAAACATATTTTTAACAATTGGAAATCAGTTAATACTTCATGAAAAAACAAATAAAACAATGTTTAAACAAAATAAGAATACGAACTATTTATTGATGATAATATTTACACAAGAGAGAAATCTTTTTCCTAAAAACTTACTATATACTGTTTGTGGTATCGAAGAAGAAAGAAATGATGGTAAGGCATTAAATCTTTTTTAATTTTTTGTAAATACAGTTCTTAACTAACAAAGTTTTCAAGTCTATTTTTTGTAAGTTTTAATGTTCACTGTAGGTATTACGGTAATTGCAATCGAAACTGCCACTCAATAATTGTTTACTGCAATGTTGTCTGCTCCACTTCACACACTGAAAATAAGATTTCCTCAATGATTTGTTTAGTTGCAATCCTTTATATACAGAAAATTTATAATTTCATTGAATTCGTTGATTGCAGAATATATGAGTTCTTTTCTTTATTTTAAAATTATTTTCCGAGAACAAGTTTCTTAAAGAGTGTTCGTAGTCTATTTATACAGGGTGCGGCAGCGTTCATAGTATGATATTAATAACACACTATCAGGCAGTAACTGTAATTTATTTATTACCTCTTATGCCAATTAATAGTTAAAGGTATGCCATTTACTAATGTGTAAGTCATTGTCCATTGCGTGGATTACTTTTTCAATATGACTCCTGTCAAATGATGCCCCCTGTGCACAACACATTCATCTAAGCGGCGTTGGAAGCTTTCCATAACTCGGCGTAACGTATTCCCTGGGACATTGCCGATGGCAGTTCTGATGCGATCCTTCAACTCAGGAATGGTGGCATAACGTGTTCGGAAAACTTGCTTCAGGTGGCCCCAAAGGAAAAAGTCTGCACATGAAAGATCAGGTGAGCGAGGCGGCCAGGAAATGTCACCAAAACGGGAAATTACTCTACCTGGAAATGTCTGTCGCAAGAAATCTATGCAAATTCTGGCTGTATGCGAGGGTCGCTCCGTCTTATTGAAACCATAATTGTTCCACATCCACATCGACCATACCTAATTGGGGAAGAACGAAGTCTTGCAGCATCTGTAGGTAGCGTTCATTGGTGACAGTTACAGCCACACCACTGTCATCCTCAAAGAAGTAAGGGCCAATAATCCCAAAGGAAGCAATTCCACACCACAGTGTGTCACGAGAACTGTGCAAGGGCTTGATGTGCAGTTCATGCGGGTTTACATCACTCTAATAATACATGTTCTGTTTATTCACTGAACCACATAACTCGAAATGAGCTTCATCTGACATCAGGATGGTGTGCAGACGAAGGAGATCACGCATGGTTAAGCAGAATGTCTCTCGTGAAACCCAATCGCGAGGCCTAATTTCCAGAATAATCTGCAGCTTATATGGGTGAAAATGGAGATCTTCGTGCAATATTCTCCTCGGACATATGCACAGTTTGCGAATGACGACGAGCAGATCTTTTTGGGCTGCAGCACGAACATTTTCCACGGCTCTGGTCTCCGCACAGTTCTTTCACTTCTTCCCGGTTTGCCACTGCAAACAGAACCTGTTGTTTGAAATGCACATACCCACCTCACAATGGTCTGTCCATCTGGAACTTTCGCATGACGTCCCAAGTTGAAATGTTGCCGAAATAGATGCTGGGTAGCAATAACAGAGTCGTTATTCTTGAAATAACTTTCAACAGCAAAGGCACGATGCTGTGCACTCCATCACTCCATATCACTGTCACACTCAAAATGGCGGCTCACTAGTACACGAATGCGGCACGAGCTGGCGCGCATTCATGCAGTACGTCACTGTACTACGCAAGTCAAATTACGCTATGAACGCTGCCGCACCCTGTTGTAATGCTTTAAGATGAATTTATGTACATATACATAATCCGGGTGCAACTGATAAAATTAATTAAATTTAATAGAACTTTCTCAACTGTTTCCAACAAACTTTCAGGACATTAAAATGAACTACGGATTGTACGCCAGGCCATAGAGTTAGCTGTTGCAACCCACTTAGTGGGCCATTACTGCCGGCCACTGGTTTAATTTAAAATTTTAAACTTCGTTTAAAATTTTAGATTTGTATAATAACAATAAACTCAATCCAAGTATGAAAGCAAAAGAAATAGTTAAGTTCCAGTAGTACATAGCACCAATAATTTATTACTGTTAATCATTAGAAGGTATATTTTCGGATGACTTGTATTTAGTCATTTATCTTTTTTTCTTCCTCTGTACAAGCATACAATTTTAAATTCCGAAGATTGTGTGTTCCTATAGCCTTTCTATTTAAAGTGTTTAAAACCACAATTTTGAAGTATTTTGGCCATCACATACGGAACTTCTCATCGGGTTGCAGATTTAGTTTTTTCGGCGATTGTTCGTAGCAACTACTGTATTAACAGCAGCTAAGTTCTGGAATTGCGTCCGTTATGGTTTCTACAGTATTCGTACTTATATTCCGGGCATATCGATAACTATCCTCTTACTAGAATTCTGACTTCATGGGCTGCCATGGCTACTATTCCATGTTTGATTCCTCTTCGTATTGTTACTGTAATTGTATTTTCTTTTATTAGGAACCAAGCGATTACAGGGCTTTGCATCGTCTTCTGATTGCATTGCGGAATCTGTTCTGAAACGTTTCACAAAATTGACCCTCGGATTTCGCACTATTGACTTGTTTTTGTCATCTCGATCGGAGGATTTATTTATTGGTTGTCTATTCCCGTCTTGCATATTAGTGATCCTAGTCAGTAAATGACCTGAATTCGGACTAGAAGTATCCCTTAGTATTTTAGGTCTTGGTACGGAATCGCGTTCAGGATAATTTCCATCAACGTGGCGTCGTCCGGCTCTTAAAATTTCTATACTTGTTAACGATCATCCAAACAAAATCTACGAGATTACCATTTTTAGTACTAGAATTAGCAATTGTAACCCACTTAGTGGAGTACTACAGAGGAATATTTACAAACTTCCATTCATCACTGTTTGCAGGTTTGTAAAAAAATATTTTGTTCATTAAGGTTTAATATTGAATGAGCATAATGAATCTCAACAACAGCCACTTCCCATTTTTCACGCAGTTTCATTCCGATGAAGTTTAGTAGTGTATGATGTTAAGGTGTTATTAGGAAAATATTCCATAGAATTATTACTGGGAAGCATAACGTAAAATTCTCCATTAGGTTCCATTGTACTTCTTGATCATCTTTAGGGATGATGCAGGTGCCCAGAAGTCGAAAGAAGATGAACAAGATATTCCTTTCTGCTATCTTTTCTTCTTGTGCATTTGATTTTATCTATGTAAAACTTCATTACTGGAGACTGCCGTGTGACATGGTTCTTTGGAACCATCTTGGTGCACATTTTCCTCATGTCAAATCCTGTGTTAAAATTTGATGGACGGTAAATACGTTCAAATTTAATGTACTACTGATCATTCTCACTGTCAATCGATGAGGCTAACCTCACAAGACACTTCACTCTTTTCACATTGTCAACCGCTTTTGATGTTAAAGGTCTTCCTGCACGAGGTTCTCTCTCATTTCTTCTTCGCTTTCTGAAAAGGATGTGCAATCTGAACTCTGAACACTTATGCCTTGGATAGGGAATGTTCTCCGTAAGTCCTTTCTAACTTTTCATAAGTTAAGCAGCCCATACACGTACACACATGCATGAAGAAACCTTCCAACTTGGATGAAAAATGATAAAACCACAGACAAGTTGATTGTGTATGGCCTTGTTCATGCATGTTAAAAATTTTCAAAATCTTCTGTAAACATGCATGATGTTTTGCTGTTCTTCATGCATGTTTACCGTGTATGTGCTTGTTCATGCAATGTGGTGGTTTTATATTTATTTCCACCAATCACGACAGAGGAAGAAATCACGTGATTCTCTCCTCCATAATGCCAAGATCGTTGAAGATGGACGATCTGCGTTACATAACAAGAGATTCTGTGCGTGAATTTATTCAGATATACAAAGAACTACCATGTTTGTGGAAGATAAAATATATATATAAAAAGATACTGTGTAGAAAGGATGTAAAGAATTCTGCGTACGAAAAACTGTTCGAAAAACTGAGTTTTAACCTGACGCCACACTTAGTGTTAAAAGGTGGATAAACACGTTGTGCTCCAACTGCTGAACAGAGCACAACAAAGTGAGAAAAAGCCAATTAAGTGGTTCTGTCGCTGATGAAGTTTACATGCCGAGTTATGGTACTACAGGGGTGTAGCCAGCAGGTTTATCTAGGGGGGGAAGTCGTTTTGAGTGAGGCAGCTACAATGCACAAAGCAAAAAAAAAAAAAAAAAAAAAAAGTGTCAGCCAGAGATTTTGAGGCCTGACAAAACGGAAAATGTTGGTTTCTGTCCAAAAAAAAGCTAAAAAAACTGTTTTTTTAAAAGCTTTTTTCCTCCATAAATATTATGTACCACATAGTTTTTATTATGCTTAACCAAGAACTACTGCCCCGGACCAAACTTTATACCTTTGTGCAAAACTATTTCAACTTAAGAACTTGTACACAGGACCTATCTACATAAGACTGCTTTTCCTTTAAATTTCACTTAATTTCTTTAAAATTCCTGAAAATTTTTTATTTATTATTCGTGACTTAAAAACACCATAATTATTTTATTAACAGGTATATATCTCACTTCCTGTTTTACACGAAGTTGGAAAAGAAATGAAATCCGAACTGAAAAACTGAAAAAAACCAACGTTTTTCACCATATTTTCCACCTGATCAAAAATGTGCTTTTTAAAACACTTTACAGCATATAAAAATATAATGTACTTACAAATCAGTTTATGCCATTGTTTTGTAGCAGTATTTATAGTACCTTGTTGAAACGTTTGTCTTCAAACTGTCAAATATAAATCACAGTATATTGTGTAACAAAAAAAAAAAAAAAAAAAAAGAAGTATTTTTCGAAGTCCATTTGTTTGTTATACAGTTTATATTGACACAAATCCAAATAATTACGTACACAAAATATTATAAATGATGTGGAATAATATAGTTCAATTATCTAAACCTTCTCCATCCAATTTGGACATGATACGCACAGGAGCACTAGATCAATCGATTGTAGCAGATGTGGTAGCAAGCTGTACATTTGGTTATTCCTTATACGGAAGAGATTATTTTTTGATCGGTAAATAAATTTACTGTAAGTTATTAATTATATGTGAACTTTGTTATTTTTAAATGGCTGAAGCGAGGTAATCTTACTATGATCTTTTAAAAGCTGGTAATTTGGGGAGGACTGGCCCCGGTCGTCCCCATCGTGGCTACACCGCTGTGGTACTACGATGAACTTTCATTTTTATCGGATCAGGAAGAAACATGGGTAAGCAGAAGCAACCTAGATGAACATAGCAGTAATGAAGACCCTGATGAGTTATATCCACACGAAGAAGAAAAAGACGAGAGAGAGAGAATTGGTTTAGTTTTTCACACTTATTCCTGTGCACTGACACGTAGATTTAACAGACCTCGATGGTTACTACTTGTTGATAGCAATCATTGTCTTGCCATTCGACTCTTCCCGGTCCGCGTCCTCCACATTTCTCAAACTACTTGTAAGTTGGACAGCATATTGGTACGGGTGTGGGCAAAAAATTCTTCCAACATGCATGATGAAACAAATCTTTCATGCATGTTGGTCATACAAATGTGTACGTGTATGGGTCGCTTTACAGTAGCGGATTCATTAAACTTTATACAAAATTTGATTCTACATCTTTGCTCAAACTCCATTGCCGGTTAATTTTCGTAATGCACCTCACAAACACCACTTCAGACTCACTCAACAACCGTGTAGTAACTGGAGCAAATTCAGACTTGTACTGAGTCAACGGCAAGAGTTAACTTCCATGTGAAAATTGAGGCAGGAATGTTGTCGGTTTGTGCACAGTGTTACCAGTTTCATTATTTTTCTAACACTCTTCGTATAATAACGATAAAGGATTAAATATTTACAAATGTAACATACATATAACATGAAGCATAGACATTACACTAAACTACTTAACCTAATCTAAGTTAATAACTATGACGTCATTGCACCTTTGTCGTATTGTAAACTAAATGCATATTCCCGTCTCTTAACATGGGTGTGTCAGTTAATATTAATGGAGTAACATCAAGCGTAAGTATTTGCCTATTCATCAGCCATAAGGTGAAGACACTATACCATTGTTATTATTCCACAAGGTGATGACACTATACCATTATTAGTCTTATTATTCTAAATACCATTTCGTGAGGCAACTGTGAATCGCGAATACTAAGAGAACTTATTCTGTACAAACCAACCTGTAACGATCTCATTGAATGAAAAATAAAAACGGTAAAATGATAAATAAAAATAAACTTTTCTTATGCCCTACAGCAAAGCGATATTATCATTACCCTGTTCCTTGTATACTGATAACTGATTTCTGTAGGTTAGCTTACGCTCGATTAAAGCTTCTTGAATTTCATACTTAAGCACGTGATTTGGAGCAAGTTATTTATCCTAAAATAACATTTCAAGTGATTACGACGATTATATTACCCATGATATATACGTAGCATTAGTTCAAAACTTATATATATCAAGTAGCTTGAATTCGAAACTTAAAATATCCACGGCACTCAGAATTACTGCTGCAAGCTGTATTCATATCAAAGATTAGTTGAATTTACAGTGTGTTCCACTGGATCATGTTGGTTTTTGGTACGTCACTTTCTAAACATCACTGTAATGGCGAGGAAGCAATGCGTTTTTTTTTTTTTTTTTTTTTTTTTTTTTTTTTTTTTTTTTTTATAAATAATTGCGCAGTTGCGGGCTTGAAAATTTTCCGTAACTATGCAGCGTGGGCTGATTTATTCCTCTGATTTCTTGACTAGTGCCCTTTAAATCGTGTTGGAACGAAGAATTGTATATAGCAGTTAGGGTAATACTTGTATTCGACTAGAAAGTTCTGTAACTCTTCATGTACGAGGCGCATTTTAAAAGAAATGGCCGATATTTAATTGGAAACAGGTAAGTTAGTTTAGCAACATTGTTTTATTGGGTAAAAACAAGTACATATCCACTTTATTTTTCAACATAGTCACCATTATTTTCCAAACACTTTCTGTACCGTGGCACAAGTTTTTTTTATACCCTCTGCATAGAAGTTCGCCGCCTGGGAGTTCAGCCACTTCAACACTGCCGTTTTCAATTCATCAGGTTCTTCAAATTGTTGAGATGAAAGCCAGTTTTTTAGGTGCAGAAAGAGGTGATATTCACTTGGTGCAAGAGCGGTAATGATGAAGCGACGATTTTCTTTAACTTTTTCATTCACTCGCTGCACCAAGTCGTCAGTCTGAACGCTTAGTCTTCCACTCTTCGTCGTGGATATTTGTACGGCCTTCTTTGAATGCACGACACCATTGCCGTACCTTTCCTTCACTCATTACGCTGTCGCCGTACACTGCACACAATTCTCTATGAATTTCAGCAGCACTTTGTCCTTTGGCATGAAGAAATCTAATCACAGAGCGGACTTCGCACCTAGCGGGATTGTGTACGCACGCAGCCGTTTTAACACGCTCCAGCACACACGAAAACAAGCAGATGACTGGCGACTGGCGAAACTATGATCGTTTGATAGCCAATGAACCAAGTGATGATACTGCGCAAGTGTGATCCGATCACTACTGCCAGTCGGTTTTAATAAAATATCGGTCCTTTCTTTTGAAATGGATGATCATAATGTAAGATTAATTTAAATTAATTTTCGTCATATACAGAGTGTTTCGAAAATAAACTGACATACTTCGTATACGTGTTCTGGACCTCAATACAAGTAAAAAGTTCATCTGTGACTTTGGTCGAAAACTCTCTTCTCACAAATGGAGCTAATTTACAGTAACCACCTTATGATCAATTCCAATAAATGATTTTAATTTGTTCTATCACTGCAATTAGACATTTCCGATCAAATTCGCAGATATATATTTTTTTTTTTCTTGTACTGAGGTCTTGAACACACAAAATAAGGCTCCGGAAAACAGGAAAGCGGAGGAAGGAAGGTTACTGAGAAACAAAACTTGGTATAATGAAAATGATGGGAGAAAACGGAAGAATTGACCTAAGATCAATCCTGTAGGATCGAATTCACTTTAAAAAATCCATTCATGGATTACTGTCAATTCAATTTAAATAGTATGGTTATTTTCCACCTGCCTAAAATCCATATTTTTCTGGATTTTTGTCATCTGCAACTGGGTGAAGGTCAGAGCCATCTTGTAACACCGAACTTCAATACTCGAAATTCCATTTTCGGAAAATTACCTTGTTATGCTGACTCAACTTTCATTATAACAATTGAAAAAAATATATATTTCTTTCAATTTCCTTTTGAAAGGTGCTTTCTCATACAGGATAAGAATAACAATATTTGACACTTTCAATTCTATATTCTTTATTGTGTAACAACACATAGAAAATAAAATTTTATATCACAAATATTATCACAGTTATATTAAACAATCAAATATTTCTACATAATGTTATTACAAACTCTGACTGCACATCTCTTAGCCTTTAAAACGTACAAAGTACATAATGTTACAATGGTAATGCTACCAATGTCTTGAATGAAAGGTTGTTTGATTTATACATTGAGGATTAAATGGACACGTTTCCTGATAGAGAAGGAACTGTTTCACGGGATCAGGTAGTTTCAAACGATTCATAACTGTCTCTGGAGATATTTTCCTTTCTTTACTCATCTTTTGCTTCATCCATTCCCGTATTTCAATCCTGCATAATTTTTGTAAACTGCATGGCTCCCCTTTTAAAGAAAAAAATAATAAAAATAAATAAATAAATAAATAAAAATAAAATAAAGTGTGATTCTTAAATTATTGTACTACATCACAAAACTTTTATTTTTGAACGAACAGTTCAATTTAGAAAACAATGAAACTTAATTGCCTTTTATCAAAAGAATAAATCTATGTAATTTTCCGTCAATATCAACCATTATGTTTGCAAAATAAATCAAGATATCTAGGTATAACCAACAAACTAAATAACCAGGTGAATTAAAATTACTATTGGCATATCTTTTTTTATTTAATATATTTTTATTTACAAGATTATATATATAGTAAATATGTAATTTGAAATTTATTTGAAAAAACAATAACCGCATCCCAGAGCTGAAGACTAGCACTCCAACAAGTGAACAAAGGTAGTAGACTGTAAGAAAGTGATAACTGTTATATCCCTTAAAACTTTTTTTTAATTATTATTTATATTGTTTGAGTATTGGAACTAGTTAATCAAAGCACACGGAATTTGAAGTAACAAACCCGTACTTCTTAGTTCTTCAGTTCTTTTCTCTTTTACACTTGTTTTCTCGCACTTTTATCACTTAATTACATTTATGTATACATTATCATAGTCTTGAGACACGGCACCTCACTTAACTTCAAAAAGAAACTTTAAAATGTAATAGTTTCGATACTACAGCATTATCCTTATCAGATACAAAACACGTCACAATTAGCTACAGTAAATGTAAATACGTATATTACAAGGTAAAATAGTGTTTGAAACGTATCTTACTATAAAAGGCATAATTATGTAGCCTTACAACTTATGACTAATTTTTACCATAATTTTACAATTTAGCTTGTGTTTGATGAAAAGACCCTCAAAGTTATATTGGCTGCAGATACCTAGTTTACGAAAAAAATATTAATAAATTGTTACATTTTTAATTATTAGGAACTGACTTCGTACTGCTTTGCGTCCCTTTTCAGAACCGCGGCTATATGAGACTTTGTCTTCAGTTCAAAATTGAATCCTAATCACAGCAATGCACTCAAATTTCAATGCTCTCCCAGCGGGAATAGAACTCAAAACCACATAGACCAAAGGTGCGTCAGCCAGTAGATCAGTGAGGAGGGTTTCTATCTTTCCAAGATGCAGACATCGAAATAATAATAATAATAATAATAAAGTGACTAGATTTGTCATCGGACGGTGGCGAAAGGATAAATATGCTTTACGAACCATAGTTTAATTAAGCTGAACATCTTGTGTGGAGAATGCCCTCGCTCTCACTTGGTGTCGTTCCCTTGTGTGTTAACATTCATCCTACACAGAGAGCAAGACGAAGGTTGAATTTCAATGCATCGCCTTAAAACCTATGAACCAGATTCCTCTGCAATTTCCATGTTTTCAAGAAGCTTAAGTGCATGCAACATTAACTTCGTTCACAATGTCTTTTTTTTTTATTTTTTTTTCTAAAAAAAAAAAAAGACAAATAAGGTGGTGGCAAAAAGGAAGATATGCGTTCTTAGTGAAGGGACGTGTGATTACATTTGTATAGCCTATAATGGTTCAGTAAATTGTACTAAAAATACGAGACACATTAACAATTAACAATTTAAGAAAGAGAAAAACACACCTAACACTGAATAAATATAATTCCAGTGTGATCTGTAAATACACAAATCCCTTTCCAATTTCTCAATATGCTTCCTAATACGGATCGCTCCAAATTGCAGAAGAAATTTCAGTACAGTTTCCAACTGTTTCACCAGATAGCCACGCACATTAAATCCAGAAAATCCTCTACAGTAGTCACAGTATTTGCAGATATCACAGCACCACTTGATTACATCAATATGAGAATATTTTGTATGTGTAAGAAATAACTGTAAAGGCTCTGGGTTGTCGAGGATAACGTAAATGAATATATCAGGGCCTGGAAACTTACTCGTTCTGAAAAATAAATAAATAAATAATAAAACATTACTAAATCATACACATTTCACTTTGTGGTTTAAGCATTGGGAAATCAGTTACAGATAAAGAAAGCTACGTTTAGTCTTATCTCTGGGTGTTAATCACTTAATCACTGACAAAACATTTTCAGTTTTATTCCAAGCACACATCTGTGCTCATTACTAAAACAAGACGAAATGGTTAAATGATAACCGTAAAAAAATTCTTTAACAATGCTTTTATAAAATGTATGAAAAAGTTTTTGTGAGGTAATTCATTGTTATTACCCGAAACTGCCTTTTCTAAGGAAAGTTTAGAAAAATGCACTAAAATGGAGTTTTGTGTGTGCGTGGGAGGGGGGATGTAACTGAAGAAATTGGACTAACACTAGGAGTATTAGGTGCTTTTTTTTTTAAAGTTGAGAACTTAAGTTTATATGGATATTAAAGAAGTAGATAGCTCGCGTGTAATGCTTCTTTTTCTTTTAAGTTTCAGTGTCATTTCTTCATTTTAACACCCCCTCACACTCACTCTCTCTCTCTCACACACACACACACACACACATTATATATATATATATATATATCCTTTTCAGTGCGTTTTTCTAAAGTGCTTTAATAAGGCAATAATACTGAACTGCTCCGCTAAACGAATAATTTTCTTGTTTTACTTCATTTTATTAAAGCGTTGATTTTTTTGCGACTTTCTTTTACTTCTATTTTGGAGGGCATTAGTCTTTTTCTGCTTATTATAAAACGAAAAATGCTCTAATTGTTAATATGAAGTTAACAGAATGCTTAGTCTTCTGCAGCCAACCAAACTTCTGTAAGGATCCAGACTGTAAAGTATAAACAGCAGCTCTCGATAGCTATTTATAAACAGTTACTTTTATTAATTTTACAGTAAAACTTTAAGGTGCAGCAAAAATTACGTGAAAATATTGTGTTGTCATTGGGTTTATGTATCTGTGCAACATTTCATAATTCCAGTTTGTATGATAGTGCGTGAAATTTCAGTTGTATGATTTGATTCTAACACACAGAAAAGAAATGTCATAAAAAAAATTGTAAATAAAACCCAAGTTAAAAATATTGAAGATCTGCCAAGAGCATATGTAATTAAAATTATTTAAACTGATAAATATAATAGAACTTCTACGAGGTGTGTTAGAAAATTAATGATACTAGCAACATTCTGCATGAACCTAAAAACCTGCTCCCTCCACCTTCACATGACAGTTAAGTTAACCTCGGCATTGACTTAGTATGTTTGAGCTTGCTCCAGCTGCTACACGATTGTTACGAGCGTCTGAAGCAAAGTTGTACTTGTGAGACGCGTTACGGAAATGGACCGGGAAAAGTTTGAGCAACGTTGTGCCATCAAATTTTGGGTAAAGCTTGGTGAATCCGCTACTGTGACTTATGAGAAGTTAGGGTTTATGAACATTCCCTATCCAGGGCACAAGTGTAAGACGAACCAGTGAGAGGACGCAAATCGATATTTTTCCCGTAGGGGAATCAATCGTCCACAAAGAATATATGCGATTAGGACAACTGTCAAAGGAACTTTTTATCAGTAAGTCCTTGAAAGACTCGAGAAAAGGGTGCCACATATTAGGATAAACCAGTGACCGCTTCCTCTTGCTAGAAATTCCCTTCTGGACGAGAGGAATTACACAGAAATTGTAATCACTGATAATGTTGCTTGGTTCCCTCTAAATCATGGCCATTGCAAATGGCACTGATGTCTCTTGCCATTTATTCAATTACTTAGATTGGTAGCACAAATGTTTCAAAGAATGGGGGAGGCCCAAGCTTTATGTTGATCTTCAATTTTACACAAAAAATAACAATGATAGGCTTTTTGATCAAAGGTGTTAAATACTGTTTTTGTAAGAAAATATTATCTTCCTACTCACAGCAGAAGTCATTCACAATTCACAGGTTACATAATGCTGCGGCATGTTTGTCTCTTTAAACACTTTCCGATAAATTCTAAGGACTTGCTCACAAATATACATGCAAACAGATGTATTTTTATGTGCAGCACTTCACAAAAAAGATACATCAAGAATTTTCACAAATGTTACTAAGTTGTTTCGCACACAGCAGAACACAATTGAGATAAGGAACGGAAAGAAACTGAGCGTTCATTTTTGACAGAAGATTTTTTTTACACTTCTTAATCTTTTTACTTCCACCCCCCCCTTTTTTTTTTTTTTTTACCTTTCCAAATTCTCCTTCATGTTTTAAATCCTTTTTGAATTTTAAGCAAGCCAATGAAGGAAGAAGGTTCTTCCGAAAGCGCTACTTGTTACACGTACAAGAAAAGTCTGCTATTTCTTTTCTTTTCCTTTTTTTTCTTTTTTTTTTTTCGGTGAGTATTAGTCTTTTTGATTGTTTCTCATTAAATATCATCACCGCTCGCAATATTGTGATAACAGCGAAGTTATTTGAAAATTGAATGTTTCGGCAGTCGTAAAGCAAGATAATGTTACGAAGGTCTTCGTGAGAAGTGTGGGGTACAGCGTTGCTATACGAACAGTAGTGAGGTGAGTTGAAGCTTTACAGGACGGTCAGATCGCCCTCCTATCTGTGACTGCAGAGGAGCAAGTGCAGCCTGTTAGTGTGCTACTGGAAACAGACCAATGTCAGACACAATCGTTTGTGATAGTCTTATCTCGCGGGACACGTCACGTATTATCTATTATCAATCTGTCTCCAGTACGGAAACCCTCTTGGAAAGCGTTAACTCATTTTGCCATTGTTCTGTATGGTAGCGCCGTACCTTCCACATGCCTCACGAAGGACTTCAATTGTTTTAGATTTGATATTTTCAGTTTATTTCATCCATTTTCTAGCTCATGTATGATCAATGCTTTATCTTTCTTCTCACATGCAATATGTAGTGAAACAATACATTATATCACAACGAGTATTGATGTCTTTGATGTACGCTACTCATTCGACAGCACACACTAAACAACAGAAATCATCTTAAAATGAATACATTTTTTGTGGATCAATTCCACAGCAAAAGCGTGTTTCAGTGCTTCACAGCCTACCAACTGCCATTGGCAGCTTGAAATGTTATGTGTAAGTTGGGTTACGTCCGTCCAGGTGCTTGCAAAAATGTTGGACCCGACCTAATGGAGTCATAGCAGTCAGAGGGAAGATGCTTATGTGGGTGGCTGTACAACTGCTATCAACCTAGACTGTAAAAGGCCCAGCGGACGCACTAACGCATGTTCTATATCTCGATTGCCACACATCAGAAGAAATAATAGTGTTTCTCATTCTTTTTTCTTACTCTTTAAGGAGCGGTTCGATTCCCGGCGGGGCTCATGTGGTTCGGATCCTGCGTTAAACTGCAGGTCCATGTCTTATATAGCCTCACTGCTGAAAGGTACACTAAATTGAAAATCAAATAAAATCAAACTTAAGGCGCGGTGTTTTGCACAACTGCAAGCCGAAGGCAAAGTATAGGCATTATGTTTACCATCGCCTGCTTCATTGGTCGAACTCTTAACTTCCAAATGGAGTTTTAACATTTCTGCATCGTCCTAACACTATCCTACGTACACATATTACTCCTATGTCTAGGCAAGTCAGTGATTTTATAATACCATTCTGGCACGTATCCAAAGGGAAGTCTCAGAGGGTCACATAAACATTATTATTTAGTTTTTCATAAGATCTTTATTGCTAGTACGTTTTTCTTTGCCCCTCTGTTGAAAATAAGTACAAGGTTAGACCACTCCCAAAAAGCATACGTACTATTTTCCTGGATACGTTTCTGCTATCATTTCCTGTATTTATTTTACTATTTCTCTTTCAATTATTACACTTTTATTACATCATAGTTCAGCACTGGTCAATTATTGTTTTACGTTCTCCGCGTTCTATTATTAATATTTAACGTAAATATTAATTTTTCAATTTTCAGTAATTACCTGTTTTCTACTCTGTACTCCTACTGACCAATCAGTCCCTTACATTTATCTTTCTTTTATTTGTTATTTAACCAACCAACCTAATATTCTAATGAATGAATAAAATAAAATAAACATATAGAATCTACATCAAGTCACAATAATTCAGCACGTTGTTTTTCCTTCTTTCAATTACTAGCGTTTTCCAATAGGAAAACGAACCTTACTTCGACATATTCTGAAAGTGCACAAAACAAACAAACAAACAAACAAAAATTTCGACTCACCAACCTTCAGAGAAAATAAAGAATAAAAAAAAAATCGTAAGTAGTCTTAAAACTGACACAAATACTCAAACAACAATAATCTGTAATAGTAGGCTATCCTCATGTCAGTATTAGTGACGTGAGTTTACATTTCTATTTCCCTAACGTAAAAGAGAGATCCTTCATATAAAAATTAAGCCTAGGAAATATGTGATATAATAATTTGGATATGGGAACAAATACATAGAAATATACAGGAATCTATTTCCTATTACCACAGGAATGTAAGAATGTACTGACGTAATTTTATTTATTTATTTATCAGCGTAAATTATTTTAATTCACTCTTCCGATGGACTACATGACTGTCAACGAATGGAATCATTTACTTCGAGGCAGGAAAAGGCAACACAGCCGTCTGTAATAGAAATTGTGATTGGTGAACAAAAAACTGAGTTCAACACGAAATGAATTACGTATGATTGTTACTTACTTGGATCTATAGTCAACATCCGCTCCATTTTTAACTAATGCTTCAGCAACTTTGAGTAGTTCCTTTCCGTGAAAATAGTTAATAGCATTAACAAGAGGAGGTGAATTACCGGGCTGATCAACGTTCATACTCAAACCTAAATGTAAATGACAACACATTTTAGCACACTTGGCACAATGAAACAATGTGAAAATAAAGCAAATCAATGTGATAATAGTTTTTATATGCGTATATATATTTTAATTGAGATGTTATGGTCTATATATATTGAGGATTTAATACGGGCGTCAGCGAGTTGTAAAAAAAAAAAAGCAACGCTGACGAAAACAGGCATGTATGGAAAACATTTGTATAATTATCGGTGTGAAGTTGCGTAGATACAAGTAGCAGGGTGGCTACAAAAATTACGGGAAAACATTTTCTGACCCACTTTTCCAGAACATTTTTTTGAGATTTTCCTGATATGTAATCAGAGCGAAATGGTCAGTGTCAAATATAGAAGTAGAATGGGAGAAAATAGAACAGGTGACTAGTTTTCGATACCTAGGTTGTATTATTAGTGATGACTCCGAAATGTGAGCGTGAAATAATAGCAGGGATAGAAATGGCAAAAGAAGTCTTCAGAAGGAAAAAAAGGTCTATTTTGTGGAACCTTGAACAGATTTGAGAGAAAACCTCTTAAAATGTTTTGCGTGGAGTATTGTACTATATGGAGCAGAAACATGCACATTAAGCAAAAATTAAAAAAAAAAAAAAAAAAAAAAAAAACTGGAAGCTTTCGAAATGTGGGTGTGGAGAAGAATGAAAAGAATTAGCTGTTCGAGCGGAAAAGAATGAGAGAGTATTAGAAATGGTGGGGAAGAAAAGAACAATTTTAGATATTATTGGAAAGACATGACAAACTATTGGGACATTGGGTAAGAAGGAATTGTATCATAAGGGACGTGCTGGAGGGTATAGTGGCATGCGAGAAGGAGGGGACGAAGGAGGCTACAACTGATACACGGTATCAACACAGAAAAATAGTACGTGCAAACGAAGAGGTTAGATGAAGATCATGGAGCCTTTTCAGTAGCGGGAAGTGACCTACCAATAATGGCAGAAAAAATATGGCATTCCCATGTTGATAGAAAAACAAGACCAAGAAAGCATGGCAACAATGATACATAAGTAATATTTTTTACTCTAATCAACTAGAATAATGAATAACATGAAAAGAAATATAACATATTTTATTATGAAATCACATAACACTGATCTAATAAAAATCATGCACAAAGCAATACATTACATGTTTTCCTTGAAACTTTAGTCACATCATGAAAGTTTCGTAACATATGAAAGGAAAAAGCCACTAACTCCATCGAAAAGGGGTGGACGTATATGTTGCATAAAACTGGCTATGGTATATTAACGACTAATCTTTAGGGAAGGGGGGGGGGGGGGAATCAATAGTATTACGTAATTTTTCTAACTTCTTCAGACACTTTATTTACTCATCAATATTGTGCACATCTTCCATTACTTTTGTCTTCTTAGTCTCACTCTCCTTCAGAATTATCTTTATTCTCCTGTCTTTAGCTTCTTTTTCTTTTACTCTTCCCTCGTCGTTGATTTGTTGCTTCTCATTGATTTGTTGTAAGAATTTCGTGCACAATGAATCATTGATTTGCTTATGGATAATTTCTCAAGGCCACTAGAAGCAGCTACTGAATCGTACATAACTCTGCGTGCTACTAAAATTTGTTCTTTTAAATTATCTGCTACATATTCCGTACTGATTGAAAATTCTCTTTCTAGATTTGATTTTCCATGGAAGAAAGTCAAGATTATTTAACAACATCCATCACTGCAATATCCAACTTATTTAGCCAAAAATCATCCGAACGCTCACCAGTTCTAGAATACTCATTCATAATTGTCTTACAATTTGGATTCAAATAAAACTCTTTGAACTGCCTCACAACTCTCTCTGCATCTAACAAATGATTTTCAACTAATTTAGTTAAAAGAGGGTTTAAGCGATTCAGTCCAACATCAGGTTCTCCAAAAACATTAACATCCAAACAACAAAGGGCTCTAGTCAATTATGGTTTAAAGGTGACTTCTCCAGTACTTACAAACCTAATTTTTGTAAACACTTTCTATAATTTCAGCGAAAATCCTAAATGTCCAAACTATTATTAGCTGACATTTCTTAAAGGCAGCATGTGCAACAAAACTAATGTCAACGATTATCCAAGGGAAAATAATTTTTTTTTTTTTTTAATTTTCGATATCAATTCATATATATGAACTGGAAGGACTAAAGGTTTTTCTGATTATACAAACTTTTGCATCTAATTAGCTAGGTACCTATATGGACTATGGAAGCCGGAGGTTTAATGACGCATTCACAAAAGCTCTCCATTGACTTCTGTTTTAAGCCAACTGGATTCAATTTCTACTTTGTATTCCTATTTCTGCGAGATCCATCCTAACATTGTCCTCCCATCTGCGCCTACGCCTTCCTAATGGACGTTTTCCGATTGGATTTCCAGTTAAAACTTTGAAAGTGTTCCTACTTTCTTCCATTCTAGCTACAATACCTACCCATCTGAGTCTTCTAGATTTGATGACCCTAAGAATGTTTGGTAAAAGGTATAAATTATGCAGTTCCTGTTATTAAGTTTCCTCCATTCCCAGTTTCTGTTCTTCTTGAGTCCGAATCGATAAAATGTTCTAAAGAAAAGCACTGAGGAGCGTTAGTCCGAAATTCAATAAGGGGAGATTCTACTCCTGAACCAAGTGATCTAAAAAAATTCAAGTTTAGGAATTTAAGCATTTTATCTTCTTCTGACATACAAAACGATGTGATAGCTCGAAGAGCTGGGAACTTCCTTATCCTTCCTAACACCTTGAATATACAACAGAAGATATGGAAAATTGTCAATGGTTCGCTGAGCAATGCTATTTTGAAGACAACAAAGAACAAAATTCACTGGAAACTTTCCTAAGCCTCTATGGTGAGTGTGCTTGGCACGGCTGGTACTCCAGAGTCGAACATTTATGTCAATATGCTTCTTGTCAGACAATAAAAGATTCATCAAAACCCACAACACAGTAATTACACTCCTTCAACAACTGAATAAATTTTCTACAGTATAGCAATAGCCCATAAACTAAAGTGTATTCTATTGCCACGTTTAAGCTGCATTCTTCCGTCAATCTCACTGTCTGGGAACGTAAGTTTCAATACTTTGACATCTTTGGCGGCAGTGTGCATGGACACTTTGAATATACAATGGTAATTTTGCTTTTGTACGGGATTCGTGTAAAATTGATTCAAATGCAAAGTTCTCCGTAGCCCAGTGTGTCTTGTACTAATTTTAGCGGCCTATATCGGTAATTTGCATATTTATGGGCCTTCATATATATCCGAAATTCAATCATACACTACTATAAAGCTCGGACACAAAATATATTTTAGTTTCTTTAGACGTAACTGGGCATGAATGTGGGCCTATGCAGAACAAATTGAATCAAGTACTGCTTCTCTGACACATGTTACTCACCCCGGCCGTCATCTTGGATTTAACTTTTGTTTTTTCAAATGGGAATAAATGCAAGTGATACATAAAACTCATGTACAATTTTCTCGGAAAATCACTAGTGTGGTGAACTTTACCGTAGCTTGTACCGTTTGGAAGGTATTGCATGTTAAATCCGTCCAGGCACTTCGCGAATAGACATTGCAGAGTAATATCAGTTACGCTTACGTTTTTCATTTTGACAAATCAAAACAATTTCTAACTAGAAAAATACTGTAGGTATAAACAAACTCTTTACAACATTGGTGCCATAATCTGATTACATTTCTTTGAATGACTGTTATTACTTCCATGTTATACTATAAAAAGAAAGTGTTGTATTATGGTCCAAATAAGAACTCCCATTTCCGTATTGACGTCTGTATGTTCAGAGAATATTTCGTCAACGATAAATCACGTGAAAGATTACATATACACACGCGGCTCTGCACAACTTTCTATTTGGTTCAATATTCGTGAAGTGCCTGACATTTAACATGCAATACCTTGCAAACGGTACAAGCTACGGTAAAATTCACTACACCTATGAATTTCCGAGAACACTGTACATGAATTTTATGTATCACTTGCACCTATTCCCATTTGAAAAACCGAAAGCTGAATCCAATTTAGCGGATCCAAGATGACGGCTGGGGTGGGTAACATGTGTCAGAGAAGCAGTACTTGATCCAATTTGTTTTGCATGTGCCCACACTCATGTCCAGTGACATCTAAAGAAACTAAAATGAATTTTGTGTTCGAGCGTTATAGCAGTCTATGATTGAATTCCGGATATATGAAGGCCCATAAATATGCAAATTACCGGTATGGGCCGCTTAAATTAGTACAAGACACATTGGGCCGCGGAGCACTTTGCATTTGAATCGATTTTACGCGAATCCCGAGGGGACACTTCGCGCATGTACCTTGTAAGAATCCCTGTAAACCATTCGTCCCCGAACTCGGACCCATTGTATCATAGAATCCACATTTGAGCACGTATCAACAGAAACCTAAAAGTTCTGAACAGATGAGGTACAAATAGGATGACACTCTACGTCAGAATTTGGCACAACCTGTTTCCTTGATTCACAAAGGCACTAACTGTTCCTGATATTCAGATGGATTTTGCCTTTTATCTACATATACTTTTTACCTTTCAGATGGCTTGTTACTGCTTTCCACATCATATCATTCAGCGAAAGAGACCCTCCAGCAAATTTTGCAGCGAGCAGAACGGTACTTCTTGAATCCGTAATAAAGAAGTATTGAATAACCACGAAGGATTGGAAGTAGTATTGAAATACATGGAAACTAACATGCTTGCTATCTGCACAGGAATACTGGAAACAACGAACTCCGAACACTACAACTAGAACACCTCTTCACTTTCGATTTTGCTTTTGCAATTTGAATAACCACGGTAAACCAACAGTGATGTTTAAAACAAATTAGCAAATATTTTTATGAGAAAGCTGTTAATATGCACCTCCTCATTTCCCCATCTCCCTCTCTCTCTTCTCGACCGTTTATCTATGTATACAACAATACACTGTCGTAAATGAGAGCATATTTGATGATTGCATAAAATATTTTATTTTGCCACGTACGTCGCATCAATTCACTGGATCACTTCTCAACATGCACTTGCCACTTCTTTTCTGTTTCGACACAGCCATTTTTGTGTTTATTTTAGGCGCTTTAATTTTTTAAAGTTTGTAACACAAGAAATCAAAACGACTAACTAAAACATGTTAGCAATGAAACACAATCGCGCGAAGCGTATACACTCATTGTCAGGTTATTATTTATTCATTTATAATTTCTTGTAATAATGACTTTATTATTTTGTATTAATTATTAGGCTCAGATATTTGAATGTTTGCAACATTCTATTTTCCAGTAACGAACACAATCACTAAATTAAACTAAATTCCAACATCAGAAAGCGAGCAGAGAACACCTTATTATTGAAAAAATAAATAAATAAACTAAAATATGTTCCAGACCATTATTTACACAAGTGAAAGAAGTCTATCATTGCAAATTCGTAGTTTCACAATTCTCGGAGGCGTCTTACGGTTACTGACACGCGAAAGCTCGTTGCGTATACTTCACATTAATTCGTTAGTTGAACGGGTCCAACAAACGAGATGGTAATTACTGAGTTAGTGATGTAGAACAAAATGCGGAGGAAACAGGGAACCTAGAAAAAGCCCGTTCACAAAACCCACATTGAGCACCCATGGTTTGAACGCGGGAACTTTGGTACCAGAAGTAACATCTACCGACTATGCCACGAATTTGTGTTTAAATTAGTATCAATATGAGTTTTGTTTTCAACCTCGCCTAACATCTGAAAAGTGATCGATCCTTTGATCAGTTTCATTAATCAGACAATCCGACACGCTCAGGAATTCTAATTGCTATTCTACTTACAGTGTATGCAATTCCTGAATATCATTTCTACTGCCAAGTTTTCTACTCTCCCCTAGAGTATTGATCATGGAGGACAGCAATAGGGGACAGAAAAATGAAAAACATCAGTGGAATAGAATAAAAGGAACGGACTTACCTGGGAAGAACAGTGCTGGAGACACTTGGTCAAAATACAAAATCACACGTCAAATGGTGGAAACGCGAATTGCAATATGACAGGGTTAATTTGCGATTTCTTTTGTTCACTGCTGGAAAGTTGCCAGCTCTTGTTTTCATTTTTATTGTAAGTCGATGCTGTGCAGATTTTATTATTACTACTTCCCAATGATCATTTAACCAGCCCTTGTCTAAATTTAACTTCTTTATAAAAACAAATAATAATAAATTTTTAACCATGATCTTCCTATGATATACAAAAAGTGAAAAGCGGATGACTGGATTGAGACTGAAACCCGAGGTCTTCGGCGTGCTGTACCGATGCGTTAACAACTACGCTACCCAATTCGCTTTCCAGAACAGCCATACACTCACTCACTCTTGAAGTCGATGCTCTTTACTTAGATCATATGGCTTGTACTACAATTTAGCTGCTGTGTTTGGACAATCCAGTACCTATATTCATAACAGTGTTGGGCAAAATCAATTGAAATCAATTGCAATTGATCAATCAATTGAAAGCAATTGCTCTGAAAATCAATTGCAATTGATTTCAATTGCAATTGATTTCAATTTGTAATTGACAATTAATTTCAATTGCAATTGAATTCAATCATAAAATTTGCAATTAAATTTTCGTCAATTGTTAATTGTTAATTGGTCACCAGGCAATTGAAACTTTTAATTGTTAATTGTCAATTGCAAAGGGTGCAATTGAAACATTCAATTGTTAATTGCAATTGACAATTGAAACTTGTAATTGTTAATTGTAATTGTTAATTGCAATTGAAATCAGCAATTAAAACTGAAGATAAGAAGATGTGTGTATATTGTTTTGTCCACTTGTTGCTGTTTTGCATATTTCAAATAAGGTACTTATAAGAAATGCTGGATACCTACCATCCCTTTCCCCCCCTGGGAAGAAAGCCGTGAAACTAAGTATTTTTTTAAAATATATTATGTTTATAGTTCTATCCCCCTCGAAAAAACAATATATGCCCGTCATGCATACAATAGGAATGAGCACGAGCGAGTTCGAGCGAGTTTTCTTTAAAACTCGACTCGACTCGAAGCAGACATCTTGGAGTTCGACTCGAGACCTCGGCTCGAAAAATTTCGCCCAACTCGACTCGAATTCGCATCGAGTTTCCAGTCGAGTCGAGCCAATTCGAGCTAAATCCTTTGTGTAGTTCCAAGTACTACTATCTTCAAGTATCCTACATAGACAATATAATTATCAATGATACTACTACTACTACTACTATAACTAATTATTATTATAACACCGTGTACCTGTATAAACATGGAATATAGGCGGTTTGTATCGGAATACTAAAAATTAGTTGACTGTCGATCTCGGTAGTTAAGAAATCTTCATGAGGCAAGGACATCGGTCACGAGGTTCTTGGTTTGAGTTCAGGAGGAGCAAGTATTCGGGCTCGAGCCAAAAATTGTTAGAAGTTATGGGACTCCAGCCAAACATGTTCAAAACTGCTCGACCCAGTTTTAGGGTTGTCAACGAGTCAAACGGCTCGCTCACAGCTCATTCACTTATCGAGCCGAACCGAGAAGTGAGCCGAGCCAACAGCTCATCCAACCGAACCAGCTCGAGTCGATGACTCACACGAGCTGAACCGAACCGAGCTGATTGCTTACCCCAACCGAGCCGGTTCGAGCCATTGGCTCAGTTAAGCTGACTCGAACCCAGCCTATGGACTCGTTTCAACGGAGCTGGTTCGAGCCATTGGCTCCAATCGAGCCGAGTCGATAACTCGTCTTTACCGAGCCGGTTCAAGCAATTGGCTCAATTGAGCCCAGTCGATGGGAAATCCCAACCAAGCCAGCTCAAGCTGTACGCTCAGTTGAACTGAGCCGGGCCGGTTGACATCACTATTCCGGTTGGGCTTCTACTTTGGCTAAAAAATTGGACCGTGCAGTTCTCAGCCTTGATGGTAAGAACTACAAAAAATGATATGAAATCTTTAGTTTTACGTCTCGCGCATATGCCGGTTAGGCTAAAGGAGACGGTGATGATGAGAAATTAATGAAATGAAGAAAGTGGGAGGAAACGGGAGAACCCCGAGAAAATCCACGAGCACGGTGTTTGTCCACCACAAAGTCCAAACTGCGCGAGCTGGGATCGAACCAGGGACCTCAAGCACCGGAGGTGAACGCTCTACCACTGACCCACCGCGCCCCCTGGTAAGAACTACAGTATATACTTATATTGGTGCTCACGGCATCATTAACTTGTTCCACCACCAACGAATTAAGATGTACTTTGTTTTGCATCTTTTGTGCTTGTTTTGTGTCGCTTTGTGCGCCTATTCCCACATTTTGTGCATCACCGGAAGTGGGTCAAAATGGGCCTACAAATATGGCGGAACAAATTATTGCTCTTCCACCACCAACGAATTTCGAGGTCGTTTCCTTCACATCGCTTTGTGCCGTTTTGTGCGTCATGGGAAGTGGGTTAAAATGAGTCCCCAAGTTGGGACGAAAATGACCAAGAGTTCCGCCACTATTGAATCTCGAGGTCGTTAATTTCACATCGCGTACCCTTTTGTGCGTCTATTTCGACGTTTTGTGCGTCACTGGAAGACGGTCAAAATGGACATCGAATGTGGGACGAAAATGACCCACTGCTCCACCACTACCGAATTTCGAGGTCCTTCCTTTTGCATCGACTACTGAATTTTCGTGCTGTTTCGTGCCCCCATTTCCACGTTTTTGCGTCACCAGAAGTGGGTCAAAATGGGCTTCCAAGATGGGACAAAAATGACCCACTGTTCCACCACTATCGAATTTCTAGGTCGTTAATTTCACATCGCGTACCCTTATGTGCGCGTATTTCAACGTTTTGTGCGTCACTGGAAGACGGTCAAAATGGGCCTCGAATGTGGGACAAAAATGACCCACTGCTCGGCCACTACCAAATTTCGTGGTCCTTCCTTTCGCATCGACTAGTGAATGTTTCGTGCCGTTTCGTGCCCTTATTTCCACGTTTTGCGCCTAGAAGTGTGTCAAAATGGGCCTAGAAGTGTGTCAAAATGGGCCTCCAAAGTGTGACCAAAATGACCAAGAGTTCCGACACTATCGAATTTCTAGGTCGTTTCTTTCGCATCGTTTAGTGCCTATTTTTTTAAAAAGTTTTCTGTACCTACTTCCTCACCGGAATTGAGTTAAACAGGCCTTTAAAGTGGGAGTTAAATGGCTCACTGTTCCGCCACTATCGAATTTCGGGGTTGGTTCTTTCGCATCGTTTAGTGTGTATTTTGTACCGTTCTGTTCGCCTACTTCCACGTTTTGAGCATCACCAGAAATGCGTCAACTTGGTCCCATCAATGTGTGAGGAAATAGAGCCATTGTTCCGCCACTATCGAATTTGGAGGTCGTTTCTTTCGCATTGTATAGTGCCTGCTTTGTACTGTTTTGTGCTCCTATTTCCACTTTAGTACGACAACGAAAATGGGTCATTATAGCCTACAAGTAGAGCAGAATAACTTAATGCTGTTCCGTCACCATCGAATGTCCAGGTCGTTTCCTTCACATTTTTTATGCATGATTTGTGTCGCTTTGTGCATCAGTGGGAGAGGGTCAAAATGGACCTTGAAAGTGGAATGAATATGTCTTTTTCTGCCATATTTGTAGGCCATCTTTGAACCACTTTCGTTGGCCTACAAAACGTGAAAATATGCGTAGAAACGGTAAAAACATGCACTAAACAATGCAAAAAAGCGACCTTGAAATTCGTTACTGGTGGAAGAGAGGATCATTTTTCTTCCCACATTGAATGCCCATTTTAACCCACTTCCATTGATTCACAAAACGTGGAAATAGGCTTACTAAACGGTAGAAAACACGCACAAGACGATGTGAAGGAATCGACCTTGAAATCATTCCTGACGGAACAGCATTAACTTGTTCCGCCATAGGGGGCCGCGGTGGCTCAGTGGTAGAGCGTTCACCTCTGGTGCTTGGGGTTCCGGGTTCGATCCCAGCCCCTGCCAAGTGAACTTTGTGGTGGACAAACACCGTGTGCGTGGGTTTTCTCGGGGTTCTCCCGTTTCCTCCCACTTTCTTCATTCCACCATTTCATTCATCACTCATCATCACCGTCTCCTTTAGCCTAACCGGCATAACCGTGGGACGTAAAACTCACAGATTTCATTTCATTTTTCATTTTTTGTTCCGCCATATTTGTAGGATAACATTGACCCATTTCCGGTGACGCAGAAAACGAGGAAATAGGCGCACAAAACGACACAAAAAATTTCCATGTAATTAAGCTAAATTTCCATTTAAGTTTGTAAGCTTAATTATATGGAAAATTTTATACATTTTTCCTTTACGTTGGTCTACTTTACGTTGATTTGGGACTTTTAAATTTTATTCAGTTTTCCACTGAAAAGTATCTATAATTCAACAAGGAAATAATTATTAATTATAATTATAATTATTATTTATATAATTGAATTCATTGTAATTTGTTCCATAACAAACACTTTATCATTTCGTACTAGCTGTTATGCCCGTTCTTTGCATGGATCAGATAAAATATCAATGTAAACAAACTGAACAACGGGAGAACAATTAAGAAACATTTCTAAAATTGGATATATTTTGTGTGAATATATATCCAACAACGTACATGTGTTTTCATTGGGAAGGCCGATGGGGGCTGAATTTCGATGGGGGCCGATGGGGGCTGAACACTGTCGGAAGTCACTATACGTCTGAGCAACCCCAATAAATATGGATTCGACACAAATTCTACTACTTTTACATGTCCCGGTGAACCCCCCCTCAGACCCCCTTGGTTCGTATTGTGAAAAAATCTCCTCTGGCCCCCACCAACCCCCAACCAATACCGCGAAAACTATGAATGTGACACTAACATCTGCCATTTTCTACTACATTTTACATATGCCGGTAAAAGTCCCTATAATCCTCTGGTTCCAATTTTGAAAAAAAAAAAATGCCTCTGGCCCACAGCCGATGGGGGCTGTATTTGGAAGTCAACGCCTGTGGAAGTATCACCATTCATCTCAGCGACAACGAAAACTATGGATTTGACACTAATATCGGTCACTTTCCATTATTTTTATATGTCTCGCAATTCCCCACCCCCGGTGACTTCCGGCCCACATACAATGGTGGCTAAATTTGAAAATCATCGCTAATGAAAGTATCACCGTTGAGTTCAGCTATCCCGAAAACTATGGATTTGACATCGGTCATTGTGGATTATTTTTAAATGTCTCGGAATTCCCCCCTCTGGTGACCCAAGGCCCGCATACAACGGTGGATGAATTTGAAAGTCATCGCTAATGGTAGTGTCGCCATTGATATCAGCAACCGCGAAAACTATGGATTTGACACTAATATCGGTCATTTTGGATTATTTTTACGTTTCGGTATCCCCCCCCCCTTTTGTTGACCCATGGCCCGCAGCCGAATACGGTGAATTTGGAAGTTAATGCGATCGGAGTTTCACCATTGATCTCAGCGACCGCAAAAACTATGAAATCGACACTGATATCGTTCATTTTCTACTACTTTTACATGTCCCGGTAAACGCCCCCCTCAGACCCCCCTGGTTCGAATTTTGTCGAAAACGCTTTGCCTTGGTGTGGGACTGGACCAAGGTATCTTTGACCAAAATTTGGTAACTCTCGTTCGACTTTTCTGGTCCCCAAGCGGGTCCCGGTAAACGTCCCCTGGAGACCCCCTAGTAAGAAATTAAAAAAAAAAAACTCTTCGTCTTGGTCTGGGGCCTAGACCAAGCTACCCGTGACCAAATTTTGAAAAGTTTCAGTCCACTCATCTCGTCCACAGGCCGCACAAAGATAGACAGGCAGACACACGAACAAACTCTATTTTATTTATATTAGAAAGGTCAGATCCGCCGTTATTGTAATAGAGCGGTGCTTGAGCGATTGATCATAGAAATTCAAACTCCGATGAGTGATAATTTCATAGGCTTGTTTTATTACAAGTTTAAACTCTTTAGTCAATAGAGAAGAGGGCGTGAATCATGGGTCCGAGTTGATGACAATGGGTTTTGGTAGGTCTGTGGGTCACAGTGGGTAAGAGTGATTTATGGTGGGTGGTGGGTCACAGTGGGTCTCGGTGGGTCGTGGGTCACGACGGGTGGTGAGTCGATTGGACGTGGCTAAAGTTTTCATTGCCCCACACCCTCTCTGAACTACAGTGTTGAAAATTAATCAGTGAAAATCAATTGCAATTGATCAATCAATTGAAAGGAATTGCTGTGGAAATCAATTGCAATTGAATCAATTGCCAATTAATTTCAATTGCAATTGAATGACTGAATTCAATTGCAATTACTTTCCACTGCAATTACTTTCAATCGATTGATCAATTGCAATTGATTCTCCTTTATTAATGGCCAACTGCAATTAACAATTAACCATTACTTATTTCAATTGTTAATTGCAATTAGCAATTAAATTTACAGATTAATTGTTAATTGTTAATTCAATTGAAATTTGCCCAACACTGATTCATAATACCTTTGACGGTTGTATTATCTTCATATGTTAATGAAAGAAGGAAACAACTGAATTTTTTACACACCAAATCCTCTGAAGGTGCGAATTCAACGATATACAACAAGTGAAAAAATGGATGACTGTACCGTGACTCGAACCTGGGACCTTCGGCGTGCGTGTCGATGCATTAACCACTACGCTATCCAGTCCGCTTCCCAAAACAAACATACACTCTCACGCCGAAAGATCCCGGGTTCGAGTCTCAGTTCGGACAATGTCATTTTCCACTTCTCTTCGTACTTAACAGCAACCACTTGTACATCTTGAAAAATGAAAATGAACCTAGAAACAATGAATGAAAACTTTACTAATTACGAGTGCCATTTTTTGCAACTTCATAAAACTGCTCCGTATTCTATACACTAGCACGTCTTTGTAAAAACTACTTCCATACATTACGTTTAAAAGCAGTTTAAGCAGCGACTCCGTCACGTGGGCCTTTTTCGTGGTACGATTAATAATAATTCCACAACGCGTCGTAGTAGTGTGTTTGAGTGCGTACATAGATATGAAACTGCCTTTCGGTTTTTGAAATGCTAAGTAGCACCATCAGCGCAGATATCTTATGAAGATTTCGGACGCTTAGAATTCATCTCATGATATCACAACACATAACAAGTCTCTCTTGACTTGTCACAGGATTCCTATGTGCTATATCGTGTGGGTGAAAAATAACCAGGTATTTTCAATACTCTATAAAAATTATAATATTACATTTATTAATTTCACGTTGAAAATAGTGCCATAATATACAGTATTTATTAAGATTTCACATTGCTTGCTTCACTTAATTCAGTCGTTGACCACAGCAAGCAGCACGCTCAATGTAAAGAAACATAGCCTACAACTTATCTGTCTATGAGCGAGATTACTAGAGGTTTACTTGGAGAGCGTGAACCACACGAATGGCCAGCAAGACGTCCAGATCCGTGTGATTTATTCTTCAGGGGCTACATTAACGAGGAAACCGATTCAAGTGTGACACGAAATTGTGGACGAGTTTATGCGCAAACGAAGTGCTTTTGTGTATAATTAAACCCATTGGAGGGAAAAATCCTCGATCTCAACCGTTCTGGAAATATAGAGGAGTAAGGGGAAGGCTGGTGCTCCGATACTTTGCAAATTATTGAATATGTAGCGACAGTACAAGTAAAAAAGTATTTTAAAAATGACGAATTCCTTCATCCACGAAACTTTAGTAATACGTCACCTTAGACACGAGAGTTAAAAAACCGAAGAGTCCATAAAAAATTCTAGAGGAAGAATATTTTGGAGGGGGAAGGCGAAAATAACGGAGTTCCATTGTTACCTGAAATAGGCGTGTAAGGTGTCTATGTATAGGTTTCTCGGTACGCTAAATCGAATAAAAGCATCATCAGAAAAATGTAAAAAAGGTGGCCGTGCGAACTTTCAAAACATTTATAACTTCTACAATTATTAACCGGTCGGAACGAAAAATGGCCCAAAAGTGCGTTTTACTATATATTAGTCGAGGATGAAATTCAGAACGATCCATCGAAAAAATAAATAAATAAAATGACAGCCGTTTAAACTTTTCAAATAATCGTAATTTCCGCAATTATCAACCAATACGAAACAAAGATGGAACAAAAATGGATGTTTGTATTACCTTAGACGATTGGGAACATCAGCATAATGCAACAATAAAGTTTCAAACTGGCGGCCGTTTGTAATTAAAAACATCTACTTGTCTCTTGGAGCCCTGTGTCAAAATGTGAAATAGGATTGGTAATTTTTTTGTGTGTCTGGCGATGCTGATTTAAATGAAAGCATTAATGGTCAACAAAACGAACATTAATATAGTAGTTGGTTTTTTTGTGACAATTACTAACCGCTATTCAGATATTGGTTTCAAAGAAATGTTTCAGGAAGGAGTGTCGACAGAAACATGTGAATGACCAGACAGATACAGTATATTATCGGTTGTAGTGTACAAGAAAAAAGGGGGATGAGTCAATCCATTCTAACTAATCAAGCAAGTGCTGCTCGATCATCTCAAAAAAAAAAAAAAAAAAACTAATTTTTTCATGAATGTTTATCCTATATCAGGGTACTTCAAAACCACAATTAATTATTTTTTTACAATATCCCATGGCGACGCAGCGGCTGGCCGCCATTTTGAGTTTTTTCGATTTTAGACGTTTACGTTGTTTTGAATATCTCAGCACGTATTTGTTCCACTAAATTGAAAATTGCTGGACTTCTCCAACTCGTGCAGAGCTAAAACTTTGATCTCTTGACATTTTTACCTAAAATCAGTTGAAGGAGCTGAAATCAGAGCCTAAAGTATGCAAGAGAAAAAAGTAGATAAATAAAATCTTAGGTGGTATATCGTGACCAGCGAACGAGTGCGGGCGGCCGATTTTGGAACTAAAATACAAACAACAGTGTTTCTAACCGGATTACTTGTAATTAATCTATCACAGTTGTTTTTGCCCTGTTCATAATAAACCACTTCACGCATATGTTCAAGTTAAGACACAAACAATTTCAAAAGTTATGAAAGTTATTTTCAGAACATTTTAAGGGACTGCAAAAAAAAGTACATACACCCTCCATATTAATTTGGCAATAACTTGCGAATAGACTATCCTCAGTGTTGTACAAAGGAACACTGAGAACTTCGTAGCATTAGAGTGTAAGGAATTCCTACTTCATCTGTTAACAAAACCTCGAAGTTCATCTTTGTGAATTAAAGTTATACTTTGGCAACTGCGCTTTCATTGTTTAAAGCACGTTTTATTGTATAGTTTTAAGATAAGGCGTCTTCGAAATTGCTACCAATTTGGACCATGTGGTCGATCGATTGACAGTGCCTTCAGTAACAAATTTGCATTGAGATCGTTTTCGGATGTGCTGCAAAAGACTGTTGACAGAGAAACTGATAATCTAACCGCCTCCGAAGGAGATTTGGATCCGCCCCTAATTAAGATGGTAGATAAAGATAACTTTCTCTGATATCTAACCTGTCATTATTTAGCATGGTTTGGTAATTTAAAAATCCAGTATTTCTACCATATTTTGAAAAAATTTATTTAAAAGAAATAAACCCAATGTTACATTGGGGGCGGTAGGGGAGCGACTAAAATTTAAAGTGGGGAGCCTGACAATTGACTTCTTATAGCTCCAGTGAAATTCAGAAAAAAATGAATTTCATATTAAAAAAGCAATACAAAATACATTTTCATGGTAACTCTTACATTCATTATGTTATTATAAAGTTAATGGTACTTTTGAAATTGATTAGAGTGAATAGATACGTATTTAAGTAACAAAACCACTTGCGTAAGTTTTTCAAAATATCAAGTTAGGAGAACGAAGTTTGACTTCCACTGCCATCTCATTGCTCAAAGATACCGGCGATGAAACAATTGGCCGGAAATCAAGCGGCCACTTCTTACATCAAATCATGAAGAAGATGAGTGCCAATGTTAGGTACGTAAGTTCAGGTTTTTTTTTTTTTTTTTTTTTTTTTTTTTTTTTTTTTTTTTTTTTTTTTTTAAGAATCCCTTCTTGGAACTATACGTAGCACATTTTAGTACTTACACTTGAAATAAAAATACAGCTGTTTAAAGACGATTGATTGCCTTTATCTTTGAATTTCATATGTGCACACAGGATTTGTTAAACAAGACCGTACATCTGATATGTTTGAACTATATGCAACTTATGCTCACGGGCTAAACTCAGTCTTCTGAAGTCAATCGACAAATGATTATGTATTACAGACACAAAGACAACACTAGGCTCCCAAGTTTCAAGATTATATTGTGTATGAAAACAGATAGTAGAATTAATTCTTTGTCACAAGAGACCTAGGGTCTGAAAGAAATTCAGAGGGAGTTCAAAGGGAACTTCTATACTCATAAATAAAAATTGTGAATTTATTGTGTAATGAACCAATGATATTTATGTTTACATTACCCATACGCTGATGTTTTATCGATACTTTTATTTCACATTTACGAAAAGGCTGGATTACGATAATAATCCTAAAAGAAAGATGCTTTGTAATCAGGTTTTACAAGGCAATCCCGAAAGACAAGCTATCCAATCCCGTAGCCCTTTAAAAAATTAAGGAAAATTTCTTCTTCATTTCCTTTTCCTCCAAAGGATTCACATTCATCGAAAAAATGAAATGAAATTTCTTTAGTTTAACGTCCCATGATTATGCTCTTTATGCTAGAGGAGACAGATGATTAGTGAAAGTGAAAGATTGTAAAATTAATTGTTGGGCTCTCACAGAACCACGTACAACAAAGACACATGCGCTAGCCAATAGACCAACGAAGAGAACTTCCACAGTTCTCGAGTGGAAACGTGTCGGAATTCTTTCTTGGCTACAACTCAAGAAAATAATTTAGTTGTCAATCGATAGACCTACATTAAAACAAATACAAGCATCGCGAGCCTTAACTTGATTTAAACTTAAAGTTACAAGATATTGCGCAAGTATCTAAGCTACCAACCCATAATTAATCTTTTAGTCATTACCATCTTATTACTGAGTTTTACAGGTTTCTACTGTTTTATAATGAAACCAAATAAAACGTAATCATTTTTTTTTATATAATCTGCTTAATACACGGTAGAAATTCACTTGTTTGCTATCTTGTTCTTAAATTGTTAATTTCCATGCATATGCCATTATCCACAATACATCTGCATTACTGCAGGAATAACCATTACTGCATTCAATAACAACTATATAATTTATGGAGTTCTTTATTAAGCGAAACAGATTAGGCTACTTATAACATGTAAACTGCAACTTTTGAAAATCGTTGGATACACTGCAGAGTGACGCTCTCCGTTCCCCTGTCCCACCGCGCTTACCTAGAAACTGATGTAAACACAACACTAGCGCCCTCCACGAAAAACCGCACTAATATCATGGTCAGGTAACATGTATTATAATAATGAGCACTGACCGTACTTCGATCGGGAGGCGGTAATTATGTTAGGCAACCCGCCTTACAAACAACCTTAATAAATTTACTTTATATTAAGAATAAATGCTCCAAATCTCTTGCATATTTTAAAAGGTATATAATAAAGATATTATACAAATTCTAATATCCTGTTAACCCAGAAGATATCAGTTTCCGGCAGTGTCTAGGGGTATAAATTTAAGCCAATGAAATTTTTACATACGGGAACATATCCTGTTAATAAAAGTCTAAAGTTCTTTCCTCTATTCTTTATTTATGAAAGAAAATCTTTTTGCTGAACTTTGAATCAATCTAATCTGAAAAGAGTTATCGAGTCCACAAGTTGGCTCTCGGAAAACTATATTCCAAACTATAGCCCGTATTCGAGATATAGCTCCCACTCTGATATCTCTTTAAAGAACATTAAATGAAACCTTAATTTAGCTAAGTTACTCTAAATCTTGGTGGGCCTTCGGACTCACCTTCTTTGCATTCACTTACACGCCTTCCAGTGAACCCTTAATTTACAAAGATTCCTTCCACACTCGTTCAGAAACCTGGCCTAACGCCTACTCGTAGTACAGTCTGTCAGAGGCAGTAACACAAAACAAGGATTCTATCTAACCAATTTACAAGGATGGGGGCGGGTTAAGGTAAGGCAATATTTCCTCAAGAAGGAAATAACTATGTTCCTCACTACGGAACTGGTTAAATTGTAGGGTGTTTGAACAAAACGACACAGGCCCATAATCTCTATCGCTCAAAAGTAAGACCTATAAACTCTATCCGGCAGGCCGATCACGACGCCTACCTTCAAACAGAGGAATCGAACACAAAAACCACATGATCCATAAGTACCAAATTAACCTGCTGCTGGCTCTCATGTATAAACCAGACTTAACTGAGAGCTTACAAAATTTCAGAGAAAATTTAAGAAAAATCCAATTTCCAAAATAGGAGTAGGATTAAAACCACATATAATAACACAATAACTTCTAACTTAAAATCCTTATAATTCAGAAAAGAAAAGAAAAAAACTAACCAGGGACTACTCTACCAAACCTATCTTACACAGGAATACAGCCTCTCATTTAAAAAGGCTGAGAAACTTCCTGTCTCAGATTCACTCATCTAAGTCTCGAAAAAGTACTAAACTTCTAAGGAACCTAGCATAACCTATAATGCCACCACTAGGGCAAAAAAACCAGCATAAGCTGTGACAAAAATGATCTTCGAGGCGTCGCATTTTGTCAAGTGTGCATTTTGACTTTCCTCGCCTTCTGCTAATAGGGACATTCTTCACCAGTGCTGCTATGGGTATGATAAGAGTGTTACAACTGGAGGAAAGAAATGAGCTCGAGAGCTTTGACTGGACTAACCATTCATCCTACTTTATTTTACTTCACAACAACGAATTTCCAGTTAATTTGTGAACAAAACACCTCCTAGAGTATGACGTCATTACTTAATACTTTGTCCCCCTTCTGCTCAAAAACACAAAACGCGCTTTGTTGAGTTGGTTTTGAGTTTAACGTTCCGTTCAGCAGCGAGGCTATATGAGACGTGGACCTACTGATTAACGTGGAATCCGCACACATGAGTTCCCGCCGTGAATCGAACCCGGGTCTCCCACGGCATAGGCGCATACGCTAACCGCTTAGCCACGAAGGTTCTCAAACACACTTTGTTGTGTGTTATGGTATACTTAAGGACTAACTATTCCCAATCAGATTGTTTTTTTTTTATCCAGGCCCATTGGAGATATTTGACAGTGAAATATGCCAAATTGGAATTCCCCAACTTTACGATTTTTTTTTTTTTTTTTTTTTCAGGCATTTGGGATCAGCTACAGGACTGTAAATTTTTATGTATTAACTTATGACCCCGGACTATCTGCAGACACAAATTCAGACCTCTACGTCAGTTGTTTCCTCTTCCCAAACATGTCATCAACGTCCAAAAATGTTGCTACTGTAGGCCCTGATTTCACCCCTTCCAAGTGGTTTTAGGTAAAAATGTCAAGAGATCGAAGTTTTAGCTCTGCACGAGTTAGAGACGTCCAGCAATTTTTAATTTGGTAGAACAAATACATGCTGAGATATTCAAAACAACGTAAACGCCTAAAATCCAGAAAACGCAAAATGGCGGCAGCCGCTGCGTCGCCATGGGATATTGTAAATAATAATAATAATAATTAATTGTGGTTTTGAGGTACTCTGATATAGGATAAACATTCATGAAAAATTAGATTTTTTGAAAAGGTCGAGCGACAATTTTTTTTTTCTCGATCACAGCATCGATTGACCCGGATATCAGTTGATGCTTTTTTTTTTTTTTTTTTGGTACAGTTTTCTCGTTTTGTACGAACTAAAGACATGATATATTAGCAAGTAGTATCATACAATATTGTTCTTCGTGTCAATGGCGTTTGTTATTCCTCATAGCCCCTCCTTTTTCCGGTCCCGGGTAAAAGCTACGCCACTCACCTCAACATTCAACACCACTTTTATTCGCTCTGGTGTATATTTCTTAACGTTTAATTGCCATTTTCAAATATACTCATTTTCAACATAGCCAAAAATCTGCAAAATATCAGAGCACCAGCTTTCCCGTTATCCCATCTGTATCTCCGGAACGGTTAAGATCGAGAGTTTTTCCCCTCTAACGGAATTCAGTTCACAAAAACACTTCCATTGTGCGTTAACTCGTCCACAATTTTGTGTCACACTTAAATCGGTTTCCTTGTAAGAAGGAGGTGTACAAGTCCAAATCTCGCACAGTGGAGGAATTAATGTACGTATTCAAGAAGTTATTGGCGACATTCCAATTGATTTCCTTCAGGAAAATGTCAATTGTATCCTTGGTCATTTGAGGTAGTTTGTTAAGAACACAAGTATCTTTGTTAAAATTTAACATATTCTTTTGCTTTCTTGTTTGTCTAATAAATAAGAATCAATATTACAGAATTTACAACAGTTTTTAGTATACTCTGTGTTCTACAGAGGTTTAAAATATTTCGTTATGATATTAAATAAGATAAAAGTTTCATTCGAATAACGAAACCAGTATTTCATTATAGCACAAAATAGTAAATTTCTGTAGAACGTTACATAAAATATATTTAAACTGAGCGGAGGATATCTTTGTTGTTATAAAATGTATTTACCGTGTTTTCTTACATGCTTTTCACATCTTCTTTTCTGCATGCACTGTAAATTAAACTTATTAATTTTATTTGTAGAGACAAAACGATGTTGAATTTACCTATTATTTTATTTGGGTTTTAATGCAACATCAGTATTGAATTTACAGGTTCAGACTATGACGTTCTGTTCACGAATTCAATTTACAACAGCGTGTATGTTCTATAAAGCCACTATAATGGAGAACGTTTAAGGGAACTATTTTCTGATTTTTTTTATAAAAATTCATAATTTTGTTCACTTTTCATGGAATGTCCCAGTTCGATAGCCAACAAAGAGAGCCTGGACAACTCTCGCGGTCGATCATCTTCGGATGCATTTCGGATGCATAACGGAAGAGGGGATGTCCACTTCAAGGCCTGAGTAAGTATCTACAAAGAAAATACCAGACAGAATTTGCGCCAATTTACAGAAAATTACCTACTCAGAAATAACAATCATAATGTAAAGAGATGAATAAGAACTGAGATGAAGAGTGGTAATGAAAGTCGAAACAGTGTGGGCAAAGAAAGTTTTGCGAAAAATAATAAAAAGAATGAAGTACAGGGCTAGTATAAATGATTCATTCGTTTTCGAAAGGCAATATTTTCAAACGTATTACATGTACAAATATGAGAGACATATGAAAATAAAAATAAACTCACAAGTTTGTATTACACATTCCAGATGGCACCAGCTGGCAGCACAAGTTTAGTACCTATCCAAAATGGAGATAAAGCAAGAAAAGAGTTTTAGTGTGTTAGAATATACGAGATGTTTGTCTATTATAGCAGTGTAAGGCGCTTTCAGAAGTAAGCAAGGAAAAGAACTGCCATGTAACCAAAGCAGAGAACTTCGTGTATTTGTGGTTATTTTTATAAATCTCTCGTGTTTGTACGTGTAATACTTTTGAAAATATAGTCCTTTGAAAAGGAATGAATCATTTATACTAGCCCTGTACAGAAATAAAAATATACTAGAATGAAATACTGGAAATAATTAAGTCTATTTCTGATGGACAGCAACATCATCAACAGCAGTAGTAGTAATAGTATTCCTAATTGTCTTTGCATTTATATTCTTCGGGACCAAACTAATCTTTCGTTAAATGTGGGAACGTACAATCGGGATTATACTTTCAATTCTTTTAGGTATTTATCTATCGTAGGGCTCATAGTGTCTGGTCTCTTGTAAATAGTTGAATAGTGATCAAAAGTACACGAAAAAGTGACCAAAACCACACGAAATAGTGACCAAATTCTCATCATGCCCCTTTTTTCCTTTGTCAATTTCTCCATCACCTCTCTCTTTGTTTGTTGTTTTGTTTCATCTTTACTTCTTTTTGAGCTTGCTCCTTTCTTAGGTTTTCTAAGTATGCTTTGTAGTTACGGTAAGCGGACTTAGCAGATGTAAGAAGCTTCTGAGTACGTGGAACCAGTTCTGGCCTATTTTCGAATTTCTTCATCCCAGACATCAGATTTAACTTAGCACTCAGAATTCTCAAAGCCATGAAATATTCAAATTCATCACCTACTCTTAAGAAGAACATACAAGAAGCATAACACAAGACGAACATGATGAACCACACAAACACACGCACACAATGTTGAGCGGAGCGTTAACTATTACGAGAGCAAACTAAAAGACTATTATGATAGAAGAAAGAATAGGCACAGAAGGGTTCTCAATCCCACCTTGAGAGCTTAAGCATCCACCATCCATCCATTGTGCTTTAGAAAGAATAAAAGCTGAAGTTAGAATAAGGCTGACTGTTTCACATGTGGCAGCAAGTATTGAAGCTTTCAGAAGAGTAATGTGTAACAAGTTTCTGCCTTTTTCCATTTATTTTTATAGTATTTTCTTAGAAAACTGCCAATGGAAAACATAAATCACACGAAAAAGTCACTTTATCTCCCAAAAAAGTAACTTTTAGTTAAAAAAAAAAAAAAGTGACTCGCTGAGTCCTGCTATCGTCTAGATTCAGCTTACCTGCTTTTCTTAATAGTGGGAGCAATTCAAAAATGTTATCCCATTCAATGTTATCCCATTTAGGAGACATTAACAACAATGAGAAAAACGAGGATTGTTTCAAATACGTAACAGGAGTACAGCCATGTATTCTACCACTAAACATATACCGGCCTATCAAAGCTTGTTCACGAAAATACACGTCTTTCCCAAGCTCTGCAGCAACAAGATGTTCAAGGCATTGTTTGCTGGAACAAAAAAGTAATTTATTTAATATCATTATTGTAGACGTCAGTTAATATATTTAATTTATTCTAGTATATACTGAAAGACTGAATACCTTTTACAATTTACTAGGACAAACTATTGAATAAGTGAAAAAAAAAAAAAAAAAAAAAAACTTTCGTTCCGGTAATAGGATATCTTCAGGACACGCCAAATAGTATTAAAACATGCATGTATGATTCAAAAAGGAAGAGCAAAATCTAAAAACAATACTAACTTAAGTTTCAGCAATTAACTTGAACTGATTAATTCTTTTCTCATTTGGACAATGGCATTCTTCCTTATTACATATAAGTGAAAGTAATTCAATGATGTTATCCCATTTAGAAGACATCAACAACAATGAGTAAAACGATGATTCTTTCAAATATTTAACAGGAGTACAGCGATGTATTCTATTAAAAAAACATATAGCATATACCGGTTTGTTAAAGCTTTTTCATGAAAATAGACGTCTTTCTCAACCTCTGCAGCAACAAGATGTTCAAGGCATTGTTTGCTGGAATAAATGAAGTAATTTATCTAATAAATAAAGACTTCAGTTTAGTGTATTTAAGTTAGTTTAGTATATACTAAAAGACTGACTACCTTCTATAACTACTAGGACAAACTATTTAATAGGTGAAAAACCCTTTCATCACGGCTAATAGGATATTTTTAGGACATGTCAATTAGAATTAAAACATGCATGTATGATTCAAAAAGGAAGACCAATATCTAGAAACAATACTATTTACAGTTATCAACTTAAGTGCACCTTTGCTTCCATTCTTCGCACAAGAATATGTTTATGGCATTATACTTTCAAAAAATGTATATACCCCCTGCCCCTTTTGCGTATAAGCGTTTTAATCAAAGTGAATTTATAAAAATACATGCCAGCTCAAGAGCTAACCGTGTTCAAAAATTTATTTCAAATGGTTCACCTTTTTTCGTGATGATGAGACTGAAAATCTTACACATTGAGACTGAAATCAATTTTACATTGAGAAAAAAATAGAAAATGTCATCTTTACTTCGCTAAAAACGAAATTTCCGGAGTTTATATATATATATATATCAAGTTTCATATTCCTATTACGTTTCTAATCTTAAAACGGATTTCTGCGTATAGATATGGCCATCTTATTGTAGCAATTGCAACTCCCTCCCATTTCCTTTCCTTCTAATGTAACATCCAAAAATGTCTAAACACGTCTTTAATTATTTCGAATTAAAACTTTAAATAACGAATTTCATGTATCTAACGTTAAAGGATTTCGAGATACGGCCACCCTATTATAATAATTACAACCCCACCCGCTTTTTTCTCCCTTCTAAGGGAAATATAAAAAAAAATGGCGAAACATGAAATCTTTCAGTTTAACGTCCCAGTATGCCTTTTAGCCTTGACGGAGACGATGATTAAGACAAATGAATGATGATGTAAGAATTGGTGGAATGAGAATGAGAGAAAACAGGATTACTCCGAGAAAACCCACGGTCACGATGTTAACATAAACTTACTTGGCTGGGTATCGAACCTGTGACCACTGGCACCAGAGATAAGCGCTCTACCACTGAGCCACTGTACCCTCCAAAACGGTGGAATGTACTCGCCACGAGACACAGAGGGGAGACGGAGTAAAGACTACAAAAAGGACGACTCTATTTGCAGAATTTGGGGTGAAAACTGGTTTATGCTTGGCGTTTCCGTGTGGGAAGGATGACCTATAAAGGGTTGCCAGCAAGGTGCAGTGAATTTACAGTACATTAACCTTTGAAAATTTGCATGAGGATCGAGAATTAGAATCATATTTTCAAATAATGAGATGCTCCTTTTTGCGTACATTTTTCTTTATTTATATAGTTCAGAAACTATGCATAAAACTGAAGTAAACATACTAGTCGAAACCCACTGCTGCTGAAAAATAAATAATTCGGTACACCAAATCTTGTGCTACTGATTTCCAACGATGGTAAGCTTAAACATGTATGTAAAAATACACCCCTTCCCCCAGAAGGGATTATTTTTAAAAATAAACCGTAAAAATAGTCATTTTTCAAGTTGACTTCTACTCTAAGATATGTATCAGTGAATGTCTTGCCAAAATGTATTCAAGTGATTTTTGGTTAAGTGCAGCAATATTTGCTATTGGTATCTTTTCTTTTTCCAAATCTCAACAACTGCTCACGACGTGGCAACCCTGAATCTGTTTTTGAGTAAAGCATGTTCATCATACGATGTCTTGTGCCCGAATGAAACGGCCTCCCCTGTGCCAATGAAACAGACAGCGCGGACACATGTGATACGACTACGTCATAGTTTTTCTCGTGGTGCGTGGATAGTATCTGATTACTTTATACGGGAAGTCCAAATACCAAATTTCATATTTCTACAATTCAGAGATTTAGAGATATACACATTTCACCATAACGATTATCATGCCTATTTTTCCCCTTCCCCGTCGAATTTTCAAAAATCTCTCCTTAGTGGTACCTTACATAAACAAATTTTATACCCTGTCAAAATTTTAAGTTTCTAGCTTAAGCGGTTCAGCCGGGGCATCGATCAGTCAGCCAAACAGGATTTCTTTTATATAGAGATTTCTTTCTTGTTAAATATAGGTATAAGGCTACCTAAAAAAGTATTGAACTTTTGGAGGTCAAAATTGAATATACATATTGCCATATTGCTATTTGAAAATAACATTCTGAGACTACATATGCACCACCTTGATCGATGACCTTCTGTCATTTTTCCGACAACACCATAACCCCGTCGCTATAAAACTTCTGTGGTTTCTGGTCGAAAAATCATGATACTGTTTTTCACAGGCCTTTTTTGGAACGAACTGGAATATCATTCATGAAGTTCATAAGACAGAAATAAATGATACGCTGACGGTGCCAGATCCGGTTATATGGTAGATGTATTAATACTTCCCAGCGAAGTTTTCTCAATATCTGACAGGTCGTTAAAGATGTATGCGGCGTAGCATTGTCAAAGTGGCAAACGACCTTCTTTCTGTTGACAGTTCTGGCCGTTTTCTTTCGCTAGGTGCACTCGCGCTAATTGTCGACAGTACAGGATCGAGTCTATCATTCTGCCTGGCGCCAGCAGTATGCGATGCACGGTGCCCTTCCAATTCCTCCAAATGCACACCATAACCCTCCTAGGCGTCAGTGTGGGCTTTGGCACAGACTGTGGAGCTGCTTCTCGCTTCAACCACGATCCTTTTTGCAAACTGTGGTCGTAAGTTATCTACCCACTTCCCATCACCCGTGATCAAATGATTCAGAAATGGCTAAAGTTTGTTGTGCTTCAGCAGAGACTCGCAGATGAAATTTGATCCAGTAAATATATTTGTGCCTGATCATGTAATACCCAAACATCGATCTTCTGCTTGTAACCTGTTTTCTATAAATGGTTTAACACTTTTTGGCGATGAATATTTAGGTTATTGGCGACGTAATGACTGATTTTATGTGGGTCTTGCTAGTCTTTTGCAGAATATCATTCACTTTTGCTGATTTATCGCCCACTGCGAGGAGCATCTTGGACATCGAAATTTCCAGAACGAGAATGACAGAACCATCTTTTGGATGTTGCTTTTCGTAACGTATCTTACACACAAAAAACATGAATTTCTTCACGGGCCCGCGCAGCATCTAACATTTGGGCCTTTCATGAAATACAATTGTAAAATGTAGCGCGGTTTTGCAGAAAGTTCACTGATTTTCACGGCGCAATACCTTATGAGAATTCTATAAGATCACAAGAAATCCACCACTTTTTACACATCTACTAGCTTCAAACGTTAACTGTTAAATGACGTTAGACCTGACCCGCTGCGGTTCATATACCCTGAGATTTGGGATACTAACACCATCTCGTGCGCAAAAGGCTCAATACTTTTCTGATTACTTGATATATTAACAATGTATTTAGCTTTCAGTAGATTTTTAACTGTATATTTTTATTTAATTACATTTCTGCATACATTAATTTTAAATACTTTTCTTTTCAATATAAATTTTCACGCATATTATTGAATTATACGTTAGTAACCTTTTCTCTGAACCTCCAGTAATAATGATAATAGACGTGACGGTATGTAATATAATTAACCATGAACTCTGCTGGTTAAGAAACCCAAAAGTTCATCTCTACAGAAACCAAGGTCTGCTATTGCATGATATTTCATCAACTACAATTACTGCCCCCCCCCTCCCCCTTAAATGCATCTTTATACTAATCTTCCATCTTCTTCGTTTGCCCAACTCAAACATCTATCTGCGTTATGACTCTAATTTTGCGATGTGTAAATTTTTCTACACTTAACTAAGTGTTCATATTATTTCTGAATATATTTAATATATTTTCACTAGAGTTTGCATCCGACAACTCTTGAATCCGTGTTTCTCTCAATGAGTTAGTAACTAAACGCTGATTTCGTAGATATTTACTTTTAATTTCTTCGATAACGGTTACAATAGTAAAAGGTTTTGTACGAATTACCATAATTAATTTGCTAATTATTTCCTGGAGTATATCGTTCTCATTTATTGCAATTTCTTTCACATTCAAATATGTTCTGTTATTACTATTAATTACTACTTTCCCATTGATTTCTTGAATATGGTTTCTATTCGCCATCTATTTGAATCTTCTCTCTTTGACTTTCCTAATCACTTAACCTTAAAATAATAATAATAAAAAAAAAGTTTAAAAATGATGAGGATAATGCATCACCTTGCTAGACACCTTCATGAATTTTGAAGTAATCAGACTTGTTTCTTTCATATCTTACAAATCTTACCAACATTATTATCTCATGCAGATTACAAATTCTTTCAAGATGCAGTATTTTTTTTTTTTTTTTACTGAGTAATATGTTTTTTTAAAATCTATTAATGGTTGGCGAGTTATAGTCAAACAAATTAACAAAACGGTAATCTTGTTCTTCCTTTTTTCTTTTTTTGTACTTAGGTAACGGACTTTAAAGCCATAAAATTTTTCATCCATTGGCACTGCCGAAAGATAAGAAGTTAATGTTTTGAGGAACATAAAATGAACTAATAAACGATATATCTCTACCAAGACATTTGAACAATCTGCCATATGTAGCAGCAGTGACGCATTTTACACCAACCCATAGACATATATCGAATTACCTGCTTATTGTCTTTTCATTGTGGTATCATGTACTCATCTCTTGTAGTAATACAGTAAAAGTAAGATAAAATTAAACTATATTCCACCTTGGAAAAGAAGGAAAAAGTAAAACATAATACTAAAAATAAAACATATATTACATCTATTTAAAACTATTCTCAATTGGAGTTTCAATATACCAGTAATAGTCTAAATTCAATTCATCCCAACACAACAACCGAAGAAACTACGAGAATCAACTCTAACATAATCATGTCTAGACATTACATTTATTTAAATTTAATATATATATATATATATATATATTATACAAATTAGGCTAAAAAATATAGCACGCACCTAGTACACATAAATTCACATAAGAGAAGATTCCAACTGGTGGAACGGAAAGAGTAGTGTATTCCAGTAATATATGGAAAACATTTAAAATTTTAAGCAAGTAACCTTGCGAAGATGATAATTAATTATCTTTAGTTATTTTTAATTTTGCCACGTTAACCTTATCGATACTTCTTGGAGGCACGGTAGCTCAGAGGTAGAATACTGGAGAAAGGGATTCCTGGTTCGATCACAGATCAAATAAGTTCGTAATAGGTAACATCGTGTCCGAAATTTCCTCGAGGTTCCTCTGTTTTCTTCCACCCATTCATTCTACCAATTATTAACATTCATTTGTCTTTTTCAGCCTTAAGGGTATAATCATAAGACGTTAAATTAAAGATATTTCTATTGTGATTTTCTGCAGGACTGCAACCTCTCTTTCCAATAATTATACAGTATTTGAGCACTAAAAACATTTTGGTAGTGATTAAAACCGGAAAGAAAAAGAAAATATATTCATCACAGTGACTAAATGATAGAGCGTTCATCTTGATGCCAAGAGTTATTATTTTGATCCTGGTCACACGAACTTCAGGTGTACAACATCGTATCCGTGGCTTTTTCTGGAGTTTTCCCATTTCCGACTACTTTTACGGTTTACCTATTTTTTCACCATCATTCATTTTGCATTCCTCATCCGTCTTTTCATGGGCACATTCTTGTGACGTTAAATAACATCTGAAAATTTGACTTCCTTTACACTGATCTATTATGCAGATATCTCAACGACAAACCTTTAGGTTGTAACAGATAAAGTAGGTTTATGGCAAAATATAAGAAAAAAAAAAAAAGCTTAGTACTCACCGCAGGTCAAAGTATGCTTCTAAGAAGCACTTTTGGAAATTACGATTTCCATCATCAGCTTAGTTCGAAAAATAAATTTAAATATGGGAAAGAAACATAGATGGGGAAAAACAAGGTTAAAAAGTAATTAAAAAAAAAAAACACGAAATTTCTTATCAAATTCAAACTGATATTATTTTATTATTTTTTAACCTTGTTTTTACCCATCCATGATTCTTCCCGTGTTTAAATTTACTTTTCAAAGCTGATGATGGAAATCTTAATTTCCGAAAGGGCTTCTTAGAAGAATACTTTGATCTGCGGTGAGTAATAAGCTTTTTCCTTATATATATATATATATATATATATATATATATATATATATATATATATATATATATATAAAATCACCGCTCGCAATACACAGTGTTATAGATTTATGGCGTTAAGCTGATAAATTTATTAAGAAAATACACCTATACAGACTGTGCTTAAAAACAATGATTTAACAACATTGCATGTACGATCGCTTTTTTGATAGTATTAGGTCCATAATAAAAACTGCGAAACGAACTTACTATAGAAACGTTGCTATAAAAATTACGAAAATAATTCTGTCTTTATTATAGAAAGACAAAAGATAAGTTAAAGGTCTTCTGAAACGAAAGATTAAGTGAACAACAATTACTAAATATAGCCTGTAATACTTAATAAACCTTACACACGTTGCACGTATTACATACACTCAATTTTATTAGTTATTAGGATCTAGGATCTATTATTATTTTAGTTCATAGACTGATTACGCACCCAATCACTGTTTATAAAGTACTAGCTAAAGTTGAGTTGAGTTAATTCTGAGTTCAACGTCCCGTTCAACAGCGAGGCTATATGAGACGTGGACCTACTCATTAACGTGGAATCCGAACCACTTGAGGTCCCGCCGGGAATCGAACCCGGGTCTCTACTAGCTAAATTGTTCTGCGTTGTACGGAAAGAATAGGTTTGTGGAAAATACTTGAAAAGTATATTTGAATTTCCTATTTTCAGTTTGTATTTGGATAGAAGGTGATAGAAGAACAATAGAAAGAAATGCACAGATCTTATTAAACGCTTCCAGGGACATAGATTTAGAAGTAAGTGCAGAGAAAACTTAATACATGGAAGTTCGTCGGGATCGTAATACTGCAAATTATGATGCGTTAAAATATTAAATAATACTTCCGACAAAGTGGATACTTTTAAATATGTAGGATCAAAATTAACAGACAAAACCATATTCACGAAGAAATTAAATGTCGACTAAAAGCAGGGAATTCGTATTATATTCAGTTTAAAATCTTTTATTGTCGCAAATTTGTCGAGGAATTTGAAGCTTAAAATACATAAAACAATAATCATACCTGTTGTACTGTATGGTTGTGAAACATAGTCGCTTACTCTGAGGGAAGAACGTAGACTGAAAGTATTTGAGAAAACGATCCTGAGACGAATATTCGGACCCAAGAGGACCGGGAATGGAGAATGGTGGAAACTTCATAACGAGGAACTGCAAAATTCATACCGTTTACCAAACATTGTTAGGGGAAGGGTCATCAAGTCTAGGAGGCTCAGGTGGGCAGGTCATGTCGCCAGAATAGAAGGAAGTAGAAACGCTTTCAAAGTTTTAACTGGGAATCCAGTCGGAAAACGACCATCAAGAAGAGTTAGGCGAGATAATAGGACAATATTAAGATGGATCTCGCAGAAATAGGAATATAGAGTAGAAACTGGATCGAGTTGGCTAAGGCCAGAAGTCAATGGAGAGCTATTTTGAACGAAGCATTGAACTTCCGGGTTCCATAGGCCATAGAGTTAGTTAGTTAGGTTGCGTATTTGAATAGAAATGAAATAATAATAATAATCCAGTTCGACCCAAGAGCTACGTTCAATAATGTACTTCAAGCGGTGCAGTCGTTATTCTAAGCGAAAAATTTAAACAACCTTTTCCCTCTTATGATACGCACTTCAATCAACGTGTAATGATAAAAACCCAATCGATCCAAGACCTAACTATTTTCAAAAACTGATTTTAAGCTGTTGGAGATTCCGAAATACTCTACTTTTGTGATAAATTTTGAACACCTTTTTCTCTTAGGATACGGATTTAAACGAAAGTGACATGATAAAAAACAGGCTAGAGTCAAATATTTACTATGTTCCAAAATTAATTTCGATTGGTTTAACCGTTTATCCTATGAAAAGAGACAGGAAAAAGCATGCAACTGTCCCTTGCCTTCTTGGAAGAGGAATTTTCGAAAAAGCTTGAACAGATGCCAATTTATTTTTAATGAGTACAAACGCTGAGTTTCATTTGTCTCACTTAGGGGCTCGTGAGATACTCCGTATTTTGCTATAAACTGTGAACCCCTTTCTTCCTACTTTGGATACTCAATTTAATGAAAATTACATGATAAAAATCCAGCTCGAGAGAAGTATTGGCTATGTTCTAAAATTCATCTCAAACGGTTCATGCGTTTTCCCGTAATGATGAGAGAGACAATCTCGATTTTATTTGAATATATATAAAGAAAAAAAACTACCCCCTTTCCGCCCTTCTCTCAGAAGTGGAATTTCTTAAAACGCTGGGACATGTGTAAAATTAATTTTACTAATGCGTTTATACCAAGTTTAATCTTCTTAACATATTGGATTAGTGAGATACTCAGTTCTTGGCATTAATTTTAAACCACCTCCTTCCCTTCAAACCTCTCTTCTTCTCCTTACAATATGGGTAAAGAAATCCGAAACAGCCTACTAATAGGAGACAAGAAGGTATGCACAGAGTAGGGATAAACGATATTTTATATATATATGTATATATATATTCCTCCGCGGTTGTTGAATTATTATCAAGGGCAAGAAATAACCAAAAGTAGATTATCGCATTTTTCATTTCTTTTTATCCTTAAGAAGAAAGCAGATAATATATGAATGTGTTTTTTCTTTCCTTATGGGTTATTAGTACGAAGAGTGAAGCGAAATTATGTGAAACATTATATGGGGGATGATAGCGGTGGAAAGTCTGTAACCCTGCTCCTGAGACAAATCCCTGTAAACTCGATAAGCGTAAGGAGTGTATAGCAACTGCATTTATTAAGTAAAAAGGAGGCAAATTATTCAGGAAAGAGTGAGCTTAAAGGTTGAAAACTCTGTTGTTATTCTTCCCATGTGATGGGAAGAAGTTCATGGAAGTAAAAGGCTTGTTATATTTATTAAAAGAAGAAAACAAAGGAAAGGAAAACAGAAATGGGTAATGAATTATGCCCTAATTACTGTACTTTCAGTCTGGGGAATTTATCTATGGACTTCCTGAACCTTTAATTAATAGACCTGAGGGAACCGTAGGTGTTCTCTTGACAAAAATCCATATTGGGAAGAAAATGCATGATTGTACTCTTTGCTACGTCAGAATTTCCTGAGTTCTGAAAACAATAACTTTATGCTTTAGCGTAGGACGACAGGCCGGGTGAAGAAGGCGTGCCTTCAAAATTGGAAGAAAAGTGAATAGAACGACGTAAGTGACTACGGGACCCTGACTCAATGAAAGACAAAGAAAAATATAAGTATGGGTCCCAAATAAAAACAGGAGAAGTGATTTCACGCAGTTCTGTTTTGCGTGATTTGCAAACATGAGGGCTCAGAAGACTAAGGAGTCCATGATGACTTGTGTGTCTCGCCCCGGTCGGTTGTATCGGTGGGGTGGACTGATATGATGTTTGATTAGACCTGGCTGACAGATTTCTTTAGCAATGCGCCTTACGGGAACAGCGCCGCATACGGTGAACAGCTTCGTACTTGGTTGTGAATATGTTTCTAGTTAACCCTCTGGTCTTGTAGTCAATAGTTAATTTTACAAATTTTAACAATATAGGTGAACTTAAACAAAATCGATTCCATTAGTTATTCTTAACGGTTTTAGGTAAAATTAACAATGAGTTTGTGAATTTTCTGATATTCTCTCAGTTCTCATTATTTTTGGTCGAAGTTGTGGAAATGATTAAATGACTTGATTTCTCAATTCTAACCGATTTTAATCCACTTTTTAGAGATATTATTACCACTTCACATCATGTAATAATAAGTAATAGTATCGAGTAGTGCGAGATTCAATAGTTGCGAAGTGTTTTAATGAGTTTCGCTTTAGTCTGGTGAATAATGAGTTTTTCATTTTTGATTGACTGTTCTACTTTTATGAGTGTAGCATAAACCGCTTTATGGTAGGAAAGAACGGCTAGTAAGAAATAGTGATTTATAGGCGGTGTTGTATAACTGGATGTCAAGAGATTTTTTTAAGTAACCTAATAAATTGTATAAAGTTTAATATCATTAGTCGAAATCTGTTACTAAACATACAAATAGATGCTTATCTCAAATCTGAGATTAAGATTTTTTAAGTGTAACTGTTTTGCTCCCAGTTTCATGAGACATTTCAGCTTCACTGAGGTAAAATGTATCTGTACTTTAGCCAGAGCAAAAGATGCATAATAGGAGACGACGGTATCGATTTCCCGGTCATAACAGACTAATATTTTTGGTTTTGGCTGATAATTCGATTTTATGATCGATAGGCTAAATAATTAGTTGAGTCGAATTAGGTCTGTAGTTGACCAGGAATCCCAGAACGCGGTGCATAAAATCGAATTGATAAGGGTTAGATATCTCTATTAACTGGTGTAACCACCGTGCTTACTCCCCAGTGGCGGTCCTTATCAATTAACTGGCAGAAGACACCGTTGCGGCGTATCTCTTGCTACCCCCCATATCTACAAACTGATAGAGACGCCGGCATTCCTCGCCCCTCTTATATCTACCAACTGATAGAGACGCCGGCATTCCTCGCCCCTCTTATATCTACCAACTGATAGAGACGCCGGCATTCCTCGCCTTTCTCATTTATCACTACACTTTTCTTACTTACAATTAGCTGGAAGTATGCAAAACAAACGGCGTGGATTTGTATAAAAGGCAAATGCAACACCTCCTTCACAGTATAAGAAAAATCTCAAGTGTTGTCCCATTATTTATTCGAATGACTTTGGTCTTAGATAATTTTCAACAATATATGACTATTTAGAATGTTCAAGCGACTTCATGTGTAAAATTATAAGTATTTCTTCAATAAACATCTGAGTCACCATACGAAAAAGGTTTTCAGATAATTTCAAAATCAAGTGCATCTAGTCAGAAACTCCAACTGGTTATGGTGTGAAAGAACATGTAAGGTGACACGTGATATACTTCGAGACCCGATGAACTCCATATCGAAACTATTGACATAAATTTAAGTCATCAAAAGGGCCGTACTATTATAATTTCACGATTACTAATTATAAAGCAACACAGAATTCAATTCGGAAACAGTTAACTAGAATCTATATAAAGAGAACAGCAGAAAATAATTAGAGATAATGCAACAGCTACACACATTACACGTATAGAAAACATGTATACCATGGGAAACAATTTACAACAATTTACAGAATATGTCCATTCGTACTTCATGCTGGAATAACACAAAGATTCAGATGCTAGGAGAAATCAAAGGTATATGAAAAACTATTTATTCCAGCTCGCTGAGAAATGCAATCACGTCTGTATCGATAGGAAAAGAGAATGTTGCGTAGAGGCGCCGTAACATCTTTATTTTAAATTATTTGCACTTATAACTGTTATTTTTTATTTTCTTATTAAAGTAATTAATTTCATTTGTATTTTTCTTCCTTTTAACAATTATTTATTATTCATTAGCTTAATTAATGCCGTCATAAATTTTATATATTACTAATCGTAATTATACGTCACGCACGCATCACAGATTATAAGACGTCATTCATTATTCTGTGCAAGCATAGAATCAAGAAACTGTTATACCACGCAATAGCAGTTATAGTTCTGAATACAAGCAAAACCAGATATACACCTCTGTGCTGATGTATACATATCAAGAGCTAAAGATGGAATTAGCATTTTGTTTTCAATAGGATGTTAGTTAAATGTTGTGTGCTCAACATGATTAAAGATCTGCAATACAAAAATACATTCATGCATAATACTCGGTATTAATTGTTGACATTAGCTGGAAAAATTAGTTGTTACTTTTATAGGTAAATGTTTAGCAGAAGAGGTCCAGAAGTACGTAAAAAGTACAAAATTTACGAGAGAAATGGAAGATGCAAGTATTCAGACCTAATACAACCTAAACTAAACTAACCCGAATTAACTTAATAGAAATAAGAGAAATTTTATAAGTTTTCGAAAATTATGCTGGATCCCTATACTAATATAATATAACTAACCTAACCTAAACTAAACTAACCTGAAGTAACCCAAACTAATCTAATGTGAACAGAAACTACCGAAATTATAACATTTTTTAGAAACAATAGTTTGACCCCTTCTGCTTAACATTGTCCTTTTTATATTACAAAGGAAGCAAGGGATTATAAGCGAGAGAAGATTACCCTCGTTAGAAAACTGAACCTTTCAGCAATGCACGGTTACAGATAGTATCTTCACTCAAAGAAAAGAAAGAAAGAAAACTTATCAGATAAAATATTAAATTTACTGGGTTATGTTTAGCAGAAGAGGTGCAGAAGCACGTAAAAAATACAAAATTTACAGGAGAAATGGATGATGCAAGTACTTAGACCTAATTTAACATAATCAAATCTAACCTAAACTAACCTAAGATAACCTGAACTAACCTAATGTTAGTAGAAATAAGCGAAATTCTGTATTTTTTGGAAAGTTATGCTGGACGCCTACACTACCATAATCTAACATAAACTAACCTAATCTAAATTAAACTAACCGAAACTAATTAACCTAAAATAAACTAGCTTAATGTGAACAGAAATTACCGAAATTGTAACATTTTTTTTAGAAAAAGGTGCTGGACCCCTTAGGCTAAACATTAACCAATTTATTACTTAAGAAGATTCCTGTTAACGAAGAGATTTCCTTTGCTTTGGTAAGAAATTTTAATAAATTCTACATAAGTTTTTAGAATAGAATAGAATAGAATAGAATATGTAGTTCTTGTTCTTGTTCATGTAACCTCATATAGAGGTTATACATAGGAGGAGATGCGGCACCGTAGTAGTTAAGTTCGCTATGGCCCTGGAATTGCTGAAAAAATAAAAAAATTAATAAATCTCCACTAAAGTCATTGCTTGATATACATTTGTAACTCGTTGCGTCCAGAAAAAAACTTGAAGAAGATACATGTTGCGTGCACTGAAGACCAGACCTCAAAAGAACTTAGATAACTATGTTAGTAATGATCTTGAAAATTATCCTAGTGGTAAGATGTAAAATGTCAAATGGATTCCGGACAGTTCTCTGCTGATGAGAGTGATGTATAACAGGACATCTATATCATGAAGATTGTCAAGCAATATCATGTTTCCACTCAGGATTGAGTCAGTTTATTATTATTATCATTATCACCACCACCACTATTATTATTATTATTCATTGGTGTTCTTGTCTTTTGTATTTTGATAAGCTTTAGAAGTCAAATTGACAAAGAAAATCACAGGTGAAGTCGATAGTAGCACTTTCGCCAGATACATTATCAAATGCCATTGAAGTTATTCCTTTATTTATTTATTTATTTTTATTTATTTATTTTTATTTAAGGTATCCATATAAAAATGAAGAATATATGTGCATCGGGTTTAGTAGTTTTAGAGAGGGATACCATTTATCTGTAAAAATTCAATCAATAATTGGATGAGAGTCCAAGAGGTCGTAGCTAAAATTTGTGCAACAGAAAAAGGTCCATAACCAAGTGCTCTGTGAAATTTATTAATCATATAAGATCTGCCTTTAGTAAACTGTTCGCACACAAAAATTAAATGATTCAAAGATCCAATATCACGCTGACACCAGCATAAAGGTGTAGTCAATTTATGTATCTGATATAATTTATAAGGCGTTAAGGCGGTGTCAAAAAGAAGGCGATATAATAAAATTACTCTGTATCTAGACCAATTATGTATAGTAAGCCATGGTTTGGGTTGAGAGATAGACATGATTTGCCAATAATGTCGCCCTGGTCCAAGCCTATTTTCAGATTTCCAAGCATGTAACATCTGTACTTGATTTTGTTTGATGATAGGAATAAAGTTTAAGTGGCTAACTTTAATAGAAGCTGATTGACCATCATTACATGCAGACTTTGCAGCTAGGTCTGTATCATCATGGAATTTTATATTAGAATGTGATTTCGTGTGTAAAAAATTTATAATATATCCTTGTTCTTGAAGTTGATGGTATAAAAATTTTATATTTAAAAGAAGCCAAGTTGTTTTAACATTCCAATGGGTGTGTCTCAAAGCGTTAAGAACACTGAGAGCATCAGAGCAGATACAGGCATCAGAAAGTTGTAATTTTTTTATTAATAAAAGAGCTTGCCGAATGGCAAAAGCCTCACCTTCAAAAATGGTCAAATATTGAGGAAGTTTGAATTTTTTGATAATATGAAGAGTAGGAACAACAACTGCTGCGCCGACATTTTGATGAATGTATTTAGATGCATCTGTAAAAACAAGTGTACAATTTGAAGATAGCTGATCCACACAAGAGTGCCAAATGTAATTATTGATGTTTGGTAAATGTCCTGAAGTCGAAGAAGAGACGTAGTGGGGAAGAATTGTCTTTATTTGTACCAAGCTCGTTGTATAGTGAAATATGTAGCACGGCAGTGATGGAGATTGTAAGATCATTCCTTCGTACATGTGAACTTTAAAAAACGCTTTGACTATCCATGGTGATTTATTTCTATACGGCACCTTCTGATGTCTATTTTCCAATATATGTTTAATCTGATGAAGCTGTGCTATAAGAGGATTATTCCTTTTCGCCATTCTTGACAAAAGAAGAGTTTCTGCTAATTTGGAAATTTGTAAGTCAATAGGAATCATACCAGTTTCCTCAAAGAGAGCATTTTTCGGGCAGAAGGTAGGCTGAGAAAGGATGATCTTAAGTGCATCATATAAAAGTTTGGTTACTCGCTGGTAAAAGTAGTTCATCTTCTCCTCATAAAATATGCTTCCATAAAGAATTTTTGCCATCATACAATGTGTAATAATTTTATATAGACAAGTTGGATTGAGTCCCCAACGTTTTGCACTTAAGCTTTTGAGAATGTTGTTGTATGAATCCAATGCGGTTGACAACAGAGCTAAGTGAGGTTTCCAAGTCATTTTTGTGTCCAAATAAAGCCCAAGGTATTTGAAGTGCTGAACATAGCGTAACGTACGATCTTCGATATGAATGGTAGGGCGTGTATAACAACGTCTTCGCGTGAAAACTGAGTATACAGTTTTCTCCCAGTTGATGTCGATACCATTGTTTATAGACCACCGTAAGAATTTCTGTAAAGTTTGTTCAATAAGAATTGTCCCTCGGTGAAGATCATCCGTAGTCAGTATGAATATAATGTCATCAGCATACGAATACAGTTTTACTTCATGGTTAAGTTCTGTTATGAGGTCCAATATATAAAGATTGAAGAGAGTAGGACTTAACTTACTACCCTGGAGTAAGCCAACCGATGTAGTTCTAGGTTTATTGTAATTTTTGTTAAGTTTGAAAAAATCTTTCTGTTGATAAGCAAGTTATGAATGATTCTAATAAATTTAGGTGGTATCTGTAACAGGTATAGCTTTTGAATGAGAAGATCTAAGATAATTGAGTCATATGCTTTTCTCAAGTCAACACTAACTGCAATAACAAATTGTTTTTCAAGATAAGCCTGATAAATGTCAAGAATGAGAGGCCCAAGTGCGTCGTATGTAGAGGTGGCTTTTCGAAAGCCGGTGATAGTAGGAGGAAAAATTTGATTATGTTCCAAAAACCACTGTAATCTGGATAAAAGTAAGTCTTCAAATATCTTGAGAGAGCAAGGAAGTAATGCTATTGGTCTATAGTTGTCCGCTTTGCCAATATGTTGTTTGTTTTTTAAAATAGGAACAATAAGAACTTGTTTCCATTGAGATGGAATATGAGCAGTGTCCCAAATTTTATTATATATTTGTAATAATAGAGCTTTCCCATGAACACCAAGAGTGGTAAAATGTTTATAATAAATACCATCTATGCCAGGAGAGGAGTTGGTACGAAGATGCTGAAAAACAACATCGAGTTCCACTTCTGAAAAACTAGTTTCCAAAACAGAAGATCCCTGTGGCAGAATAAAAGGTAAAAGATGACGCCGAGAATTATTGACAGTGCAGGGAGCCAATTGTTGATGAAAATCTGTGATCCATTTCTGGTCATCCAAGTGATGCATAGTCTGAGGTCGTGAATTATGATAACGATGAATTTGATGTTTGAAGAAATTCCAAATCTTATATTTGGGAATGAGATAGGAAAGATTATTACAAAATTGTTCCCAGCTTTTCCTTTTATAATATAAAGTGATCCTTTTAACAATGGCTTTACATTTACGATAATGAAGAAAATCGTCTTTTGTTCTGGTCTTAAAAAATGATTTCAAAGATTTTTGACAATTATTTACTGCTTGTTGACATTCTGCATTCCACCAATGTGGATGATATGTAGAGGTACGGTTTGATAGTTTTCTAGATGGAGGAGTAGTGGAAGTTGTCTTCGAGACTGATACAGCATGTTTGACAAAAGTATGTATGGTATTGACAGAAAGAGACTCTTTATTGATAATGTGACAAGAATCTTCGATAGTATGTTGATATGTATCCCAATCAAGGTGAAGGGTAATAGATTGTAATTTCGACTTGAAATCTTTTGCTGTAGGATTATGAAAAGGAGATGTGATGGCTACCGGATGAGTGGAGAATAAGATAGGATAGTGATCACTTCCTCCCGGATCAAAATATACAGACCAGGTAGTGTGAATATAATACGAATTTTTCACAAGAGTTATGTCCGGAACACTCGTCCCATGCTGGGTAATGCGTGTGGGAGTACCATCATTCATTGCAATATAATAAGAAACAGGTAATGCTTGTAGAAGATTGTTTCCTGCAGTATTATTTCTAGAACTTCCAAATAATTGGCATTGGGTATTAGTATCTCCAGTTATGTAATCAAACTGATGAGTATCAGAAAAAATAGCTTCCCAAAAATCTGCATGAGGAACAATATGTGGAGGTATGTAGATATTCAGGAAGTTGAGATTTTGAATATTTAAAGAGAAAAGTTGAATATCAGGATCCGGACACGGGATGTTAAGCTGATTGGTGATATAAGAGAGATTGTTTCTGATACAGAAGGCAATGCCACCATATCCATCTGCTCGGTTTTGTGTTACAATATGATAGTTCTTGAGACGAAAAGGTATGTTCGGTTTTAACCAAGTTTCCTGCAATATAATGATATCAGGATCAAAAAAGATGATAAGATTATATAGAAAGTATAATTTGTTATAGACGCTTTGGGCATTCCATTGAATGATGAAGAGTGGACGAAATTCTTTCACTTCCATACTGGGTATCTACGAAAGATTTAAAGTATTGTAGATTTGTGTAACTAAATTCTCCAAGAACGTATGCGAAGCGTCTATATTTTGAGAAAGTAATATAGTAGCCAGCAATTTCTTCAATGCTTCGGTATGTTTAGGGGATAGTTGTGGTGGAGAAGATGAACATTTCATAGATGTAAAGTTACTATTAGTATCAGATGTAGGAGCGGTAGAAGTAAAATTAGCGTGGTCACTGGAAATAGAATAGGTTCGCGTGTCGGCTGAAGTCTTAGGGGGTTTTTGAGGAGCATAAGGCTTCTGAGGATCCAGCAAGGTGAAATTTGACGCTTTAACAGAGGTGAGCTTTGAATCCAGTTTATTTCTTGTTTTATACGATTGTGGTAAATCAAGCTGAATTGGCTTATCCTTCTTGGAACGAGATGATGTTACAGTGGACGAAGAAGGTAAGAAATGCGGAGTAGGAAAGGAAAAAGCCGATGATCCAGAAGATCCCGATGGATGATCCAAGCTTCTTCTCTTTTTTCCTGGGGGTGTATCAATATCAAATGTTAAAGCAGATTTTTTCATGTGTGTGGTAGACACTTTATCACCAGCTGAGGGATGAGATGAAGGAAAGTTAGTATATTCCTTAGGTTCGGTAGAAGGATCCTGCAGTATTGCGGAGAAGGACGGAGTATGTGAAGCTATTGTGGTGACCTTGCTAACAAGTTTATTCGCTTCATTGAACGAAAGTCGTTGTATTGCCATCAGTTGCATGATTTGTTTCTGTCTGTGTCGTTCCGCACACTGTTCATAATCCGCGGCATGTGAGGAACCACAGTTAATACAATGAAGATCACGATCACAAAATCCAGAACCATCGACATGATTAGAACCACAATTTTTACATAATTTATGTTTTAATTTACAGGAACGGGCAATATGTCCGTATTTCCAGCAGCCATTTTTGCATTGACGAATGCTTGGAATATATGTTTCAACTGGAACTGATTGATAATAAATTTTAATATCTTTAGGTAACTTTTGAGAATCAAATGTTAGGACAACCGAGCGAGTAGGCTGCCGACCTTTTGTTAAATCATAACGAAAGATTCTACGTGCAGAGGTAATCGGGAAGTCACATTTACTATCTTTTAATAAGTCATCCATTGTGATGTCCGTGTCAACGTCTTTGATAATTCCTGTAGTATACAAAACATGATTAGGGATATATGCTTCCCATTTGTTATGTTGAAGAATGTCATGATCCAGAAAATTATTGGCGTCCTGACCAGATTGAAAAGTAATTTTAATTAAATTTCTACCAATTACATTAATATTAAGAATACCAGGTATTTCAGCCAAGTAAAATTTGCGGCTGATGGACATTGGATGTTTTTTACCTAAATCTTCTGTAGTAGACTTCACATAAACAACATACGGTGCAAGGTGAGTAGGTTTGTATAAATTCTTATCAGGATGGAGAGAATGCACATTCTGATTATCGGCTGGAAGCACAATAGTAGATTTCTGATTGGAAGAAGGTGTAGAAGTTGATTGTATATTAGTTGAAACCGCAAAAGTGGAGGAAGAATTGGGAGTAGAAGTAGGTGAATCCAAAGGTACTTGTATTTCCATAGCAATATACTTATTAACATCTGCATTATTAGCATCAGCATTGTCATCCTCCTCCATCTTGAAAAAGGAGCAAAGTGCAGACCAAAGAAATATATAACTTGCAAGTAAGTTATACGAGGCCAAAACACATCGTGATTACATGCTGTAATAATATGTGAACCATGAATAAATAACACAATATATGCAAGAAACACAACAGTAATAATGAACCAGAACACAGAAAAAAAACACGACAGTAAATATAACACTCTATACACCACACTTTACCAAATTGTAATCACACTACACTTTCACTATTATACACAAACTAGATTATTATCCGCCATTTGCATAATCCAATATGTAGTTGTAAATATCAAAGAATGTGTATTCTTCTTCTATTTTTTTTTTACTAGTGTTACGAAAAGCTTCATTAATCGCAAATGCTCAATCAATTACCTTAAGGTGCAAATTACACGGAGATGAAATGATCCTAAGTCAGTAAAAAACACTGAAAAATATACAAGAACAGTTAACAGAACAGACAAACTTAATGAAATCACAGATTAATGTCAGGCAGGCATAACATATTTAAAATTATATGGAAAAATGTAACGTTATACGAATCTTACAAATTGAGATGAGTGTAGTTTTAAACAAAGAAACACTCGTTTTCATATACTTTTTGTGACTTTCAAACCAATCTGAATTTGAAATTCTTGCAAACTTACAGAAGACCAATAACCGCAATAAAACGTACGGAACTCACCTGTTTTTCTCGGCAAGAAGTACACATTCGGCAAGCCCTAAAATGCGTTTATTTTTACGACTCGCATAAAACTTCTGAAGAGCGTCTACATTCATTTTTTCTAATAGAAATTGCACAACCCTGTAATTAAGAAGAACTTTTTACCTGTTAAAACTAGAGAGGAGCACATGGCAAATTGAAATATTAACTTTAGTTTTAAAACTACTTACCACTTAATGTGTTTGTACAATGGAAATTAAATACTTTTATCCACTTATACTTGTGTAAATTCACTTTCATATTCCGCTGATAATTTGCCAGTCTTCTTGAGAATAGGACAAGATAAATTTCTTAATTTATCTGAAAATACAGTACTTCTTGCATAAAATAATTCGTTTTTAATCTGCTATATGCACTAATTGAATACTCTAATAAAACAAAGTAACTAAACGGAAGGTTGCCCACGATTTTTTAAAGTCGATTTTAAACCGATTATCTAGCAAGCAAATCCCTTTTCTCCACAACTGATTGTGTTCGATGTGACGGCCATGGGCCCGAACGATCACTCGGCAGCACAAACTCATGCGTAGAATGAGAAAAGGAATGACTCGTCATACCGCTTTGGCAACGCTCCGATGACTCTGCAAGGTACTCGGACGGCGTCGAGCGAGTCCCCGTTTGAGATCAAACCCACCGTAGTTCATTGGTGACCCGTCTGAGGATTTCACAGAGATGGACGAGAATGGGATCACTTAGATTCCTGTCTCTTCTACTTTCCTTAAGTAAAACACCTAGGATGATCGAGCGGTATGGCGGAGGCCTTGTCAATGTGGATTCATACATTTGCGATCTCGTCATCGTACAGGTCGGAGATGTGTTCATCATAGAGGAGATCTATGGCGTTCACCTGAAAGTGATGTATGTAGGCTTTGGTGTTGGAAGGCACTCCCCAACTGCAACATCCCGCCAACACCAGAAACATCATTGAAAAAACTTTTCCTTGACCGGCGTTAGTCTGTTTGACGTTTGACGGTAGAAAAATGTATCGAGCTCTCTTCATCTAAGTAGAACCACTCTCATTCAGGGTACAGACCTACTTCTACTTGTCCCTGTCATAAACTCGTTTGTGCATTATTTTGGCTGTATGCGGCTCAAGCAGTTTAATTCTCTTTTTATTTAAAAGGACTGTCACTTACAAGCAGACGACGTTTCTATGTGTGTGTTTTCTCTCTCAGAAGATGCAGGCGGCTAGCTTGACCTTGGTCAGCGCACTACACAGATTTGGCGGTAGGCAGCACTATTCGGCGCCAAGACAGAATCAAGAAGACAGCTTACGAAACAACGCTGCACAATATTTTTATTTTTTAAAAAAAATGTAACTTCAATTGTATCCACATTTAGTTTATCATATATATATAATCGATATAAAATTCATTATAATAGCCAATACCAAACGGCAGAGATGTAAGTATGAATAATAATCAATTATTAAAATTTTAAGTCTATTTGTGCGTATTTGCTACGATTGTGCATGTCATCCCCTCAAGCCTCGTGATAATCCGTTAAAGTGCATGGTACAGAAAATACTTTTACTTATTGTTTGTGGAGTTTATTATCTTTCGAAAAATATGATGCTGAATCTTTGGTGTTTTTAAAGGTTGTATTTAGAATCTTTGCTTATGTGTAGTTGGCGTTGAAAGGAGCTATTACTTATAATAACTTGTTTCATCGTCAACGCTCGAGCAAACATCCTATCTACGACTATTTAATGTAATGTTTGCTCTATTTGGATTACCATCCTATGGAGTAAACGTTATAAAATGGTGCCGGGATATGTGGAAAACCAGTAACCTTTTTCTTTTTCGTAAATTCTCAATTTTTGTGTCAATTGGTGTATGCCTATGTGCTCTGAACTAGTCAAACTTGTTGCGTAATATTTGCCGCCACCTTAAGGTAATAGTCGATGCATGAAATATTTGTGGCGATATCCAGATCCATCCCATTCATTTTAAAGTGTCATAACTTAAAACTCCTTTCTAAATTTAAGGAATTATTTTTTTATTATTAGTAACCTCAGATTTTTCGAAATTGTTTGTGTGAGCGACTTTGTTATATTTGCATCATCATGGCTGAGAGTGATCTTAAAACACTTCTCCTGGCAATGCAAAGAGAATTGAGTGCATCAATTAACGAAATTAAAGAAAGCCAAAATGAATTGAGTGTTAATCAAAAACGTGTGAGTGAAAGTGTTGAGGTGATAAATGTAAACCAACAGAAAATGAAAGATGATATCAAAGAATTACGTAGCGAGTGTCGTGAAAACATATTCCAATGTAGAGATGATTTGTCAGGTGAAATTAACAATGTGAATGTTACTATGCAGAATGAAATTAAAAATTTGAATGAGTGTATTAGTGCAGTGCGGCAAGAATTAATAGAACGAATTGAAGCTGTGGAATCAAAGTGTTTTAATACGTGGAAGTTTACGTGAATTAACAGAGGGAGTGCATGATGTACGGGGTACAGTTGAAGAAAATACGCGCCAAGTGAACGACCAACAACGTCAGTTAAGTGAGTGTTGTAATAGAATGGGTGATTACGAAAAAAGGTTGCGTTTGGTCGAAAGTCTCGACAAGTACCGTGAAAGTAGAATTCAGAAGTGCGAGACTAAGTAAAGTGAATACAGTATAGCAGTGCAGGAATGTATTCAAGTATGCCACGAGCAAAGTAAATTTAATCAGCAGTGTTTTGAAACGTGTCTCCGCGCTAGTGAGTTAAGTAAACAAACCAAGCAAGATGTGGAACGATTATCAGAGCGTGTGCAACGTATAGAATTAGTAAATGAGCACCACGATACTGGAAGTAATATGTCACAAAGAAACACAGGTTCCGTGCGCAGTGTGAAGCGTGAGAGAAAATCGAGCAGTGAGTCTCAGACGGGAATTTAGGACATAATGGCAGGAAATAAAGGCAGGAGGACAAAATGGCAGCGGACGAAATGGCAGGAGGACGAAATGGCAGCGGACAAAATGGCAGGAGGACGAAATGGCAGGAGGACAGAATGGCAGGAAGTTAATTTGTCAAAAATTATAACACCTAGGGCTCGCATTTTTAAGTTTTACCTATTGTGTTTGTTAGTAGGTAACGGTTCTCGATTTACTCATTTCTACCTCAAATGTCCAAAGCATATAAATACAGCTAAATTGAACCAAGAGCGTAAACGAGGGTAAATATCAGTTATCCATGTCTTAACTTTTTTCTTAAATTTATTTCTTTTTAACCATCTTCCAATTGATATCTTGGTTTTATAATAATTCTAAGTAGTACAACTTTTATTTATGACGAAAGAATTTTCTCGTGAACCCCCTCTGAATTTCACTCAGGGTGTAGCTACCATGTGACAAAGAATTAAATCTACTAACTGCTTTCACACACAATATAATTTTGAAACTTGAGAGCCTAGTGGTATCTTTGTGTCTGTAGTATGTAATAATGCTGATACGTTATTCTCTTCAACATCTTAATGGTATTTGTCGTTTGACTTCAGAAGACTGAGTTAAGCCTGCAAGTACAAGTTGCCTATAGTTAAAACATATCAGGTGTATGATCTTGTTTAATAAAACCTGCCCCTCCCCTCCTCTATCTGAAAAGCCCTATATTGTTATTCACATATGAAATTCAAAGACAAAGGCAATCGTCTTTATCCAGTCATATTTTTATTTCAAGTGTAAGTATTAAAATGTGCTACCTTGATTTTATTTATTTATTTTTCCTGTTTTGACTTGCAATATGGAGAGTATCTCCTGTAAGTTCTACAGTTGTCATATATATATAAATGCAAATTGTAATTACAACTTATTACACCATTTGAAATACTAAATTATAAGAAACATCACATGTTAAATTTGTTACATCATATTCATACATCGTTATCATTTGCAAAGTCCTGAACTGGATAATATTCTTCCTTCACTGAGCTGACGCAACAAAGGTAAGAGGCTTTTTTTTAAAAAAAAGAAAAGTCGGTAGTTCTTTTGGTTATAGCTCACAGTAGGATTTAAAAACGGTAGGTCAGAAGCTTCATATCCTTGGCGACCACTGATATATACCGACAAGCTTTGTTTTTTATTTAAAGAATTGATTTAGGTTTTCAAGAAAATATGTCATCTTTGCTTTTAACATTCCACTAAAACAAAAAATGGTTGAAGTTTACTAGTACTTCTGGTTTCAATATTGATTTTCATAGAGCAACGACGGTAAGAGATATCGAGAATCGTTTTCCTGTAATCGATTAAGCATACCAGAAATATGTTCCATCTACTACGTTAACTCTATTCAAATCTGAAGTGGTTAAAATCAACAATTTCTGATTTCGACGTTGATAGCCATAGAATAAAAACCGTAATAAATAGGACGTGCGTTTTTGGAAATCGATTCAGTGTTTCAAGGAATCGTACGATTTGCACTTGTAGCAATCTTAAAAACCGGAAGTAGTTATTTTTTCTAGTTCTTCCGGTTTTAATTCGATCACCAAAGATTAGAAGCGGTAAAATATAATGAGTAATGCCTCTCTAATACAAGGTCCTGATTTGAAGAGGGTACAGGAGCAATTGTTTTCCGTTAAGTTTGAGAAACACTTCTTTTTTTTTTTTTTTTTTTTTTAAGGAAAATAAATTGTATATTAATATATTAACAAATAAAGTACAACTCTTGTTTGTGGACATTCTTGACTTCCTGACAAAATCTGAAATGACTCTATTGTTCTCACATGGATTCAATGTTCCGAGATTAAGTTTTATCTGTATTGAAACCAGAAGTGGATGAAATATACTTTTCTGATTTCAGTGTTGATCATCATACTGAAAATCATGGATAGCAAGAAACAGGTTTTCATATATATATATATATATATATATATATATATATATATATATATATATATATATGAATTGAGGGCCACCAGAATAGTTTTTATCTCCGACTTTACTTCTACTCGTATATTGCAGGGGGCGCGGTGGCTCAGTGATAGAGCGTTCACCTCCGGTACTTGGGGTTCCTGGTTCGATCCCAGCTCGCGCTGTGCGAACTTTGTGGTGGGCAAACACCGTGCTCGTGGGTTTTTCGGGGTTCTCCAGTTTCCTCCCACTTTCTTCATTTCACTCATCATGTCAAGTATGTGTATCAATTTTCACTAGTATTGTTCTGTTCTGACAGTGACAAATATCTTCAGCCGAACCAGGAACCCCAAGTACCGGAGGTGAACGCTCTATCACTGAGCCACCGCGCCCCCTGCAATATACGAGTAGAAGTAAAGTCGGAGATAAAAACTATTCTGGTGGCCCTCAATTCATACATATATATATGAAAACCTGTTTCTTGCTATCCATGATTTTCAGTATGATGATCAACACTGAAATCAGAAAAGTATATTTCATCCACTTCTGGTTTCAATACAGATAAAACTTAATCTCGGAACATTGAATCCATGTGAGAACAATAGAGTCATTTCAGATTTTGTCAGGAAGTCAAGAATGTCCACAAACAAGAGTTGTACTTTATTTGTTAATATATTAATATACAATTTATTTCCCTTAAAAAAAAAAAAAAAAAAAAAGTGTTTCTCAAACTTAACGGAAAACAATTGCTCCTGTACCCTCTTCAAATCAGGACCTTGTATTAGAGAGGCATTACTCATTATATTTTACCGCTTCTAATCTTTGGTGATCGAATTAAAACCGGAAGAACTAGAAAAAATAACTACTTCCGGTTTTTAAGATTGCTACAAGTGCAAATCGTACGATTCCTTGAAACACTGAATCGATTTCCAAAAACGCACGTCCTATTTATTACGGTTTTTATTCTATGGCTATCAACGTCGAAATCAGAAATTGTTGATTTTAACCACTTCAGATTTGAATAGAGTTAACGTAGTAGATGGAACATATTTCTGGTATGCTTAATCGATTACAGGAAAACGATTCTCGATATCTCTTACCGTCGTTGCTCTATGAAAATCAATATTGAAACCAGAAGTACTAGTAAACTTCAACCATTTTTTGTTTTAGTGGAATGTTAAAAGCAAAGATGACATATTTTCTTGAAAACCTAAATCAATTCTTTAAATAAAAAACAAAGCTTGTCGGTATATATCAGTGGTCGCCAAGGATATGAAGCTTCTGACCTACCGTTTTTAAATCCTACTGTGAGCTATAACCAAAAGAACTACCGACTTTTCTTTTTTTTTAAAAAAAAGCCTCTTACCTTTGTTGCGTCAGCTCAGTGAAGGAAGAATATTATCCAGTTCAGGACTTTGCAAATGATAACGATGTATGAATATGATGTAACAAATTTAACATGTGATGTTTCTTATAATTTAGTACTTCAAATGGTGTAATAAGTTGTAATTACAATTTGCATTTATATACATATGACAACTGTAGAACTTACAGGAGATACTCTCCATATTGCAAGTCAAAACAGGAAAAATAAATAAATAAAATCAAGGTTAGCAACCAGAGCGTTAACGCGATCTACTGAAAATGTCCCCGGGAGCTACTAGTATATACGTATTGTCGTTTCGATCACTGCTATATATTATCGTTTTTGTTCCAATGCCGATCAACGTTGAAAGGACAGACGAACGGACATAACCTTTTTATACGACTTTTGATATTTATACATAGTATAGTTTGGATGTCTAAAATTGTTAACCAGGAAAATGCAAACCTGAGTAGTGGTTCGGATCCCACTAATGGTCCCGTCTCACATACATATATCGTCAGTGCGGAAAAGAGAAGTTAAACTTTCAATCGGACTAAGAAACAGAACATAAAAGTCTAACTTGAACGGAAATACATTTGTATACTTGTATAAACTATTCCCAATGATCAGTATTAAGAAAATTAAAGAAGGAATATAACCTGCGAGATGGAACCAGTATTTTAAAAACGAACTAGTTAGTGATTTCCTGTTATTTTTAATGCGTGACAAGGAATCACTTAGGAAAACTCTGATCTAAAGATAACGAGAGGTGTTGGGTCCACGGCTGAGTGGACACCTGCAAAATTCCTTATCTGATTTCTTCCAAAGACATTTCTCGGTTGGATGAGCACAGGGAAGACTTTTTGCTCTCTTATTGAAGATTGAAATGTATGATAACATGTCTCCCATTCAGGTAAACTAAACCCTAAAATTTTATTTCAGGAAATTTATTTTTGTTGCTTACTTTTTGATTGGCCTGCTTGAACCAATGCGAGAGTGAGAAAAACACACACACACACACAGAATGAGAAGTTAACTATTTAAACAAATACACTTTTATTGTCCTCATATCTATTTCACTTTTTTCCACTAGATCTTTTATGATTACAAACATAATTTTTAATACAGATCACAGTGAGAAATAAAGATAAAAGTTGCTTCCTTCTAGTAATACCCGAAAAGATCTTAAATAATACAATAACAAAGAAAACGACTAAAACTAATTTCTTCCATTAAGACACTGCTGGTATGAATAGAAAGCTTGCAATAGTAAGGTGTTTGTAGATGACTGTCAATTAGAATTGAAATATTATTAGCAGCAGGGCCGGCGCGAGGGGGTTCGAGCCGTGCCACCGCCCAGGGCGGCAAGTCTAATGGGCGGCAAAAATTGAAAAGGAAAAGAATACCATCAAAATATAATGCTTCGTAATGGGCCCACATGGAAAAATAAAACTGTGTTCATCTGAGAATATAATTGAACTTACTTCACTCACATTTAGGAAAATACTCACTCAGGAAATTCGGAGCATTTTTCCTCATTTTCAATTATCAAACAGGTATCGTTCAATATTTTCCTTGCAGCGACGTATATAAGATTTTCAGCTAGGGTGAATAAGATTATCAAGGTATATTTTATGTTTTTTCTATTCAACAATGTTCTAACGCTCCACTTGAAGTATGCAAAAGGTACACTCCCACTTGAGATCCATGGGAGGACCAAATAAATATCACCTTTACTTAGGAAAAGATGTCCAAACTGGAATCATTCAGATTCATAGTGAACAAATAAAAAGTAAAATACTGTCTTTGTTGAGAGTTGCAAAATATTATAGTATAATACTAGACTGTACGCCAGATATTTCTGGTACCGAGCAAATGACAATAATCGTTCATGTACAAATTACATACAGTAATGGAGAATGCCCTGTAAAAATTTGAGATCACTTTCTTGGTTTCGTAGCGGTAACAGACACCACTAGTCTAGGACTGACAGAAGTAATAATTAAACATATAAAGGAAATTAACATTGCTATCGAAGACATAAGGGGCCAAGGATGTGACAATGTTTCCAATATGAAAAGCAAACATTCAGATATTCAGAAGAGAATTTTAGAAATAAATTCCCGAGTCTTCTATGTTCTTTGCAATAGTCATTCACTAAACCTTGTCGTTAATGATGCAGCCACAACATTTCAATACGCCGTTCCATTTTGTATAGCTAAAAAAGTTAGATTTTTTTTTCTGCATCGGTTCAACATTGGGCCATACTAAAGGAATATATTAGCAGTCTCACTTTAAAACCATTGAGCACCACAAGATGCGAGAGCCGAATTGATGCTCCGACTCCATTCAGATACGAGTCCCTCGTATCAAACAGGGAAAGTTTATGATGCCTTATTTCAAATAAGTAATGGCAATAGAACAGATAGAATGGTCGCCGTCGATGCTCTGCATATAGCAAACAAGCTGCATAACTTTCCTTTCCTTTACTCACTAGTTATTTGGCATGATTTTTTACTTCACATAAACACAGTAATTAAAAGTCTCCAAAGCATTGATTCTCGTGTGTTGGAACATAATGAATAAATCGAAAATTTATGTTGAAATCTTCATTTACCAAGTAAGAAACCAAATAGTTTAAAACCCGACAATTCAAATTAACTTCCTGCCATTTCATCCTCTGCCATTTCGTCCGCCTGCCATTTCGTCCTCTGCCATTTTGTCCGCCAGCCATTATTTCCTGCCATTATGTCCCCTGCCATTATGTCCGTTCCCCTCAGACGGTGTCCGATACTGACGTGGAAAGTGATGTAATAAGGAGGACAGTGCCAAGAATCAAAACCGAGAGGGAAAGGCCGCATATCAAGCTAGCAAGAAACAGTGAAGTGAGTGCAAGGCGTTGTTCATTGCGATTAGCAGACATTAAGCAACTCTCTACATTTTCAGGTGATATGATGAAGGAAAGTGCAAGTGCATTTTTAGAAAATTTCGGTAGAGAAATGTCGTTCGCCGGAGTGCCTCAAAGCGAATATTTGACGATTATGCCATTGATTCTTAAAGACAGTGCGCTTAAGTGGTATGATTTACACGGCAAGAAATGTCAAACTGTCCAAGAATTTGTGATAGAGTTTCAGAATGCTTTCGAGAGTCCCTTAGTGAAAGCCACGCGCCTACGTAACTTGCGTTCTATTCAGTTTGATCCAAAACGTTACAATAGTGTTGTTGATTTCGTGACAGAGCGTTTTAGTCAAATTCAAGCTCTGGAAGAATATGAAAATCCAACCATTACGTTGTCACACATCATCACTCTCCTGCCCAAGCGGTACCAATTAGCTATGATGGGCTCTATGCCAGATAATATAAATCAATTCCTTGCGAGTGTGCAGTGGATTGAAGGATTGTCGGGAATAACGAATATGTACAACAATCAGCGCAATAAACAGAAACAGCAGGGTGGTGAAAACGTTAGCGTGAATAATGTGAAAGTAGAACAAGGCAGTGAAGTGAGCAGTGATCATAGTGCGCGCCCGAATTTCAAACAAGGATGGAAGAAGAAATTTCATAGACGTGGACGGCGAGGTAATTTTAACAGAAATAATAATAACTTGAACGGTGGTAATCAGTCGCAAGGTAATGGCCGACAAAACACGAGTGCAAGCGAAAATCGAAATGAAACGCAAGGTGCAAGGGCAAACGAAAACCAAAGTAGTACGCCGAGTTCCCAAGGTAGTCCGAATCAAAATAATAATTGGTTTCCAACGTTTAATAGAGGTCCTAATGTAAATAACGGTAATAATCAGCAACGTCAATATACATACCAACAAGGTGGGTTTTATCCGCAAAGTTCGGTGCCTTTAAACTAGTATCGCCCTCCCAGTCGGTCGACGCAAAGGGGAGGGATTTCAGTAGTGTAAACAGAATTACTTTTCCACATATGTGCAACGAGGAAGATTTACAAGCAGAAGATGATATAGGTAATGATAGTGAAGAAGAAGTGATCAAATGCGAATTAGGTCATAATACAATGAGAGTAAAAATTTTGTTAAACGATCAACCCAAAATTTGCTTATTAGACAGTGGATCAGAATTGTGCTTATTACGATATAATATATTTCGGGAAGTAACAAAGTGTGTAACAAATGTGCAGTTACAGAAAGGAGAGCATATCATTTTGTGCGATTTTCTTGGAAGAAAGAAAAAGAGCGTAAAAGGAAAAGCTATTTTACCGGTACGAATTGAAAATGTGGAAGTGCCAGTTGAATTTCTTGTGTTACCAAAACTGCACGAAGATGTCATATTCGGTGCAAACTTTCTTGAGAAATTAAACAGTGTCATTGATTTTAAGCGAAGTAACTTGCGTGTTGAATTTCAAGGAATTAGTGGTGAAGTGCCTTTAATACAGAGAAATAGTGAAAATGTCATTGTAGATAATATAAGTGAAGTTATGTGCAAGGTAGCCCCTATTGTTGTGTTGTCCGAGATAAAGCACCTTAATGAGTTTTATGCGAGAACGGTGAATGTGTTCCGCAGTGGGTGCGCCGAGCCTTTAGAGAAAATTGAAGCTAGTGACTTAATGGAGGACTTCCCACCAGATTTATATTTCACAGTAGATGAAATAAGAGATGCAGTTACGCGCGCTACGCTGTTTACTGAGAACGAGAAAGAAGAATTATTTCAATTGTTATTGAAACATAGAAGAGTGTTCGCTCGTTTTCCTGGCCTATGTAATAAATTTCAGTACCGATTAGAAGTAGGTACCAGTGAACCTATTGTTGCTCGTCCTTACGATATTCCGCACAAATATAAGGAAGGAGTGCGTGAAGAGATCCGAAAATTGTTAAAGTGGGGTGTAATTAGACCTAGTTCATCACGTCATCTGCTACCTTTGCATATAATGTTGGAAAAGAGAAGAAAGTTGACCACTATTGAATCCCAACGAACGAAGACTAGTTCATTAACGTTTCGAAGGAAATCAAGAAGAAAGCAAACGAAGATTGCATGGTGTAAGCGAAAGAAGAAAATGAAGACGATATATAGTGAAATTATCAAACATTTTCGTCTATATGTTTTGTGGTATGTGCGACATGGTTATTTAGACGAGCGAAAGTTGTTGAGTTTATTAGAGAAATATTACCATTAGCACCTCGAAGAAGTCAGTTTGAATTTAAAGATATATTAGGAGTTATTACAGTAATGTACGCATTTATTAGAGTATTCCTTTTGTTGTCGTTGCAACAACATTAAAGTTTTATCTTAAAACCTACGACCACGTTTCGCCATGAATTTCATGTGCATAATTTTTTTTTTTTTTTTTTTTTTTTTGTCTTCTATAAAAGAACACTTTATGGGGTTTCCTTAGCATAACTTATTTTTGTTAACCACATCTCTGTGAGTCTTCGTGGTCGTACTTATAGTGGGTAGGTTTGTATGGTTTTTGTCGGTTGGCTCTTCTTTGTTTAGTCGTCAGACCATCCCTAAGATGGATACAGGTTGGCATCTGTAGACATCTGACATTGTCTCAATATAATTCTCCAGCATTCGAGTTTATATTGGTTTATTTCTCTCTTCATTATAATATTTATGTAACAATCATCATTCAGATTATATTTATAGGCTTATTATACTATCTATATATATATATTTTATTCAGCATCATGTCCTATCAGGGTTGAAAAAAAAACATGTTTTTTTTAAAAAAAGAACAAAAAAAACGTTTTTTATGTTTAAAACATGTTTTTTTTTGTTTAAAACGTTTTAAACGTTTAACTTTGTTTTAAACAAAAAAACATGTTTAAAATGTTTATTTTGTTTAAAACAATAATCTAAATAGGTATATATACCACATTTTTACACTCTTAGGTACTGCTTGCCATCTATATTCAACCGCTAGATCAAATTTCGGAAACTTCCCTAATCTCGATCCGCCCAAATGTTAAATTCCGGTGAAAGAAATCGGGATTTTCCCGATCTCCGTTCACAGAATATGTAGTTTAGTTTCTTTGTGTTACGTTCTACTGGTCGTCTGCATTCTTAATCTTTAAACTCCCATTGACGCAACTGCTGTGTCAGGGCTTTAAACCTCAATGGCTCAGTCTTAAACCTCAAATTAAGCCTGGAAGATGGTTTTGGTAGCAATTTATTCCTGAAAGATGCAGGTTTGTTGGTGTGCATTTTATGTATGTGGGCGGAGGGTAAATATCGTGTTTTTTTTGTTTTGTTTTGTTTTTTCAACAGTTTTTTGGGGGGCCATTCCCCCTCTTGGGGGACAGATTCATAAAAATTGTTACGTGAAGTAATGCAGTAGGCCACTACATGGTAATATCGTGTATTTGTACTTTTTGCTTATATGGGGGAGCAGGGAGGGGCCAAAGTTAGCCAATCCTTGGAGTTTTGAAGTTTTTTGACGTAAATTACATTTATTTTTACAACAAACATCAATAGCTCAGTCCTTAATTAAGCTAGAAAGATGATTTGGTACCAAAGTATTTTTGAGGGATAAAGCTTTCCGTCAGTTGCATTTTATGTATATAGAGGGTACGTATGTACGGCCAAGAGAGGGAGGATGAAGTTTTTTTTTTTTTCATCAGGTTTTGGCGGGTATTCCTCTCCCCTTTGTGGTACATGCATAAAAATTGGTATGTGAAGCAATGAAGTAGTCCCCTACATGATAGTAACCTCTATGTGTACTTGTTGTTTATAGAGGAAAAGGGGGTCAAATTTGGTTAATTTACATTTATTTTCGGGACGGTCCCATATAACACAAGATATATTTCACTAAAGTGGTCTAGAAGCATAATTATTGTCGTATACGTGATGTGTGCAGCAAAAATGATTTGCATATGGACATGGTACTATAGTGGGGGAGGGGAGAGAATGTCTAATTCAATGAATGTTTTTCTGCGCATATATATATATATATATATATATATATATATATATATATATATAAAATATTTCCTACATAAAACGAATTCATTACGCAATGGCTACCATTTCTTATATTATTGTCACAAGTATGTGGCCTACACATTAGCATCATTTTGTCAGCGTAGGGTGGCTGCAAGGGTTGCCAGGGCCCCGCAAAGTCAATATTTTCATATTTTTAATGATTTTTTATGTCTGTTCTTTTTCTACGAATACTTCGGGAATTTCACGAATGTTACTTCGTTGGAATTTGTGGTCTATGAGCTTTCCAATGGTGTATAACTCATGACTCTGTGATAATTAGTGACAAAGCCCCGAACGTGAGAATCTACCATTTTGTTAAAATTCCTGGCGGGTGTCTAGAGTTAATTGTGTTGTTATGCCGTAGACACTAATCATTATTAGTTACCCATGTTGCAGATAGAGATGTATCTTGAAAACTGTTTAGTTAAAATGTCATTTGCTCCTTGTAGCCTAGTCACTGCTCTTTTCTATGAGTTGTATTGTATTTGTCAGAGCATTTCTTCTAGCTTATGACGTGAGAACTGTTATTATTATGGAAATGATAGTGATCAAAAAATACCCAAGTTTAGAGTTTGTGAATTTGGATCTTAGAATAGTGTATAGTGTGTTTAACCTCCGTTATTCTTGGAAATTAAGAAATGTTCAAATACTCCACTTGAATTTCTGTTGGTTTAGTTATACGCACACTGATATGCAGAATTTCGTTCAATAATTGCTGTTATAATAAGAATATAACTCTGCTTGTAATTTACTCCATGCACAAATCCTGCGGAGGATGGATTGTTTGTTAGAAAATTAAATTAGCTTCTTAAATATGATATTTTAGTTGTTTTAAACATGCCCAACCAGCATCGAAAAAAAAACACGTTTAAAATAATTGGTTTAAAACGTTTAAAACAAACTGAATAAAACAACAGCCCCCGTTTTAAACATTTTGTTTTAAACATATCAACCCTATGTCCTATATAGTTATATAGGTATAAATTAAAAGTTTAGCTCTTAAGTGAAAGTTGATCATTAAAAGTTGCATATGTATTAATTAAAAATTGTTAAAGGAAAGGACGAATATGATTGGTTCATGGAATGACCTCTCATTTTAAGAAGTATATAAGCTGTAATCTTAGAAACTGTATTTCGTAATGTGTCTGATGAAGGCAAAATTAATTTGCCGAAACTGTAACGCTATTATTTATTAGTTAATATATGCTTTGGTCAGAATTTGTCTGTTAATTTATACAAGAAGTTCCAAAGCTAGAATGAGTGGTATTCAGGTATATTTCAATATTAATTTATTGTATACCATGCACTTATTTGATGAAGTTGTACGAAGGTATTGAGGATTGGGACGTGCTTGTCGTGGTTGATACTCATGAAGGGATTAAAAAAATACATTTCTTTTGTTAACCCATCCCAAGTCAACTTCCTTTTAACCATAATCATGTTATTTTAACCTTATTATAGTAATTACATATAACATGTAGAAAAATACACTTGATATCCATACACGAAGAATATAACACAAGGAAGAACACACGTAGGTCCAAACAATAAGAAGAACACATCCTATTTACCTCCAATTAACACGAATGCAGCATTAGCAGGTGCAGCAGATTTTAAGTTAAAACAAAAAAAAAAAAAAAAAAAAAAAAAAAAAAGGATGCAAACTATTCGTTGAATAAGTTTATACGAAATAAATTATAGTACCATAAGCATATCCATATTAGCGCCGAATTTTTGGAAAATAGTCCTACGCTACATAAAGGACTATGGCCTGCCAAGAACTTCAAGATCATCCACCGATGGACCTAGCCCTATCCAATGGGAAGAGGATAGGAGCAGAAGATTTAATCGCCGAGTGTTCATTCAATGGGAAGAGAAGGAACGAAGAAGATGTTCTATGAGATTGGACATTGTTCTGGAGCATGGTGTGGATTGTGAATAATGGACAATTCAGACAGTGTGAGGTGTGCATATAGTAAAAGTATAAACAGTGTGTTATAAATGAACAATGAAGTGTTATTATTCGAACTGAAAAATACATATATATATATTCATTTTTCTTTGTTTTGTTCAATTTATTGCAAAGATGAAAGTGTTTTATAAGTTGAAATTAATTCATTGTTTGAAGTGTTTTCTCATTTTATTCATATTATTGGCAATATTTTAGTGTTTGTGTTAAATGTTTAATTTTTATAAGTATTGAGTGAATTTACATTTGAACTATCATGACTATAATAAATATATATCTACGCAGTTATTCATATATCATCTAATCTTGAACTGAATAAACATTTTATAATATTGAGTGCAGTGTTAACCAAGCGTTAATGTGAACTATGGCCCAATTGAAGTGTGCTTCAAAAACTTACAGTGTGTTCTCGTCATACGCAGACACAAACTATAAGTGTTGCCAGGGTTCTTAGGATAAACGTATCTCATCAGAACTTTACCTATCAGCTGTTCGGGTGTCATTTGTCATAAACTCGTTTGTGCATTATTTTGGCTGTATGCGGCTCAAGCAGTTTAATTCTCTTTTTATTTAAAAGGACTGCCACTTACAAGCAGACGACGTTTCTATGTGTGTGTTTTCTCTCTCAGAAGATGCAGGCGGCTAGCTTGACCTTGGTCAGCGCTTCTCCGGCCAATCACAGCTCTGTCCGCTCTTACGTCACCCAACACGAGAAACTCACGCGAACAGCGAGAACTAAAGAGATTTGGCGGTAGGCAGCACTATTCGGCGCCAAGACAGAATCAAAAAGACAGCTTACGAAACAACGCTGCACAATATTTTTATTTTTTTTTAAATGTAACTTCAATTGTATCCACATTTAGTTTATCATATATATATATATAATCGATATAAAATTCATTATAATAGCCAATACCAAACGGCAGAGATGTAAGTATGAATAACCAATTATTAAAATTTTAAGTCTATTTGTGCGCATTTGCTACGATTGTGCATGTCATCCCCTCAAGCCTCGGGATAATCCGTTTAAGTGCATGGTACAGAAAATACTTTCACTTATTGTTTGTGGAGTTTATTATCTTTCGAAAAATATGATGCTGAATCTTTGGTGTTTTTAAAGGTTGTATTTAGAATCTTTACTTATGTGTAGTTGGCGTTGAAAAGAGCTATTACTTATAATAACTTGTTTCATCGTCAACGCTCGAGCAAACATCCTATCTACGACTATCTAATATAATGTTTGCTCTATTTGGATTACCATCCTATGGAGTAAACGTTATATCCCCTGTGAGATGTTTCATACAGTTTTCTGGCGTTTGATAACCTCTCCTGGATGTAGTACTTGCTGAGGTATGTCTGCCAGCCTTGAGACGCGCTGTCAAGGCGAGTTTCTCTTAAATGATGTCGGATACTGCTTTTAAGATATTGTGTCGTATGGCTAAACTTCTATTGTCTGTGTCACTACTCTCCTAACGGCATGCACTCTATTGGAGATATTTGAGCGAGCTGGGGCTGTGGGGTTGATGAGCACATAATGGATTCCCACAACCGTTTTCATACAAACGATTAAACCTTCCTTTTTGCACCATTTCACTGTTGCTGAGTGCATATAATAGGCAGCGAAATGTTCGCAAATGAACCTCCTCCCAAAATGTTACCAGTTTTACCTTCTTTGTTCTACGGATCATGCTCAACTGATACTTTCAAGTACAGGCCTAGTGCAGCCAGCAATGTATCGGGTCGTAATAACGGTTACACACGCCATTCAGAAGGATCAGTTAAAATTGATTATTTCTACCGTGGGGAACCTACACAAATAAAAGGAAAACAGCCAACACGTAACTTGAGAAATTCAGTGTTACAGCTACTTCGTTCAGTGTTGTCTAATAAAGTCACGTAGAAAAAATGATGGAGATAATTCGGCGAACTATCTATTTCTAATTCTATCGTAAATTAATTTTAGATCGATTTTGTTTAGCAAAACAAGAAGAAACTACAGTTGATCTATTTTATAACAGAATCAGTGCATCATTGGGGAAGTGAAAATATTTGATAAATATTAATTCTTGTTATCATAAAAATATATTTTCAAAATGGTTCATGGCTGTATTTGTCAATAAAGGTAATAAAGGACTACCCAATGTCATTCAATCTTGCTGTCTATAAAAAAGTAAGGATCATGCTAGTAGTAAAAAATGCCCGAGCGTGGATACATTTATAAGAGCGATTTTTATACTATTTTGAGAATGCTCAATTCAATAAAACAATTTTTAATTATTTGTCCATGGCGTCACGAGAAAAATGATCTGAAAGTTGGAATCTTTGAAGTATGCCAACGGTAAAAGTGCCTCTTGAGCCCATGGACGGATACGTTTAAAATTTGTTTTATTGGACAAATTGATATAAAAAGCCAATTAGAAATATATCGAAGCGTGAACACCATTACCACTGGCATAAGCGGCACTTCACAGATCCTAACTTTGAGGTAATTTTTCTCATGAGTCCATGCACGGATAAGTTTAAGTATAGTTCCATTAGATTCACCATCCTCAAATTAATATAGAGATCGGAATCAGAAAAGTATCCACACGTCAGTACCTTTACCATTGGCATAAGCGGCACTTCAAAGACCAAACTTTGGGTCAATACTTCTCGTGACCTCCTCAATGGATAGGTTTAAAATTAGTTTCATTGGATTCAGAATCTTTAGATTGGTACAAAAATTGTAATTGGAAATGTATCGAAACGTGGGAACGTGGGTACCTTTACCATTAGCATAAGTAATACTTCAAATATCTCAACTTTGACGACAATTTTCTCGTGACCGCATGGATGGATAAGTTTAAAAATAGTTTAATTGGATTCAGCATCCTTAAATTAGTACACATTGTGTGTGTTTAAAAAGCGCAGTTAGAAATTAACCCACCATAAGGACATTTTTTTTTCACTAGTGGCATAATCGTTACAGTGTCCAATTTAAAGTAACTGATCTGTACACAGACTTCACGAATTTTAGTAGTTTCATAAATTAGTAAATATGAGAATTTGTTGCTTCTAAGCCAATTTTAAGTACAAATAATTGAATTCAAAAGAATTGAATTATGAACATCCCCTTCATCAATTGATGGCATTCTGAGTTTAATGGTGTTGACTAAAGTGTATCGCTCTGTTTTCAACGTATAACTGTTGTAAATTGTATATCTGAACCTTTCGATACTTTCTATAATGTATTTAGTTAACCATTAGCTACTGAATGTTCTTTGTTAACACGTTATATCTTATAGAGAAGCTTCTTCTTTATGTAATATATGTATTCCAATATAAGTGGTGAAATGGAGCATCGATATGTAGTCTTTGTTAATCTATCATCAGCTAACCATGACTCATCGACAACAGAATTAACCCTTCTTATTTATAATTAATTATGATGGAGTCAGGACCTTTTAATTTTTTTCTTTCTTTGTATATATATATATATATAGAGAGAGAGAGAGGGTGTTTCAACACAACACCGACAACGTTTGGGAGGTGATTCCTTACACCAAAAAAAGACAACAAGTATAGACTAACCTGGGTGCACAAATGCTTCCTTTCCGAGTTATAGGCTGCCGGAAACATGAAAAAATGAACTTTAAAGGTCCATAGTTCCAAAACTATGGGATCTACTGTAGTTGGGTCAATACTTCACTTAGGAACTAGTATGTGCTCTACCCAAACATCCATGTTTCAGAATGCTGCGAATGCTGCGGTACTTCCGAAACAATTTTTATAAAGGTAATTCATGAGTACTTCAAATTATATGCCCGTAGCCAAACCAGGGGCGTCATTTCAGACTTCGCTTGGGGGGTGCAAGACCACCACCGACTTAAGACTTTCACGTTTTGTATTGCTATATTAGTAGACAATCGATTAAAGTATATTTATTCTTCAAACTCTTGGGGGGGGGCAATTGCCCCCTCCTGCCCTCCCTAAATGACGCCCCTGAGCCAAACTCCCTCTATAAAAATTGCTGCGTGAGTATCTTAGGATTCTTAGACATGGATTTGTTGATAGCGCACATATTAGTTCCTAAGTGAAGTCTTGACCCGACTACAGTAGGTCCCATAGTTTTGGAGTTATCGACCTTTAAAGTTAACTTTTTCATGTTTTCGGCAGCCTATAACTCAGAAAGGAAGCATCTGTGCACCCAGGTTAGTCTATACTTTTTGTCTTATCTTGGTGTCAGGAATCATCTCCCAAACGTTGTCGGTGTTGTTTTGAAACACCCTGTATGTATATGTATGTACATATGTACGTATGTATGTATGTATGTATGTATGTATGTATGTGTGTGTGTGTGTGTGTGTGTACGTATGTACGTGTAAATGATTATGAAGATATTTTCCTTATCATACACCAACATTCATTTTTATTAAATTAATCCTTGAAAATAATGAAGAATATTTTCTTCAGAAGATTACGTCATTCAACTAGGGATGGCCAGACGGATCCGGAATTTCGGATCTTGGATCCGGATCCGAATTGTCGGATTTTGGATCCGGATCTGAATTTTCGGATCTTGAATCCGGATCCGAATTTTCGGATCTTGGATCCGGATCCGGCTATCCAGATCTTAGATTCGGATCCGGATATCCAGTTCCTGGATTCAGATCCGAAATTTCGAAGTTCGGACTCCTGTTTTGAATATTTTAGGCCTTAGATTCAGAACCAGAACTAAAATATTCATATGTATAAAATATATATAAAATTTACTAGGTGAATTTTATCTAACTCAGATAGTGGGAAGACAATTCAATTTAAATGACAACAGATGACATCAAAATCTCATTTTCACATTTTTCGGGGTTAGACCACTGTTGCGCACACCCCATCATTTAGTCTTTAGTATATCTTTAAAGTACTACGATTATGCCACTTTCATCTCAAGTCAGTAGTTGTATAGATCTGCATTTGTTATATATCAATCGAGTTAGAATTAAAATTCGATTGTTTGTGAGACCTATGATAATATTTTCAGATTGAGTTATAACGTTGAAAAACTGCATAGTAATGCTGCATATTTTCTTTGACCCACATTGGAAATTAGTGTAGTCTATCTTATACAGTCGCCTCTTATGATTAATCCAATGATCTGAACTCCTGCAGCATTAAGCTAAAATGATGGATGTATTTAGATTTTCATCATTTCTATCTTTTTTTTTTTTTTTTTTTTTTTTTTTTATTACGAGCAAAATAAATATCATAAGCGGTATTTTACATAATACATATCGACGCAGATCAGTCAGTTGATTGCTTAAAGTTTACCGCAAAGCTATTACATCTCTAAGACACTAGAGGTCTTAGAACAAAATCTATGGCTTTCCCTTAAAATCTTAAATCTCTCTATATAAAAAGGGAAAAGTTATGGGTGGCAGTGTGTGAGTGAGTGACAGATCACCGTACAGGACAAATCGCTTAAGCTAGAAATTTGGACAGTATACAGGATTTGTGACGTAGGATACCACTAAGGAAGGACTTTGGGAAATTCGAAGAGGAAGGGGGAAATGAGGTGGGAAATATTTCAATAAAATGGCCATATCTCCGAAATCCTTGACGTTAGATACTTCAAATTTGGTATTTGGGTTTCTCATTGAAAATAATTTGATACTTGTTTAAGTGTTTTTTGATATTTAAATTAGAAGGGACAGGAAAGATGTAGAAAGTAGAAAAGGGGTGGAAATTGCAATTATTGCAATTAGTATAATAATATGCCTATATCTCGGAAACTTAAAGGATTAGAAACATGGAATTTGGTATTTGGACTCCTCACTTAAAACAATTAGATACGTATTTTTCAGCTTTTTTGATATATGGCCCAGAAGGGAAGAAAAAGGGTGGGAAGAAAATTAAGTGGGGATTACAATTACCGGTATGTTATTAATATGTTCAATCCTTTAAGGTTAGAGACTTGAAATTTGGTATTTATATTTCCCAATGAAAATAATTTGATACGTGTTTCAGTTTTTTTTTTTTATGTTTTAGTAAAAAGGAAAAGAAAAGATATGGAAAGGAAAAAGGATGGGGATTGTAATTATTATAATAACATGTCGATATCTGGAAACCTCTGAAGGTTAGGAGCTTGGAATTTGGTATTTAGACTTTTCATTTGAAATAATTAGATATTTACTTAAGCGTTTTTTGATGTATGTCTTAGAAAGGAAGAAAAGGGGAGGGAAGAAAAGATTTTTATATCTCGGAATCCTGGAATGTTAGAGAAATGAACCTTATTTGAACAAAAATTCGTTATGTTTGCAGGCGTATGATGTGTGAGGCCGTAGACCGAGGAAATGTGTGGGCTGGGGGAAAAGCACCCACGTACTCGCACTGAAATTCGGTGTATCTCGGGACACCAGAATGTTATTACATACAACTAGATATTTGAACTGAGATTCGTTATGGTTGTAAGTTTACGAGGTGCGAGGCCGTAGGCCGATCAAATGAGATATCAGAGGGTCTAAGGGCGAATCCCCAAACATTTCTTTTTAAATTGATTATGATTAGAGGCTTTTGTGGTGCGAGGCCGTAGTAACGGGGGTCTAGTGGCGAAGCCCGTAACTAGCTGCAGTCTAGTAAGTATATAAATGTATTTGCGTAATGACTGGAAATTGCTTGTATGCCTATGGACAAAATTGCATAAGTAGCCACGAGAAATGACAATCCTTTAAAATAAAAATTTAAAAAAGAAAACAAAATGTACTCTTGAATGAGTTGTATATTATGTTTGCGCAGGGGCGAATCCAGAACGGGCTCCTGGAGGGGGCGGATGGATTCTTAGGGGGGCGGTTGGGGATGCTACTGTAGCAGTGAAAAATTACTTAGATGATCTGAAATTGACACAAATTACTACTAAAGTACACTGTTAATGGTGCCGCTGAGTAGGGACGGACGACCTTTCGCCCTCCCCCTGGATCCGCCTATGTGTTTGCGTGAATGATATAACTTCTTATACAACCTATGCAGTCTTAATAGTAGTGGATTACTAATTATAAAGATACGTGTTACTGCTCGAGGCTGCATATGGTATTTTGTATACACATACAGCTACATTAATACATTAATTGATATTTAGAACTAACAATACTACAATTCTTAATACTAACTGGGGTGGCACGGTCACAGAGAAGCGTATTGTTGAAGAAAAACAAAAAGCCATCAAGAGCAAGGAAAGGAAGTTGCTTCTTAATTTGATTTGATCTATATTTTATAGGCTGTTCTATTAGCTATGGCCTAGCCCATCACGACTAGGAAATGGCCTCATTCAGTAATCACAATAACTCAGAAAGAATTGGGAAAGAAAGCAGCCTGAGCCTAATGAAGAAGTTTGGGCTTGAGACTAAGGTTTCATCCCAGCATTTGACTAGCGTTACAGAAAACAAAGGACAAGTTTCCATCAGGACGACCGCATCAGAAAGATTTACTACCTTCTCGATCGAGTATTTCCACTAGAATCCAATCTGACAGTGAGATTGCTCTCACCAAAGTCGACAGTTTTAATCAATCAAATTTGGAGTAATTGTGACATATTAAGGAACTAAAACTGAATATCAACAGAATGAAGAGAACGCAAGACTGTCACACGATCACATACCACAAGTGTCTTAAAATCTCATTTTAAGCATAGGATTGAAAATCTTTGTCAATAATTTCGAAAACTTTTCTGATTCGGAACACCCGAATTTTCTGACACGGAATTTCGGATCCGGATTCAATATCCGAAATTTCGGATCCGGATCCAAGATCAGAACTTTCGAATCCGGATCAAAGATCCGAAATTTCGGATCCGGATCTAGTGTCCGGATATCCGGACCCAAGTGGATCCGGATATCCGGATCTGGCCATCCCTACATTCAACAAACATACAGGCAATTATTGCCATAGTATGTATGACTAAATACTCTCTAGCGCAAGAGTAGATTTACACAATACTTGTAACTAATAACAAAGTTTTGCTGAAGTTAATAAGAAGGAGCCTTAACTTCATGAACATGTAAAAATATATTGTCTTCTCGAAATTCCGTCTGGATACAGCGAGAAAGAACGCCGAGCAGCAACTGAAATTACACGTGGATGAAAGTATTCCACTGCATGAACATATCAATTGGTGTTCCCTATGCACGATTTCACACTTGAGTTTTGGTTGAATAGAAGCTCAAAATTTTACAACACTAAGCACGTCAATTACGATGATATAACAATGTATCATGTTATTTAATTAAAAGGCACTTTGGATACCGCAATGTTCCTCACATGAAATAATATAGCAGAGCTATGATAATGGCATAATGCTGAACGCTTGATTTTTTAAATACTCTTTTCTCTTCAGCACATTCAGTGTCTATGTGTTGTAAACGATTATGTAAGTAGTTATCACTTTAATAAATACAGAACTATTTTTTCCATTATTCATCACCATAGATATTCCGCCAGTATTAGCGGGTTCCATGCTCCGCAACTAAGAAGGTTCCATGCTCCACGGTCTTCCGCTAATCTCTTCGTTTTCACGTACGATTTTTCTGTTTTGATATCGTCCATTAATTGTAGTCTCCTTCGCCCCCTCCCTCTCTTTCCTGCCACCATATCCTCTAACACGTCTCTCATGATACAGTTCCTTCTTAGCCAAAGTTGCAACCAGTTTCTCTTCCTCTTCTTAATAATGTCTAAAATTGTTTTTTTCTCCCATCATTTCTAAGACCCTCTTATTCGTTTTCCGCTCCCAGCTAATTCCCTCCATTTTTCTCAACACCCACATTTCGAAATCTTCCAGTCCTTCATTATTTTTGCGTAATGTCCATGTTTCTGATCCATACAGAACAATACACCACGCGAAGCATTTTATGAGTCCTTTTCTTAACTCTTTATTCAAGGTCCCACAAATAGTATTTTCTTTCTCTTAAAGGCTTCTTTCGCCATTCCTATCCTTGCTTTTATTTCACGTTCACACTTTATATCATAACTAATAATACTACTCAGGTAGAGAGAACTAATCACCTGTTTATTTTCTCCCCTCCTACTTCTATATTTGACACCGACTCCTTCGCTCCAATCACCATGACTTTTGTCTTTCTAACATTTACCTTCATCCCATACTCTTCACAGCCCTTCCTCAAGTTTTCTATCATCATCATCTTGATTTTCTCTTCATATTCCAACACGAACGACATATCATCTCCGAACTGTATAAACTTAATTATTCTACCTCCTACTGAGATGCCGTCTTCATTTTATAGCATCTTTTCTACTATCTCTTCTAGATAGATATTAAATTATTAATATTTTATAAATTCAAACTAGCAAATGCCCTCATGAGTTACTGTAAGCAGCATTTTACGTTCTTCCTTCTGCTCGATTTTCGTCTGAACTTGGGGTCTCGCACAAAATTCGAACGTCTCGTGTGGCATCTTAGGGAGGCATCTTCCACCCCTTTTCTTGCACTCTAAATTAAAGATCTAAAAGCGTTGAAACACATGTTTACTTATTTTATAAGAAAAGTCCAAACATAGACTTTTATGTCTCTCTAACTTTCAGCAATTCTAAAATACGGAACACTATTATAATAATTGTAGCACCCAGCCCTTTCTCATCTCATCTCTTTTGTAAACAAATATCAAAAATGATGAAACACGTATTTAATTATTTTAAATGAGGGGTTCAAACACCAAATTTAATTACGCCAACGTTAAGGGATTCCGAGATGGATCTTATTACAACATGGACACCTTATTATAATGATTGTAATTCCAACATTTTTTTTCTGTTCACCTCATTTTCCTCCCTTCACGGTCAAATATCAAAAAATCACTGCACTGAAACACGAGAAGTGCATAGGATTGTTTTTAGACCTTACTAAAGCGTTTGACTTAGTGCCTCATAGAGAACTTTTATATAAAATAGAGAAATGTGGAATAAGAGGAGTAATAAGAAACTGGTTTCATTCATATTTGACACATAAAATGCAGGTGGTGGAAATAACTAAAGTAGATAGGAGAAACTCAAAAGTAACTACTTTCACATCTACAATCAATAAAATAAAATGCGGCGTACCACAAGGATCAATTCTTGGGCCATTACTGTTTCTGATATATATGAACGATCTCCCGGATAATTTAAACTTTGCAAAAGCCACATTATTCGCGGATGACACAAGTGTAGCAATAACAGGCGAAAACCATCAACAATTAAATACTAACATAGAAAATACCGTAAAACAGCTAACGAACTGGTTTGATCATAATAAGTTAATAGTAAATTCAGAAAAAAACCTTGTCAATAAGCTTTAAATTAACAAACAACAATCTAGATAAAGGAAGTATAAAATAGGAGAAAACGAAATAAAACAAGTTGGTTTTGTAAAATTTTTAGGTGTACATATATCAGCAAATTTAAAATGGGATTATCATATAGAAAAAATTGCGAACACGTTAAGAAAAATGTGTTTCGCCGTACAAACCATTAAAAATACTATAAACCGAAATACAGCAAAAATATTATATTACTGCTCATTTGAATCTATATTAAGATATGGATTAATATTTTGGGGAAATACTGTAAAAAGTAGAGATATTTTTGTTCTTCAAAAAAGAGTTGTACGAACCCTAGCTGGTGTAGGACCCCGAGAGTCCTGTAGGAAATATTTTAAAGAACTAGCTACACTACCTTTACCATGTTTGTATATATATTGCTTAATAGAATTTGTAAGATCCAATATAAATGAGTACATAACAAACGGTGATGTGCATGGTTATAACACAAGAAAAAAGACTAATTTTCATCCACCAAACCAGACAACAGCAATGTACGAAAAGGGAGTAAAGTATGTATTATGCTATACAATAAGTTACCAAACAAATTAACGGTAATCAAATCTAATGTTTCAATCAAAAGAAAATTAAAAGAATACCTATTGTCACATTGCTTCTATATAATAGATGAATATCATCAATTAAATAGTCACAATGTAAATAGTTGTAACAAAGTAACAAGATAGGTCCATTTACGTATAAGGTATGCTGTAGTATTGGTATAATGATATTTCAAATTACTATAACGTATAAGTATATGAATTATGTTTAACAAATGTGTCTAATATATGTACTGCTTCAATTAACCATGACGAATCCCATGTACTATCAGAAAATTATTTCCAAGATTGTACAGAATGGAGGATAAATAAAATGAAAATGTCTTCTTTTTTTAAATGAGAAGTTCAACTTAAGTTTATGTCTTTAACGTTAAGAGATTACGAGTTATGGACTATTATTATAATAATTATAATCCTCACCATTTTTCTCTGCGCCTTATTTTCTTCATTTCTAGATCAAATCTAAAAAGAAAACCCGCGAGACATATATTTAATTATTTTAAATAAGAATTAAAAATATCAAATTACAAGTTTTTAACCTTCAAAGATTCAGAGACATTGCCACATTAATATAATAACTGTAATTGCTATTTTTTCCTTTCCTCGTGGAATTTCCAAAAATTCTTCCTTAGTGGTACCTCACGTCACAAATCCTACTGTCCAAATTTCAAGTTTCTAGCTTAAGCGGTTTGGCCTGGGTGTTGCTCACTCAAGTCAGTTAGTCAGGACTTCTTTTATATATGTTATGATTTTTTTTATATTCAGTCGTTATTCAATCACGGATTTTTATCGTTCTTTAACCTATGAATTCATTCGGAGAAATTGTTTTGGGCAAAGTAACCTCTATCGAAGAAAAAATATTTTCTTTCTACTTATTTAGTCACCATCTGATAAAACTTTACTAAAAGCAATTATAGCTTACCTTGTGGTAGTGGGTGAGTCCTTTATCACATTTATTCCCTAATATGGTCATGAACCACCAGACCCACTTTTTTTTTTTTTAAACTACCTAATATGTTCCAATTGTATTTTTAAAATGACAACGATAATCCTTTTCAAAGAGATTACCGTTTCCTTTCTTAAAATACAACAGCTGACTTATGTTTCTACCTGCGATTTCAATTAACGACAAGAATCAGATAACCATTTTTAAAAACCTAATTACATAACGAAATAACTACTTAATACCAGTGATAAATTGTTTAAAAGGAACTGATCACAACACAAAAACTTACACTAACAATAAATAAATAAATACAATTATTATTCTTTAGCCACATTCATGTGCTGTACAGAATAATTCCTGGACATCATATCTACTAACAAATAGTAGATCTAACATGATTCATGTAACCAGTGCATTTTTTTAAGAAATCGCTACTGGGTATCCAGGCACAAAAGGACCCTTGACACATACAGCAGAGATTTTTTAAAGTGCATTTTTGTATAAAGTACACTTTTGAAATAATGACATACAAAATGGCGTATTTGTCAGACTTCTACTAACCGTTTCATTTCCAATTCAACACATCGTCATCAATACAAAAGCATTGCATGTAGCCCTACCTTTCCTACGAAAACAGAATGCATGCAGTGTATTAGAGATTTCGGCATTAGATACTATTAGGACAGTCCATTAATTGTGTAACGCTACAGAGCATGAGAAAGGTTTTCAATTTGTTATGTTTTGTGACATAAGGGATTCTTTCTATCAATTTAACTTTCGCAAACTTTCAATCATTTTCTAGCATTTCAATCACTGTTCGTAAAATTACCAAACGAAAGGAAACATTTCTGGCAATATTTAGGAAAACTCGCACTGAAGAAAAAACGGAAAAGTACACAGTGACTATAATCTGAGTATTAGAGATTCTAATATCTGAGTATAAGGGAGAAAAGGGGATGGGCACAAAGGTAACCAGCAACAGATTTAGAAAAATATTTTGGTATGGGCTTCTCTTAGGAATACTTCGTGTTTAGAAATCCCAAAATACTAGGGGCGGGGCTTGAAGATTATGAGTAACGTTTAATTCGTTTTCTATAGAAATCCTAAAGTTTTGGAGGATCTCAGCCCCTTCCCCGCAGGCGTGAATCTGCCACTGAAGGCAACTGTGCATTAAAGAGGGTCAAAGATTGTTAAAAATAGCTCTTTGTACTTAATGGACAATCTTACTTTCTTTCAAGTTTGTGCCACCTATTAATTATGTCAGAAAATGTGCTTGAACAAATCTCAATTACCGATATTGCCCATAACAGACACGAAATGTTTGGTTGCAAGGAAATAGACCAGGATAAAGCAGGTTAGGTTAAAGAGAACAATCTTTGGGAAGATTGCAATTGGGCAATAATGAAAATTGGAAATCTCTGGAAAGGGAATCAAATTACGAATGCACGAGCGTAACTCAGGAATAGCTGAAAGCCAGTCTCAATAGGACTCTAAAATAACGACTTCAACATTGTGTATGTATAATCAATGCACTCACATTGTCAATATATAACCCAACCTAAGCAAAAAATCAGAAGTTGTTTCATCAAAGTTTATAACTTAATATGCATCGCATCAAATTATTATCAACAATATAGTGCATAGTAGATCAGTGTGACGGTAGGATGAGTGAAACAATCATGTGATGGTAAAGAATAAAAGGCAATCTGACTTTAAAGGAAAAAGCGCCTGTGATCGCTTCTTCTTAATAAAACGGATATGGATTTTAGGAAATTTGATATTCAATTTTCTGCAGAAACCATACAAGCAGCAAAACAAAACAAACATGGCAAGCCTAACTAGTTTGTCGTTCAAGTTCCTTCGTATTTACCATAACCTCCTCTTCAACAGATAGGTTAGCTTAGCCTCAAGTATGTTCTAACACGTGAGCCTACCTTATAGATGACAAACAATAATCCTGGCTTTGATTTCACGTAGCTACATTAATCATTCGGCGTGAGAGATTTTCACTTAAAAACCATCGTCGTTGACACACTGAATCAGCTGCTCCTTCTTGCTCTACATATCGCCGTTTCTGACCTAAGGTTGCTACGTCAGAAACACAACTGGCTATCGTTCCCCAACGCAACGCAAAGTGTTTCCCAAAAGTGTAAAAGGTCAATTTAAAATATTTTATCAGAAATAATGAGTCTTAGTTGTAAAGAACCAAAACAGTATTGTACGCTAAGTAAAAATTCCATTTTATAAAATTAGATATCCAAACAGCAAATTGTTTTCTTGTTATTTTCTCTCAGAGACTATTCAAAAGGTATATAAAGTTAAACGTCATTTGGACCGTTACATATGAGAGTTCGGCTTCAACCTTTCTACCTCTTTAGTCGGTCTATTAACTTTTTCTGTATTAGAGTATTGTAGAATGAAAGTGGTAGACAAATGAGTACGCAAAACGAAGGAACGAGGAATATCTGAAATTTCAAGAACAAAACTCTCCAATTTTATATTTATCCACAGAATACAAGCTAAGTCACAAAACCAAAGTATATTGAAGTAATTTCAAATGTACAGTAATTTATTGTTCAAGTACTCTCACAGTAATTTAAAGATTTATGACGTGCACTGAGTATCCAAACTGCTGGGCCTGGGTATCCATTTGGATACAAAAAAGGTAGCTTAAAAAATGCCCTGCATGTAACTGAGAACAGAATAATTCCTTTTTATAAAGCTACATTTAAGATTCAGTGACAATAGAGATGGGCATATCTATGGGCATAGAGATATTGTGTATCTCGTCACAATGACTTATTATATTTAACATTCTTGAAAATATACATGAAAATAAATTTTACTTAATGTGCTTCGCTTCTATCTAGTTCTTCGAAGTATCTCTAGTGTCTAGCTTTGGAGCTACAGCACCGGGCGCGTCTCGCGTCTGACCCTTCATAAGTGCTGCAACACCCATTTGTAATAGCATAGCGAAAAGAAGTTGGTCCGGATGATGACACGTAATGTTAAGTATTTCACCGAGTTTTAGTTCGCCAATGAATCCTACTTTGAACCAATTAAGATTACTACTCATCTACTTAGTCGTTTCCACTTATTCATTCGTACTTTAGCCAAATTTAATATAGTGAAACGTTAAAATTTAGTAGCAGTTGAATACTAAGTTTTATATCTGCAATTCAAAGTTTATTTTTAATTGCAAATATTCCACATTACATATTTATAATTATATTGATGTTAATACATGTTAAATGAAAGGATTAGAACACAATTAGGACTAACAAAAAATATAGAACAAGTACGAGAATAGATTTAATTTCTCTTGCACGTATATTTATTTCTCTAGTTATGCTAACCTTAGAACATAAATTGGAATACATACTCAGTTTGCCCTTTTAATATTGCTCTGTGTATTGGCAATGCATTTCTATGTATAAAAAAAGGATCAGCTCCATTTTCCATTAGCATTTTAAGACATGAAATGGCTCCTGTACTAGACGAGACAAGGGTCGCAAAGTTTAACCTGTAAAGGAATAAAACTCGATAAATGCAAGAAAAATGACATCATGGTTATTAGTTAGTTCGTTGACTAGAGCTTAGCGTCCATTTTGGTAGCGTGTCTGTATGAGACAGACATACAGCAGTAGCCGTGGGATAAAGTAGCAGTATTTTAATATCTGATATTAGAAAATACACAATAAGAAGCTACAATCTCGTAAACTATCAATCATTATGAACGTTACGACACAAGAACTTATCCGCAAATAACTGCACCACGGAAATCAAACAACATAAATATCCTCCTTACAAGAACATGACCCTAGAAACATTTCACGACGAGCCAATACGAAAAACCTATCTAATTTTTGACAACAAATTGACATTAGAACATCTCAACCTACAAAATACATGTATTTCTCCATTCTGGAAGTAATTTCTCTAATTTAATTTAACTCCTAAAATGATACTGTTCCGCTTTAGAGCAAAGATACCCAACACCCCTCAATTTATATGGATCAATCATTACTTCTATTCTTGCAAGTCCCAGATTCCATTCTAATATCGTATTCAAACACACAATCACAACTGCACTTTGTATCTTTTATTTATATTTTTACATTTATTTAGTTTATTATTATTTAAAATTTTCTTCCACCCACTCTGTTTATGTTCTCTTTGGTAACCCAATGTCAATGCTTTTTCCTTTTATGTAGCTCTATTTTCTAATTTTCCGTAAGCTTACATTACATTTTAATATTTCTACTTTAATTTACGTGTACTAATCCCATCACCTGTTCTATATAAATCTTCTTAGACTCTCAGGGGGCTATATCTCTACCCTTCTAGTATTTTTTCCTCACTCTTGAATCCCTCCTCCGACACTGACCTCATTACACATCCTGCCATTGTAACATTTAAAATGGCTGACAGTGACAGTGCCAGAGGCTTAGTTTCCAGAACGAAGAGAACACGATTCTGAATTCAGGCAGCGCCTGGAAGTTTAAATGACTATGAGTGAACTTCTATATTTTTTCCCTTTATTTTCTACGCTCTACACACTATCGACGTGCTTCAGTGGGTTTGTATTCAAGCTACCATATAAATACATTTTATTTTGATTCTATATATATATATATATATTTAAGTGGGATTCCTTTAGCAAAAATATTTAATGTTCAATTTTTAAGTTTTACATTTAGAAAGTTGTGTGAATTTTTTTTGTAAATATATTTTAAATGGAAGAAATGTTCGGTTGTCACTCACACTAAATCCTCTGAAAATAATCTGTAAGTGAGAATTCAATGATATGAAACTGCACTATTAGACTTTTTTTTAAGTTTCGAATATTATTGAAGACATTCAACTTGGAACAAACATTCATCTGTATTTTCGATGTATTCAGAAATTATTTCGAGAATATTAATCGATCTGGTTGAACACAATCGACACTTTTATTATTACAGGAACACCTTGTATAGTGAGGTTAATTGGTTCCGCGCTATGCAAAACAGCTTCGTTTGAGGTCTATTTGCAGTGGGTTGCAACTGATTTATTCATTACAAAAATTTAGAATTATCAATTATTTTATTTATTTATTTTTTACAAATTTGAAGTGGCAAACTTCTTGCTAATTCGTAAATATGTGAAATCATAGAAGTCCCGATGAGCAAAGTATTCCTGTATTATTATTAATGATTTATTAGAAACTGAATTACTATCTTGTTTCAACTACAAATAAAGACAAACTCACAACCTCTGGATACTTTTGTCAATAAAGCAATCTTCAAAATCTAAACATTTCACTTCGCAGAATCTCACAATGAATGGCTAAATAGACACTCCTATTGATCTCTCATTATTTTAAAGAACATGGAAGATTGTGAGTCTAATTATACGAGGAGCTGCTGAAAAATTCGCATCCCAATCCAGAAGGAGTGCAGGTAGAATGATGAAATTGTACGGTTTTAAAAACCATATCTCTGTATGTGAAAATACAAATTTTCATATTAATAACGAAATTCTTAGTGTGGTTTTCAGGCTCCTGAAGTGACCATTTGTACCCAACCAGTGAATTTTACGAATATCGAGATCAAAACTGTCATTAAAATTTTGTTCCATCAAAGACAGTCACCGAAGCAAATCATCAGGAAATCAGTGAAACACTACACTATCCTCCGTCATATGTAGTGGTGAAGAAGTAGGTAGCACAGTTTAAACGTGGCGATTTCTCAACAGATGATGTTCCACGTGCAGGAAAACCAAAAACAGTGACTGTTTCTGAAATTGTATATGAAATTCATATTATTTTTGAAACCGCAGAATCTCAGCACAACGTATGGCAGCGATTGTGGGCATTTCTCGGGAAAATGAGATCCCAAAAATCTTTCAGCAGATAAAATGCGTGGAAGAGTAAGGGGATCAAGAGATGTCATCTCCCGTTTTGACGGTAATGCGGACCAATTTCCGTCACGAATAGTAGCCATGGACGAAACATGGTTGTACTATTACGATCATGAAACGAAACAATTGTCAATGGAGTCACAGTACTCAGGTTTTCCTCGCCCCACGAAGTTCAAGAGACAGAAATCGGCTGGGAAAGTGTTTGCAACGCCGCCCAGAATGTAGTATTCTTCTAGGATAAGGATGTAGTCTTACTCATAGAATACCTGCCCAAGGGACAGACATTTAATGCAGGGCATTACTCACAAACCTGAAAGACAAATTGGAAGTGTGCAACGCTGCGAAAAATTAATTAAAAAAAAAAAAACTGTTCCTTTAGGACAATGACTCTGTCCATCGAGCACTTCAAACACAACTGACATTGCATGATCAAGGGTAGATCCTTCTTATTCTTCATATCTAGCTCCTACAGACTATTACTTATTCCTCAAATTCAAACAATACTTGAAAGAACGCTATTTTGGATCTGATAAAGAAGTGATTAGTGCTAGGGAACAGCGGTGCGAGGAACAGTCTTCAGGATGGTAACTGGTTTGCAAAAATTGGAGCACCGTGCAAGGAAATGTATTGAACTTTGGGGGAGTATGTGGAATAAATGTAAAATTTCACCATTCCACGTGTATTTCTTCTGGGCTGGGCTACGAACTTTTCAGCAGCACCTCGTAATTCTTAAAAACACTACTTAATGTAATAATTTCAGGTATCACCATAATTTCAACTGCCTACCATACATTTTAATTTACACAGTTCCTTGTTGGCTAATTGATTAGGGTCAATAATAACGGAGACGTGTTAGTACTGTATATGCGGTTTGGATACCATATTAAATAGTTAGTGAACTTCTCGTATAGCCTCATTACTCAAAAGGAACATTGAATTACTATTTCTATTCAACTTAAGTTAGGACGTTCCAGAATGTTAGGAGGTATAATAGTCCTGAACTATGTAGGACTTCAAACTAGTTGCCCCAAAATAAATCTTTCTTCTTTGTTTCCTTGCAACCCTGATTGAAGGCAACGAGTGTAAATCTTTCTCATTTCTGTTCTTTGGTGGTGATCTGCCTTTTTTGGCTACTTTATTATTATAGATAATTCTTTAGTTCTTTTATTTCTTCACGATGATCTAGTTATATTGTAGCTTACAGCAGGACTTATATCCATTTCTTGTATTTATTGCATACAAGGGATAATAACCCAGACTTACAGCAACTACATATTTCTTTTTAATCTGTTAATTCGTTTATACATTGTTCATGAGCTATGTACCTTATCATCACCTAAAGCAAATAATTCATCATATCATTGAAAGAGAATGTGTTACAAAAATTTAGAAAACAATATAACCAAGTGACTAAATATGTATGTTTCTCTCATTTATGAGTTCAATTTTAAGATTTCAATATACAATATTCCCACCGTTTTTAATAGGCGAATGCCTCATACTACTAAGCAAAATAAACAGATCAATTAATTAAATACGTATCGTTATGTGGAATCATACTCTAAACCATCCTGGCAGACAATTACTTTCTTTTCACTATTTTTGGACATATTTTATTTTAATTGAAATACTGTTCCATTATAATATATGAGAATTGGTTTTAGAAGAAACTAAAAACAAAGCTATTAACTAAGAACCTCAAAAAAAGCGGTCATATCACACACTTGTTTACATCAGATTTTCTTCAGTCGGCGAAGTTCTGTATACTGAATGATTATCATCAAAGATGAAAGCACATGCAAAACTACGTATACATTTACAATAATTTATCACGTAAAATGGATAACACATCTTCAACTAACCTGTCCATTGCACTATATTCATTCTTTCTGCCTCGAGGTCTCGAAACCCCGGATACTAATATTCTACGAAATCCAGTTTTCTTAACAGGATCATCAAACTCATGTATAGTTTCCGGTGTATAATTCAAGAGAATGGAAAGCACATCTGGGTAATCCTTAAAATAAATAAATAAACATATACTGTATAATATATAATAAATATATATAATTTTAAAAAATATGAAAACATGTTTTCCGTAAAAGCAAGATAACTGTTAGAGAATGATGAGAAAGATTATATTTTATAATTTCTCATTAAATATTTTCACAATTAGCTATTTTCCAAATTTACCCACTTCTCATATTGAATTAGCATCTAATTGTAATTTCTTAACCCTCTCTAACGGTTCTCTTAGAATCTGTAACGGTTCTCTTAGAATAGGAGAGAAATGCAATTGTAATTGTGCTTACATGCATTTATGTGTAGAATTCTTTTAAAACCGAACACTTAGTTTTGTTTAATTATAATGCATCTGTATGATGAATTCTTTTTCACTGAGAATAAGTGTATTGTTAGTATTGCATTAGGAACAGTTCTGGAGAGAAATCTAATGCATACAAGATGGGACCTATTTCTTAAAACTACTAGTCTACTACTTCATACGCTACAAGATACAAGTCTGAATTTCACAAGTTCTTATAAATTTTATTTGTCAGAAGTTTTACAATAACTTGTAAACAGGGCAGCGTTTTCACTACTCACGTGATCAAATCTACAAGTCAGCTGATTAATACGTAAACATCCAATTTCTGTATAATATGCTGCTGATTTGGATATTTTCTGTATTGTTAACATTGTAAGACTATAATTCATTCGAAAATAGAAACGGAACTGAAATTGAATATGATGAATGAGATAAGAGAATCAAAAGATATTCCGCTTGGTATGTTCTCTAATAATTTAATAAACAATGATAAATTAACTAAATAGATAAAAATATTGGAAGTATCTCAGGCCCGTGGACTCGCTGCAGCAGCAAAAAGTTACTCATTAGTTTGGAAAACATGTATTGACCTCACATAAATAAAGCTATATCGATACATACTAATATTATCTGGCACACGCTATATAATTTATCATAGCAAGCAAATAATATATGATAAATGTTTTAACTAATGTTCTTAGATTGAATTCTAATAACTTCGTTACATTTAAAAATTACAAAATTATTACAATTTTTTTTCAGTCTTGTGCAGAGAATATTTCCACTTTGCCACGGTGAGGGGGAGGGTTTGCGTGCTCTAATAATCCCAAGAGCTATGCCGGAAATAGCTTCGCTATCAGAAGGCTTTCCATGCCGGACAGGTTTTTAGGGGTAGGAGCCAGACGAAGAGAGATATGATAGTGGGCAGCAGCTCTACCATTACCACACTGAGGCTGATGACATTAGTAAGGCCCAGATGTGGACAAAAAACAGGTAGGGACAAGATGTCCTCTATGGCTGTTTCATTGCGAGGTGGAAGGACCTGGGACACCACCACTTTACTCAGTTCCTCGTAAACAACATGGAAAGAGAAATAAGAAAATCTAATATTAGGGAATACGACACTACTCTTTCACAGAGGGTCGTCCCCAGCAGTGAAGAGAAACAAAGCAGGGCCTCTTCGGTCGTCATCAAAGAAAACCCATGCAGGATAGGAACCTGAAATGTGCGATCGCTGTTACAGTGTGAAAAACTGGGAAACCTGAAGAAAGAAATGGAACGCATGAAGATAGATATCTTGGGAATCAGCGAAGTTAGGTGGCCTGATGGAGGAGACATGTGGAGCGGGGACTTCAGAATGATTCACTCAAGAGCTGTAAACGGTACAGCAGGAGTCGGTTTTGTTTTGAATAAGAAAATAGGACAGACAGTTATAGGCAGCTGGAGATACAATGAAAGGAGTAATGTTGAAGACAGCAACCGAACCAAGGAATATGACGATAATCCAAGTATATATGCCTACATCAAACTACACAGATGAGGAAGTAGAAGAAACCTATAATCTAATTGTAACGAACACTCTCTTCGAACAACCACTAAGAAGAAGATATACATGGATAAGACCAGTAGACAAAGAAAGATATCAAATAGACTATATACTGGTCCGACAAGCATTTAGAAATCAAGTGAAGACAGTAAGAGTTATCCAGGAACAGACGGTGACTCAGACCATAATTTAGTTTTGATGAAAATAATACTAAAAAGGAAAAGAGTGGTAGCACCAAACAAAACATGGAACACAATAAAGCTAAGAAGAGATGAAAGCATGAAAAGTGAATTTACAAATGCGACAGACAAAGAGGCGTCAAGGTAGCTTTAGCAAGTGATGACAACAACTCGAAATGGGAAGCCATGAAAGCAGGGATTATAAAAGCTGCCCACGAGCACATAGGAAGAGAAACGAGAACCCAATATAAACCCTGGATAACAGCAGAAATATTGGAAATGATGGAGAAAAGAAGACAGTTCAACATAACAAACAAGAGAAATACAGAAGGTGCAAAAATCACATTAACAGAAAAGTAAAGAAGGCTAGAGAAAACTGGATAAACAACTTGTGCAAAGAAATTGAGGAAAATGTAGTCAAAGGCAATACAGAAACGGCATATAGAAAGGTTAGAAAACAGTTCGGCGAGAAAAAGAAACGCACAGACATTATTATAGACAAGGACGGAACAACGCTAATAGAAGGGGAGCAGATAACAAGATGGAAGGAATATATTATTGAAGAACTCTACAAGGGAGACAAGAGTGATCAAAGAAAAAATAGAGAAGGAAGAAGACGTCGATGAAAATGAATTAGGACCATCAATTTTACAGTGCGAATTTGACAATGCTTTGGAGAAAATGCAACATGGTGAAGCCCCAGACATAGATCAAATACCAACGGAAGTGATTAAGAATCTCGGAATAGCAACGAAGAAGAAACTATTTAATCTTATTAACGAAATTTACATGTCCGGAAAAATAACAAGACTTCAAAAAAAGCATATTGGTACCTACTCCGAAGAGAAAAGGCGCACGGAAATGCGAAGAACACAGAACGTTAAGTTTGCATTCCCATGCATCAAAAGTACTGTGCAAAATTATCGCACAACGAATAGAAGGAAAAATCGACAAACGGCTATCGGAGGGCCAGTTTGGATTTAGGAGAAAAAGGGGAACAAGGGAAGCAATATTAAGTCTACGGTTGATTATGGAACAGCATATCAGAATAAACAAAACAATTGTGATAGCATTTGTAGATATAGAAAAAGCTTTTTACAACGTAGATTGGAATATCATGTCCAGAGCGTTGAAGAATCTGAAAGTGGATTACAGAGACAGAAGAATAATAGACCAACTTTATAGGAGCCAGACAGCTATTATAGGAAGAGATTAGAAGGAAGCAAGAATAAGTAAAGGAGTGAGGCAAGGATGTAGACTTTCACCTCTCCTGTTCAACATCTATATAGGAGGGGCTATGGAAGAATTCTTGAAAAAAACGAAAAATCTAAAAGTAAATGGTCAGGTTTTCAGCACAATAAGGTTGCTAACATAGCATTGATAGCGGAGAACGAAAAGGACTTGCAGGAAGCACTTTCGAACTTGAACGACCAACTGGAAAAAACATGCAAAATGAAGATAAGAAGAAAACCAAAGCGATAAAGTGCACAAGAGCAGGACAGGAAGAGACAAACGTACGGCTAGATGGAGAGAAAATCGAAGACGTTAAGACGTTTCCCTATTTAGGAAGTCTAATATCCTCGGACAGAGGAAGTGAAAAAAGACCTAAGTTCCAGAATAGCGCAAGCTAAACAAGCATTCAATAGGAAAAGAGGACTACTAACATCAAGAAATGTGTCGTTGGACGTTCGTAAACGATTTATTAAGACCCTGGTATGGAGCGTGGTGCTTTACGGATCAGAGACGTGGACATTGAGAAAAGCTGAAATATCCAAGCTGGAAGCATTTGAAATGTGGTGTTGGCGCAGAATGCTGCATATATCACGGACCAAACGGAAAAGGAATGAAGACTTACTAAAGGAAGCTAATGAAGGACGACAGATCATGAAGATAATAGGAAAAAGAAGAAACAGCATGCTTGGCCATCTTATTCGGCACTACGGTTAGATCACCGTGCTAATACAGGGAGAGGCAGAAGGAAAACCAGGAAGAGGAAGACCAAGGATAGAATATCTAGATGCAGTTACGAAGAAGAGGCCTTATCAAAGTATAAAACAACTCTCCCAAAGGAGAGAAAAGTTTTAAAATTTCAATGTTGCCCACCAACCTATGGTTGAGGTCAGAGCATTTTTTAAGCTACCTTTTTGTATCCAAATGGATACCCAGGCCCAGCACTTGGATACCCAGTTTACTTCATAAATCTTTAAACTACTAGAAGAATGCTTGAAGAATAAAATTACTAGAATTACTTGGTTTGCTTTCCAGAGATTTCTAATTTTCATTATCGCCCAATTCCAGTCTTCTCAAAGATTATTCTCTTTAACCTAACCTGTTTTATCTGGCCTAACATTTCCTGGCAAGCAATCATTTTGTAACTGTTATGGGCAATATCGGTAATTAATATTTGTTCAGGCAAATTTTCTGACATAATTAATAGATGGCACAAACTTGTAAGAAAGTAAGGAATTGTCTATTAAATACAAAGTGCTATTTTTAACCATTTTTGACCCTCTTTGTTGCACAGTTACCTTGAGTGGCGGATTTACATGGCTGGGAAGGGGGCTGAACTCCTCCTACATTTTAGGGTTTCTATAAAAAACGAATTAAATGTTACTTAACCTTCAAGCCCCCCTCTAAAATTTCGTGATTTCTAAAGACGAAGTATTCCTAAGAGAAACCCTCACCAAAATATTTTTCTAAATATGTCGCTGGTTATCTTTGTGCCCATCCCCTTTTTCCCTTATACTCAGATATTAGATTCTCTAATACACAGATTATAGTCACTGGTATTTTTCCGTTTTTTCCTCAACGCGAGTTTTCTTAAATATTGCCGAAATTTTTCTTTTTTCTTTGGTAATCAGTCAATGTCCTTTATTCGGTGATAGTAGATCATGTATCAATTGCCGTAACAGTAATGGAGGTGCTAAGACTGTAATGATATTAACGCCTCCGTCAAACCTATGATAACCAGATGAGAAACTTACTTAATTATGTTCTAAACATGTAAGAAACCAAGCAATTGAAGTGTGAAAATAATACTAGAAATTTACCAATTACAAGTGAAATAACACACTTTAAAACAGGCGAGAAACCAAACAATGTGAAATAGATTGAGATTTAAAGTGTAAATAATTATAGCAGAAGTGGAACCATTAACAAAAAGGCTTACATGCTTTGATTTAAAGCATTGATAAGATTTAAACTATAAAAATAAATTTTTGATTACATTGTTTCTTAAAAAAAAATAAAGTATTGGTACTAATATTTAGTATTGAATACATAGGGGAAGGTCGGCTGATATCGGACAGCGGGCGGTATCGGACAAAAGCAGTTTTCGTTATTTCCCGCTTAGGACAGTACCTGTTAAGATTACAGTGAGCTGATCGGAACGAACTAACGAAGTCCACACCATAATGGAATTGTCCGATGAACGGTGTGGTGTGTCTCGTGCTTCAAGTTTTTTTCGTATTTTTACGAGTGATCAGGTGCATGGAGATAGATTTATTTGGCTTTAACTTATTACAAAATAAGTGTATTTATATATTGTTGTTATCACAACATTTATTAGGATGTTTATATTATAATTTAGGCGTATAGTTGCATTCGTGTTGTTACAAGCCGGTAGATACCTATTCATACGTTGCTAGTCGTTCGGCTGGTATCGGACAAAATGGAATCGGGTGGTATCGGACTAAACATTGGTAAATAAATTTGACATTTTTTAGTGGTTCCTGGCTTTTTCAGGAAACCATGGGGAAAATACATGGCAATTGGCTGAAGAAAATATAATGTTGGCCAGGGACAAAGTTATTTCCAAATAAATGGCACTACGTGCAGCCTGTGCTAGATGTAGTGTTCCTAAGAGTAAATTAGGAGATTGTGTAAAAAAAAAAAAAAAAAAAAAAAAAAAAAAAAAAAAAAAAAAAAAAACTGTTGAAAGGGAAAGAAGCAATAGCTAAGCCTTGCTGCTTGGATAACAAAGGCACGTTTAGTAGAACGTTTGATCGCGACCAAGAGGAAATACTATACAATCATGTAAAGGCTTTGGATAGTCAACTAATGCCACTAAGTAAACCAGAATTATTAAAAAATAACTTACAAACTTGCTGAAAAACTAAACATCATAAACTGCGGGGAGTCTTTTGATGAAAATTGGATATAATGTAATATATATAAAGACTTGGTCCATGAACAATATGCAAATGTTAAACAGCTGGCAATTGTAAGTTGTTCTGTTATCTATTAACTATAGTTTTATATTTGTCCGATACCACCCTCCACTCTATAAGGACGCTAATTTGTATTATCTTTGATTTTTTACAAAAATAAATATTATTAGTTCCTACCTGTTAAATCACCTTTAACATATTGTGTATAAGATACCAAGGTATCATTTTGTGCATTAAGTAATTTGATATAGCTATTTTTCAGCCTGACAGACTAAAAAAAGCTAAGGTGTCCGATACCAGACGACCTTCCCCTACGTATACACATAAAATGATTTCGTTAGGGAAATGTTTATTCAAGTTCACGTATTATTATTTCCTTGTTGAGTAGTTTGTCTCTTGTAATGTGTATTTTGTCTCCTCTCAATCTGTGTCAGTCGCGTTTCTTTGTCGTTGTTCTGTCTACATCCAACTTAAAACTATAGATATAAAAATAAATAAATAAATGAAGGAAAATATCCAATTATGATAGCACGGTTTTATCTTAAGTACAGGACTGAAGGCGGATCTGAGCCCAAAAGTAAAAAATAAAATGTTCGCTCCTGTGTTGTTGGCGATGTGTTGAATCAGAAACGAAACGGTTAGCAGAAGTCTGACAAATACGTTATTTTGTATGTCATTAATTCAAAAGTGTACATTATATAAAAATGCACTTTAAAAAATCACTGTGCATTTCAATTTTGCTACGTGTGTCCTGGATACCCAGTAGCGATTTCTTAAAAAATGCACTGGTTGAGATGAACAAGATGTGCAGAAAACGTTTAAAGAGCCAGAGTTTGAAAAAATTAAAAGTAAAATTAAGTACCCGGTATGGAAATAAGGAGCAAATTTCTGTAGACGACAGAAACAAACATTAAATAGCGAGAGAAAAAATTAAATGTAAACTTAAGTGTTATTTCACGCACCAATACACATCATCTTTAACAGTTCATATTGTAAAACAAAAACTCTTTCAATAATTATCTCCATACCCACGTAAAAAAATGTGATTACACCCATTTGATACACGTAAGCTAAAATGACAATAAACTGTGTGTGCCTACAAATTATATTCTCGTGTAGATTGATAATATCCTAGTATATGAATACGTATTATAGTTACAAGTATGATGTTCTTCGAAACAATAGTGACTGAGAAATAATATTAGATGTACGAACGTATATAGGTAATTAATACATATTATACGCTTTAATATTATTACAAAACTAAATCTGTTCTTGTAGTAAATGTCAAACGTAGTACTGGGAAGGAATAACTTAATATTTCAGAAATGCGAAATATTTTTGATATTTCAAGAAAAATGCAAATTATGTATTAAGCAGTATATTATTACTGCTGAGTATTTCTCAATGCTGCAGAATGGAAGTGTGTTGTAGAAATGAAATTTTTGCTCTTGCTTTTCTTTTTTAATTTTTTAAAAATATGCCGCCGGGTTTCAAAAATACCAGGCCACTCACTTCAGAAAAGAAAAACAGTAACCTAGCAGCCTAAGTGTGAAATTCAAATTCCTAGGCCTACAATGAATATATGAATTAGCCAAAGAAAATGTCAATTTGTTCAATCCCATCTGTTAAGAAATAGATGTGAGTGGTAATTTTTTTTAAACAAGGATGTACTAAACTCGAACATTATGTGAAAGCTCCCTCGTTAGGGTGTCTCAAAAAATAGCAATATTTTGAAACTGTTGCTCCCCCTTTTTTTTTTCTGATTCATTTTGGTGTGAAATGAAAATATATGAATTATGAAGTCTCTATGTTAATGTTTGAGTTTGCCCCTAAGAGTTCAAAGTTTTGAAAAAATAGCCAAAAAGTGCAATTTTGGATTATTTTTAGTTTTCATAAACATATTTGTACAGCTTAAAATATGCACTGTAATATTTTTTTATACATTCAGATCAGTGTTGCATCTGATATGAACCGAAAAGAGTTGACATGTAACCCTAAAATTTAGGCCTAAACAAGTGTGTCGGAACTTGTTCATCACTTGTCCGTATTGTAATGAAGAAACGGAAATCGACTAAACTGAACTAGTCTGTGTTGAGAAGAGGAGCATAGTGGACTGTGTACTCTTCTTAGGATTTTATGTAGTTAGTGAACTGAATTTTTTCCCGTGGTTTACCATGAACTCGAGTGATAAACCAAAACTGCGTCCTGAATCAAGTGTGTGTGGCTTCTTGGAAGTGAGGTGGAAAGCTACCCTTATCTCGAACTGCAACAAAAGGTGATGTGTTAATATATATGGTTTTTGAAAGAAAATGATTTCAAAAAGGGTAAACGCATGAGTGGTAATGGGGCGATTGCCGATGTAATTGTTGAACAAATTTTAGAGCAGGAGCTAAAAGCAGGAATACCCACTCAACGAAAGGATAAAATCAAATATAAAGCGATTGCTCTTTTTGATCAGTACAGATCTTTGCAAGAACATAAGGGCTCTAACCTTGATAAGGAAAATTACTTTCTTAACACACTCTCCGAGTACATTTTAATCGCGGATCATAAAGCAGAAAAGAAAATTAAAAAGGATAAACTTACGAATAATCAGCACAAATCCGAGGATCTAGAGTTTGTAAGCGCATTAAGGGAAGGTAAAAATGTGTATATTGGGACTGAAAATAAACTGCATACGGAAAAGTGGTGAATAAGATTAAACGAGATGAGTCAGCATTGAAAAGAAAATTGAAATATCAACAAGAAGCCGTTTTACATTATCACGGTGGAAATGAAAGTGACGTTGAAGAACAGAATGTATGTGAAACAGAGTATGAATCTAATCATGACCCAAATATTTCCTTACCCTCAACATCTTTTCATAAACACAAAGAAGTTACTATTAAAGTACCGAAAAACTCCTTCAAAAGCCCAAAAATCTCTCAAATGACCGATCGTCTTGGACTTTCGATAAACCAAAGAACTGTTATATTAGCATCTATTGCAGTAGAAGATGAGACTAGCCTTGATGACTTAAGAGTAAGTAGAGAGACAGTTAGAAGAACTAGCTTCATGCTCCGCTTTGAGACTGTTAGTAACTTTCGAGAGAATTTTAAACCTTCTAAACACTATGTGCTTCATTGGGATGGCAAAGTATTAAAAAGTCTAAATGGAGAATCTGACGAAAGACTAGCGATATTAATTTCAGGGATACTCGATTATAAGGAGGGAAAACTGTTATCTATTCCAAATATATCTGATAGAACTGGTAAAGTTCAGGCAGACAATGTTTTTAAATTGACTCAGGATAGAGCAAATCAGAAAATATAATTGGTCTTTCCTTTGACACAACTGCATCAAATAGTGGGTGGGTAAACGGAGCATGTGAAAGAGTAGAAACACTGTTGGTAAAGAAATTATTCTACCTCTCTTGTCGACACCATGTGTTTGAGTTGATCAAGTCTGCAGTGTGGAAGTGTGTTTTCAGACAGTCTATGAGTCCAGATAACTTAGATTTTAAGGAATTTCAGTCACAGTGAAAAACTATTTCAAAGAATCTAGATAGTTTCGGAATGATTGAATTTAGCAACAGAAAGCTAAAATCTTTAGAGGAGGAGACTGTTGCATTCTTAACATAGTCGTTGCATTCTCTGTTTTGAGCCAAGAGAAGAAGCTTCTTCCTCATGAACATTATAAAGAATGTGCGGATGTCTTACTTACAGTATTAGATGAAATTCCACCTCGATGAATTCATTGGCAAAAGCCTGGAGCTTTCTATAAACCAAGATGGATGTTCACAGTAATTTATGCGGCAAAAATGTACGCGTTTAGTGAGCAGAAATTTTTTTTCGGGTTTTGAACCAGAAAAAAGTTGAAAAACTTCGCAGGATTTGTCTTTTCAATGCCCTTATTTACATAAAATGCTGGTTGAACGCTCCAGAATCTGTAGACGCTTCTGTGAATGACATTAAGCTTTGGCACTGTTTGAACGGGTGCAATCCATAGATCCTGAGGTTGCTTAGTCTGATCTGACAGCCTTCAATCGACACTTGTGGTATTTGACAGAGGAAACAGTACTGTTTTTACTCTTTCCAGAGAAAATTTCTGAAATTGAAAAGAAAAAGGTCGCATTCTCATTGCTTAAGTTCAGAAGTGAAGCAAGAACGTTACCAATGGGCGTCCCTGTGTTCCCAATTCCAAATTCGGAAACAAAATTATTTCATTTAGTAGGCCCCAGTTCATGGCTACTTTTCAAACGATTTCAACAGAATGGATCCTGGCTGAGAAAATGTCCATCGACTTGGAAAGAGGATCTCCACTACAATGAAATGAAATAGTTTGTAAGAAATTTAAAGGTTGTAAATGATCTTGCAGAAGGTGGAATCAAACTGGTACAGGATTTTCTCCTAGAAAATCACAAACAATGAAGAACAGATGCAATGTTTGCTACAGTCGGTTTAACTGTCTAGAAAATCAGAACAGACTTTCACTAAATCATGTTTAAAACAGTTGTGAGATTTTTAAGAGTATTCCATGTTTCATGTTAATATGTAACTAATTTTTACAAGTAATAATAGTACATTAAGATGAACACGTGTATTAGAATTTTTGTATACTTTAAAACGTGTATTAAATTGAACTCTTAATAAACCTTAACGTTTAGCTACATTTGTAAAAGGGAATATTTCTATAGGCCACTTGAATATATAAAGAGATATATTACTTTATAAATAACTATTTTTTAAAGTTTTGCGCTGTCAACAATAATATTATATGTGTATAATCAGTGTAAGAATAAAGTTTAAATGCGGGTATCTGGATTTGTTTCATTCCATTTTCATTAATTAGTAAGTACATTTTACTGCTATTCTATTTGATATAAATATTTTTATGTCCAAATTTCTTCTTTTTTTAACACCTAAAAACACTAAAAGGATAATTCCAATCCAAGAAAAGTTTGGAAACAAAAATCGACAAACTCGAAAATTACCCATTTCTTTCTTTTTAAAAAAAAATAAAAGTTTAAGCCCCTAGGGGCAAACTCAAACGTTAACTTAGATACTTCAATTTTCATCAGGTATTTTCATTTCACACGGAAAGGAATCAGAAAAACTCTAGGGAGCAGTAGTTTTAAGACTGTTATTTTATGAGACACCCTACTCCCTCGTGTCTCTAAGATTAATATGCGTGCCTTCTACATGAAAGATACAGGTTTCATTCGCAATGTGAGCTCATATGGCTTGGATTCTATATAAGCTGTAGGCCAACATCTTATACAGTCTCGCTGCTGAAGGGAATGTTAAACTCGAAATCAATTAGAATTACGCTGAAATAATTACCAGTGTTACGTATTTTCCATTCTATCTTTCTTTCTTTTTCTAAAACCATACAGAAAAAAAAAATTGAACTGTTTCTCTATTTCACTTTAATCAAAGCTTCTACACAACGAGTCTTCACTAACTATATTTACTTATTAAACATTTAATTTCTTAAATATTTATTGATTGGTAAAAGTGTTGAAAAATTCAGGATTTTTTAAATTTAAATCGACTTTTTAAAATTTTTAAAAAAACACTTGTTCTTGTTTTTCTTTAAAACTGAATACAATTTGAATGATATTCCAGTTTTAAGTTAAAACTTTTAACCGGTAAACTATGGGAATTTCAGGTTTATTTTATTGTGTGATGTTAGAATAAAAAACGAAATGGGGATTTCTTGATATTTATGTTGTTTTGCAGAAGGTGTTTCGCACACGTGACACTTACTCAGTAGAAGTACATTCCACTATTACATTGAATACATAAGAATCACTGTGATCTCCAACATGTAAGGATGGGAGAGATCACAGTGATTCTCAAAATTAACTTCATAATAATTGGACGAAAGAAAGATAATTATGGTAATCTTAGTACGTATATCTTTTTAAGCATCTTAGTCAATGAAGAACCGAAGTGAATTGTGCACGTGTAGAATATGCTACCATTTTACAAATTATGCAGGTATGTCCTTTTGAATATATATATCGGGTGTTAATGAACTAGACCGACAAACTATAAGAGATGAAATGAAATGAAATGAAATTTTTGAGTTTTACGTCCCACGGTTATGCCGGTTAGGCTAAAGGAGACGGTGATGATGAGTAATGAATGAAATGGTGGAATGAAGAAAGTGGGAGGAAACGGGAGAACCCCGAGAAAACCCACGCACACGGTGTTCGTCCACCACAAAGTTCACTTGGCGGGAGCATATAAGAGATGATTCCTCACATCAAAATAAGGGAAAAAGTTCATATGGACTTGTGGGGAAAGTGCATAGTTTCAGAGCTAGGGCTGTCCAAAATCGCGAAAAAGCCAAATTTAACCAGGCAGTATTTCGAATTCCAGAAACTGTAGATGGTGGACCTTATCAGCGTAAAGAAAGTCACGCATACGCAATCCAAAAATGCATATGTCATTAATGTTCAATGAGTGTACAGAGTATTCCATGCAGGGTGAAATTCCCAGACATGCCATCAACCGAATTTTGAGATATGCTCTGACTTTATGATTGGTCCAAAGCAGGCAAATGATAAGCCTTGATAGCAGTGAACACGGAATCATTTGGTGCAATGTCGGAAGTGTTAAAGATCGTCAGCAGCACGGCCCCTCGTACTCGGGAAAACGCATGCTGTGATGTTTTCTTTCACGCTTATAAGTGAAGAAAACGTGAAATATACCATGACGAAATACATCGCTTCACACGTTATTCTGAACACAAAAAAACATGGAGCTGCCGGTTCATAACACTTCCACTTCCCTCCGAAGCATCGGATGTCCATTGCTGTCAAGGCTTACCTCCTGCCTACTTTGGACCCTCCTTGAAATCAGGGTATAAATCTGAAAATTCTATTGAGAGCATATCTGAGAATTACACCCTGCAGGGAATATCCAGTATACCTTTTGAAAATTGACGAAATATGTACTTTTGGATTGTATATGTATGGCTTCCTTTATGCTGATTAGGATCACCATCCATAGTTTCTGGAATTCGAAATAGGACCTGTTGAAATTTAGCATTTTCGCGATTTTGGACAGTCCTAGCTTTGAAACTATGAACTTTTCGCCATAGGTCCATATGAACTTTTTCTCTTATTTTGATGTGAGGAATCACCTCTGACAGTTTGTCGATATAGTTCATTAACACCCTATATATATATATATATCTATATACGAAATTAAATCTTTAGGTTATGCCGGCTAGGCTAAGGGAGACGGTGTTGATGTGAAATGAATGAAATGGTGGAATGAAGGAAGTGGGAGGAAACGGAAGAACCCCGAGGAAATCCACGCATACGGTGATTTTCCACCACAAAGTTCACAAATCCGCCACATCCATTTTGCTTAGTTTCGAGTAATCTCGCAAAACGTGCAGTGAAGCTCCATATACACACGTACAAAGTCCCATATCTGAACTAGTTTTTAGTATGAAATATTAACCTTTTCAACAAAATTCTGTTTCCATGGAATCCATTTAGATCAAACCCATAACAAGCGATATATAACTCAATTTCGATTTAAAAAAAAAATAGATTTGGCGCCTTATATATTGAATCCAATTTTTTGTTATATTCCTCTCATCATAACTTTCTCATAATGACTATCAGTGTCTTTTGCTTTAAAATTATAAGATCATTCCAGGCAATCTTGCATATCAGCATGAATTGTGTATGAATATAAATATTTGATTTCAAGTTATATGTACCGAATATGTCAAATACACACCATAATATGTAATATCTTTTAGTAGTAAGATGTTTCTTCTCAAGATTTCTTATTTCTTTTCAGATACATTTTTTTTTTCTTATTACTTGCAGTATTAGAAACTAGCTGAAATGCCTATTATTTGCACGGGAAGAATAGATTTATGGCAAATGTATGGAAGATATTCTTCAGCGCTCTTTTCCACTCCCTTAAGATACATATTTGAATTGAAATGAAAAGAGAGAAACCAAACCCGATCATCGATGTTATTTTTATATACTGTACTGAGAATAACAGAAAAATTACCCCCTTAGAAATGGAATTTACTAAGATGCTGGAGCACAAAGCCACTTACTTATAAGGAGGTTATATATAAAGTTTCATTTTCAGAATATAATAGGCTTATAAGGTACTTCATTCTTGGAATACATTCTAATCCTTTCAGAATACGCATTTTAATGAAAGTGACATGATAGAAACCAAAATACAAAAGTTATGTTTAAACATTTATGCCAGCCATTTTTCCGAGATGAGGAAGACAACGTTGATTAGAGTATGAAGGAAAAAATTACAGAAATTTTCTCTCCTTCCCTTAGAAATGGAATTTTTGAAGATATTGGGGTACGTGTCCAATTATTTTTAATAAGGAGTTTAAGTTTCATTCTCCAAACTTTAGAGACTCCTGAGACATTATTTTTGGCATAAATATTGATCCTTCTTCCCTCTCTTGTTAGAATAAATATTTCAAAATCAAAGTGACATGATAAAAATTTAGTTCGAAGCAAGTAGTAACTATGTTCAAAAATTCATTTCAAACAATTCAGCCCATTAAAAATATGTAAACGTTCTATTTACAGTACATATATCTTTTACCACGATGTGAACAAATCTGAATTAAAAACTGTGAGCATTGAATTACACTGTCAAGATTCTTGGCCTTGAACTGCAGTCTATATACGTATATATATAATATTCTTGTATTCGATTTAAACTCTCATTATTAAGATCCTACCACTATACGGATTAAGATGCGAGTTTTCAGACTTATATTCGATTAGTGTCCCGGAATGGTCAGAAATATCACCTTTTATTTACGTTTTAATGGAAATAAATTTAATTTAAATCAATCAATTCCGATGGCAATGAATGTATCTTCTGAATTTCCCACATGACAATGCTAATATAAATATTGTATATAATCTCCACTGTTTTAACAAGTGCCGTTTCTTCTACCTTTATTTCATCGACAATATTAGATAAGTAAATAGATCATTTTTATGTAAGTCACCTGACCACATTTTACATTCGATTTCAGACTGTTTTCTCAATTAACTGAACGGAAGAACACAAGCTATTTATACTTGTGAAGTTAAACAAACGCGGTACAAGTCTCAAATCTCTTGTGAATATTTACTAGCAAGTCACAAGCATACTGCGCAACACTGGTATTTTGCGAAACACAATTACTGATAGAGTCACGTACACTTGTAACAGTAATCCGCAGACTTGTAGCTAGTATCTTATTCTTGTAGGTCAGAGAAACAACGCAGATTTGTATCAAAAATGTATGAATACGTATTACTAGTTTAGTAACTTTGGGAAACAGGCTCCTAAAGGTGACAACGTGATTTTCAAAATTAAGTTGCCAGCTCGGTGAGAACTGTTCAATGTCGATACTGCTATGAAACAAAAGAAATGTTGTGCAAACAAGCGGGTTATTCGTAAGAACCTTTCTTGACTTTTTCATTAGAGGATAAGGGCTCTATCGCCTCTAAAAGGAACTTTCTACAGGAATTTTCGTGAAGAAATCCATATGTTAGTCCCGATAGGCTTGAGCAAGTATTGTTGCTACTTTGCTACAAAACGTTGATTTTTTTTTTTTTTTTTTTTTTTTTTAATTTTAGACGCAAATTAGTTGTGTTTGATGCAGCTAAAATAATTTTCTCCTCATTTGTTACCGTATTCCAAATATACTTGGAGGCATGTTACCAGACATTCTTAATATTTTTTGACACACTTTTGTACGCCCTACGTGGACCGGGGAAAGAACGAGTGAAAGAAATATTTCCAGAAAGGGGAATTTTTGTGAATCTTCACAGAAATCTATAATTTCCCCGAGCCTCATGATATCAGCCTATATGAATTTGAAAATACGTTTTATTATGAACATACAAAGACGTGATTTGTATTGCTCGTGCAAAATGTAATCTAAACAGATTTACTTTATTAAAAATACGGTGTCGAGCATGAAAGAGACAAAAGTTCAATTGGATAACTGATAGCAGTGGCGATAACATTTACAGGAAAGAATTCCCTGAATTTCTCGGTTTTCTAGAACTTTTTTAAAATTATTTTTCGTGATATGTCATTAGCCAAACAAACTTTCCCATGTTGATGGAAAAACAAAACCAAGAAAACATAGCAAGGATGATACAGAAGTAATATATTTTTCCCCTATTCAACTACAACAATGAATAATAAAAACAAATATAACACGTTTTATTGTGAAATTACAGAAATTCACAAAGCAAGAAAGTAAATATCTTCCATTAAAGTTTAATTTCTAACGTTAGTCACATGATTAAAGTTTCGTTTCATATGAAAAGAACAAGTCACAGTGAGACATTCCATCGATAAAAGGTGGATGTATATGTTGCATAAAACTGGTTGTAGTATATTAATGACTAATCTTATAATGTTTTCTCCATCGGATGTAAATCCTGAATAGAGTGAACATTATATTTTGTAGTCATTATTTCTAGGTTTGCCCGAGCGTTGACGACGAAATAAGTTAGCACTCGCTCGTAATAGCTTCTTCCAATAACAACAACACAGAATCGGCATTCAAATAGTAACCTAATAACAAGAAGTTAGAATTACTTTCAGCACCACTTGGGGATTTCAAAACTGAGACTAAATACAATATACGATATAAAATGATGTATATCAAAGCTTCGTAAACTATATGCATAACACAAAGGACTAAACCGAGGTAATTGCATAAGGTCAAACCAACACAACAGACATATAATGAAAAATGTATATTATCGTGATTTTACATACATACTTTTGCAGAATAATACAAGGTATAGTTGTTTCCAAATCTAAACCAAGTTTTCTTATCAGCAGTAAAACTGTCAAAGATATTAGCCGCCACGTGCCGTCTGTCAATCAGTTGAATGTTGCCAGTATAGTAAAAGGTTAGCCGCTCTTCCTGTCGCCACGGTAAACAATGAAGATTGGAATATTCCCCGTACTCAATGTTGCAAACCAATAAGTAGATAAATAAAACAAGAATAACCATTCAAAATAGGAATAAAATACGTACAGGTCATTCAACGAAGTAATTTTCTCTCCTATTAATATAATAATAATAATAATAATAATAATAATAATAATAATAATAATAATAACAATAATAATAATAATAACACTGATATGCAAATTTTCAACTTTTTTCTGTTGTTTTGAAATAATATGGTGTATCCGAATCGACTTTTTTCTGCAGATTACGAAAATGACCTTTAAAGTTGTGTGTCACGTCAGTTTTTTTTCACAAATCACGAAAACGTCAAAATTTGAATTTAAAAAGAAAAAATAATTAATCTGTAGACGCCTGCCAGGGAATTGATATCTTGACGTTGTCATCCCTGGCGCCTTTTCTAATCATTGCAAAGACATGAACGACCCCTTGTTGGAAAGCTAATAGAACAAGTAATGCAACGAGCTATGTTTGGTGCATCTGAGCTCCCATTCGTACAAAAAGAAGAAGAAGAAGAAATTCGAAATATTTGTAAAAAACGTCATTTTTTGAATTTCCGGCCACGCTGGCAACATTGTTAGTTATTCTACGTTGGTAAAAAAATTAATACGAGTTCCTTACATAGTCATACCAACCATATAGAAAAATGAAAATCATAGCAACAACAGGAAGCGAGGAAAAAATCAAAGTGCAACCACTTTTTATAAAATTTTGTGGTTCGTAAACATTCACGTTGTTACCCTGGCACCTCCTAATTGTCATAGATATATGATCAACACCTTGTTGGAAAGATAATAGAACAGGGAATCCAACGAGATATGTTTGATAACCCTGGCTCCCGTTCGTAGAAGAAAAGGAAGAAGAAAGTCGAAAAAATGTAAAATGTTAATTTTTTTGAATTTCCGGCCACGCTGGCAACACTGCTAGTAATCAACGCTGGTAAAAAAAAAAAAATAATAATATGAGTGCCTCACATATCCATACCAACTATATAAAAAATGATGTGATCAGTTTGGATGAAACCAGAGTGCCCTTGCCCCTTACCCAGCATGAACTTAATAATTTGTTTCGTTACCTTAATTTACCTAAAGACGCAGTAGAATTGTTAGGATTACGACTTCATGAAAACAATTTATTGGATCCGAATACGAGATTCTCCTAGCAGGCAGAATTAGTTCCGCTTTTTGCAGAGGAAAATGGTTTGGTATATTGTCGAGACATTCCGGCAGTCATGAAATTCTACATCATCAATTGCAATTCAGGAGAATAGAGGCTGTTTATAGATTCCAGCAAATCCAGCTTAAAAGGGGTTTTATTACACAACACTAACGTCCATCCGTCCATTCCAATGGCACATTCAGTAACTATGAAAGAGACATACGAAAGCCTTCAATTTCTGCTGGAAAATGTGCAGTACAAGCGTTATGAGTGGTGTGTGTAGGGGGATTTCAAAGTCATTGGAATATTGTTAGGCCAACAAGCAGGCTATTGGGACTCCAGAGCAAGAACTGAACATTGGGTTCGAAAACAGTGGTCATTCAGAAGTACTTTCATACCTGTCAAAAAGAACATTGTTTCACTTCCATTGGTTGATCCCTCCAAAATACTGTTGGAACTTTTACTTTTAGGTTTACTGAAACAATTCGTGACAGCTTTAAGCAGAGATAGTAAATGCTTTCAGTACCTTGCCAGTAAATTTCCATCTATCACGTGAGAAGAAATCAAAGCTGGAATTTTCACAGGCCCACAAATCCGAAAATTGATGGCGGAGAAAACATTTGAGGAAAGTATAAGAAAGATAGAATTACAAGCACGGGCTGCGTTCAGAAATGTGGTACAAAACTTTTTGGGGAGCAAGAAGGCTGCAAATTAGAGCGTTTTAATCGAAGAGATGTTGGAATCTTTTGAACTGCTTGGCTGCAGCATGAGCGTCAAAGTTCACTTTCTTCATGCCCATCTCGATTACTTTCCTAACAATCTTGGTGATTTTACGGAAGAACATGGCGAGCGTTTCCATCAGGACATTAAAGTGAGGGAAAAGAGATACCAAGGAAGGTGGACTGTCCATATGATGGCCGACTATTGCTGGATTGAAAAAGAGACTGTACGGAAGAACACCAACAAAAATCAAACAAGAGAAAGTTTGAAGGGAAGCCCAGTGACGAATGTTAGGTATGTATGTTTTAAATTATGCATTTATGTTTATCTTCTTTTTTTCTCTTTCTTCTTACCATTCTTCTATGACTATTAGACTATGGGTGCGAAGCATACTTCGTTGCATTCCCTGTTTCATGAGCTTTCGAACCAAGATGTCATTCATACCTCTGTGACAATTAGGAGTGGGGGAAATGCCAGGGTTGCCAATGTGAATGCATACAAACCAAATTATAAATTTTATACAGGTGATTGCACTTTGTTTCGTTTCTCCCTTCCTATTGTAGCTACGACTTTATTTTTCTATATGGTTGATATGACTATGTAAGGAACTCGTATTAATTCTTTTTACCAACGTAGAATGACTAACAGTGTTGTTAGCGTGGCCGGAAATTCAAAAAATGACTTTTTTTTTACAAGTATTTTGAATTTTTTTCTTCTTCTACGAATGGGAGCTCAGATGCACCAAACATAGCTCGTTGCATTACTTGTTCCATTAGCTTTCCAACAAGGGGTCGTTCATGTCTGCAACGATTAGAAGAGGCACCAGTGATGATAACGTCAAGATATGAATTCCCTGGCAGGTGTCTACAGGTTAAAAAATACGTTTTTTTTTTTTCAAATTTTGATATTTTCGTGATTTGTGAAAAAACCTGGCGTAATACACAATTTTGAAGGTCATTTTCGTAATCTGTAGAAAAAATCGATTCCGATATACCTCTTTACTTGAAAACAACAAAACCTTGCATATCAGTGTAATGGATGTTCCCACGAGACGACATACCCAAATTGACATCTGTGCTTCTATGTAGTCATTGAATAAGTCTACAATGACAATTTAAAACTTCTGTTTTTTTGAAAAAAGAAAAGGTACAAAAAGCATTTTATTAAGGACAAAGTTCCTCATATTTATTAATGTATGCAGGTTAATATCTGAGTAATAAAGCTATCATTACTAACTTCCTGTGTGTAGTATCCTAATTTGCAATTTGTCCAGTTTTTATACGCATGATGAATCACATTAGAAAGGAACAGATCAATTATTGACCTGCCTAACTATATCATAGTGAGAAACAATGTACTTACGAGCAGAGCAGATAAATAGGCAGAATCTTTATTAAGCCTAATGCCAATATTATTATTAGCAATAATAATAATGATAAAAACTAAATTCCTGGTACAACAGCCCTTAGGAGGCCTCATTCCTATGAGGTGATGTGTTGTCAGCAGATCGGCTACCCTCGCCATTAATGCTGGCTTCCCAGACCTCAGGTCCCTACTTTTTTCTTTCAAGTAGCTTCCCAATTGTCCTCACGACGCTGGGTGGGTGCCGCAACGCCAACACCGTTTGGTGAATACGAATGGTCATACCCATCTTTCCTCTGACCAGACCTGGCACTGTTTGACTTCGCTGATCTCACGGACAGTGATATTCCAGTGTGCCTAGGGCGTTGGTAATAAAACAAAAGCATATTGAAATAGCGAGGAAATTAGCTAGGAAATATAGAGAAGTACTAAACTAACTCCCTGGAGCTATGATCCATGAGGGACTGTCAACACAACAATCATCAGCTACGCACTGAAAGTATTCAAGATAGAAAGATCTTTGCTTTTTAACTTGGCTTTTCCTTTACGCAGTATTCGAAGTGGAAGATCTAAGGAAGTATACCCCGCATATTCCCCTTCTTCTACTTAGAGCATTCTATATTTCAGGTACTGCTCGCACAAGATACAAAGGAAGCAAAGTGCATTTCAGAAGCGATAGATGCATGGCCGAAAAGAAACTGTACAAAGCCAACTGATTTTTATAAATGCACATTTTGCATCCCTTTCTTCGATTGTGATGCAACTGGAGACAGAAGGAATGCCTTTGTGTACAGCACTCACCCTTTGGGAAAGTTTCAATAAAGAAGTTGTGTCCGTTCTAACATCAATAGGAAAAATTGTCGCAGAGAAAGTAGACAAAGTGGCTTTCAAAACCCCCAGTTTGAATTTTATGTGCGAAGTGAAATCTGTGCTACAAGGTGAATCAAGAGAACTATTACGCCAGAGGACAATGCTGTATTTAAATATAGCCCAGTAACAAATTGTAGTGTGAAGCGTATCTTTTCATCATACAAAGACACACTATCTGATAAACGATAAAAAATTTACACTAACAAATTTAGAGAGATATGTTATAGTGCACTGCAACTTATGTAAGTTCAAAACTAGTTAACGGTTTTTCAAGATTGTGTTTATCAACTAGAGATTGTGAATTCAAGATTTTGCAACCTAACTTGACATGGAAGCTATTGTTACTTCATCCTTATCTTCAATTGTGTAGTAGTTTGAAAAAGTATTCTTTTTCAAACTACTATTTCTAAATATTTCAACTAATTCTTTTGTGACTACATATTTCCTTTAGTGCATATTTTGCACAATAGTGTGCATATTTTACTTATTTTTAGTGCAGAGCTGCATGCATATTTTCCTCATTTTTAGTGCATATTGACCAGCATTCTAATAATGACAGTTTCTTCTTTGTATATATTTGAACTTCTCAAAAGTACCTGGGATCATTTGGATAATACACTGCTCCACAAAACTTAAGCAACCCGAGAGAGCATGGTAAAAGTGACGTGTGGGGCCCATTCAACACTGGTTAGTGGCATGCACATACACAGAGACACACAAGCAAGGCGAGCACCCACTCTATCGCATAAGCAGCATCGTTGCAAGCGCGTGAACAACTTATGCCATGAGGCGTATACCACAGCCCAGTAGTGTCCGAGGCTCCAAGCATTGAGTTAGTGGTTCTTGTGTGGGGTACACACCTTGCAATGGCTGGTAGACGACATTTGAGTGACTTTGACCCTGGGGGGATAATTGGGCGGTTGGAATTGGGCCGGTCGCAAGTGGAAGTGGCGCAGGACTTCAACGTGAACAAAAGTGTTATGTCGACGCTGTGGAATCGCTTCCAAAATGGAGGTGAAGTCAGTAGACGTCATGGAGGAGGCCGTCCGAAGAAGACGTCGGCCGTCGAGGACCGATTTCTCACAATTTCTGTCAAATGTAACCGTCAAGCTTCATGCCCTCAACTGGCCAATGTGTTGTTTCAGGCTACAGGACAACGCGTGAGTCGTGAAACTGTTCGTCTGCGGCTCAATAGAGCAGGACTGTATGCAAGAAGGCATGCGCTGTGTGTGCCATTGAAACTGGAGCACAAACGTGCGCGTTATAAATAGTGTCAGGAACATGTTGCATGAGGAGAATACCAGAGGGCGCGTGTCATGTTCTCCAATGAGTCGAGATTCAGCCTGTCGTCAGATTCTCGTCGGACTTTAGTGGAGAGAGCCAGGAGGACGCTATCATCCAACTTCATTGCTAAACGCCCGTCCTATGGCGGTGGTTCCATTATGGTGTGGGGTGGAATTATGCTGAATGGGAAAACGGCCCTCCATATTGTGCAACATGGCACTTTGACAGCACAACGGTACCGGGATGAAATTCTCAATACACATGTGTGCAGTTTCCGCGGAGCATTTGGCCCAGACTTCTTGTTCATGGATGACAATGCCCACCCACACCGTGCACATCTTGTGTCCGGGTATCTGGCGAGCGAAGACATTACGCGTATTGCATGGCCTGCATATTCGCCGGACTTGAATCCCATCGAGCATGTGTGGGATGCTCTTGGGCGGCGAATAGAGCAGCGCAATCCACCAGCACGCACTCTCCCTGACCTGCAAACAGCTCTCCTCGAGGAGTGGCGCCATCTGTCGCAAGACTTGATAAACACTCTGATTTGCAGCATGGAGGCGAGATGTCGTGCCTGTATAGCTATTCGTGGTGGTCACATGCCATATTGACTGCCTATGCCCTCGCACAATCCAGCTTCACCTGTTGAGGTATCGTTGTGCTGAACGTTTTGGTCACCCTGTACATTCTAACTGTATTGTTCGTCTTCACTTGTGTTGCATTGAGCATCTGGACCACCTGTTTGTTCATTATACTTGGTCCAGTGATCGTGTCGTTTTATTTTCTGCCACTTTCTTCGAGTTGCTTAAGTTTTGTGGAGCAGTGTATTAAAAGATATGGTGATACAACTATCTTACGCGTGGAAAAGATAACTTATCTACTGTGTATCATAGAACATCTAAATATGGAAAATCACATATCGATATGGGTGTACAGCTATACAGTAAGCTACCTGGCTACATAAGAAATACTCATGAAAAGAGCCTCTTTTTCAACTCAGTGCACAAACTGCTATTAAATAACACATTTTATACTGTAGATGAATACCTTAAAAGCTCATTGTGAAACTTCGAAAAATAATTAAATCCCTATTGTATATATTAGAAGGTAAATACAAGTATGCATCTTCTAATATAAATAAAATAAAGAGTTTGTTTGTTTGCCTGTCTGCCTGTGTGCGGCCTGGGTGCCAGACGAGTGGACCGAGAGTTACCAACTTTTGGTCAGGGGTACCTTGGCCCAGGCCCCAGATCAAGACGAAGCCCTTTTTTCAAATTTCGAACCAAGGGGGACGTTTACCGGAACCTGCTTGGGAACCAGACAAATTGACCGAGAGTTACCAAATTTTAGTCACGAATACCTTGGTCCAGGTTCCAGGCCAGAGTTAAACGTTTTTGTCAAAATTCGAATCAGGGGGTCTCAGGGGGGCGTTTATCGGGACATGTAAAAGTAGTAGAAAATGACCGATATTAGTGTCGAATTCATAATTTTCGCGGTAGCTGAAATCAATCTTGAAACTCCGATCGATTAAATTCCAAATTCACGCTATTCGGCTCCGGGCCGGGGGTCACTGGGGAGAGGGGGGGATGAGATACCGAGACATATAAAAGTAATCCAAAATTACCGATATTAGTGTCAAATCCATAGTTTTTGCGGTCGCTGAGATTAATGGTGATACTCCCACAGGCGTTGACTTCGAAACACAGCAAAGCTATATTCAACTAGTATTTCATATAAATAAAATAAAGAGTTCGTCTGTGTGTCTGTGTTCTGCCTGGGGACCAGACGAGTGGACCGAGAGTTATGAAATTTGAGTTACGGGTACCTTGGTCCAGGCCCCAGACCAAGACGAAGCCTATTTTTAAAATTTCGAATCAGGGAGGTCTTAAGGAAGGGAGCGTTTACCGGGACATGTAAAAGTAGTAGAAAATGACCGACATCAGTGTCGAATTCATAGTTTTCGCGGTCGCTGAGATCAATGGTGAAACTTTCATTTGCGATAACTTTCAAATTCAGCTACCATTGTATGCGGGTCAGGTTCACCTGCAAGGGGGTTACTGACATAAGAGGTAAGTATAAATAATCCAAAATGACCGATATTACTGTCAAATCCATAGTTTTCGCGGTCGCTGAGATGAATGGTGATACTCCCACAGACGCTGACTTCCAAATATACAGCCCGCACGCGAAGAATGGGTATTTCAGCTAGCATATATATATATATATATATATATAGGACGAGTCAAAATAAGTGTTACAAACCAATATCTCGCGAACTATACATCAAATAAAAATATTATGAGTCAATGTAAAATACAGAGGGGCCCAAAATGGGTCAAACACGAGGTTCCCTCGCTCCCCATTTTGGGGGGAGAGCGTATTCGTGAAATTTTCAAATGGGAACATAGGTCGAGTGACACCTCGTTCCAAAGAGCTTTGAAAATTGAACAATTTTTGTAGGAAACACATTTTGATATGGTGCACCGTTTTCAAGATGGCCCCCCAAAATGGTCCTGTATCCCATAAAATTGCCAGTACTTATAAATCAGAAACAACTGAGTAGATAAAGATGAAACAAAAAATGAAAAAGGAAAACGCCATAGGCAACGTGGAATGGTGTTGTCGCGGTGTCCCCAGGGTCCCCATCATGGGACCCCTGGACCAACTTGAAAATTTCAAATGGGAATATAGGTTGAGTGATACCTTGTTTGATAGATCGTGGAAAACCAAACAGCTTAGTACAAAATTTGTTTTGATTTCGGGCAAGCCTGTTTCAAAATGACCGCTGAAATTGGTTCCCCATTCAGATACAAAGCGCAGTGTTCAAACTGTTACAAGCCAATATCCAGCGAACTATGTATCAAATAAGAAATATGTTACGAGTCAATGTACAATACACACAAGCCTAGAAAGTGGGTCAAACACGAGGTCCTAATTTTGTACTAAGCTGTTTGGTATTTCACGATCTATAAAAGAAGGTATCACTCGCCCTATGTTGCCATTTAAAAATTCCACGTACACCCCTCCCTCCAAAATGAGGGGCGGGGAACTTCGTGTTTAACCCATATTTTAGGCCGTCTCTATTGTGCATTGACTCTTAACACTTTTTTTATTTGATGCATATAACTCGACAATTTTCAAACCAAGATGCGCAGATCGCTGCGGAGCACTTCGTATTCCACCACCCTCCCCACTACTCTTCCATCCACTGATCTGGCCTTGAAAGTACCAGTGATACTAACTCAGCAAACTTATGCTTCAACAAATATCACCTGCTAAAATAAATGACAAATATTACCGTGTAGCCTTATATCTACAGTATCGACTCGTAATTCTCATATCAGTGGTCCATTTCATTTAATCCCGCTTTTGAAAATGCGTTGCGGTGGTAGCTCTTCGTATTCTACGGTAGTATATTCTGCGTATGTTCGTTATTAAGCTTTATAACGAAGAGAAACCAAAAGGCGAATGACTTAATTTTCTGGATTCCACATTAAAGACTGAACTGACAGCCGAGCCTACTAGAACATTACGATACTGAACCAGGGGCAAATACAGAACGGGGGGCACATCTTTCTGAAAGGGAAATATTTCTGTCTTACTTCAATGAGACGAGTTGACAAAAGTATTTTTGTCAATATAAGACAACAAATAAGCTGCTTTCAGTCTATTGTTAGTACAAACTATGTCTCAAGTGTTATAATGTTTAACATTTTGCGCCCCCAATCCTTCTGAGTAAGAATGAATAATTATTCAACTTCCAAGGCCGAAGATACAACTTGTGTTATTAAAAAAAAAAAAAAAAAAAAAAAAAAAAAAAAAAAAAAAAAAAAAAACTATAGATGCCTTCCATTTCAACTCAGGCAAAAAAATATAAAATTGTACCATCACCATCTCAGATATTGTTGAAACTTTTTTTATAGCAACTAGACATGTTTTTAAGAGACCCATATTTTTTTGTTTTGTCGAAAAAAATTTTCCCGCCAAGCAATGGGCCACCAAAGATGGGGAGTACAATTTATGAATTGTAGAAGACATGGAAAATGGTCAACTTCGGAGCCTCACCATTCGGCTATGGAGACAGGTAGAGTTATAATTCTTGTTGTGGTATGTACATAGGGATATAAATAAACTATATTTTATTATAGTTTGGTTTGCGCATGCGTATCTTTTTGTACATAAATTAACAAATGAACGTCAATTTATCTGAAAAGTCGAAGTTTGCGAATTTTTTTCGAGCACTTCCGGTTCGAATTTTAAAATTCTGTTTTCACGGTTGGTAAGACCTGGTTACCCGTTTTCCGGAAAAATTTTTGTATCGCTTCTGTGTGCAACCGTTTTGTCGCAAAAAATTCGAGAAATTGTAAAATTTTCAAAAATCGCCATTTTTGAGCGCCATTTTCTCGAAAACACCATCTTTTAAAATTCTGAAATTTTGTCAGATGATTCAACTTTACATGAATAATAAACCCACCAAATACCATTCTCGACCAATGCTTCATGAATTAACTGCAGCCTTTTAAAGTTAGCGAAGTTTCGTTAACTTTGATGTCACAGTTAGCAACACTGGGAACCATAAAAGAGCAATGATTTGATGATGTTTGTGGTTCACATTCATTGAATGAAGAATAAAAGGTTTTCTTGACTGTTTTTTTCATTATTTTGACCAAGAAGGCTCTCTGAAATAGTAAAATGAGCCTCCCCCTACTCCTCCGTTTTCTTAAACCGAAATAATCTGAGGTGGAAATTACGATTACGAAACGCACAAATTTCAAGTTCACTTACTTAAAATGGTCTTCGGAAACAAAATTTCACTGATTTCTTTTATTAATTATTATTATTTACGTGGACCAATCATTTGCTTGCTTGGTGTCTTCTTCGCTAATGGCATGTAATCGTGAAGGTGCTCCAATAGGTGTTGGCTCACTCACAACTCGTCCAGGAGTGGATCTAGGGGGAAGAAACTTTTTTATTTTATATACAAATAAAACCGATCTCAGATTTTGGAGCTCTTAAAAGTACCTCTAAGTAGCAGCATTACCCCCCCCCCCCTTCCAGAAGTCCGTCCTGGATCGAATTCAGTTCCAGGCAACAAAACGAGAGTAATACCCGGAGTTTGTACTTGCACTATACTCACGAATTCTTCTGCGGTTTTAGTTGGGGCGCTGTGGCTCAGTGGTAGAGCGCTCACCTCCGGTGCTTGGGGTCCCTGTTTCGATCCCAGCTCGAGCCGTGTGAGCTTTGTGGTGGACAAACACCGTGCTCGTGGGTTTTCTCGGGATTATCCCGTTTCCTCCCACTTTCTGCATTCCACCATTTCATTCATTTCTCATAATCACCGTCTTCTTTAGCCTAACCGGCATAATCGTGGGACGTAAAACAAAGATTTCATTTCATTTTTTTCTTTACGGTTTTAATACTGTGTATCTGTTTTTGCTTAAGGTTATGCCCCGTTGCCACATTCTTTACACCTCCCCCCCTCAATACGGTCGCACAGACTCTTGCATGGCCGGTTTCACTGCAAAACCACTGCTTTATCGGACCTGTCTGCATCTCGAACATCTGATAGCGATTTTTAAAGTGGGATACAGCACCATCAGAAATCACTAACACGGTTTGGGAAATTGTAGACACTTATTTTCACGTATTCAAACCTTTTTCTATAAAATATATTTTCGCTTTTCTTCGAGTATTTTTAGAATCTTGTCTATGGCTATGAGTACATGAGCCGAATCGTTGTTTATTACAACAAAACTGTCATTTGTTTCATATTCCGATGATAACTCTGAATTTCACTTTGCAGCATAACAGTCCAGTTTTCAGCGAAGTCCACATAAAGTAAAATATCTTGAAATTTTATACGGTGCTTTTCGGTAGCAATTAATTCTCTCTGGATTTTCTTGATGTAGTCATGAATTACAATTCTTACAGTTAAACCAGCAATGTACGGTACGAAAACAGAAAGTCGCACAGTATTTTAACGAGATAATTGTTTTCCCATATGGTATACATAACACTTTCATTTTCATCAGGATCAATAATTAAAGACTCCACACTTATTCCTTCCACTCCAGGACATTCACCACATTCTTGAAGAAGAGAGTTGTCATTTTCTACGGATCATACTACTAAAGGAAATAGGTCACTCATGACAGCTTCAATACAGGCTGCACCTTTGATTTGTAGCAACGCAGTAGCAGCTAACTTAAAATTTGCACAATACATACACACACATACACACTTCCCTAGCAGGTTGCGGACTGACCCACTTTAGTCGAATACTGTAAAATTCCGAGTGACCCATTCTTATGTTGGGATTGTTCTGTCTAAAAAGTCAGTAAATTTCTTTGAAACGCGTAAGAAAACGTTTCGATTTTTTTAACTTTTTGTCTTTTTTCGAGCACTGTAATGACATCGCACTTAATTGAGACTTTGTCTGGAGCATTCCAAATCATCACTGAGGTAATAGTTCAGGCTTTTTGTAGATCATCAGAATTTATTGGATGGCCATTTCAAAGTAAATTTAAAATTTGTGTGTTTCGTATACGTAATTTCCACCTCAGATTATTTCGGTTTAAGAAAACGGAGGAGTAGGGGGAGGCTCATTTTACTATTTCAGAGAGCCTTCTTGATCAAAATAATGAAAAAACAGTCAAGAAAACCTTTTATTCTTCATTCAATGAATGTGAACCACAAACATCATCAAATCATTGCTCTTTTATGGTTCCCAGTGTTGCTAACTGTGACATCAAAGTTAACGAAACTTCGCTAACTTTAAAAGGCTGCAGTTAATTCATGAAGCATTGGTCGAGAATGGTATTTGGTGGGTTTATTATTCATGTAAAGTTGAATCATCTGACAAAATTTCAGAATTTTAAAAGATGGTGTTTTCGAGAAAATGGCGCTCAAAAATGGCGATTTTTGAAAATTTTACAATTTCTCGAATTTTTTGCGACAAAACGGTTGCACACAGAAGCGATACAAAAATTTTTCCGGAAAACGGGTAACCAGGTCTTACCAACCGTGAAAACAGAATTTTAAAATTCGAACCGGAAGTGCTCGAAAAAAATTCGCAAACTTCGACTTTTCAGATAAATTGACGTTCATTTGTTAATTTATGTACAAAAAGATACGCATGCGCAAACCAAACTATAATAAAATATAGTTTATTTATATCCCTATGTACATACCACAACAAGAATTATAACTCTACCTGTCTCCATAGCCGAATGGTGAGGCTCCGAAGTTGACCATTTTCCATGTCTTCTACAATTCATAAATTGTACTCCCCGTCTTTGGTGGCCCATTGCTTGGCGGGAAAATTTTTTTCGACAAAACAAAAAAATATGGGTCTCTTAAAAACATGTCTAGTTGCTATAAAAAAAGTTTCAACAATATCTGAGATGGTGATGGTACATGCTCTGCCTGAATTGAAATGGAAGGCACCTATAACAACTGATAACTAGTAGAGAAAACTTTGTTCAATGATTTCTTTTATTTCAGCTAGTTCCTCTTCCAGAAGTGCGGATCAAAATATTTGGCATAGTTGCAATTAAAATATTTGATTTAATTATCACCCGAGTTATACGTTCGAGGTCCCAAAGGTCATGTGGGCCCCCTACTGTATTTATGAATATACATTATTTGGCATAATTTGAATGCAATTTGTCTTAAAATCCTCATGTATATACCTTCTGCATCTGAATGCCCCCCCCCCCCCTAACTTTACAGAGAAATCGGCGCCCTTGGGTCGGGCCTAAATGCTAACTCGAGTCGGGTCTCACATATTTCTAACTCGAGTCGGGCCTCACATTATTAATTCACGGGCCCGGCCTGAGATGAAACCTACATTCACGCATCACATTCAGTACCGGCGTGTTGGCAAAGTAAGAGTGAAATAGGTGCAACAGAAACTGTTGGAAAAGGGCCACGTCTTATTATTGTCCATGCAGGAGGGGAATTTGGGTTTGTTGATAATGCTCTATTATTCTTCAAATCTAAGCAAAAAAGTGGAGATTATCATGATGACATGAACAGTAGAAATTTTTCAAAATGGATCGGTGAAAAACTACTTCCTAATCTTCCCGAAAACAGCGTTGTTGTCGTTGATAATGCCAGTTATCACAATGTTCAAGAATTCAAAATGTACCTTATGTGAAACAATACGCGATTGACAAGAAATTTATAAACACGAGGCACACTATAATAAGATTTCCACCTTACCACGCAGACTTAAATCCTATTGAACTTGTGGGGGGCGGGGGATCAAGAGCAAAGCAAGGCAAGGCAATGCATTTCCGATTCACTGGATGAAAAGAAAGTTACTTAATGAATATTCACCACAGAAATGGGTAAAATGTTGTGAACACGTGAAAAAAATTGAAGATTCTTACTTTGAAAGAGACGGGCTTATGGGTGAGCGTGTAGATGAACCGATAATTAGATTTGGTGAAACCGATACAGACTCAGATGAGTGGGAGAGTGAAACTGAAGGAGAAATGGAAAACATTTAGAAGGTGATTTCTGTTATCATTTATTTATTTATTTTTCATTAAGATTCATTGCGAACTTTTCCACCTTTTAATTCATATATTACGTTGGTAAGGAATACCCCTAATCATACTTAATTCATTTAATATTCAAAGAGAAAATATTAAAATGCATTAAAAATTTAGTACAGTCAATATACAGCATTTACACTCAAATGTCGTAGAAAATCTTAAAATCCTCAGACCATTCCGCTCCCTCCAGATTGCAACACTGCAAAACATCATCGTCGCGGAGAAGGGAGTGGGGAAAAGTAGAATTAGGTGCGCAACAACTAGGCTGCAGCGTTCTGTTTACAAACTTTTTCACTTATAGTTCCTGGGATATTGTCGTGTAACACTCAGTTTGAACACTGCGCTTTGTATCTGAATGTGGAACCATTTTCGGCGGCCATTTTGAAACAGGCTTGCCCGAAATCAAAACAAATTTTGTACTAAGCTGTTTTGCTTTTCACGATCTATCAAACAAGGTATCACTCAACCTATATTCCCATTTGAAATTTTCAAGTTGGTCCCGGGGGTCCATGATGGGGGTGCTCTGGGGACACCGCAACAACACCTTCCACGTTGCCTACAGCTTTTTCCTCTTTCATTTTTTGTTTCACCGTTTTCTACTCGGCCGTTTCTGATTTATAAATACTGGCAATTTTATGTGATACAGGTCCATTTTTGGGATCCATCTTGAAAACGGTGCCCCATATCAAAAATTGTTTCCTACAAAAAATGTTCAATTTTCCAAGCTCTTTCGAACGAGGTATCAGTCGACCTATGTTCCCATTTGAAAATTTCACGTACACATCTCTCCCCTCAAAATTGGGGGGCGGTGGGAACCTCCCTGTACATAAAGTAATTAGTAAAGAAAACAGTAAATGAGTCCACATATATATTATTGTTATATTAATTGGAAAATTGGTTTAGCCTATATATTTTTTCACAAGTTGTTAAAGAAGAGCATTGTATTTGTTCTAAGTATTGTATATATTTTATATACTGACGAATTGTATACCATTTTATACAAATGTATAAGTAATATGTTCCACAGAATGCTTAATAATTCTAATCTAATCTAAACCCGCTTCCCGTTCCTTAACACATGTTTTAAAGTTAGTGTTGGAATGATTGTGTAAAAGTTTGTTTTCAAAATATCAATGTTACATAATCTAAAAACGGACACTAAAGATTAAGAGGGTCAGAGTTCCCACTTACTTGGCGAGCACGAATTCCTTAACTTTTCCAAGCTTTCCAAGTCAAGATTTGCAAATTTCCACGTCTATACATACCGTAAAAAAATAAAAATAAAATAAATAATAAAAAACACTATATTTTTTACTGACCTGGTGGTTCCGCATCTACTATGTGTGAATATGTATATAGTGTGCATGTAAGGATAAAAGTTTTGCAAATCAAACTGATATGATGGTAAACTACATCAACCTTTTAACTGTTTTTTGAAGTAAAATTAGAATTGTATTTGATGTCAACGAGGTATAATACGGTTTTCCCATGGACAACAATTTACTATTAATGTGAGTTCTCGAATCATTGTAAAAAGTCCTTTATAGGCACGTATTAATAATAATGACAAAGAGTCGTTGAAAGACATATGAATAAGTTAAAAATAGTGTGCTTAAGTGAGTTCAAGGTTAGTATTTTATTACAAAATATACATCCTATCAGTTCAATAAATAAAATTCTTACATGATCTATTGCTGCATAAAATGCTCCTTCCCAATCCTTAGCTCCATGCTGCAGCAAGAGATCCACCAAGTCTAGTCTATGCATTCGAGCAGCTGTAACACACAACAGAGAACAAGTGCTTAAGTCTAGGAAGTTTCGATTATTTTCAAACTTTGAAACAAATAGAAATAGAAATATTAATAATAGGTGGGTATATGGAAAGTGATAACACATGATGATGATGATGATGATGATGATGATGATGATGATGATGATGATGATGATGATGATGATGATGATGATGATGATGATGATGATGATGATGATGATGATGATGATGATGATGATGATGATGATGATGATGATGATGATGATGATGATGATGATGATGATGATGATGATGATGATGATGATGATGATGATGATGATGATGATGATGATGATGATGATGATGATGATGATGATGATGATGATGATGATGATGATGATGATGATGATGATGATGATGATGATGATGATGATGATGATGATGATGATGATGATGATGATGATGATGATGATGATGATGATGATGATGATGATGATGATGATGATGATGATGATGATGATGATGATGATGATGATGATGATGATGATGATGATGATGATGATGATGATGATGATGATGATGATGATGATGATGCTGCTACTACTACTACTACTACTACTACTACTACTACTACTAGAAATTATCTACTTGTATTTACAGCAACATTTATAGTTGCATGCCTTACTATTTTTAGTTAAAGATACAGATGCTTGGAGATCACCTATATTTTTCCGCTTTCTTCTGGCAGCTATGACATCACTGGCTTTTGAGAGAAAATTAATGAACACAGTTAATTTTCCTACTGTAAGATAGATACAGAGCTATAGACTGAATTAATTAAGTTTCCTTCCCAAACTACCTCTGCTCTACAATTTTCTTATTTGTATCAGGGTGAATCATATGTTCGTAGCGTTGGGTGGCTCCGCTCAATCGATGCCGGAAAGCCATGTGCAACGTGTAGAACAGCTGAAGGTGGTGGTGGCAGAACGTGTGTCACGTGTCTGTCTTTATCATAGGGCTAACGGAGTGTGGGAGGAACTACTCGTTGAATACACAGTTGGCAGGACAATGGCTGAGAAGTAACCTGTGTGTCGTGTGCTCCTGCGCCATTACTGAAAAAAGGAGTTGAATGCAGCAGCAGCAGCCAAGGAAATTTGTGCTGTAGAAGGTGAAGGTACTGTCCACCCGTCCACAGCTAGAAAGTGGTTTTAACTTTTTCGGGCTGGTAACACCTCTCTTGATAAGTCCAAGTATGGGCGCCCTGTGAAGATGAATATTGATCCTTTCTGGACGCTGCGGAAGGAAACCCAGGAGCCAGTACCCGTCAGCTGACAAATAGGTCCAAGTCATTGCAAACCAGTGTTGTTTGTCATCTGCATCAATTTGGTTTTCGCTCCAGGCAACCGAGAATGGTTCCCCATGAGTTGACTACAGCTCAAGCTCAACAACGTGTAACCTTGTGTGAAGAACTGCTTGGAAACCCAAATGACGACAAGTTTTGGCAGAGGATCATCACGAATAATGAAAAGTGGATCTTTCTTCGTTATCCTGACACCGGGAAATAATGGCTTCGACCAGATACCGAGGCGCAGCCTGTGGTTCAAAGAAGGCATTTTGAATAGGAGACAATGATGTGTGGCGGAATTTCGAAGGTTCTGTGCACTGGGGGCTCGTTCCACATGGCCGTGTCGTAGATGGGACATTGTATGCTGAACAGCTGCAACGGGTATACAACAATGTTCGCCGTCTTATCCAGCACTGTTGCACCGAAAGCGACTTCTTCTTCAATCTGACAACGTTCCACGCCACAGGTCAAGAAAAATCCGCCAGAAAATTGCGGACATGGATAGCGTGGAAATTTTACCTCCCCCCCCCCTACAGTCCCAACCTTGCGCCATTTGATTTTCATCTGTTCCGTTCCATGGCACAATTCCTGCAGGGCAGACAATTCCATTCCGTGGATGATGTGAACATGGGCATTACTGAGTTTTTTGCTTCAAATCCTGCAGCCTGGTATCGTCAGAGGCTGTGTCATTGGTGAAACGTTGGAGAAAAACAATAATGTGATGGGATGTACTTCGCCAAATAGGTTTCTGTGCTACAGAGGGAGTCGAGTGTTGAACATTACCCATGAACACGCTACGAACATATGACTCACTTTCGTATATTTTCGCTTATGTCTGAAGGTAAATGTAACCGAACTAACCCAGGCTTTCATAGCCTCAGTATACAGCCACACCTGAAGTTACTTAATTGCCTAATGGATGCTTGCCGGCGTCTCTTGGCATTGCAGACACAGCCTGTTACTTACTCATGTAGTTATACTCGTTATGTCGTACGATTACCTTCACACTATTAGCAGTATGCCATGTACGGACACTACGATCAATCTGCCCTATATAGGCACACATTCTATAGTAGGAATTTCTTTGAATCGGGCGGTACATTTGGTGTATTCTTAAACACATTTCCACAAAGTAAATTGTTAGGTACGATGACGCAAAGGTAAGTTATTTGTATCTACTACCCTGAGAAAGAATAAGGTAAAGTGAAGGGTAAATAACAATAAAATATATCACACAAAACGATCTGCGAAAATAAATTTTAAATGCAGCCTTAAATGAGCTTTGGATATAACTTTCGTTTACAACCTGTACTTATGTAATATTTTCTTATTATTCTTACTTACATAGGTAATACTTTTCATGAGCTCCTTCGTGGCTATATGGTTAGCAGTAGTGTTGTAAATAGAAAAAAAACGGTTCGTATTTTTTCAGAAATGTACGTTTTTTTTTAGAAAAAAAACATTGCCTCTCGTTTTTTTTTCTAAATTTCGTTTTTTTTCAAATAGTCATTTGTAATGCATCTTACGTCTATTTAAGTATGAAATATTTTTATGTAGGTGTAATCACCGTATAATGCAACATAAATTAAACGCTAGATACTGATACGCTACAAATATTTTACAATTTACATGAATACCATACCTAATAACAATTCGGGTTTCAGCAGTTTTCATCAATATCAACTAAGAAATAAAAGTAGAAATGAAATTTTGTTTTTTCGTGAAAGCAGGCCTTTAATAAGTACGAAAATAATGTCACGAACAGTATAAAATTCCAACAACTTGTCTAAAGGTAAAAACTAATACTAATTTGCCTAATAGTATTTTTCTAAATGTCATATATAAATAATTTGTCGACTAAACATATGAAGAGCCGGCTCTACCATATATGCAGTGGCGTATTTACGATTTTGTTTCGGGAGGGGGTTTGCTAACTTTCGGGGGGGGCTTTGCCTGAAATGTGAAAATTCTGCAAGATATTTCATATACTTTACTATAGTAAGTAAGATTTCGGGGGGGTTTAAGCCCGGAAGCCCTCCTAAATACGCCACTGTATATATGCAACACGTGCATTTGCGTGGAACTGCAATCTTGGATGGTCCGGCAAAATCTGTCATAAGTATATTATTTAAATTAAATATTTCTTGTTGGAAACAGACTTCATGATGATGGTAGTTACATTTACTAAGCTGACCTTCTATTTGAATACTACATTCATAAATTATGTTTAGGTTGCATTAGTTTAAGGCCACATGGACAATGCTAAAGCAAATGGTCGAATAAATCCGAGCACAAATTTCTTGATTGTTGTCAAATGCAAGTATTCAATTTTCGAATAGTAGTGAAGATCTGTTCCATTTAGTAAAAAAAAAAATGAAATGAAATCTTTGAGTTTTACGTCCCACGGTTATGCCAGTTAGGCTAAAGGAGACGGTGATGATGAGTAATGAATGAAATGGTGGAATGAAGAAAGTGGGAGGAAAGGGAGAACCCCGAAAAAACCCACGCACACGGTGTTTGTTCACCACAAAGTTCACTTGGCGGGGGCGGGGATCGAACCCGTAACCCCAAGCACCAGAGGTGAACGCTCTACAACTGAGCCACCGCGGCCCCCTTTCCATTTAGTAAGTTATCACAGTTTTGATATGAAAGTAGTCTTGTTTTTGTCAGAAGCAAGTTCCTTATCATTGAAGATAGAAACAAGTTTTTTAAAAAATGTTAGAAGATGTAGAAGAAAAATCAACAAATAAAGATAAAAGAGCTAGTTGCACTGGAATTGCAAACTGATACATTGAGATTGAAGCTCGATAGTGAATTTTATAAAAAGGATTACCATCTTTCCTCTGCAGGTGTGTTTGCTTTATCTTTCACTATCATAATAGATTAACATTTAAAGAAAAAAAAACAGACACAACGGAATTGCATTTTTAGTAAGTATTTAAGCCTTTCTGAGTGCGACTGCGCTTACCCTCACCTTTGTTGTTCATGCTGAAGTAGCATACTTACAATCATGACTTTTAAGATTTGTTCTTTCTGGAGAAAGGGGAAGGCGACAAATTGACTAGGACCTGAATAAATGATGACTCAATTTGAAGTAATGCAGGGTGTTTCAAAATTAATATTAGGGTTTTGAAACTTTGTAGTATCTATTACAATTAACTTACAATTATAAATATTATATCAGATGAAAGAGCAGCTCAAACAGTTTTGTACGCACGCATGTACGTGCATTGTTTCTTCTGTCTGCCGTTAGAAAGAGCAAGTAGCAAAGATGGAGACTGTGTTTTAATAAAGACTGAACCTGTACAGTGCAACCGTCTGCGTGAAGAATATTAAGGAGACGCTTGCAACTACGCCTTTATTGTTTGCAGTTGCTACAGGTCTAAAACCTACAGACTACGGTTTACGTGCCAATTTCGCAAGTGAAATATTCCTGCATAACAATGAAGATTTTCTGGATCGTGTCGTCTACAGTGATAAATCGATTTTTCACGTAAGAGCTAATGTGAACACTCATAATGTTTGCATCTGGCCGTCAGCAAATCCTCAGGAGATGGTACAATTGAAACGAAACTCCCCAAAATTGAATATGTTTTGTGCCATATGAGCCTTTCTCGCCTATCGACTAGATGTGTGCCGTGTGATGAATGAATCTCACATTGAACACTTGTAGCAAAGACTGTTTGAGGTCTCTTTTACTTGATGCATTGCTTATAATTGTACGTAAAATGTAATAAGTACTACGAAGACTTAAAACCCCAAAATTTATTTTGAAACACCCTACATTTCTCACCAACAGTGTTGGAACTAAGATGTAAAAAGGAGAGAAAATTTTCCTTATAAAGTTATTGTTTACAACGATATTATTATTAGTCGAGACTATAACTACAACAACAACACGAGTTAGTAGTCAAGAAAATGTAATCAAATGTGTACTCGGTGGACGAGGTGGCCAAAGTGGCACACACAGGAGTGTCACGTGTTTAATTCGCTCCAGTGTGGACACTAATTAAGATATCGGGATATTATTCTTGCAAAATGTGGTTGCACTATAGTTTATCATATTAATTTCTTTTGCTTCTGGTGTCGAATTTCCTTCTCAAATTTCACCTCAGTAAAAAATTCGAGAATTTTCTAATTTCGAATTTCCTTTACTTTTTTTCCCTGTAGCTTCCTTCGTTGTAGAAAGACATCCTTAAGACTTGCCAGGTAGACATCCTTAAGACCTCGGATGGATACCTAACTGTTGACATCAATTGGACGGGCCTCCACGCAGTGTTGCCAATTAGGGAAATTAAAATTCTCCTATATTTGGGCAAAAAATTAGAAATTTTTGTTTATAAATCCGTACCTATACGTCCGAGTGCAAGTCAACTTGCGCCAATCGAACATTTGTCCTTACTTAACAAACGAAAGTACAGATCGTTACAATGGGTTAATTAGGGGACGCACGTAAAATTCGTATTTAGGTTCTAGCCCTTGATTTTTCTAGTTTTTCCTTACTTTTCTGTTTACCGTAATATAGTTTTAGTAATTAGAAGCTTTGTTCCTTAAATATCGCCATAATACTTGTAGGATATATTAGTGGTGTACCAATGTTTAATTTAAGATAGTTTGCGTCTGTCTGGTTGCAGTGTTGCCAGCTACAGAATATTTTAATTCCAGATTTTAGGGGGAAATTTTGGAAAAGTTATATGTTTTGTCTCTATTATTTCCCTCTTGTTGGCTATATCGGAACAAACGTACCAGTATCTGGAAGTCTCGTCTTTGCTCTACACAACGCACTATAGAAAGTTTCAATAGGATAATTAGGGGAAGTACAGTTGAGGTTTACAGTGGACCTTGTTCTCTAATTGGAAAGATAACTGTGATTTTTTTAAAAGTAGAATGAGATATTTTTTATTGACATGCTTACTTTATTAGATATCGTCACAAAACTTGTAGGATATATTAAAGGGATACCAAAGCTTATTTTAAGATAGTTTCTGTGTGTCTGATAGTAGTGTTGCTAGCTACAAAAAATTTTAATTCCAGATTTTAAGGGCAAATTTTGGGAAAAATTCCCTTTTTTATTTCTATTATTTCCTTCTTGTTAGCTACATTCGAACAAATGTACCAGTGTCTAACAGCCTCGTCCATAGCCTACACAGCGCACCATAAAAAGTTTCACTAGAATAATTAGGGGAAGTACAGTTGAGGTTTGTAATAAACTATGTTCTGGAAATGGTAAGAAAATGGTGAATTTCTGAGGTAGAATGAGATTTTTTTTTAATTTCATGCTTACTTTGTTATACATCGCCATGATACTTGTAGGATATATTCTTTAAGTACTACGGTTTATTTTCAGATAGTTTTCGTCTGTCTGATGGCAGCGTTTCCAGCCAAAACAATTAATTCCCACTATTAGGTGAAAAATTCGGAAAATTTCCTTTTTTCCCTCTATTATTACCCTCTTACTGGCTACATTGAAACAAACGTACCACTACCTGAAAGCTTCCTCTTTTCCCTACAGAACGCACCATAAAAAGTTTCAATAGGATAATTAGAGAAGCTGTACCCCGGCATATTTGATTTTTGCCTCTGAGGCGTAAAAAGTGTCAAAATTTCATGTGTATGACAGAATTTTTTCTTTCCCTCTTTGAGTCGAAGCCAGCGACTTCAGGATTTCCCTGTACCTTGTCAACACACCAAAGATTTGTTTAAGTGACTTGAACCCATATAGCAGCAGTGGTGCTAGATACAAAAAATTTTTGAAATTCGGTTAGGGAATTTTTGTAAATTTTCACTCCTACATTTCCTTCAATAATTTACCACCCGTTGGTAACACTGCAATGCAACTTCACCAATGAATAGCCACATCCATTTTCTTAAAAACAAGGCCTTAACCATATCAATCGAATGAATAGTTTTTGAGCAATAAGTCACTAACTGGAAATGTAGGAAAACGCCAAAAATGGCCTGGGACCGAAAGGAATAATCACACAATTTTGCTCGTATAGGTTCAAAGAAACAAACGATTTGTAAGTTACGAGGGCTTCGACTCAAGTTCTGTTGATTATTTCAATAATCTGCAACATAAATCAATAAATAATAGTTGCCAGAAAAAAAAACAGACTTTTGAAAAAAAACATGAAAAAGAACGATGTTTTTTATTGAAAAAAAACTTCACAGAAAAAAAACCGTTTTTTTACAACACTAGTTAGCAGACGCGCTTTCGGCATGGAAGAATACGGTTCGATTCCCGGCAGGAGCTCATATGGTTCGGAACCCACGTTAAGCTGTTGGTTCACGTCTCATAAAGCCTCAATGCTAAAAGGGACGCTAAACTCTAAAACAACCAATTAATAGATACTTTTCATTACACTAATTTCTTGTTTTCACAAAATTACAGCACTTGAAAGGAAGAAGTAGCATGGTCGCTTAGTGGTAGTGCTAAGCTCTTATGCGAGAAGTCTGTGGTCCGATTCCAGGCAATGTGAGTTGTCGAGGACAACATAATGTTCATGGGTTTTCTCAAGGTTCTCCAATTTCCTCCCATATTTTCATTTCACCCACTTTCTTCATGGTTGCTCATAATTAAGAAAGAAAGAAAGAGAAAAAAACAAAATAATAGTGTGTATACTTTTTCTTTACTGAAGTTAAATACTGTAAGTGCTGTGAAGCTTGCCTCTGTAATGTTGCAGAGTTGTACAAACAAATTGGTTGTTGGAACTGACAAAAGTAATCTTGAAACTTCTTGTATCCAAACCTCCAGTGCAAAGATAAAAATTATGATTAAAAAAAAAAAAAAAAAAAAAACTTTTAGCTTTCGATGAGTTTAACACTTTCGGTCCAAAGGAAAGTGAATAATACGATGAACTTAACTACGAAATGATATATGTATATACAGGGGTTGGACAAAAAAATCTAAAACGTTTGCAAAAGTGTGAAAATCATACCTAGTATGGTGTGGAGCCTTCTTTTGCGTCCAAAACAGCTTGGATCCGACGTGGAATGGACGTATACAGCCCCTGAATCGTGGTGTGTGGAATTGTGTACCATTGTTCCTCCAAAACATGCTCCAGTTCCTTAAGAGATGCTGGTAGAGGGTAATAAGACCGAACACGCCTTTCTAACTCAGACCACAATGGCTCAATGACGTTCAGATCTGGTGATTATGGGACCCAGGGGAGTTGTGATAGCTCCTGGTCATGCTCCTCAAACCATGATTTCACCGTTTTTGCAGCGTGACAGGGTGCCAAATCATCTTGGTAGATGCCATCACCATCAGGAAACAATATTTGGGCTATGGGTAGAACATGATCCCCCAAAATGGCCTCATACGCCCTAGCATTCATCGTTTCATGCAGGGCTATGATGGGACCTGCAGAAAACTACGATATCACTGCCAATACTGTAACAGAACCATACCCATGCTTTAAAATTGGGAGCAGACAGTCTGTATCATAGGCCTGCGACGGTGTTCTCCATACGTAAACACGACCGGTTGTTGGAAACAAGGTGAAGGTCGATTCATCGGACCACATTACGTGTTTCCACTGCTCATGAGTCGACGCCTTGTGGTCCTTACACCACTGGATACACCTTTTCGCATTTACTGCTGTGACCAGGGGTTTGGCGATAACGGCCCTGCCATGAATTTTCATTTTATAAAGTTCCCGTCGCATTGTTTTCGATGAAACCGGGTTTTGTAGACCGGAATTGAGTTCAAACGTAATTTTCATTGCAGTAGTGGTCTTCTTTTTAGCTGCTACAATCCGTTTTAATGCCCTCCGGTCCCTATCTGACAGGATTGTCTTTCGACCACTGTTGTGCTTTGCAGATGTCGTTTGCCCATGAATTGTGTATCCCCTCGTGACATTGGACACAGTGCCTTTCGATACCTCCACAATGTTCACCACTGTTGCCATTGAAGCTTCAACCAGACGGGCACCAACGATCATGTCTCTTTGGAAGTCTGTCAGGTCGCCCATTTTAACGCACCACTTTCACACCACGACACTCACAGGTGAACTGGTTACTGCTGACGGAAGAGGAAAGTCCACATGACACATTGAAAACATAAAACGATCGGCAATCGCAACACGTGGTGTACAGTGGAGGGCCAAATTTACGTGTCTTGTATGAAGTGTTTTTAGATTTTTTGTGTACCCCTATATATATGTATGTATATATAGAAGTAATCTGCGGAAAAAATTTGGATGCACGATATTTTGACATTCCATAAAAATTTTAGTCTCAACCAAAAACTATAACTCATATGGACTAGCAGTAAATTAGCCACAAGTTTCAAACTAATGCATAAATCACCTGACTTTAACCCTACAGATCTGCTGTAGGTAATTTATGGAAGACGTGTAACTGAGATCAATGAGGACCAGGAAGGAAACAAAGCAGGAATGGGAAATTTCAAGTTCAAACGACATAAAGGAAGTTATCCAAGTTACCCAGTATGCCCAGTAAACAATAAAACATGAAAATAGATCTACAACGTTATATTATACAATTATGATTGCTAAATTATGCTTGATTTTTAAACAATTTGAAAGTAGACAAAAATGTTTAAGCTAAGGACAAAGCCTCTTTTTTTAATACATAATATACATCTGACAAATCTATGTATGTACGTTGCACTGTTTATGTGGCATTATAAATGACCTTTAAAATTGGATAACATAACAAAATCAGAATATTTATAATGATCAACGTAACTTTCATTACAACCGCTAACAGCTTCATGTACCCAGACTGAAATAATATGTTGTGGCTGTCAATTTGTCTAATTTATTATTGTACGTAAATGGAACTCGACAGAGCAAAGTTTTTCTTACCTGTGCATACTAGTGAACGCCCATCATAAATTGCATTGTTAACGTTTTCGCCCGCTTCTATAAGTGTCTTTATTATTTCTATTGAAATTTCTTTCGAGGAAAAAGCAACTGCTAACGGACTATGAGTATCGTCATCGTTGCTTTCACACACATTACCTAACAAACAAAAAATAAAAAAAGACTAAGATTTCACACATAATATATTAAAAAGTACAACGCCTTAACGTTTATTTTATAATAGTAATTTATAACTTTTTTAAAAGAAAAATATTGTTTATTAAACAAGAAAAAATATACAGTGATTTTTTTCAAACCCAAACGGTGTAAAATAGAGATCAGTAAGCAGTTATCCCCATCCTTAAATCACTAATTAAATATATTCGATTCTTCCTTATTATGCCTTTCTTCACCTGTGTTAATGCTCTCAACTTCCTTTTTTTTAAATTCACTTTTATGGTATTATTTTTGAAAACTTAAGGATAGATAATAATTCAACAAATACTCGAACATCAACACAAAAAGATGTTACTACAAAATGTTTCCATAAACGATTCACTTACTTCAGAAAGTGCTTTCTTCAGTGAGCCATTTATTAATAATAATATGTTCACAGCATACAATATAAAATTTTAAAAGAACAGAATAGAAAGTTATAGCTGCTTTCTTCTTTGTTTAGGTATATGTTTGTAATTTCGCCTATTTATTACTCTCTGTCTCTTCTTTGATTTTTTTAAAATATGTTTGTAATTTCGCCTATTTATTACTCTCTGTCTCTTCTTTGAATTTATTTCAAAAGGATGGATTTGGAAATTTGAGTGTTACAAAAGTTACACATAAATGTAAGATAATGCTCTCTTACCTACTAACTAAACTAACTGACTAACTCTATGGCCTATGGAACCCGGAGGTTCAATGCCGCGTTCACAAAAGCTCTCCACTGACTTCTATCCTTAGCTAATTGGATCCAGTTCCTACTTTGTATTTCTATCTCTGCGAGATCCATCTTAACATTGTATTCCCATCTGCGCCTAGGTCTTCCTAATGGTCGTTTTCCGATTGGTCTTCCAGTCAAGACTTTGAAAGCGTTTCTACTTTCTTCCATTTTAGCTACATGACCCGCCCACCTAAGCCTCCTAGACTTTACGACCCTAACAATGTTGGGTAAACCATATAAATTATGTAGTTCCTCGTTATAAAGTTTCCGCCATTCCCCTACATAAAACAAAACTTATCTTTAATACAGCAAGCTTCTTGAACTCTGCATACTTAACACATTATGTTAGTTGTATGTTATTTACCTATATACCTTCATTTAATTAATATCTACATATACAAAAAAAAAAGATATTGGTACGTTTGGCATTACTTTGAGGCAACATTCGCATTCCAAATTGTCAGTGGAAATGGACGCGATCTAATTTACTGACTTTATTACAGTAGTTAAAGATTACGGTTGTTAAGACGGTAATGTTAAGGTAATTATCGGACATGAGTGGGGATCACCACTATGTCGCCACGGACAAGAGTGGGCACTTTATCTTCCAGGTGGCCATACCCGGATATATCAAAATATCAAATTCCAGACAACAGCACCATTGAACACTTACACTCACAGGTGTGAAAACATGACACTACTCAATGAAGACAAGTTTTGCATCAAATCAATCTCAATTCAAGGGTAGTGTCTCTCAATATATACGTCAAAGCACTGTGTGATCAAAATAACATTCACGCTATTTGGTAGTCGATGGAGACATTGTTAACATCCCGTGATTGAGTAATACCCTTCACGGGCTGTCTAATGAGTTAGCTGTTTCGGGTAGATGGTTGTGTCTACGTTTAGAAGAGGTCGAAAAAAGCAATGAATTTATTCAGTTACAAGATGTATTTACCAAGTATTTCTGGCTGTACTCTGTCAGACTTGTATCACTAATGAAACCTGGTAAACAGGACGTTGTCAGAGACTCTTTGAATCCCTTTAAACTACGAATATTCCCAAGAAGTAAAGGTTTATATTAATAGTTTAACAACTATGCATATGTTCTCTCTTGGCTGCTACAGGAGTCAGATTCAAAGCTTTTTGAGCATCTACGGAATACTCAATGTCTCAATCAATTAATGTGCTAGTCTTACTCAACGCCGTACAACATAGAAATACGTCGTTGCATTGCGGCCAAGTGATGTACACTTGCCTAGAATATAATTTTATAGCGTCTCAATTTTACTAAGTCCCTTAAAATTGTTAGTTTGGCAACAACGCATTCGAAGCAATAGGATGGAAAGTCATAAGAAAAAAATAATTTCCAAACACAGCTCACAATTCCTTGTTTAAAATACTTAGCTTCTCTTTTGTTATTTAATGTAATGATGCTTCTGTAACAAAACAGTACCCTGGCAAATGCAGAAAATTTGATTGTACGTAAAACATACATGTTTTTTGACAAAAATATCGTTAAAAAGTCAAGGAGAGTTGTTAATGTTCGTTATCTATCCATACACTTGGAGAAAACCTTTGCGGTTATTTCGATAACCATGCGTGTTAGGTTGTCTCTTTCTGTGAGGATTCAATACTTTTGAACCTGGTTCGAATCCCACTGGGTAATTTTATTTATTTATATTTTGTAACCTTTTATTTATTCTTGCCGTACAGTTTTATAGTATATGTATTACACGGAGGTGATTGACAACTTTTCAACTTATCCAAAATTAAGAAGTCGAACAGGCGCAAAAACTTTTCTATATATATATATATATAAACTTCAATGAGTTTATTTTCATCTTATCTCTAATATTAAGAAACAGGCTATTTGCTTAACATTCGATCTCTACAAATAACATAGTAATAGTTATAAGGTTGTATAAAATTTTGTAAATATATAGTTGATTTCGTATTTCGTATTTTGCTGTTTTTAACAAAATAAACAATTTTCCAAATTTATATTATGAATTTGGATGCTAATATATTGAATATTATTGTGATGGTTTGCGGAAAAATGTGTAATTTCGAATATTATTAGTAACAGGAAAACCAGTTACAAAATGCAATACAACTTGCTTTGACATCAAAATTAATATCTTTAAAACAGCAAACAGTAAAAATTAAACATAATTGTGCTACTATATACACCGACAATTGTAAAAACGAAGGGTAACACATAATTATTAATAAGTGTTTCGGTCCTCTATACTTAATCCCAATCACACGCTAATGAACAAAAATATCATTTTATATTGTATCTCTTTCAAGTAGTAATTGTTAACATTCAAAAAATGTTTATATTTATTTTAGATAAAAACTGTCATCCAGCTTGGATGAAGATGGGAAGGAGTTTAATATGCTAATGGCATTGCCTCTTTGTATGCTTTGTTTTTCCTTTGCGTCAAAAAAATAACCACTTCTAGGATCTCCTGATTTGTTAATTAAATTTGATCCCAATTCCTTTAAAAACATTCTGGCTTCTTTGCTAAAAAAACACCCATTGTTTCAGTGGCAAACGCAATAAAAATGTGATCTTTTTAAAGTTTTGAATATTTAGAATGTTTCCGCATACATGCTTGTCTCTGCTGCTCTTCCCACTTCTTCATTAGTTGACGTTAAGTAAGATGAGGCAAAAGTCTCTACACATGTCACATCCCATACTAGACACTGGCCCCTTTTTATCAAAGTGATTCCATCTGGCCCCTTATTATCATTCCTGGTGGCTCTAAAATGTTAGGACAGTCTATACTGGTGAGGGTTCGTTTTATTATTTGATTTAATTCACTGTGACGTGAAATTCTTCCTCCACTTTCGATGCAACTTAATGCGTGTAAGCCTTACTCATCCATCCGACTTTGACACGCACATGTGAATTCATGGCAAATACTAAGTCCTAGGCGTAAAGGTACACATATTTGAAAAATATTTGTTTCTAAGAATGTTCCGATGTTTTTTGAGGGAGTGGCTTGCAACTATGCTCCGGACTCTTTTTGACGTAGTGCTTTGAGGCGAGTTGAATCAATATCATTTTGCGAAACCACCTTGTTTTCAGCTATCTCGTTGATTACAATTTCATCCCATTTTCTTTGCGACTCCTTTACAACCGGAATTGTGTTGTAAATACCTCTTAATATCTCTTATGCCTCTGTCAGATGAGGGATCTTCACTTCGTCAACTGGAATATATATCCCAATGTGATTCCTTCTTAGTGCAAATCACTTCTTACATTGATCCATAAGATTTTCGTAAACTTGAAAATAAATCCGGAGTTTTAGTGTTCAGAAAATCACTATCAGCCCTAATAACTCCATCATCACTATTAGAACGCGGTTTATTATTATTACGCTAAGGAACAGAATATATTGTGCTAGCTTGAACTATTCATATTAATTACAACACACAATGTAGTACTTGGTATATGTAAAACAACTTTCGCAATCTTTCACCGACACATGGCATCAGATTAATTCGAATTATAACAAAATGGATATATGGACTCAAATCGAAGGAATAGGTTCTATTTCCTCCCTTATTTTTATACAAAAACCGTATGGATTAACGTTTGAAGAACAGGTTCTATCTTTGACCTTATCCTTGTATTCCAACCGGAAGCTATAGGTCTACTACCACTTTCGATGTTAATATTAAAACCCAGTTTCGAAACCTACCGTTATTTCACAATACGCAACGTAATTCACTTTTCATTACAGGTATTAAAAAAAATGAACTAAACAATAATTTGTTAGTTACTAGTATTAATAATAGTATGACTTGAAAATATTTATGTGTATAACGGGTTTCTAAAATATCAATTATTTCCATTACCATTATTACTGCGTTTATAATCACATTTCACTGCTTGTTTGACTCAAGAGGGCCTAGCTTTAAAAGAAAAGAACTTCTCGTAGTCATCGTCGTCTTCCTTCTAAGTAAATCCTACATCAACTCATATCTGTGGATTTTTTTGTTACTTCACTCGGAACAGAAATCAGTCAGTCCATTTAGGTGTCGTTGCTTTGTTATGTTTTTATATTATTATTAGCTTTAAAAACTGCATTCCTCCCAGATGAGCTGTAATAGAAATGGTGAGGAGAATGCGATAGGCTACTGTTAGGATAAGAGGGTAAAGATCAGTAACCAGCGTTATAGCATTCGGTGCGACAATGATTAGACTGATCGCTCCAGTCTTAACGTAACATAATAAGTTATCGGTGATTTCACTTGTGGAAACCATTTTATATGCAGTGTTCTATTTTATTGAATATAGGGTAATCAGATTTAAAGTGTAATAATATACAAATTTTTATATTCTTTTTTAATATATTAGATCTTTCTGCAATTTCTTATTCAGTGTATTACAGTGGCGTTGTTGGCAATGCAGTAAGATTTTACCTCTGTGCAAGTCACAACATAGATCTACCTAGTGTATGGTACGGGTTAGTTTGTTTTCTAAATAAGCGAACACTAGTTAACATTAACAAATTGTTTATATCAAAAATATTAATTATAAATTTGTAATTACATCATTAGATACTTTATGGTGTCTATTAAAACTTATCAAGAAGCACCCGAGAATAGCAACACAAAATTCACGAACTACTGATTTAAACTGAACTAGGCTAGCATCAATGACTGGCATTGGAACATTAAACAGAACACACACACACACATACACACATGCAAATATCTAAGTTTTACGTCTCACGCTTATGCCGGCTAGGCTAAAGGAGACGGTGGTGATGAGAAATGAAGGTACTGATGAAATGAAGAAAGTGGGAGGAAACAGGAGAACCCCGAGAAAACCGACGCACACGGTGTTTGTCCACCACAAAGTTCACTTGGCGCGATCTGGAATCGAATCAAGGATCCCATGCACCAGAGGTGAACGCTCTATTACTGAGCAACTGCGGCCCCATTTAAACAGAACGAGAGAAAGATGAAGGGCCCACTGGAAGCTCAATTATTTGGCATATCGTCCGAGTAACAAAAAATAAAGGAGAATCAGCGTGCGAATTGAATATTTTCCCCAAGGAGGTTGAATTCACGTATATTATATTCAGCCATCACGTATTACATACATGCATCCTAAACTACCCCTTCGCGTGGTGTACACGCGTCATCACTACTTTATAATGTATGGTTGTATTGTGTTTGATGGTAAACATACTTACTTCTTCGATCTATATATAGTGACACGTAAACATCACGTGTAGAAGTGGTTTGTATGGCGTGAATTTTCTCACATTGAAACCTGAAGTGGTAGCAGATTTATACCAGTTCCGGTTGTAGTAAAGAGATTAAAGTGAAAACGGAATATATTTTTAGGACGATTAATCGATTGCAGAAAAACAACTTCTTCCTATATATATGACAGTTTTTAGTCTATAGCAATCACCGTTAAAACCGGAAGTGGTCAATTTTCTGCACAGGAAACAGTCTTTTCCTATCTATTACCGTTTTTATTATATGGCAATCAACGTTAAGCCGAAAGTGGTTTATATTTGAAGAAACTTCCATTTTAAATAGGGGGTTATATGAGGAGATATTTTCTATTCTTAGAGCCTTAAATAGATTTTTTTAAAAAAAATGATTCTCGCTATCTCTTATTATTTTTCGTCTGTGAGAATCAATACTGAAACCGAAAGCTGTAGTAGACTTCTACTGTTTCTGGTGTTAGTAGAGAATAAAGGATATCGATAGAATGCACTCTCGGAATACTTAATCGATTACAGAAAACCACTTCTCCATATACATATGCTACCGTTTTTGCTCCGTAGTGATCAACATAAAAACTGATAATTGTTTATTTCTATTACTGCTGGTTTAAATACTGCCTCCGTAACCGAACTCGATTCTTAACTTTTCATCCTCTACATACAGAACAAATTTGGTGGTGATTCATCAAATACTCCTTGAGATGCTTTCGTCTTGCGGTCGGACGGACATAGGGGACAGACTAAATACTCGTATATAACGGAGTTTTGGTGACCAATATCCTTAGCAAGATTCGTTCCTAATTGTAGTACTTTTGTCAACAAAATAAAAGTTTTTCCCTGTTTTTATCCACATGAAGATTCGAAAAAATGCTACAGAGGAAAAGTTATTCATGCCAGTGAAAAGTGTCTTCTTCAATGAGGCATACATTTCTGTCACGGAAAAACCCCTTGCATCCCCATATCAATATGCACACTGCAAAAAATAAATAGTTTAACAAACTTTACTAACAATTTAGTACATATATGTACCTTTTAAAAATGCTGATTATTAATTTCCTTGGTGTTTGGGAAATCATTGGATACAAATGGCAGTTATTTTCTAAAACATACCTTCTCCTGAAGCAAGAAAGGAGGAGATAGATCACGAAATCAGAAATAGTAACCTAAGAACAACGGTAAAACTTTCTTCTTTTTCTTTTTTCATAAATAAAGTACCCATGGAATTCGAATCAGGTTCAAAATTTTTGATTTCCAACAGGAGAAAAGAACTAAAACACGCACGGCTATCGAAACAAACTATTGAACTATTTTTTAGTTGTATCGATAGCGATGGAACTCGTTAAAATACTTCTTGTTTTGCGATTTTCTTTTTTGATAAGCGTATGTGTTTTCTTTAACTACAGCAAGCAACAAGATTTGTTGGGAAGGATTTACTACTCTTTTTTATGACTTCCCCTCCTGTTACTTCAAGTGCGTTGTTGCCAAATTCACAATTTTAAGGGATTTAGAAAAAATCAGGTGCGTAATTATATTTTGAAGAAGTGTACATGTCTAAGTAAATACGCAGATACAATGAACCAACTCTTAGTAGGGTGTATGCTGCACTGAGTAGTTCTACGAAACAGCTGTAGTTAATAGGAAATAATTTCTAATTTTCTGACATCTTATTTTCTTTATTTAGACTTTTTCATCCTTTCTCAGCATACAGCACTATATGAAACATGGACCTAATTAAATGTGGAACGTACTCCTATCGGACATTGAACCATGTCTTCTTTACAAGAGACGAGAACATTATCTATTTAGCCACAAGAAGATCGTTTAAAACAGTTTGCTGTTTATCAGCGTAATCACTGGTAATCAAGCAACACAATCGTACAAGAAATACAGACGAATACCACGACTCACAGGTTTATAATAATAATCATAAATAAGTAAATTAATAAATAAAAAGCATTTTGGTATAAACTTATACAATTGAGGATTTTACGTAGTGTGCCTGGAGTAATAAAATCACTCAAAATATATATATATATATATATATATATATATATATATATATATACTATGTGATCAAAAGTATCCAGACACCCCCCAAAACATACGTTTTTCATATTAGGTGCATTGTGCTGCCACCTACTGCCAGGTACACATTAGCGACCTTAGTAGTCATCAGACATCGTGAGAAAGCAGAATGGAGCGCTCCGCGGAACTCATGGACTTCGAACGTTGTCAGGTGTTTGGGTGTCACTTGTGTCCGAAGTCTGTACGCGAGATTTCCACACTACTAAACATCCCTAGGTCCACTGTGTCTGATGTGATAGTGAAGTGGAAAAGTGAAGGGACACGTACAGCACAAAAGCGTACAGGCCGACCTCGTCTGTTGACTGACAGAGACCGACGACAGTTGAAAAGGGTCGTAAAGTGTAATAGGCAGACATCTATCCAGACCATCACACACGAATTCCAAACTTCATCAAGATCCACTCCAAGTACTATGACAGTTAGGTATGAGGTGAGAAAACCTGGATTTCATGGTCGAGCGGCTGCTCATAAACCATACATCACGCAGGTAAATGCCAAACGACGCCTCGCTTGGTGTAAGGAGCGTAAACATTGGACGATTGAACAATGGAAAAACGTTGTGCGGAGTGACGAATCACGATACACAATGTGGCGATCCGATGGCAGGGTGTGGGTATGGCGAATGCCCGGTGAACGTCATCTGTCAGCGTGTGTAGCGCCAACAGTAAAATTCGGAAGTGGTGGTGTTTATGGTGTGTTGCTTCCCACTGTTGAAGAGCAATTCCGGGATAGTGATTGCAACTTTCAACACGATCGAGCACCTGTTTATACTGCACGGCCTGTGGTGGAGTGGTTACACGACCATAACATCCCTGTAATGGACTAGCTATAGGAGTCCTGACTTGAATCCTATAGAACACCTTTGGGATGTTTTGGAACGCTGACTTTGTGCCAGGCCTCACCGACCTGCATCGATACCTCTCCTCAGTTCAGCATTCCTTGAAGAATGGGCTACCATTCCGCAAGAAACCTTTCAGCACCTGATTGAAAGTACGCCTGCGAGAGTGGAAGCTGTCATCAAGGCTAAGGGTGGGCCAACATCATATTGAATTCCAACAGTACTAATGGAGGGCGCTACCAACTTGTAAGTCATTTTCAGCCAGGTGTCCGGATACTTTTGATCGCATAGTGTATATATATATATATATATATATATATATATATATATATATATATATATATATATATATATATGGCAGAAATTATAAACTCAGTTAACAGTTAAAAGTCATTTCCATGGTTTTATTTAAATTGAAAATTCATGTCCCTTCGGTTATAAGTACTGAAGATTTGTACCAGCTATAAACTTTAAAGTACAGTACTTTTAACTTATAAAAGACATGAATCTCATACTCGTTCTTAATTATTGTTATCTACACACAGCAGCAACATATTTTAAGTTATTTAGTGGTTCATCTAACCTTCGTTTCCATCATAAGTGAACACTTGTGTAAGTGCAAGTTTCATCAATTTTTTTCTTTCTTTAGTTCAAGGAATCCAGAGCGTATCCTGTCTATTCCACTTGTACATAGTTTTCCATCATTTATGAGTTGGAGGAAACTTCATAGTGTAAAGGGAAGTGTTTAGGAGCTTAGATTTTCTGTTTTAATCCTACGACTAGCAGGTGGGACCATTGGACCCATACGGATTCTTTTGTCAGTAATTATAATGATACTGTGCGTTTCCGGGTATTGATATTCTCTGACTTTTTACTGTTTGCATTCTTCTTTTAAATTGCTTCTGTGCTGTTTTCGTTTTGTAAGTCATGTGGTAGGTTTACTATTTTATAGCACTAAATTCCAAGTGGGTCCATTGGGCCCTGACCTTTATTGAGTGCAAATATATTTATCAACCTTAAGCTTCGGTTGAAATTGTGCATTGTAGATGGCAGCATTAGCATTTTAACGTTCTCCTAGATGTCATGGCAAAGCTAGAAATAAATACGAGGGCCGGCAAGAAATAAGTGGAACACTGTTTTATCCAAGTGCAGGAAGTTTAATTCGAGCTGCTATTGGAAACACATGTAGACTGTGGGTGGAGCTATATAACGCAGGTGGAGGCGCTAGTGTAAGTGCTGCAGTGATAGTGATGGTGTGCTGAACGTAGGTTGTCAAATCACGCCGCTCTGATGGGGTGTTTTCCAAGTTAGAACAGCCTGCATGGATAATGATCGAAGTGACCCGTGGAAAAAACGCCAGGTAAGTCACTGTTGACTACGTGAACCATGCGGTAATGACGCATTGTAGTATCGGACAGCGATAATTTGAGTTGCAGCGTTTTGTGCAGGACGTGATAGTATGCAACAGGAAGCAAGTGGAGGTCGACATGGGGTCGGAAACAGTCATTGAATTGATTTAATCTTTGCTGCATGTGGACAGAAGGTGGACTGATAGAGAATAGCTAACGAGGAAGGAATACCTCACACTATAATATTGACTGTGTTACACAATATCCTTGGTTACCGAAAAATTGCATCCCGTTGGGTACAGCACCACCTTACATAGGTTCAAAAAATGGCATAGATACGCCCTCGCCGATAATCATTTGGCACATTACAGACGGGAAAATCACGTGTTCCGGGACAGGATCATCGCACTTGACGAAACATGGTCACGTTCTTATGAGCGACAATTTAAGAGTCAATCTAAAGAATAGCGCCACCTATCATCTCCTCGACCCACGAAACTGCATCACGAACCAAGGAATGTGAAGGTGATGCTGACAGTAACATACGATGTACGTGTTGACATTACGGCATACAGTTCCTCCGAACCAGACCGTAAATGCAGCGTTCTACCACAGGTTTCTGGAACAACATTTTTGTTCTGCACTGCGCAAAAACTTTCCAAGGAACCACCCAACTTGATAAGAGATCTGCTCATTGTATTGCATGACAACGCTCATTGTCACAACGCAGTTGGTGCGAGGAACCTGTTTTCACGATGGGTGTAAAAGTTCTTGATCACCTGCCCTATTCACCGAATATGAGTCCATGTGACTTTCATCTGTTCCCTAAGATGAAAGAACCACTGCGAGTTTGTTAAAACTGTTTGGGGAAACTAACATGTAACTTGTAATATTGTGAAAAACGAACTGTAACTAATTCAATTTTTATTTTGTTGCATAAGAATGTCTCTATTACACATAAGTTTCAATATTAAATATTTGAATACTTGTTGCTTCATAGAAAAACATTTGCTTTTTTCTGGGAAAAAGAACAAGAATAAAGAAAAACTAGAAAAGTGTAACCTAGTGACACACACAAACACGCTTTTATATATATATATATATAAGGCGCGGATCCGAGGGAGGACTATAGCCCGCTCTTGACGCTCAGGTATACACTCGATAAAATGAGCTTCAATCCTGCTTTATATTGGATAAGGCGGCAAACTATGGTTTAGCCCCTCCCTTGATCATATCCTGGACCCGCCAATGTATATCTATAATTTTATTGTTATCTAACAATGCATTTTTGACGTCTAAATTTCAATATTATGAATCTTAGTATTTGCTACTTCATAAATAAAAAGTACATAAATAATAATACTTTATTTTCCTTAAGAACGAGGCATTAAACGTATGTGTATTTCATTGATGTTCTGAAGTGAAATGGTACGTATTTACTGTTTAATTGTTCCTCTCTTCAAAAGGTGTACATTATTGGCTAAAAAAGATATAAATATTATCGTGGGTCCATTGGATCCGGTTGGTACTGAAAGATATAAAATTTTGTCTGTAGTTCCAGGGTTAAATTTATACTAACGAAGACGACGGTGGTTCGCTGCAACAGTTTGTCGCTGTCGTATTATAGCAGGGGTAGCTGACATTTATAGTACTGAGAGTTACTTGTCATTTCAGAAATCAATGGCAGTATGCTTATCTATTCACTATTCTACTAGACGGAAACATAAAGTAATAACAGTGATCGATACAGAGAGTGTGGCAAAAATCACGCGGCTTACTTGTTTTCCCCTCAAGACTTGCTGGTTGACGCTTTGGCTCTGTATTATACGATGCTTCTAAGTAAGCTTTTAACTATCACTTATTTGAAAATCTATTGAAACAGTGTAACACAACATCGTTTACGAGAACTGAATTTTAAGAAGTACTACTAAGTTCAGCGACAGTCAAAATTGTCATTAGGATGATGTAATACGACTGAAGAAGCAGGTTGAAACAAATTAGTTGTACAATAAGAAGGGAATAGGAAGTCTGAATTAAGAAAAGAGTTTATAAATGATCGAACAGACATATCTTGTCCCTACAATTGTTGTACGTATTTAAAAATATGACTGAAATAAAACGAGACTCCTAGAATAGTGTCCCATGATATATTCTGTAGACTAAAGGAGACGGCTCATTAATGAAATGTTATAAAATTAATGGTGGAATGAGAATATGAGGAGAGGAGAAATTTCGGGAAAACCCACGAACAAGGTTTTGTTTACCACAGCTCACTTGGACTAGGATCGAACAAGGGACCACTCGAATCAGAGACGAGCGCTCAACTACTGAGCCACCATCTCCCTTCAAAAACCACAGATTAAACATTTTAAGTATATGTATGCTTTAGCACAGAGACATGCAAACAACTCTACTGTGACTACCATTAAGGAAAAAAGTCGTCTGTATATTTTTAGTGCGTGGAAGTATCATGTTCACGTAAAAGCAATTTACTTAAATACTAGATGAGGAAACAAAATTCGCAAGCACTCTAGAAATATTCTTTACATTGGTTTTGATCTGAGACTTCTTTCTACTTCAATCATATTTTTCTACTTTGTTATTTTCGCACAACTACCATAATTAAATTACAAAAAAGATACTTTAAAAGAAATTGACTTTTTATATACTAGTTCTACATACCATGATCTAAAATCCACTTTATACAGTCTATGTCACCAGAAACGACGGCGTGGTGTATAGGCCTATACATATGACTGTCTCGCTGGTTAATTGGTACACCATGCTCTAGTAGCATTTTCATACATTGAAGATGCGACACACGTGCAGAATAATGAAGTGGTCTACATTCCTTTTCCGCGTCTTCCTGAAAATGCCAATCATCCAGCAGCCTTCGTAATTCCGCCTCATTACCATGATAAGCAGCATTACATAGCGGATGATTCGAGATATGACATCTTTCATTATTATCGAGTGCAACAGCGACGTCAACATTACTGCAAGTGAAAAAAGAAAAAAAAAACTATAAAGTTACCTTCAGAATTAATTGAAGTCACATTTATACATTTTAGCAAGATAGCTAAGTGCATAATTATAATAATAATAATAATAATAATAATAATAATAATAATAATAATAATAATAATAATATATATATATATATATATATATATATATATATATATATATATAAAGGCAACAAATGAAGCTGTATCACTGCGCCCTCATTAGGAATACACCTTTTCGTAGCCGTCGGTGAAAACAGGTAAGTGGAATACGAGTTTGTTTTTCGATTAACATGCGCCACTCAAGAGTGCAAACTAGTTTTGAAATCTAAATTACTGATTTCGCTTACTTTAAGTGTGAACATACTAACCAAATACTGACTTCAAAACGACCAAAATTCGAAGATTTTAAACGAAAAAACTGTCACTCTTGATATTTACTGTAAAGCAATTTAATAGCCTATGTAGGTTGCACACAATACGCACGCACGAACACATACATACACAAACATATATATATATATATATATATATATATATATATATATATATATATATATATATATATATATATATATATAAATAATAGGCCAGTCTTATTTCCCTCCCCACTAAACAGCTGAAAACATGTTTTAAACTCATTAGACTATTAATACAGCTTGCAATATTCATATAATATAACCTAATACAGCTTGCAATATTCATATAATATAACCTATATCTACTAAAATCTACTGGTGAAAAGCTATCAAGATTGTTTTCGTCAAACTGTCAAAGGAAAATAGTGTACAATAATACCGAATTTCAGTTGACACTAATCTCACTTTTGTTAAGTACAGGATTTACAATAAGACAAAAACAATCAATTTCAGCTTCTCAGACCAATTTCACTTGCTTTTTTTTTTTTTTAAATCCTTAATGTTTAATTACATTTATTGCACTGAGGAGTTACCTCCTATAAGAGTAAATATACAAAACTGGAACTTTCGGGAGTCAGCTGTAAATATTTCATAGAATTTATTCATAAATCTTGAAAATATTGACCAAATACTAACTTCGAAAAGAACAAAAGGCAACGATTTTTAAACGAGGAAAATTCTCTCTTTTAATATATTTACTATAACAGCAGTTCACAAGCCTATACAGCAGATTATATATATATAGGGATTGGACAAAAAAATCTAAAAACACTTCATACAGGACACGTAAGTTTGGCTCTCCACTGTACAACACGTGTTGCGGTTGCCGATCGTTTTTTGTTTTCAATGTGTCATGTGGACCTTCCTCTTCCATCAGCACTAACCAGTTCACCTGTGAGTGTCGTGGTGTGAAAGTGGTGCGGTAAAATGGGCGACCTGATAGACTTCCAAAGAGGCTTAAACGTTGGTGCCCGTCTGGTTGGAGCTTCAGTGGCAACAGTGGCGAACATTGTGGGGGTATCGAAAGGCACTGTGTTCAATATCACGAGAGCATACACAATTCATGGGCAAACGACGTCTGCAAAGCACAACAGTGGTTGAAAGACAATCCTGTCAGATAGGAACCAGAGGTGTAACAAGGTGTTCATTTAGAGTCATATATATATATAAAATAAGATAAAACCAGCTTCACATTATAACAGCGCCAACAGCGGAATTTGTGCAAACTATCTTCCCACGTTAAATTTCTGTTTGTAGGCAACAGCACTTTAGCTGTTGAATCCAAAGGTAGAAGTCTGAGAGATCCTGAGTTTTGAATTTTGTTCGAAATGAGTAAAACCTATTAATAATTAACCAGTTTCTATTTTGTATCTTGAAGGCAAAGCTCAGAAAATTGAAGTCTTAATACGTGATATTATTATATTCTACGAATACGATTGAGGATCGGTATATGTGTGAAAAAAATTATGGTTATTTGGGGCTACGTAAAAAAAAAAAAAAAAAAAAAAAGGTGTTTCTATTTGATCTTGTTAGTACCTGTTTTACGTGAAGTTCCATGCCCATAGTATACAAATAGCAAGGAGGAATATTGTACTCAAAATATTGGTGAGTTAATTACTGTATTAATTAATTATAAAGAAATAAGTTAGATCTAAAATTACTAAGAATTGTTCATATTTAAAAATTCTTACAGATGATATATAATTTTCTAGTAAGTTACTGTCATGAGCCTAATTGCTGAAAAATAATATATGTCTATTGAAGTAGCCTCTTTGGATGGAATCTTTTTATCAGCAGTCATTATATGTATTACTTTATTGGATTTGTTATAAAGTTAATGAATAGAACAAATGATATTATTTATCCCATTAATCATAATATTAAGTATATTTATGAGTAGGAGCTGCATTCGTCCTTTTTTTTTTTTTTTTTTTTTTTTTTTTTTTACTCAGGATTACTATATATTTATTTAACATTGTGCATTAAATAATTTAATTTCGGAACCTGCTATACGTTATAACTGTGGATGTGCCCGAAGGGTACATTTGTTCTACCTAACGACGGCTCCATTCAATCACCTGTGGGGGATAATGGGTGGAGGTCGCGTTACACAAATTCAACAGCTAAAGTGCTGTTGCCTACAGACAGAAATTCAACGTGGGAAGATAGTTTGCACAAATTCCGCTGTTATAATGTGAAGCTGATTTTATTTTATTTTATTTTTTTTTTTTTTTATAACTCTAAATGAACACCTCGTTACAGAGGGCATTAAAAAGGATTGTATCAGCTAAGAAGAAGACCACTGCAATGACAATTACGTCTGAACTCAATTCCGGCCTACAAAATCCGGTTTCATCGAAAACAGTGCGACGGGAACTTTATAAAATGAAAATTCATGGCAGGGACGCTATCGCCAAACCCCTGGTCACAGCAGTAAATGCGAAAAGGTGTATCCAGTGGTGTAAGGACCACAAGGCGTGGACTCATGAGCAGTGGAAACACGTAATGTGGTCCGATGAATCGACCTTCACCTTGTTTCCAACAACCGGTCGTGTTTACGTATGGAGAACACCGTCGCAGGCCTATGATACAGACTGTCTGCCCCCAATTTTAAAGCATGGGTATGGTTCTGTTACAGTATTGGCAGTGATATCGTGGTTTTCTGCAGGTCCCATCATAGCCCTGCATGAAACGATGAATGCTAGGGCGTATGAGGCCATTTTGGGGGACCATGTTCTACCCATGGCCCAAGTATTGTTCCCTGATGGTGATGGCATCTACCAAGATGATTTGGCACCCTGTCACGCTGCAAAAACGGTGAAATCATGGTTTGAGGAGCATGACCAGGAGCTATCACAACTCCCCTGGGTCCCACAATCACCAGATCTGAACGTCATTGAGCCATTGTGGTCTGAGTTAGAAAGCCGTGTTCGGTCTTATTACCCTCCACCAGCATCTCTTAAGGAACTGGAGCATGCTTTGGAGGAACAATGGTACACAATTCCACACACCACGATTCAGGGGCTGTATACGTCCATTCCACGTCGGATCCAAGCTGTTTTGGACGCAAAAGAAGGCCCCACACCATACTAGGTATGATTTTCACACTTTTGCAAACGTTTTAGATTTTTGTCCAACCCCTGTATATATATATATATATATATATATATATATATATATATATATATATATATATATATATATATCGCTATCGCAAATGTTGGAAAATGACATGTGACATCACACTGTGGAGAAACGGAAGGTGCGACACAGTGGCGTAACTAAAGGCTTGTGGACCTCCTCGCAGACAGCGTGGAACGGGGCCCCTTCTCTACGTCCCACTTCACGATTTGGGACCTCCTGATGCCTTAAGCCTCCCCCCCTGCAATGCGGGGCCCTTATTTAGGCCCCTGGTGCGACAATAAGCACTTCCAAATACCTTGGGGGAAGTAATACTTCATTGACAAAAGCAGAGTGGTGCGGACGCGGCACACGGATTTGCACAAAGGGAGGACTGGGATCCGATGTGTCTATGCACTGACCTAGACAGACTTAACAATAAGAGAATAAAAAAGTAGATAAACGGCGAATTATGCATGTGTAGTACATAACTACCGAACGTGATCAGTGGTGTTACTAGAGAGCATGTGCCCCCTGTCTCCTTTAAAACGAATAACCAAATCTGGAGCGACGGTTTACTTGAAGACACTGGAAACGCCAAAAAGCTGAAACTCCTATCAGAATGCAGGTATTCTTCCTCAGGCAAACCGACCCTCTCCAATTGCAGACAATGTCTAAGTTATGTATGTATAAGATCGTAACTAAATCTTTTAAGATTATATTACGACGTATACGAGAACCCACCCCTTGCAATTTCATAGCGTGATGTGATGTTGAAGGCCTTTGAGGTCCCTGGGTGCCCATGGTCAACCCATGACAGTTTGCCATTGTCTTCTCTGGGATGATGATGACATCCTAGGGACGGAATCTACAGTTTAACATGGAATACGAACCACTAGTGTCTTCGCCGGGAATCGAATCTTGGGTACAAAGACACCACTTGATTACATGGCGGCGAGCTTATCCACTCATCCACCGGGGGACATTGTCGTAGCTTATGGTACTTTAATGTACATTGGAATACTGGCCAGAAGCATTCGGGAAGTAATGTGTTGGAATCTCATAGCTTTCGATTCCGACTAGGGTTTCTCCGGATGTATTCGCAGTTTCAGCATATGACTGCTAGAATTACACCCTCAATACAATCTCTGGTTGCATTCTTACTACATCTTTAACGAAGCGTTTCCATCACAATTATCAATCTGCGGGGACATTAGTTGTGTGGGAAAGAAAAATAAATCAAATTGAGCAGTCTCCCACGGCGCAGTGTTACCTTCCCTAGACACTGCTTTCGTCTTGCATAGCCGCAGGGGCGAATTTATCGGTTTGCCATCCGTAGACCGAAAGGTTTCCACTGCCTCTCAGCCCCAATGTACCAAATTATAGCACAAAATAACATAAATATTAATTATTTTGTGCATATTTTCGTTGCAACGTTTCTGTATAAATACTGATGAATATACATTTTGAATCTGCTGGAAAGAAAGATTTGAATTTATACATTTACCTTTTTTTTAAAAAAAAAAAAAAAAAAAAGTACAAAAGTAAAGAATGATTAGCTTCATGTTTGCAAGACGTACTTGTGTAATAATAAATGACATTTGTTATGTATATTCACCCGTAATAGTGTGAATATTCAAACACTTAAAATATAATTAAAACCTAGAATCTTTTTGTTGTTGTTGTTGTTGTTGTTGTTGAAACGAACAGAATAAGTAATTGTTTTGATTATTTTATTCTACTGTAACAGAATACGATTATGTTTATTAAAAGACATTAAATCATTTTTTCAATCTACGATATTTTCAACTTTTGTACAATTCTTCTCGACCACCAGTAATTGAAGCCAACAGACTCGCTAAATGCATTATTACTTGATACGCGTTTACTCCAACTTTAAGCATATTTTCGTCGTTTTCTTCTTATTATTATTAAACTTCGGAACTTTTTTTTGTATTGCTTAGTATTTTTCGTCAAATATTTGCCCGTAGGCCCACGCCTAGTGGTAAATTCAGCCGATCAGTTCGTACCAGGCTTTTAAGAGTCTTAACAGAGCGTACCAGTTTTGCAATACCAGAAAAAATGGCAAGAAATCAAACAACACAAAAGCAAGACAGAAAGAAAACGTGGGCTCTATCTCCTTTTTCTCACCTCGCATACCTTTGGAGAGCTTTTTCCTAGTACACTTGAGCTGACCAAGTACAAAATCTGTGGTTGTGATAACAGCGTAAACACAATACACTAAAACTATCGTTCCACAGGTGGTGTGTCGGGCAACACACCTTGACAAACACAATGTTTGATGGTGTGGTTCGCTAGCCTTCCATATGTATCATCTGGCACAGTTACTGTCTATACTTTGCAAACGTTGTCATTGCAGTGAGTTTAGACACTGCTGTATAACAGTACAATAGCGCAGTATACGTTTAGTGAATACATCGATATACTCCTCCTGATCTATGGCGAAATGCAATAGACAAGCTGTCAGTGGTTTTTATGCGGGGCACTTTCCCGATGATCGCCAACAAACACACACTATATCTGTGAGAATCGAAGTTCGTCTACAGGAAAACGGTACCTTGACAGTCAACAGTGGTAACTCTGGTGTTCCAAAGACCCGTCGTATAGCAGAATTTGACGAAGGTGTGTTGGAGTATGTGACACAATCCACATAAACAAGTGCTCGCGCTATTTCTAGTAGGGATGGTCACATTTTCTCGAAAAACGAAATTTCGTTAAACAAAACAAATTGAATTCATTTCATTTGTTAGAGCTTCCAAACTACAGTATATTATGTGGAGATGCAAAAAAGCCGGATTTTTGAATCGATGGTTTTTTGCACATAACAAGCCGGCTTTTTTTTGTGGAAAAAACCGAGAATTTTGGAAATCTTGGCTTTTTTTATTGTCATGATTTTTCTCCGTTATACTGTAGCTGTGCAATGATTTAACAATAATCTTCCGGACACAACCTTGAATAACATTTGATAGAAATAATCAGTATCGGATTTAGAAAAATATTTGGGAGGGACTTTTCTGAATAATGTTTAGTTTTTCTAAGAATTCCTAACTCTTATTTAAGAGGAGCTTAAGTTTATAAGTACAGGCATAACAAATATCTCGTTTCGTTTGTATATTCAGCTATAATCTTCCAGATACAACCTTGAAGACCATTTTATACTGATAATCAGTGGCGGATTTAGAAAAGTATTTTGGGAGGGGCTTTTCTTATTAATGCTCAGTTTTTCTAAAAATTCCTATTTATTTTTTTATTTGAGGACAGCTTGAAGTTTATGAGTAATGGCAAAATTAATATTTAGTTTGTTTTAGAAATTCCGTACTTTCGGGATAGAGGCTTCAATCCGAAAGGCATCCCCACCCTAACCTTCTTCGCAAATCCATCACTGCTGGTAATTAGTAATAACAAAGATTTAAAAACGATTAGAAAGGAAGTCGGCCAGGACTCGTCAAAATGGTCGAATGCGGGGTTGAATCCCGGACTTCACGATAGAAGCGCGAAAGCTAACCACTCATCCATATGTGTTGTGCAGTTGTGCTTAACTTAAATGTATTCTCTCTGTTTCTCTATGGCCACAAAAACTCTCCATTGACTTCTGTTCTTAGCCAATTCAATCCAGTTTCTACTCTGTATTCCTATTTTTGCTAGACCCATCTTAATATTGTCCTCCCATCTGGGCCTAGGTTTTTCTAATGGACGTTTCCCGATTGGATTTCCAGTTAAAACTTTGAAAGCGTTCCTACTTTCTTCCATTCTGGCTACATGAGCTGCCCACCTGAGCCCCCTAGACTTGATGACTCTAACGATGTTTGGTAAACCGTATAACTTATGTAGTTCCTCCGTATGAAGTTTCCGCCATTCCCCACTCCCGTTTCTCTTCGGTCCAAATATTCGTCTCAGAATTTTATTCTCAAATAATTTCAGTCTGCGTTCTTCCCTCAGCGTAAGCGACCATATTTCACAACCTTAAAGCATGATTATCATTTTATATATCTTAAGATTTAAATTCCTTGACAGAATTGGCAACGATAAAATATTTTAAACTGAATAATAACAAGAATTTCCTGATTTCAGTCGACATTTAATTTCTTTGTGAGTATCATTTTGGTCTGGTAATACTGATCCAAGATATTTGAAAGTATCCATTGTGTCAAAAATATTAATTTATATTTTAACGCATTCATAATTTGCCGTATTACGATCCTTGTGAACTACCTTGTATTTAGATTTCACTGTATTCATGTCCCTGCAAGCGTTTAATAAGGCATCTGCATTTCTTTCGATTGTTCTACTATCAGATTTACATCATCAGCATACACCATAACCTGGTGAATACCATTCAACTCTAAACCCTGGTTCCTATCTTTGATTTTTCTTATAGCGTACTCCGGAACAAAACTGAATAATAACGGCGATAACGCATATCCTTGCTTCAGGCCAATCTCGACGTGGAAGCTCGTATTTTTCTACTCGGACTTCACTCTGGGATTCATTTAAACACTTAATAAATCTAGCTTTTTCGGTATTCCAAATTCTGTAAGAATGTTGTACAAGGTTTCCCTACTAACCGAGTTGTAAGCCTTTCTAAAATCAATAAACAGTTGATATACTGGGTAATATATTCCCATTTCTTTTCGAGTATTTGTCGAATGGTAAATATTTGGTCGATTCCGACTAAATCCACACTGATAATCTCCAATAATTTCATCCACGTATGGGGTCAATCTTATTAATAGAATGTTAAAAGAAATGCCTCGATAATTATTACAATCAATTTTGTCGTCTTGTGAATTGGAACAGTGATTGATTCTTCCACTCTTTTTAATTTTTTTTTGTGTCGAAAAAGAAGTTTCCTAACGATATGTTGAATTTTCTTCTTAAAAATTCAGAAACATTTAGGACTGGGTAAACCGTGATGGTGGTTATATATTCTACAGTCTAAGAAACCATACGCTTAGATGAACCGTCTATTACGTATATGATCCATGAACAGAAAATTCAATACTTTCCCGATTCTGAACAAGCTTAAGGAACAATCAGTGCATTACAGAATTTGGAGCTTTACCGATTTAGCAGATCCGAAGCACATGATAGGTGGTAACAGATTATTACATATGTGATCAATCAGTGAAAAATTTGTTCGAAATATTCATACAATGGATATGAAAGTTAAAACTTGAATAAAAAAATTCAAGAATGTACAGCACCACCCGAAACGAAGCTCTTGATGTGCAGATTTCACTCATGTTTTTCTTTATTTTGCTTCAAAAGGAGGGTGTGTGATATTTTGAAGTAAAAAAACTACATACAATTTTGCTAGTTATTTGTGTATCATTTGTAAAGTACTTATTGTATTGGCTAATCCTTTAGAATTCATAATGTAAATATGTTAAGAATTTTCAAAAATCTTTTTGAAATTCATGGTTTATTTTCGAGGTTTCATATTATTATCTGCATCAACCACTAATTAAATGAGTTCTTTTGTTGTAGAGAAGCGAAAGAAAGTCTGCTTTATCAGTTTAAAGCAAAATTTTCAAAAAAGCCCAAAATTTCCCGAGCAATAAAGCGAAGCAGAAAAAACGAGTTTTTTTTTTTTTTTTTTTCAAGAAAGCCGTTTTTTTCCGAGCCCTTGCATCTCTAATACTATGCATAAGTATAGGAAGTCTTTCTGTCTGTCCATCCGTTCTCTGTCGACAGGTATCGGAAGAAGAGCAGTAAAAAATAGTGAGAAGTGCAGTTTTGGAACACGAATACATTCATCTAATCCATTTGCCTTTTACTTAATCTGGAAGTGGTAGAGATCTATCACTTTGTTACATTGTTAATCACCACAGAACACAAACGGTAATATATAGCCAGACGCGGTTTTATAGAACCAATTCAGTGTTCCAAGAATATATTCAGTTTTCACCCCTATTACACTTCCAGCTTAAATATGCATAAGTGTCGGAAGTCTTATAGAACGGCTTTGTCTGTCCGTCTGTCGGCAGGTATCAGAGCGAAAACAGTACCAGATATTGAGAAGCGGTTTCTTGCAGTCGATTCAGAGCCCGAAAAATTGGTTCCATCTCCTCCGTTAACTTTCCATTCAAGCCAGAAGTGGTTCAGATTATCCTTTTCTGGTTTCAACTTTTCTTGCTATAGAACGAAAAGGGTAATAGATAGCGAGAAGCGATTTATTGCAAACAAATTAGCGTCTTAAGACAATTGGCAGGAGCTGGGATCGAACCAGGGACCCCATGGACCAGAGATGAACGCTCATCATTAAGCCACCGCGGACCCTATAAAGTAAAAGCGGTAAGAGATATTAAGATGTACATTTTTGCAATCGATTCAGCTTCCAAAAAGTAGGTCTATCTTTTCCATTAATCCTCTATACAAATTGGAAGCTGTTCAAATTAACCATTTTCGGTTTCAAAATTAATCGATATAGAACATAAATAGTAGTAGATAGCCACAACTTTTTTTTTTTTTTAAATCGATACAGCGTCTCAAGAGTATATACCATCCAAACTCACACACTCTATTGATCATTAGGGGGCCGCGGTGGCTCAGTGGTAGAGCGTTCACCTCTGGTGCTTGGGGTCCCGGGTTCGATCCCAGCCCCCGCCAAGTGAACTTTGCGGTGGACAAACACCGTGTGCGTGGGTTTTCTCGGGGTTCTCCCGTTTCCTCCCACTTTCTTCATTCCACCATTTCACTCATTTCTCATTATCACCGTCTCCTTTAGCCTAACCGGCATAACCGTGGGACGTAAAACTCAAAGATTTCATTTCATTTCATTTCTATTCATCATTGAAACTTTCGGTCTCCTAACATTATTCTGGATCACCTTAAACTTTATTTGCTTCTTATCTTCGTAACTAACTGCAACTTACATACGATATCACGTCGTATACTAATATTATACCTACTATAGGAGTTTTTAAATCATCTACAACTTAATTTACCCTGCAACTTGTTTCAAGAAAAAACTGCTACGAAATTGAAATCACCTACAGAATACTTATCATATATCACACTTACGATAAATTGCATTATTGTATTTATAGACAATTAAAAACAGTAGATGTTTACTAAATGAATGCTAAAAATGGATGTTTATATTATTCAATAAATTATAATGATCCTGAATCTTAAACCAAAAGTAACGCTATCTATTTTATCAAAAAGTAACGCTATCTATTTTATCAAAGATCTCACAATTTACGGTTCACATTACATTGCAAAACCCAGATTCTAGAGTATTGGCAGGGTACCTGTTATCTACACTTTCGACTTCCTTTTTGTCATAATAAGATTACAAGATCTGATAGGACCAACTCATTGTACCAGTCGTTAACTAGTTCCTAATCTTACATTCATCCTCCACTGATATTAGCCAAATTGTTGAATTATTCCAAAGGAAGCAAGAATTTGACGAACAGTAAGAATCACCTGCTTTTCTTGATATTGACTAATAGTCACACCTAAGGTAAGTTGTTCTCATATCCGCTAAATATTAAGTGTATCAGAATAAACTCACATCAACTGAAATTGTCGTGAAATAGTGGCACACTTATTCATCAGAGTGTAATTACTGACGTTGAAACACTACATATATGTTACGGTTTTGAGAGGTCTCTGCGGCTCAGTATAGAGAGCTCACTTCTGCTGCATGGGGTTCTTGATTCGATCATAACTTGCACCAAGTGAGCTTTTGGTGGAAAAACACCATGTGCAAGTGTTTTTTCGGGATTTTCAAGTTTCCTGCCCCTTTCTTCGTTCCACAATTTTGTTTATCATCATGACCACCGTCTCCGTTAGCCTCGGAGCATAATGTGACACTTAAATCTATATTTACTTAGGAGTTTCCTCTTAATAACCAGTAACTGGCATTTACGGCTCGAGTGTGAAATTCTACTGTTTTCTACTTTGAGATGCATTTGGATGGACCATCTTCAGAATGAAGTTGAAGTTGAATTCGGTACAATATTCTTTTTCATCATATTTGCACATTACGTACGTTATGTATCCTAATTGATTTATGGAATGACTGTCAACAATAAAGATTGCACTGTGAACTAAACAGTTCAAGATATACAACTCTGTTGAGTTTACTCAAGATCGGATTCTTCAATTGCGTTTTAGTGATATTTCCTAATTTCAAACTAAAGTCAAACTCCAAATTTGATGGTCAATAATTCGGAAACCAAAACACCATAACATCTCCTATTAATATTCAGCTATTTACTACTCATATTAAATAGAAATGTAGTACAAGAGCTGTTTCTCCTTTGGGTACCATTATGAACATTGCAGCCCAGTTCTCTGAAACTGACTAAACAGTCTGACTACGATTCTTCGAAAAAAAAAAAAAAAAAAAAAATCAGAAGTGAGCAACACTTACAATGAGCCGGATGACCATTATTCTTCCATAAGAAAATAGTCCCCAACAGATTCCACTTGTTCTACCTAGGTATTGTATTTTTAAAACACACTAAAAACATTTTACTTTCAATTAAAAGCACATCTCTATATGTGGATTGACATCTTCCACAAAAATATTAAATTTAACAGGAAAACAGTTACAACCACTGACAAATACGCAGAGCGCGCGCTATATTTGAAGATGGCCATGCAGGTAGGAAGGTTACCAGTGTCTCCAAGTTGTTATAAAAAACAAACAAGGTAAACCTTTAAATGCAGGGGAAAAACAAATAGTGCTAAATGTATTTAGTAGTTTGTGTGAGTGGTATCCAGACAAACCTGTGAAGGAAATAGTAAATTTGGTTTCGAATGTTACTGGCGTATCTAAAAGAAGTGTCTTCAACATTATGAAAGAAAAGCGTGTCAGTGTTCACCTGTTAAAACTCATAATGTTGTTGCCCGAGTGGACAAATATGATTCTTTTGACTTAGATGCAATTAGGAAAACAGTACATAATTATTTTTTCAAAAATGAGATACCAACTTTGAACAAAGTCCTTCAGGATATTAACAGTGACGTGGAGCTACCAAATTTCAGTGCTGCTACACTTTACCGACTTATGAAGGACATTGGTTTTGTCTTTGTTAAACGAAATCGTGAGACGGCTTTGATGGACAGAGACGATATTGTAGAATGGCGAAGAAAATATCTAAGGTCAATAAAATAATTTCGACAGGAAAGTAGAAAAATACATTATTTAGATGAGACGTGGGTAAACGCAGGACATACGGTATCAAAGGTTTGGCAAGACAAAACTATCACATCCAAGAAGCAGGCTTTCTTGGATTAAAACAGCCTTCCGGGAAGGGAAAGAGGTTGATTGTCGCGCATATTGCTAGTGACACTGGGTTTGTCGAAGGGGTAGAGATTGTGTTTGTGTCAAGGTCAACATCTGATTACCACGAAGAAATGAATGGCGAAACATTTCATAAGTGGTTTGAATCTGTGCTGCCAAAATTAGAACCGCACAGTGTAATTTGTCTTGATAATGCACCATACCATTGTGTTCGAAGTAAAAAAAAAAAAAAAAAAAAATCCCCAACACCACATGGAGAAAGCCTGAAATATTCAAGTGGTTACAAGATAAAGGTGTGGAAGTTACGTCTGATATGATGCGTGTAGAGTTACTGCAACAGGTGAAATCTATACAGCATATATATAACAAATATGTTGTTGACGAAATGGCAGCAAGACTTGGTCATACAGTGCTGCGATTACCCCCCTATCATTGCAACCTGAATCCAAGAGAAATAATCTGGAGTCAAATAAAGCGTTACGTGGCTATGAACAATAGATCATTTAAGCTGGACGAGGTGAAAGGTCTTTTTGAAACAGCTGTGTTTCATGTTACCGAATCGGACTGGGCAGCCGCAGTTCATCACGTAATTGAAAAGGAAGAAAAGAGACTGTGGGAGGTTGATTGTTTGACAGACGAAATGAGTGAAAGATTGCTTATATCGTTAAACGATGATTCAACAAGTGACAGTGATGATTCCGACATTAGTGGTGGTGTTCACTCGAGAAGAATTAAAGCCGTAAGTGCCAATTTGCATATCTTTTAGAGAATACGTAGAATAAATATATAAATTACTTATTTCTTGTATTAGTTTAGTTGCTATTTGTAAGCTCAAATGTTACAGGATATAAGAAAGCATGTCGAGAAACAAAACTTCAGGAAAGAAAGAAAAAATGTTTAACCTATATTCGTGCATTTATTTAATGGTTTAAGTAATAGATAAAAAAAATAGATTTTTAATATGAGTAAATATACTTGCTGTTACATACAGCCTATCGCTTAATCTTGAAGTTGATAATATTGACGTAGCGTACATGTAATTTCATCTATAATTATAGTATAACAATATTAAAAATCTGTGCTGGGTCATCTTTGAAGAGAGCAGAACTATTATAGGCTATTTTGCCTAATGCGAGAGTGTTGTTGTGTGTTTCACTTAAAAAAAAAAAAAAAAAAAAAAAAAAAAAAATAGTTTTAACAGTGAAGGATTACATGCACGTGCAGAAGCAGAAATATTGCGGGAAACATATGAAGCATTTTCCTTTGTGCCAATCGCTGAATACTCGTGCGCGGAGTGATACAACTCGAGTTACGCGCTTTGTTTTTGAAGGGTGCAAAGCTATGTGAAAAAGCGGATTAAAAAAAAGTTTTACTTGGGTATTTATATTCTGATGTTATGTAAGCCCGCACACCGAGCATATAATGAGGGTAGTAGCATACAGGCAAGGCGTTCTTAGAAATTGGGAGAGATATGCATACATTCTCAACGCCTTTCATATCATTCTCTTGAGCTAAAAATCGAAAAAGGGCTTCGCACATACTTCGATTAAGTAAAGATCTACCTGTGCACATTATGTGGTTCTATACATGGGTGCCCAAAGGGGGGCGACAGGGGCAAACCCATGGATCACCAAAATGTATTAGATTTCTTAATACAAATATCAGATTTTCTTAATACAAATAAAAAAAATATCAACCAGTGAGATGGGGCCCCTAGAAAATTTTCTTCGGGTGCCCATGGTTCTAGGTGATCCATTTCTGCGCGAAAAACTGACATACATACACATTATTTTCTTATTATTAAAGAAAATACGTGAAACATCAAAGTGATTCGAAATTTCGCTTAAATAATTTTGTTCTAAGTGGTTCATTTGACCATAAATTTATTTGATTTCGTCAATATGTTACGTTATAAGGAAAACTTACCTTTCGTCTTCACTTTTAGGCTCAGACGCCATTATACCAGCTTTAAGGCTTTGGTTGCCTTTTAGTTAGTCTTCCCTAGAGTTTACTTTCCGTTTAATTCTTCAGTATTGAAATCTTGACCCCGAAGCAACCAGTGAGTCTGAAACAATTAATTACACTGTAAGCATGAAATTATGAAGAGACTATGAGGGGAAAAAATCGATTTCACACACAAAAGTGAAAAAAAAAAAAAAAAAAAATCATGATGCATATTATTCAACCTACTACATGATCTGTTGTTTTCTCTGAACACGCAAATTTGTAATCCAGATTAAAAATACATATATGTTAAAGGAAATGTAATAATTTATTATGAATATTTATGGGAGGATTTAATCTACTCTCTATTTCAGTGTTACAGACGCGTGTTTGGAAAAATACTGCAAATAACAGTTTATTTATTTATACATGAGGAAATAACAGACATAGCTCCAATAGCAATTTCCTGTACAATAAAGAATTGCACTAAAATAATAATGATATCAATAAAAAAAATTAGCACGCATAAAGATATCAAAAACAGTAATGCACTATATTACAAAAGATGACATGTGATAAACTGATTTTTGATTTAAAAAAAAAAATCTCCAATAAATATATCGATACTAACTATATAATAACAATAATAATAATAATAATAATGCTTCCAGATTTGTTTCTGAAAGGCTTTCCAGCAATACAACAGGAAACTATCAGTAATATATCTGAAAACTACATCGTGACCAACAATTCTAGATTCTCTCACTAGTTTATATAACTTTTTCTTACTAACTGTACATAAATTCTTTATGATGCTTGAACCGGTACTACTATAATAGTCATAGTAAAATTCACATTTTGCTTTGAGTCTATCAATTTCTTTACTTTTAACTCTAGTAGGTTTCGGTTTAGTTGGCTTATCCATAACGTATTTCACAGGAAACGCACCTTCAGTTGAGAACGACATTACAGACATAAAAAAAAAAATTCTAGTTTATCCTTAGCATCGTGCAAGGAGCTATACATAAAGTTCCAATCAACTAATGATAGTATCTCTTGAAATCTTGTTATGTTTTCTTCTCTCACTAAGCCAATCCTTAACCTGCATTTACTGTTACTAGTCTTATCTGTTACCTTGAAAAAATACACCTCAGATTTAATTAAGACCGCCCAGTGATCAGAGACAGTAGTTTTAACGATTGAACTATCAACAGACCTGTCGATAACAGGTATTATATTGTCAATACAACTACCACGTCCAATTTTAGGCCTGGTAATATCAGTAGTAACAATGAATGAAGAGGACACATTATTTAACGTAATACTTTCTATGTTGTTTTCCAACTTAAAATCAACATTAAAATCATCACATAAAATAATATTGGAGTTAAAAGTATTTAAATGTTCTAGAAGATTGTTCATTCTGTCAATAAATAACTTAAAATCTTTACATTCAACATTTGGTCTGTATGTAGCTGCAACTATTGTGTTAATATCAGGCAAGTATGATGATGTAACCTCAAAGACCATTTCAATAGACATGGTATTTACACTAAGGATAGGGCTATGAGAGTATGTATTTTTAATAAAGATAGCGCATCTCCGATGTTTCCTTATGGGTCTACAATAGCTGTTACTCAATCCATATCCCTTGAGGACGTAAAAATTAATTTCACTAGGACGAAGTCAATGCTCAACAAGACAAAAAAATTCAACATTCAGATTAGAAACATAATCTTCAACTATAATTTATTACATAATCCTTGGATATTCCATGAAAAAGTTACTATTTCATTAGTCCTAGATTGATTACTAATATTACTACTTTCTATATGTAAGACGTACTGAATTAATTTACATTTTGATCTATAGGTTGACCATTTCATCAAACTACTCTGCGCCAACAGTTCCTCAATTTGTGCGAAGGTATTACCTGCTACTTTTAATTTTCTTTTTAAATACCTTTTTCCAAGCAGAAACAAGGTACAGGTAATAGTTTTGGTACAGGACACCAAAAGTAAACGTCCCAGCTTCGACCTGCCCTGACTCGGCAAGATAGTATTCGTGCTTAGTGGCCACCTAGCACAGGTTGTTTTGTTTCTGCCATTGTAGTTTTTTGCATATGTCCGGACCACGTATTTATACGCAAGTCGTAAAAGTATTGTAATCTTCCAACAATTGCTCATGATGACCCCCTTGAGTTTTACCAAACTCATGTGAGATACTTTCATGTCGCCCACCTCAAGTCATTTAGGAAACAATACGAATTAAATTAGTGAAAAAATTATAATCTTTCAAGGCATTACTCGAGCAAACAGTTCTACCAAATGTTGACACATTTCTTAGATTTACACGATAAGCCAGAGTCTTGTATTTCTTTTAGCAAAACATGCTTGCAGATTGACTTCAGGAGAACCCAATATAAATATAGCGTGGACGTACGGTATAAAAACTACATCCATAAAACATGAACAACTTGTGCTAGGTGACCACTAAAAAGCATGAATGCTAACCAACTCAGTGCAGGAGCGCAGCAGGGGGCGAGGGTCAGCAAGGGGGTGCGTCCGTAGGAAGCAGGCGCGTAAGCGACGAGGCGTATACGCGTAAACAAGGATAGTGGAAGAGCACAGAGTAATTTTGGAACTGGGGGGGGGGAGCAAAATTAGGTAAAATCGTCATGTTTACAGGAGAAACGAGTTGATGTTACGTAAATGTAATTACTAACATAACATAACCTAACCTAGCCTAAACCATCGAAACACAGAAAATATAGAAAGAAAGCACGAATTTTAAGCAAAGAATTGTAGCCCCCCAAATCCAAATATCCTAAACTAACCTAACCTATCAAAAAATACAGAAAATGTAGCAAGAACGCACGAAATGTAAGCAAAATATTTTGGCCCCCCAGTTCAAAAAATATACCGAAGAGCAGTTACATATACAATATTTTCACTATCAAAATTTATTTCAATACGCTTTGCACTGTCAATAATTACTTATATTTACACTCTTTCTTTCACAAAAAATGTTTTACATCGTATATTACAGTGGTGCCCACCGTAGCCCGTGTCCATGACGCACCCCCCCTCAATTGCCTATCCGTAGGTGTTCTTCCATTAAAAAAAAAAAAAAATCTTTTCGATTTATTTTTACACCCTCTCAAACATATTTATATAGATTTTTAACCCCCCCCCAAATACTTCAATGACGCAGTTTGCGTCATAGCTCCCCCTTGTGGGCACCCCTGTATATTACCAACAAATTTTCTATTTGGTAGAACTGTCTGCTCCAGTGAACCCTTTTTCAACAATTATTTCGAATGGTGCGCCAAAAGTAAACTTGCATGACGACTTCACTAACTTCCTTCTTGTTCTCTAAAAGACTTGCACTGGGTGACATGTTCGAGACGTACTTATACCCCAAAGTCGAAAATACCCCGAGTCTTACTTTTTCCTCAGTGACACAAGTTCCTATAGGACTTGTCAAAATTTCACAGTTGTAGCGCTACACTTGTACCGCTAAATATAGCTTTAGTACACTGTTCCGAAATATTCCACAGGCGGAAGATAGGATTAGCTTTTATTTTCTCCCCCAACTTTGCATACATAAGACCTTCAGTGTTAATTACTTCATAAAATACAGATGAGCAAGCAAAGGGCTTAGAAGCCAAGCAGGAAGATTGTTTTCGTTTCTGGAGCCATGAAACGAGTAGACGGGAGAGATTCTACATGCCATTCGAAAATACTATCTAATACCGTAATCTTTCATTGGTACTCACTGATTTTAACCGTTTTAAAGCACTTATAATTATTTTAAACGAGTAAACTTATGATTGTTATTACTTAATATTTAATTCTGCCGCCTGCAGAAATTTGTTTGTTAAGATATGTCTTTACATACAGAGAGTTGTATTTTACCTGTAAATCCTGGAAAATGATGTGTCTAGACTTGATCATCACCTAATTTCTATATATATATATACATATATATATACATGTATATTTACATGCACATTTCTCTCTCTCTCAATGTTTTGATGCTCCAGGAACTCGTCCGCTGAGCAATACAGACGGTTAAATGGGTATCTATACTTGTAGAGATGAATGGTCAAGGATCAATTTGGGAACAAAATAAACAAACACAATAGAAACAATCACTTCATGTGGAACACTAATTCTGTCGAAGAAACTATATATTACAAACTGCGATGAATAATATAAGCACTGCACTGTTGATCACTTTGACACCATTACAAGTCGTAGTTGTTCACTATGTAATATTGAAGCAGATGATAAAGAACAAGGTGGTTTTTGTTAGCTAGTAAGAAAGACACTGTTACGGGGCTAGTGAAATAAACAGAATGAATGACTGTGTTGAGTATCGGACGGTAGCCAGGCGTTAGAGAGCACTGAAAGGTCAGGTGGTCAATAGAACCTTCAGTTAGTCCACAATAACACAAGCGTGAGGGGCGCTGCTGCTGTTTATATTGCTGGATGGGAGTCTGAGCAGTATGTAGACGAAGGCGAGAATATAAACAATGATGTTTTCTTGTCCAATTATGAGGGGCCTCCCATTTTCTCGTGGTGGGAGTCGGTTCTAGTTGCCAATAATAAATTCCTGGTCCTGATCGTTGTTGTTGTTGGTAGGTTCGCCATTCGGTTTTCCGTTTCTGGAGCAGCATCTCGGCGAAAGATGATGCTGGGAGCCGGAGATGTATCGGTGTGCCATGTTGTGTTGCATATCTGCTCAGGATATCGCTAACTTCGTTCCCAGGGATGTCGCAGTGTGCGGGCGTATGAATTAACGTAACTACTTGATGATTATTATGTAATATTCGAAGCTGTTTGCGAATATTGATGTATAACCATGTATTGGCAGATGCCCATGGGGTTCTACATATACCTTGTAACGCACTAAGGCTATCACTACAAATTCCCACGTTAGGTAGTTTTCGTTGTAGAGCGGCTTTCAATGCCGTGCGAATTGCCCAGCTTTCTGCTAAATAGATGGATGTATTCGGTGGAAGTCGGTGAGTCTCTGCGTAATTAAGCGCTGGTATATAAATTCCTGCTCCAACGACAGATCCATGTTCGGTATGCTGTTTAGAAGCATCCGTGTAAATTAAAATGGTATTTGAGTGATGAGATTGAATGTGGTGTTCCCAGAGATGGCGCACTATCTGAGGCTGATTGGATCGAAGACGTTTGAAAGAGACCACCGGTTGCTCAAGTGTAGGAGAAAGTAAAAGAGTATTGTATTGTGCAGTATAACATGGTAATTTCGGTCCTCGATGCAATTGATTGAGCCAGTTATGTATACTAACGAATGCTCGATATATCCAAGGTAGCTGTTTATAATATGGAAGTCTGGTATGAAGGTTGCTATTGTATAGGAATTGTAATTTTGGTAATAATAGGGAGGAGGTGCAGCATATGCGTTGCAGGAGGAATTTTTTAGCCATAAAATATGTTTTCACTGGGAAAGGAATTATTCCAGCTTCTTCTAAAAGTGCAGAGGAAGGTGCCGTCTTTGGTTGTCGGAATATAATTCGCTGTGTTGTGGCTTGAAGACGGATGTGATGTTCGCTGATCCGTTTAGGTAATGGAGAAAGTAATATTCCGCCATATTGAAGTTTTGCATCCACACATTGAGTACTGACTTGTTGCAGGGATGATATATCTGTTCCCCAACCCTTGTGGCTGATGCAAGACAGCAACTTAAAATAAGGTTGGGCTTTAAGTGCTATTGTTTTGAGATGATGCTTCCAATTTAGTTTAGAATCGAGATGAAAACCAAGATATTGTAAAGTAGGTGTAACTGGTAAAAGAGTGTTATTTACCGTGAGATGGATGGGAGGTTGAAAACGTTTGCGGGTGAAGAGAGTGCAAGAAGACTTCGCCCAGTTGACTGACATGCCGTTTTCAGAGGTCCAGGAGTGAAGTTCGAGGAGAGCGTCGTGCAAAATGCGTATCCCATCCACTATGTTGGAAGTTTTTACATATAACAACATGTCGTCGCAGTATTGTTGAATACGAACCAGTTTTCTAAGGCGTTGATGGAGAGAGAGTGTGTATATATTAAATAAAGTGGGACAGAGACTAGAGCCTTGAGGAATACCCAATGATGTTAAACGATAAGAAGAATATCTGTTATGATATTTGATGCAGATGCGACGTTGTACCAACCAATTATGAGTATATCGGAGAAAAGGTGTAGGAAGTTGGAGTTGTGCCATGTGAGTGATGAGGCGATCGAGAATGATAGAGTCATATGCATGTTCCAGATCAAGTTTAACGGCAATCAAATACTGTCGATGTTGGAATGTGTTCCAGATATCGAGAAGAAGAGCAGCAACCGAGTCCAAAGATGACATGCCTTTCCGGTAACCAGTTAATGTGGGTGGGAAGACTGAATAATATTCCAAGTGCCAGTTCAATTTAGAGAGGATGATCTTCTCAAAAACTTTCACGACGCATGAAATAAGAGTAATCGGACGATAACTCTGAGCCAACCCGATAGGTTTGTGTGGTTTAAGTATAGGGACTACCGCTAAATCTTTCCATGAAGAAGGAATATGTCCTGTCCTCCATATCTGAGAGTAGATTTGAAGAAGTACAGATCGACCATATGGAGATAGGTCGTACAAGTGTTGGTATCTAATCTGATCTCTCCCAGGAGCAGTGGATCGCCGAGCAGTTAACCCCAGATTCAATTCTTGGATGGTGATATTCTTGTAGATTGGTGAATCACACTCCGGATCAAGAAGAGGTTGTATAGTTCGTCTGTCATTCAGTGGTTCTGGAGGCGTGAGAAGGCGATGAAATTCATCAATCCAAGGCGGTAGACTGTCAGTAAGAACTGCGCGTGGAGGAGATCCTGAAATTTGGTTCCGTATAAACGTCCAAATAGAAGACGAAGTAGCCTGTGGGTGGAGCGTGGCACAAAATTGTTGCCAGTGTTGTTTGCGACATTGCTGGATGTATCGTTTATACATCGCTTGGGATTGGCGATAGAGTACATATGTTTGTTGACTCTTTTCGTTAAAAAATGCCTTTTGCTTCTGTTTACTATCATTTAGGAGTTGTTGGCAACGTCTGTTCCACCAAGGAAAATGGGAACGGGATGCTTGGGTTCGAGTCTGGCCAGGAATTTGAGAAGTAGATGGGGAGGCTTCTGATGCTGCTGCTTCTATAATATGTATGAAAGAAGAGGTGTTGATAGGAGTGACTTGTACTGAAAAATACCGGAAAAGTTCGTCGGTCGCATTCTGGTATATTGTACGATTGTATGATTGAGGAATGCGAGAAACGGTTGGAGCATATGGCGAAAGGTGAGCCTTGGGCGTTCTCGGAAAAGTAACTCCTTCAAGTGTAGTTATAATAGGAAAATGATCGCTGCCACCTGTATATCCATAGACACTCCAACTATGGTTTCGCATACAGAGCAGAACTGAGGATGGTGATGTCAGGCGCACTTGGATAACCATTAAGGTTCGGGAGGCGAGTAGCAGTCCCATCATTTGCAATGAGGTGAGTTGTATGGTCCATAGCAGCGAGAAGGTTCCGAGCAGCTACGTTGGTGTAACGATTGCCCCATTTTACACTTTTACAGTTCGGATCACCCCCAATAACACAGGGACCTTGGATTGAAGTAAATAATTGTTGCCAGTAATGAGTTGTAGGAGGGCTGTCTGGTGGGGCGTAGATGTTAATAAAAGTGAGTCCAGCACACAGCACTCCGAGCACTTGTATTTTGGTTGAGCCGGTTGGTGGAAGTGTTGATATAACACGAGCCGGTAAGGAGGTGTGGATACCCAAGGCGATACCTCCGTAGTGGTCATCCCGAGGACGGTGATAAACTCGGTATCCAGGAATTCTTAAGTTGTCTTCAAGGCGGGTCCAGGTTTCTTGTAACATGATGATAGCCGGAGTAAAAAAGCGGCATAGTTGCGATAAAAACACCTCCTTGCCACGAAATTGTTGGAGATTCCATTGTAGTATTCTTAACTGCTGCAACGGAGTCATTCTTGGATATGTTCCAGAAAGCGAATAATTCGTAGTAGTAGCGCCTGTAAATCTAATGCAGTAAGTGGCTGGGTGTCGGACTGAAGTTTGGGAGTTAACTGATGCAATTCCTGTAATAGTTCTTGTTTCTTGGCATGACTAGTATCACGTTCTGGGTTCCAAACTGGCTTCGAAGAGCCGGTGTACAAGGTATCTCCTCTGAACGTGCGAGTTCGTCTAACCGGAGAGGATCCTGTAGAGTCTAGTAAGGCACGTTCTTCTGTGGAAGAGTAATTGGTTGGGGTTGGAATAAACGATTGTTTCTGTGAAGCCGATTGGATAGAATCATGTCCAGTAGGTCGTCGTCGTTTTGGAGAAAGAACGTGGCGATGTTCAGCGGGGAGTTCTATTTCTTTACGAGGAGGTCGTTGGGGTTTGGGAGAATAGTGGTAAGAAAGGTTGTTAACTTTCGTGGAAGAGGAAGGAATTGGCTGGCGCTCGGGTGTGAGCTGCTGAGGTAATGCAAGGAGTGGGGAGTAGAAATTAGAGGTAGGTACACCCGAGGAAGGGTTAGGAGATGAGCGCTGCAATGGAGGCACTCGTTTTTGCGCTTCGTTATAAGATAATTTTTCCAATACCATGAGTTGATTAATTCGCTCATGTCGTTTCCGGGCCGGGCAGGTACGTTCAGTGGCTGCATGCGGTCCGTGACAATTGATGCAGCAAAGTGGCTTAGTACAATTGTTAGTATCATGTGAATCTCCACATTTAGCGCATATTGTTTGTTTGGAGCGGCACCCAACTTTTCGGTGTCCCAGGCGGAAACATCCCCCCCAGCACTGTTTGACTGAGGGGATATACGTTGCTACTCGGAATTTCGAATAGTAGAGCGAGCATTCCTCTGGCAGATTTTGAGAGGCAAAAGTAAGTACCACTGTGGTGGTGGGGACGAACTCATTATCGTGCCGGCGATGAATGCGGCGGATATGCGTTATTTCAGCCCTACTTTTTATATCTGATTTGAGTTCGGCATCCGTTATGTCAGTGTCCACCCCTGTGATCACTCCAACGGAATGTGTGGCGTAGGTTGGTATGTATGCTTTCCATCCGTTTTCTCGTAGAATCGGGTTAGTAAGAAAGTCATTAGCTTGCTGTCCGGTATAAAAAAGCACTTTAATTAGATTTCGTCCCGTAGGTTGAAAAGATTTTATTCCTGGAACCTTATTATGAAATAGTAGTCTACCAAGACTTAAGGGGTGTTTGCGCCCAATATTTGTATCGGTATTAGAAGAAGGATCAGATGTCACGTGCACTACGAAATCAGGAAAGTGATGGTTTTGGTACAGATTCACCGGTGGTATAGTTTCAACGGTGACTTCTGACGCTATAGGGATTGCAGAATCAGCAAATGTAGTGTCTGTGGGAGGGTCCGTGACCATGGAATGTGCAGGAGGAGGGTCTCCTCCCGATTGTTCAGCCATGATTAACACTTCCCTATATTAGATAATGCGTAATATGAATTATATGAATCACTGTCACAATGAGAACAAATTAAGGAAACACTTCAAGTAATAACACTCAGCACTTCACTCGCGATTATGTAATCACTCGACTACACAGTACCACGCGCGAAACCGAACTCCAACCTACCAGTACGTCGCACCAGAGCTTACATGCACATTTACCTACTCAAACACACACACAAATTTGCACGGTTTGAATCCGATTACTTTTGCGCAATGTTGCAACATCTACATTATAACACAACTGATAGAAATATGCAGAGAAAGAAAAGAAGATTTCATAGTAGCATTTATAGATATTGAAAAGGCGTATGATACAGTCAAGAGAAATATATTATGGGAAGTAATGGAAAACATAGGAATATCAAAGAAATTTATTATGCTCCTTAAGGAATTATATAAGAACAACAAATACAGATATGAAATGGGAAACGTAAAATCAAAATGGATAGAAAGTAATAAAGGTTTGAAACAAGGATGTCCTCTATCACCAGTTCTATTCCTCATATACATACATGAAGTGGAAGAAGCATTGATCAAAACAAACAGAGGGTTAGAATTAAGATTGCAAGGAAAAGAAAAAGTAAGAAAAATCCCTGGCACTCTATTTGCAGACGATGTGGCTCTGATGAGTAACAATATAGAAGATATTAAGGAAATGTTAGAAACAGTAGTTAGGAAAGGAGAAGAAATTGGTCTAAAAATAAATGAAGAAAAAAGCAAGTTCATGGTTTTTAGTGGAGACATAGAGAATAAAAATATACAAGCAGGAAACATAGAAATAAGCAGGACTGAAAAAATAGAATTTTTAGGAATCACACTTGAGGAAGGAGAACAATACTTAGTTGAACATGAAAAAAAACTGAAAAATAAAGTACAAAAATATACAGCAATTATAAAAAATAAAGCAATGTGGTCATACAATAGATATGAGGTATCAAGAATATTATGGAAACAAGTAGCAGTACCGGCGCTAACATATGCAAATGAAGTAATAACTTTAACGGAAAAAACCAGGAGTATTTTACAACAAGCACAAAATCAAATAGGAAGGTTTGCCCTAGGAGCAAATAAATTAAGTGCAAATGTAACAATAACAGGAGAAATGGGATGGAGTGATTTTGAAAAAAGAGAAGGTGTGAGTAAAGTAAAATATCTTGGAAGATTAAAATTTATGGAAGAAACAAGATTAGTAAAAGTGGTGCATGAGGCCACTAAACATATGAGAAAAGGGGAGAACACGAAATGGTTTAGGAGAGTTAGGAAATTAGAAAGAAAGTATGATCAAACTACCCGCTGGCATAGAGAAGAAAATTATAAAAATTGGGAAAAAATCACAGAAAAAACATTTAAAGAGAAAGCGCAGGAAAAGTGGTATGAAGAAGTTGTAAAGAAGAGCAGTTTAAAAGGAATATACACACATAAAAAGAGTTATGAGAAAATAAATTACATGAACAATGATTTAGGAAGCATTTTACTTTTCAAAGCCAGGTCAGGGAGCCTTGAAACAGGGGTAAGACTGAAAAAATTTAAAGAAGTGAATGAAAAATGTCAATTATGTTTTAAAGAAGATGAAACATTAGAACACATATTGCTAAAATGTGAAGAAACCCAAAAAATCAGGGAAAAATGGAAATGGATCGATGAAATGAAAGAGGAAGGAAATTTGGTTAAATTAGCTTGGAGGCTAGGCTTTAATGTAAATGGAAGGGAACTAAGTGAAAAAGAAATGGAAAAAACCAAAGAACTTCTTGAATTTTGGTGGAAAAAGAAAATGGAAAACGTTAAATGAAAAAAAAAAAAAAACAGTACTTACTTTTTTTCTTTTTTTCCAGGATCCAAACTTCCGAAGAGAAGGAAGGAAAATACCTTGAACCTGAACCTGAACCTGAACTAAACGTACTGCGAAAACTCGCTACAAACCTTAATTGTAATAGAAATAATGCTAGTTTATTCGTTGTACGACATTTAAATAGTCGCTAAATTCCTAACGAAATAAATCTTTTCTCTAAAATGTTATCAAATCGCTAGATTTATCGACAAAATTGCTAAATTGGCAACACTAATCAAGGTTGCCAACTACTGAAAATTAGGAATGGACTTTTTCGAAAAATCTGTTTTCCGATTTTCGGAAAATTTCGTTTTTCGAAAAAAATTCGTTTTTCAAAAAAATTCGTTTTCGAAAAAGTATTTTTCGAAAAAATATGGCCATCCCTTCTGTGTTTTGGGGTCTCTTTCATCAACCTCTCCAGCACAGACGAATTTGGCACTATCAAATAATCCTGATATTATTTAGCCTAGGTCTGTAGGCGGCAATCGGGGGGTAGCGTTTCATCAAAAAACTAATGCCCTTGCCCCTCTTTGGCGTCGTCGCTAATTGTATAGATTTTTGCTGGGCTTTCTTGGGTTCTTCCTTTTCCTTTAAATTTCTTAATTCGAATACCTTGTTCGGTATCATTATCATATCCCTTAGTCACGCAGCCGCAAGTCCCTCGTTACTATATGGTTAGCGTATGTGTCTTCGGCTCGGGAGACCGGGTTCGATTCCGGGCTGGAGCTCAAGTGGTTCGTAAATCACCTTAAGCTGTGAGTTCACGTATCTATAGCTAGGTAGGACGCTAAACTAAAACTAATATCAGGGGTGTAGCCAGCAGGTTTATGTAGGGGAGCGTCGTTTTTGAGGGGGACCCAGCTTCAATGCACAAAGACAAAAAAATGTGTTGCTGCTAGTGTTTTTGAGGCCTGAAAAAAAGGAAAATTTTGGTTTCCTTCTGGAAAACTAAAAACACTATTTTAGCTTATAATAATAATAATTATTATTATAATTATTATTATTATTATTATTATTATTATTATTATTATTATTATTATTATTATTATTATTATTTCTCCATAAATTACATTTAAGGTAGTTTTTATTATGCTTAATCAAGAACTATTGTCCGGAACCAAACGGGACACACTTTTGTGCATAACTATAAAGGTAACCAAGAAAGTTCTGTCACTTTTCGTGAAGGTCTGTGTTAAATTGGTCCTCACACCGTGACTTGAATGAGAGTGGAAATAGGGTGAAGGTCAGTTGTTGGTGTTGGTATATCCAACATACTACCTGGTTGTGGCAATTCAAATACACCGTGAACTTGTGTAAGGACAGAGGGAACATGGGACATCCACAGAGCGTCATAAGCGCATGTATGTTGAACCAGTTCAAATGGAGGTCAAACGGAGCTGCAGCGGGACATAAGATATGCCAGGCCTTTGGTGAGGATGTCGTGACGACGCAGACTGTGCAGCGATGCTTTAACAAGTTTAAGAACGATGATGAAACAACCGAAAACACCACGTGCCGGAAGACCAACACATATACAAAGAGGAACTGAGACTACGATTCAGTGTGAGTGGAGAAACCATTCGGCTGCACATCCATCAACTTGGGAAGCACTACAAGTTGGGTCGATGGGTCCCACATGCTTTGACTCCGGGCCAGAAGGCAACGCGACAGTCGCCTGTGTTTATTTACTGTTTCGGAGCCATTTCTGGACAGGGTGTTGACATGTGATAAAAAGTGGGACCTATACGAAGCTCCACGGTGCCGTCATCATTGGTTAGCTTCCCATGAACCGATTTCAAAACAGCCGAAACCAGCACTGCACCAGAAGAAGGTCCCTCTCTGTGTTTGGCGCATCGTGCATCGGGAACTGCTACCAGCTGGTCAGAGTATCAATGCAACTGTGTAGTGTCAACAGTTGAGCTGTATTCAAGAAAAACTCAAAACTCTGGAACCATCACTTCTGAATTACAAACGGGTCCTCGTTTACGGGAGAACGCTAAGTCCCACGTGGCTAGGATGGCTCAGGACACCATTCTACGCCTTGGATGGGAGACAATATTGCAACCACTATATTCCCCGGGCATTGCACCGTCCGATTATCACCTGTTTCATTCTTTGGGCAATCACCTTAAAGGACGCCAGTTCAAATCCCTAGTAAAAGTCCAAAATGCACCTGATACCTTCTTCGTTTCACGGCCTACCATGTTCTACCGCGATGGAATCCATGGCCTTTCAGAATGTTGGGAGAAGGTCATCGATGCTGATGGGGGACTATTTTCGATCTTTGAAGGTGACATATCGATGTTCGAAGGTGGTGGGTGAAAAAGCAACAAAACTTTTCTTGGTTACCTTTGTATTTAAATTTAAGACCTTGTATACAGAACCTATCTACAAAAGATTGATTTTCTTTGAAATTTCACTTAATTTCTTTACGGTTTCCTGACAAAAATATTTATTTATTATTCGTGACTAAAAAAATTAAAAAACAATTATTTTATTACACTGAGTAGAAATAAAAGAGAGAGCGAATGGAATCCAAACTGAATAAAAACATTGTTTCTCACCAAATGTTCCATCCTCTATGTTTTTTTTTATAAATACTTGTTAAAGCATATAACAATATACTGTACTTACAAATCAGTTTAGTACCTTTGCTTTATGGCTGTATTTATAGTACCTTGTTAAAAAGTTTGTCTTCACACTGTCAAATATAAATCGCAGTAAATTGTGTAATCTGCTGTCACAAAAAAAAGTATCCTATTTTTCGATCGGTATGGAAAAACAATATTTTTCCATACTATTTTACGGTAAATTGTTAATTGTCAGTAAACTATGTTACTTTTAAATGAATGAAGCAAGATCATTTTACTATGATGTTTTAAAAGCTGGTCATTTGGGAAGGCTAGGAAATCATTTGGGGGGGCCTGGCCCCGATGGGCCCCCCTTGGCTACACCCCTGACTAATATCCTCATCATCATCGGAATACATTTGCAAGGTGTTAAGCTTAAAATAAAAACTAGATTACGATTCTCCTATTTATATGTTTTCTTTTCGCTTGAAAAATAATTTGAGTCTCTCTAAAAGAAGGAAACGCAACAATCATTTGAGATTTTACATTTAAAGAAAGAAAGAAAATTGATTAGGCTTATATATAATGCAACTTGTGTATGAATAGAAGTATCTACGAATAGAAGTGAGACGGACAGTGAAATGCAAACCCGAAACACCTTAGTGTAGAATACTATGAATAGGGGAGGCCCGGGCTGGTTGGCGAACTTTTTTTTTTTTTTTTTTAATAAGTAGATAGTGCACTGTATTGCAATGTAATGGATGTGTACGGACAGACCAATGTTTCTTCTAATAAATTCAATTTTTGTTTTTGTTTTGTTGCTTACAGTTTTTGAGAAATAAACTTTCCTTTGTTTTAAAATGGAGTATGCCGACCCCTAGTAAGGGGCTGGTTGGCTGATATTGTGGGGCTAGTTGGCATACTTTCTAATATAGCAAAACACAAACAAAAATTGAATTTATCTATCTATATATATAAAAGAGAACGCACAAATCCTTTGTTACCTCATCACGCTAATACGGCTGAACCAATTTCTTTTATTTTTGGGGGGTTATTAGGATTTGGACCCTAGATGGTTTTTATCATATCACTTTAATTTTTAATTACCAGTGTCTTGAGATAATTGACCATTCAAGTGTCCATAACGTACAAATCCTTTGTTAGTTCATCATAGTAGGTAAAAATAAACGTATTTATATGCAACCCGCATGACCGTGTCACTCGGCGGGTTAACATAAATGACAGGCGATATAATGTTAACATTTACTGCAATCTACTATGGTTTTTATCATATCACTTGAAAGCGAAAAAGTAAAAATTATCTAAGTAACAAAGTTTATTGCGTTCCGGGGTGACCGCAGCGAAGCGGGGCGGGTTAACATAAATGACAGGCGATATAATGTTAACATTTACTGCAATCTTCTATGGTTTTTATCATATCACTTGAAAGCGAAAAAGTAAAAATTATCTAAGTAACAAAGTTTATTGCGTTCCGGGGTGACCGCAGCGAAGCGGGGTGAACGCTGCTAGTTAATAATAAACGTGATTTTTCTGAATTTTATTATATATATATATTGCTATAAAGTAAGCTATTTGAAGTTTGTAATGACTTTTTATTCACAGCATTTAAAAGAATTAGGATTATAAAATATGAAAACTTTCTTTCATTCTAGCTTGGTTGTCATGACATTGAAAGCTACAAGATTATCAAACTACAACAGTTTCAATAGGATTTGGTGTAGGTTAATTCTTTGTATTATTTGAAAACGTAATTAAAATAACTGAACTATCAAGAAACGCAGTTTATTTCCTGCTGTTCATAAAGTAGCTAACAGAAACTAAGATATGTTTTAGCTGAATTATCAAGAAACTCAGTTTATTTCTTACTTTTCACCTAGAAAGAAAAAGCAATAGCTAGGCCTATAATTTTATAACAAAAGAGCACATACAAAATATTCTTGATCCTGAGAATTAGACCTATTCAGAAAATTCAGAATACGACATCCAGTCTTATCTCGATTTCTAAATTTTGTCAGTAATCCAATACCTGTATGTTATTCTATAACATTGACGTAAAAGATTAATAGAACTGTAACAATAAAACAAACAATGTAACAATAAAAGTAAAATAAAATAAAATTCCACATGGGGTTGTTTGGCGCACTTGCCAACCAATCCCAAATGCTATACGCCAACTAACCACAAGCCCATGTTGTGCGCCAAAGTCGTAATTACTCAGCAATTATTTGGCATTTACGTTTTATTGTTTGAATATCCATAAACACAAAGTTCAGATCTAACTAATGCTATATTACTTACCTCTATACTCCAAGTAATGACGATTCTGTAATGTTGTAACGGAGCACTGAAAAAAATACTTCAGACTGGTAAAAACACTTTTTATCTAATAGACGCCATTATCCGCAAGTTACAAATACCATATGAAGGTGACAAATGCATACATAGGTCGCTCTTTTATGACAGCAGCAACAGCTCATTATGTTAATTAATGAGTTATTTGCAGTTTGTCAACCAGCCCCTGCTGCCAACCAGTCCCGGTCTCCCTATGGCTTAGTTCGAATGAATACAAGAAATTGAAAATTATACTTTTTTCGAAAAATTTCTTATGTAAATACTAGCAGCGTTCACCCCGCTTCGCTGGGGTCACCCCGGAACGCAATAAACTTTGTTACTTAGATAATTTTTACTTTTTCGCTTTCAAGTGATATGATAAAAACCATAGAAGATTGGAGTAAATGTTAACATTATATCGCCTGTCATTTATGTTAACCCGCCGAGTGACACGGTCATGTGGGTTGCATATAAATACGATTAGATTTAGCTATGATGAGCTAACAAAGGATTTGTACGTTATGGACACTTGAATGGTCAATTATCTCAAGACACTGGTAATTGAAAATTAAAGTGATATGATAAAAACCATCTAGGGTCCAAATCTTAATAACCCCCCAAAAATGAAAGAAATTGGTTCAGCCGTATTAGCGTGATGAGCTAACAAAGGATTTGTACGTTCTCTTTTATATATATAGATAGCCTATCGCCTAATCACGTAGGTGATTCTCAAAAAAACGTAAACTTCTCGAAGCTGTTACACGTGAATACTGATAGCGATACTTCTAGAAATTACGTACTTGGGGATTGTTTGTAATGTATGTTGATCCCGTTTGCTTTTATAACATTACATAAACAGGTTTTGGTACTTGTAATTACAATAAATTCTCGGAATTACATAATTTTAAGCAATATTGTAAACTTTACCAATGTGTGTCATATCTCCAAATCAGTTTGAAATATCAATTTGCTGTAAACTGCATTATGATCTTTACGTCCGTTGAAAACCTTCTATGTTATTGGATACAATACTCATCTACAGGGTCGACTTTAGGCATGGGCCACATGGACCCGGGACCAGGGCGGCATATTTTGAGGGGTGACATTTAAAAATATTTTTAAAAAACGATAAAACTATTGAAAATACATATTTCACCAACGACTCAATAAAATAAGCGAAAGCCATTTTAAAAAATGGCCACGACTACAACAGTGACGACGCCAGAGGGGGGACAAGGGGGCGAGCACCCTCCTGGTGGCTACTCATGCCTCCTGACTGCCCCGCCTCCAGACTCCTACAATCTTAGAACATTTTAAATATAGTATTTTATACTTCAGCGTCGTAGCCAATCTCATTGTCAGATTGTATTATCCTTGCATTTACTATGCGGCGGATTACTGTTCAAGCTTTTTTCTTCGAGCGTCTGGGTATGCATCTATATTTCTGTTTTCTAATTTAGCTTTTTTCCTGTAAATTTTAGTTATAGTTCTTTCCTGAAAAGAATTGGCAACATTCTTTTTTGGAGAAGTGGCTACATTGTAGATCTAATTCAACTGAAAACAGAGCTTCCATTGTGCCTAGTGAACAACAATAGTGGGGTTAGTCGACTTGTTTCCTTCGCATTGGGTCAACTTCGATTAGAAACAAAAGAAAGGTAAAACCATTAATTATATTATGTACATTAAATAACTCATGTATATTTATGCAGATTTGAAGTTTTCAATTACAGATTTTGTTTTATTTAAAGGTTCTACTGTATATATTTTTCTGAAACAGTATTTTCGAAATTCAGTGTTCATACAATGGGCTTATAACAGCTTAATTTGCGAGTACCAAGAATTTAATTTTTGGAGAAGACGAAAGGTCCTTCCAAATACTTTCCCTTACTACAAATAATAATAAATGTATGCGATTAAGCTGATTAGCTCTCAATAAAATGTATTGTCAGAGTGGTGCTGGTCTTAAAGTTAGTAATTGGTATATACTAGTGCTCCCTTTTGCCCCAAAGCACTGACGTTACATCTACCATTTGTCTGCCATATTGAGCAGAAATGTACGAGAAGCTGCTGAAAAGTTCGTAACCCAACCCAGAAGTAGCGCACATGGCATGAAGAGATTTTAGTTATTTTACATTCTCCCCCCGAAGTTCAGTGCTTCCTTGCACGGTGCTTAAAGACCAATTTAAAAAAATCTGGAGACTGTTCGTCGCACAACTGTACATAGCACTACCCTTACCAGGTCCAGAATGGTGTCCTTTCAAGTGTAATTTGAGTTTGGGGAGTAAGTAATAGTCAGACGAAACTAAATCTGGGGAATAAGGAGGAGGATCTAGACATTGAAACCTCAGATCATGCAATGTTAATTGTGTTTCCAGTGCCTGACATACAGATGCATTCTCCTGAAGGAACATCCTTTTTTTATTGTTTGTTTCTTTATTTGTTTTTCGTGGCATTGCACTTTCAACTTGTCTTTCAGTGTTGTGAGTAATGCAGAGACTCAGCATTTAATGTCTGATACTTGGGTAGGTAGTCTTTGAGTATGACTTCATCCTTATCCCAGAAGAAGTTGCAAACATTTTTCCAGCACACTTCAGTCTCTTGAATTTCTTGGGGCGAGGGAAAAATGAGTGCTATGATTCGTGACAGAAATTGATCGGCATTACGGTAAAAGAAAAGGGGGGAAGAAGACTTCCCCTGATGCCGTCACTCTCACTCTTTTGATCTCCTGACAGATTTTTGGGAACTCATTATGCCGAAAGCTTGCGCATGTCCAAGTCATTATGAATTATGTTACCGGTGTGTTCCAGAGATAATCTATGCCACACGTTTTGCTGAAATTCTGAAAATTCCAAAAATAATGTCATGAATTTCATCCGGGATTTCAGGAAGAGTTATTGCTTTTCGTCATTTTGGATGTAAAGCATCATCTGTTGAGAAATCACGTTTAAGCCGTGTCACTCACTTCTTCACCAGCAGAGATGGTCATTTTTCCTAACCCTCTCTCACCCTCACCCTCCATTGACGCCCTCCCCTCACCCTCCCTCACACTCACCCTCCATTGACGCCCTCACACTCACCTTCCCTCGCACTCACCCTCAATTACTTTATCGCCCTCACCCTCCAACGCCCTCACCCTCAACTACTGAAATGAGGGTGAGGTGAGGGTGAGGGCGGCCCTCATGAGTGCAAAATGAGGGAGGATGACCATACGGTATTTGTCCACCACAAAGTTCACTTGGCGCTCCTTCAGATAAAGTACACCTACAAATATAACATTTTCTACCCTTGAAGAAAGAATCTCCTTTACATTGTTCCGTACATTAAATGTACATATTAACAATTGCTCTACTGAAACCATCCCTGCAACTAGTGATGTGAAGTGGAAAATTTTCCGCTTAAAACTTCCCATTTCTGAAAATTTTCCATTCTAAACAAATATTCTCTATCAAGTATTAACTCCACATTAAGCCATGATATTGGTTGAATCCATGAATTATAATCCATGACATTACAGCAAATTATAATCTTCCAACTTTGTAGGTCCTATAATGGGAAAATATATAAATATTATTGAGTACCTGGTAATAAACCTAGTATTTGATAACACAAGAATTATATGATAGAACAAGCGAGTACCGTTCTACAGTATGAAACTACGGTAAACTTCCAAACTATACAAATTCAATAGTAAAACTGGAAATAGTAGAAACCGGAAGTAGTTGATTCCTACCACTTATGGTTTAAATATTAGGTTGTCAAAGGAGATGGGATCTATTATTGGAACGAAGAATCGTTTCCCGAAAACCGTTTCTCAATAGCTCTTACCGTTTTTGAGTTATGACCAATATTGTTGAAACCAGAAGTGGTTCAACATAGCTTCTGGTTTAACTCGAAGATTGGTGAAAGAGATGGAACCTATTCTTGGGATGCTGAATCGATTCCCGAAAACCGCTTGTCGATAGCACTTTCCGTTTTAGGTCTACGAAAATCAATATTGAAAACAGAAGTAGTAGTAAATTTATACCACTTCCGATTTTAGTGGAAATACAGGAGTACAGGTGTCCCCGTAAGACCTTAAATCGATTTCTGAAAACTCTTTATCGCTAGCTATGTTTTATATTCTTTATATGAGTTATGAATATGTTTGCTGAAACCAGATATGGTCGACTTCTACCACTTCCCGTTTAAGTAAGATGGTTGAAAGAGATGGAACCTATTCTGGCAATGCAGAATTGATTCCCGAAAACCGTTTGTAGATAACTCTTACCCTTTTAAGTTTATGAAAATAAATATTGAAACCTGAAGTAGTAGTGGATCCTACCACTTCCAGTTTTAGTAGAAATGCAGGAGTTAAGGTAGTTCCTTTCATATCCACCTATTTCCGAAAACGGTTTGCCGATCGCTATTACCGTTTTTTACTCGTGGTCTTTTATTTGAAACCGGAAATTTCCGATTTTTACCACTTCCGGTTTAACAGATTGACTACCGAGGTGATTTGAGAGTGCCTGTTAAGTAGGAGGTTGTTGAAGGAGATGCAACCTATTATTGGGATGCTGGATCGATTCCCGAAAACCGCTTGTCAATAGCTCTTACCGATTTTGATGTGATACCTGTTGACAGGCAGACACACAGACGGACACAGCCGTTCTCTAAGACTTCCCTTTCATATGCATAGCGTAGTTTGGAAGTCTAAAAGTACGTATATAGCCAAAAGCAGGAAATATCTTTTTATTTGATAATTAAATATAAAGTTATTTATTGCGGCTTGCAGCTTTGTACTTTTCTTATATATATATTTTTCTCTTACTTAGAAGAAATAAAGCTTTTTCTTAGTTAAAATTTCAGAATGAATGAATATATTAATATTAATTAGTTTCTCTTCTGAACGAATATATATATAAGCTTTCGGTAGTGCTACTACCGGCAGTTCGGCACTAGGCCTACTACTTCGGTAGTAAGCTTTCGGTAGTGCTTCACCATTAGTGTAGAACTAGCCAATTATATGTCACGAAACTCCCATCAGAAATGAATGGGGAATTTTTCATTGCGTCAAATTACCGCCAAATTCAAAAACACTAACGATCTCTTCTAGTGCAATCGTTAGTGCATCAACAGTGTTTCTTAGCGCACAAACCCTAACGTTACTGCTTCATTAGTGTAGGAACTAGAAGTAAAAGACCCTTTGGCCCTAGCGTGAACTTGGCCCCCACTTCAAGCACTAACGATAAAATTAGTGCCAGTCGTAAGTGCATCGTTAGTGACTCTAGAAAATACCAGTCGTTTCGTTAGTGGTTCATTAGTAGAGTGTAGATATAGCTAATTATAAGTCACGAAATTCCCATAAATGCAAGTGGAATTTTTCATTGCGTTAAATTCCCTCCAAATTCAAAAGCACAAATTATCTTTTCTAGAGCAATCGTTAGTGCATTATGAGTGCTTTTGTGCTTTTTAGTGCACCAACCCCTAACGTTAGTGCTTCATTAGTATAGGTACTACAAGTAAAGCACCTTTGGAGGCTTACTGTGAACTTGGCCCTCCCACTTTAAGCACTAACGAAAAGATTAGTGCCATTCGTTAGTGCTTCTAGAAAAGGTGGATAATTTCGTTAATGCTTCACTATTAGAGTAGTGCATCATTAGTGCCTCTTAGTGCACCTATATCTAACGTTAGTGCTACATTAGTGTAGGTGCTGCTAGTAAAAAGTTTTAGGACAAAGCCTGAACATGGCCCCTACTGCAATCACTAATGAAAAAATTAGTGCTATTCCTTAATGCATCCTTAGTGCTTCTTAGTGCATCAATCTGTAACGTTAGTGCTTCATTAGTGTAGGCTCTAGAGCTAACACAAGACGCATGCTGGTCCCTCACTTTGAGCATGCCATTTGTTAATGCATTGTTAGTGCTTCTAGAAAATAATAAGTTTCATTAGTGCTTCACTATTAGTGTGGTTGTGGCAAATTATATCACGAAACTGTTGTAAGAAATGCATGGGTAATTTTTCATTGCGTAAAATTGCCATCAAATTCAATAACACTAATGATCTCTTCTAGTGCAATCGTTAACGCTTCTTAGAACTAACTCCCAACATTAGTGTTTCTATAGGTTGAATGCTAAAAGCAAAAAATCCTTAGTCTCCCAAGAAGGCACTAATGACGAATCGATAGTGCATCGTTAGTGCTTCTAGAAAACACTAATAGTTTCGTTAGTGATTGAATATTAGTTTAGATAAACCCAATTATGTGTCACGGAACTCCTATAAGAAAAACATGGTGAATTTTTCATTGGATCAAATTCTCAGGAAATTCAAAAGCAGTAGTGGTCTCCTCTAGTGCCATCATTAGTGTTTCGTTATTGCTTGCTGGTGCACCAAGACCGAAAATTAATGCTTCTCATCGTGAATGCTTTTATGGGGAGGGGCTAACGTATGTAGTTAGCTTCCCCTAAGTTTTATTTTCTACCGTCCATACTGTTGAAGCACTAATGTTAGGAGTTCTGCAATAAGACATACAAAGACTACATTATGCTATAAACATTACACTATATGTGGTTATTAGTGCTTTTAAATTTGGGGGAATTTTACAAAATGAAAAATGCTCTGGGCCTTATGCAGAGTCGTTTGACGTATGATTAGTATCATACTAAAAGTCTGGCTACTGCAGGAGACATATGTTAGTCGAAACCTTTAGTATGGCACTAATCACGCGTCAGAACGACTCTGCATAAGGCACTCTGTATCTAAATTTAGCCCCGCACGCTTCTGAAGTCCCACTAAAATTTCTTACATGTTTAGTGCTTCGTTATTGTATGTTAGTGCACTAAACACTAATGTTAGTACTATCATACTTTAGAAGTTATTAATGAATAACTCGAGTGGGACGAACTTTAGATTTTGAACTTTTACACAATTTTATTATAATTGCGCCACAAAAGTGGGACTAACACCAGTAGTTAGTGCATTAATAGAGCTCTATAAAACACTGAGCCCTTAGGTTAGTGCTGTCATAGTTTAGGTGTTATAAGTGAATAACACATTCAGTTCTAAATTTAAATTTATCGAAGTTTACAATAATTTCTCTCACAACGTTGGGATAAACGCCAAAGGTTAGTACATCGTTAATACTCAAAAAAAGCTCTAACGTTAGTGCTACCTTAACTCTAACGTTAATGAAATCGTAGTTTGGGAATTACTAATGAATAACTCGGACGAGACTGAATTTAAAATTATCGAATTTACACTATTTTTCTCACAAAGGTAGGACAAACGCTAGAGGTTAGTGCATCCTTAACGCTCCAAAAAATAATAAGTACTAACGTTAGTGCTATCATATTTTAGGAGTTATTAATGAATAAATCAACCCGGTCTAACTTTAGATTTTTAACTTGAACAATTTTACACTAATTGCCCCACAATAGTGGGACAAACACAAGCGCTTACTGCATTGCTAGAGCTCTACAAAACACTAAGCATTGCCGTTAGTGCTTTCATGAATAATCCGGATAGGATTGAATTTAAATTTATCGAATTTCACACTAATTGTCCCACAAAGGTAGGATAAGCACCAAAGATAAGTGCACTGTTAGTTCTCCATGAAACACTAATCACTTAACGTCCCTGCCACCACAGTTTAGGAGATTTAATAAATAGCTCAAGCGGGGCTAACTTCAGGTTTTTCAAGTTTTACACAATTAGTGTAAACTTCGATAAATTTTAATTGAGTTCCGTCCGAGTTATTCACTGATAATTCCTAAACTATGATAGCACTATCGTCAGTGCTTAATATTTTTTGGAGCACTAAAAAAACACGAACCTTTAGCGGTTATCCTACCTTTTGATGGACAATTATTGTAAAATTCGATAAATTTAAATTTAGCCTCGTGCGTGTTTTTCATTAATAACACTTAAATTATGATAGCACTAACGTTAGTACTTAGTCAGCGGAGCACTAATTCCTGGTTTTGTCTAATCTCTGTCAGACAATTAGCGTAAAATTGTATTAAAATTTAAAGATCTAAAGTTGGCCCCGCCCGAGTTATTAATTTTTAACTCCTAAACTACGATAGCAGTCACGTTAATGTTTAGTGTCTTTCGGAGCACTAACGATGCACTAATCTTTGATGTTTACTCCGACTTTGTGGGACAATAATTGTAGAATTCGAAACATTTCAATTTAGTCCCGCAAATGATATTCACTAATTCCTAAACTATAATAGCACTAACGTTAGAGTTTAGTGTACTAATGGGCACTAACGAAGCATTAACCATGTGAAACTATTTTTAGTATTTGAGATGTGTGCGGGGCTAAATTTAGACACGTAGCATTTTCCATTTTGTAAAATTCTTCCGCCAAATTTAAAAGCACTAACGATGCACTAACGAATGGCGCCAATTTTATCTTTAGTACTTGAAGTAGGGGCCAAGTTCACGATAGGCCTAAAGGGATTTTTACTTGTAGTTCCTACACTGAAGCACTAACGTTAGGGTTTGTGCGCTAAGAAGCATTAACGATGCACTAACGATTGCGCTAGAAGAGATCGTTAGTGCTTTTGAATTTGGCGGTAATTGGACGCAATGAAAAATTCTTCATGCATTTCTTATGGGAGTTCCGTGACTTATAATTAGTTATATGTACACTATAGTGAAGCACTAACGAAACTTTTGGTATTTTCTGGAAGCACTAAGGATGCAATAACGAATGGCACTAATCTTTCAGTTAGTGCTTAAAGTGTAGGGGCAAGTTCACGCTAGGCCCAAAGGGATTTTTTACTTATAGTTCCTACACTAATCAAGCCTAAGGTTAGGATGTGTGCGCTATGAAGCACTAATGATGCACTAACGACTGCACTAGAAGAGATCGTTAAATCTTTTGAATTTGACGGTAATTTGACACAATGAAAAATTCCCTATGCATTTCTTATGGAAGTTTCGTGACTTATAATTAGCTATATCTACACTAATAGTGAAGTACTAACGAAATTTTTAGTTTTTTCCAGAAGAACTAATAATGCACTAATGAATGGCACTAATCTTTTGGTTAGTGCTTAAAGTGGGGGGCAAGTTTACGCTAGGCCCAAATGATTTTTTACTTGTAGTTCCTACAGTAATCAAGCACTAACGTTAGGGTTTGTGCGCTGAGAAGCACTAATGGTGCACTAACGATAGCACTAGAAGATGCCATTAGTGCTTTTGAATTTGGCGGTAATTTGACGCAATGAAAAATTCCCTATTCATTTCTTTGTTGGAGTTTCGTGACTTATAATTGGTTATATCTACACTAATAATAAACCACTAACGAAACTATTAGTATTTTCTAGAAGCACTAACAATGCACAAACGAATGGCACTAATTTTATAATTTGTGCTTGAAGTGGGGGGGCAGCGTGAACTTAGCCCTCTTAAATGTTTTTTTTACTTGTAGCACCTACACTTATGAAGCACTAACGTTAGGGGTTGGTGCACTATGAAGCACTAACGATTGCACTAGAAGAGGGTGTTAATTTGACGCAATGATTAATTCCCCATGCATTTCTTATGGGAGTTTCGCGACTTATAATTGGCTATATCTACACCAATAGTGAAGCATCAACAAAACTTTTAGTATTTTCTAGAAGCACTGACGATGCACTAACGAAGGGCACTATTTTTTTTCTTATTGCTTGACGTGGGGGGGGGGGGGCAGCGTGGATCCTTGTTTTCGTTCTAGAGCGTACACTAGTGAAGCACTAACGTTAGCGGTTGGTGCACTAGGAAGCACTAACGATGCACTAAGGAATGGCACTAGTTATTTCGTTAATGCTTGAAGTGATTGCAGCTTAAACTCGCCCCCAAATGTCTTCTGTTTACTTGTATCTTCTATACTAATGAAGCACTAACATTTGGGGTTGGTGAAGAAAAACGAAGACATGAACATGCAAAGTGACAGTTACCAATGAGAATATCGCATACACAATACCGTCTTCACACACACACCACACAAACACACACACACACACAAAAAAAAACTATCAAGTTTAATGTTTCGAGAATTAAAATATCGAAACTGCATCAACAGTTATCAAGATATTTTTTGATTAAAATTGCGGATATGTAATTGAGACCACGAGGAAAAAAAATTCCTTTCTGAATGGAATATATTTCGCATTGTAATGATTCAAAATACCGCTGATACGAAGGCATTGACCAGAATATAATGCAGTATTTATCAATGTAGATGGCCGTTTTCTGCTCACAAATATTTCATCCACACTATGAAACTTTCTTTAATTCGAAAACTATAGCACATAATGATCAAAAATTTACAAAGAATGTAAAGACCCACTGTAAAGAACGTGCTATGGCTTTCCAGTTGAACACAACAGCGTTACACATGTGCCTGAACCTGGCAGAACCCATTTTCGGAAATTGAAAATAAACCATGTAGATCGTTTGTTCATCGTTTGTTCACGAATGTTCACATAAAATTATCGTTTGTTCACGATTTATAAACAATTTATACGAAAAACAAAATGGGCGGAGCAAACTTCACGTACCTGAAAATTATTCGAAATGGAAAACAAACCATGCAGATCGTTTGTCCATCGTTTGTTCACGATTGTTCACATAAAATTTTCGTTTGTTCACGATTTATAAACAATTTATACGAAAAACAAAATGGGTGGAGCAAACTTCACGTATCTAAAAATTATTCGAAATGCAAAACAAACCATGCAGATCCTTTGTCCATTGTTTGTTCACGATTGTTCACATAAAATTTTCGTTTGTTCACGATTTATAAACAATTTATACGAAAAACAAAATGGGCGGTGCCAACTTCACGCAGCAGAACACATTTTCAGAAATCGAAAATAAAGCATGCAGATAGTTTGTTCACGATTGTTCACATAAAATTTTCGTTTGCTCACGATTTATAAACAATTTACACGAAAAACAAACTGGGCGTGCCAACTTCACGTACCTGAAAATTATTCGAAATCGAAAAGAAACCATGCAAATCGTTTGTTCATTATTTGTTCACGATTGTTCACATAAAATTTTCGTTTGTTCACGATTTATAAACAATTTATACGAAAAACAAAATAGGCGGTGCCAACTTCACGTACCTGAAAATTATACGAAAACGAAAAGAAACCATGCAAATCGTATGTTCATCGTTTGTTCACGATTGTTCACATAAAATTTTCGTTTGTTCACGATTTATAAACAATTTATACGAAAAACAAAATGGGCTGTGCCAAAAATCACGCAGCAGAACCCATTTTAAGAAATCAAAAATAAATCATGCAGGTCGTTTGTTCACGATTGTTCACATAAAATTTTCGTTTGTTCACGATTTATAAACAATTTATACGAAAAACAAAATGGGCAGTGCCAACTTCACGCAGCAGATCCCATTTTCAGAAATCGAAAATAAACCATGCAAATCGTTTGTTCATTGCTTGTTCACGATTTTTCACATAAAATTTTCGTTTGTTCACGACTTATAAACCATTTATACGAAAAACAAAATAGGCGGTGCCAACTTCACGTACCTGAAAATTATTCAAAATCGAAAAGAAACCATGCAAATCGTTTGTTCATTATTTGTTCACGATTGTTCACATAAAATTTTCGTTTGTTCACGATTTATAAACAATTTATACGAAAATAAAATAGGCGGTGCCAATTTCACGTACCTGAAAATTATTCGAAATCGAAACTAACCATGCAGATCGTTTGTTCATTGTTTATTCACGATGGTTCACATAAAATTTTCGTTTGTTCACGATTTATAAACAATTTATACGAAAAAGAAAATGGGCGGTGGCAACTTCACGCAGCAGAACCCATTTTCAGAAATCGAAAATAAACCATGCAAATCGTTTGTTCACGATTGTTCACATAATAGTTTCGTTTGTTCACGATTTATAAACAATTTATACGAAAAACAAAATGGGCGGTGCCAACTTGACGTACCTGAAAATTATTGGAAATCGAAAATAAACCTTACAGATCGTTTATCCATTGTTTGTTCACGATTGTTCAGATGAAATTTTCGTTTGTTCACGACTTATAAACAATTTTTTCGAAAAACAAAATGGGCGGTGCGAACTTCACGTACCTGAAAATTATTGAAAATCGGAGACAAATCATGCAGATCGTTGTTCATCGTTTTTTCACGATTGTTCATATCAAATTTTCGTTTGTTCACGATTTATAAATAATTTATACCAAAAAGAAAATGGATGGTAGCATCTTCAGGTACCTAGAAAAAGTGGATGTTGCAAATAAACTCTCCAGGAGAATTTAAAATTATTTATATATATATAAACCTTGACAAACGAAGTTATATTCTGGTTTTGACGGGAAGTTTGTTGCAGCCACATATTTAGCAGAAGACATCAGGCTTAGTTACGCATGTGTATCTAGTTGAAGAAGCCCTGGTCCAATTGGAAGACAGGAAAAAGAGTGTTTTAAGAACGTATACAGATGAATCAGCTTTAAGAAGCAAAAATGAAACAATTTTCTTAGTTCTTGTGAATCCATATATTTTATTACATGATTTAATCCTGTTAAACTTTATTTGAGAATATAAAAACAACAATCACCATGTGGCAAATATGAGATGCACCTGAAAGATGGATGCACCTCCAAACTTCTCTCAAACTACGCCAAATGTCGCACATCGTTAGTGTATCCCTAATGCACGATATTGCAAGAACTATCATTAGTGCTATCGCACTTTACGAGCTATTGCAGCTTTTTTTTTTTTTGGTATTTAAGATTGGATACCCATCAATATGCAGACAGTTCTGCACCAAACCTATCCCAACGTTAGTGCATCAATATTATACTAAAACGCACTAAGCACTAACGTTATTGTTACCATATTTTGGGATGTATTTAAGATTTGGGTGAGAGATATGAAATATCACATTCCATACAAATTAACGTAGAAACACAGAGTTAATGGCAATCGTTAGTGTATCATTAGTGCACTTAAACGCACTAAGCACTGACGTTTTTGTTACCATATTTTGGGATTTATTCAAGATTTGGGAGGCAAATATATGTAGGAACTTGGAGTTAAGAGCAACCGTTAGTTCATCGTTAGTACACGCACTAAGGACTAACGTTAGTGTTGTCACATTTTGGAATTTATTCAAGATTTTTGGTGGGGGTACTACTTCAGAAATATCAAATTCCATACACTGTTAGTGTTTTCTACAAGTACTAACGATGTATAATAGCAGTAATTTTTTATACTAATGAATAGCATTAATTTTTTCGTTAATGCTTGAAGTGGGGATCGGGTTCACACACCACCAAAGATATTTTACTTGTAGCACCTACACTAATAAAGCACCAACTTTAGTAATTGGTGCACAAAAATGTACTAACGATGCACTAACGATTGCATTAGAAGAGGTAATTAGTGCTTTTGAATTTGGCGGAAATTTGACGCAATGAAAAATTCCCCATAAACTTCTTTTGTGAGTTTCATGATATGTAATTGGCCATAACTGCATTAATAGTGAAGCACTATCAATGAGCACTAACGATGCATTAACGAATGGCACTTATTTTTTCGTTAGTGCTTTAAGTGGCTGGGCCAGCGTGAACTTGTTCCCACAAAAGATTTTTACTGGTAGCACCTATACTAATGAAGCACTAACGACGTCCACGAACTTGGCCCCCCACATGATGCACTAACGATAAATTTAATGTCAATTGTTAGTGAATCGTTAATGCTTCTTAGTGCATCAACGACTAAAGTTAGTTCTTCATTAGTGTACGTGCTACAAATAGAAACCTTTTGGGAGGCAAAAGTTCACGCTGGCCCAGCCGATGACAATACATACGAAAAGCAATGTAACACAAAAACAGAAGGAAAATATTACCCAGTGCAGATTCTTTTACGTTCTTTGTGCAAGAATTCGGTTAGAATACTAATTGCACTGTAAGATAACTAACTTCTCATTGAATTTCGAAGTGGAAAAGGGAAGTTATATTTAGGGATGTAGGATTTAGATTTCTGGGCTTTCGGCTTCATTGGCCATTTAGCACATTACGTAAGAAGGATGACGTCCATCGACGAGCACACTATCCGGAGAAAGGGAAGGAAGAAAGGAATCTGTAAGTTATGACTACTCCGGCGTTTGCCTGGTGTGAATGAGGAAAACCCAGGAAACCATCATTGTGGATTGCTGGCCTGGAAAAGCTTTTTCTACCAAGTGCATCACCAGGAATCGAACCTGCGACCGCACGCATCGAAGACGAGAGCATTAGTGGCTACACTACGCGGGTCTACTGAAAGTTATATTCGAAATAATAATAGCAATAATGAAAATATATGAGTATCCCCTAAAAATTATTTTAATTTGATTTGAGCTCAGCATCCTTTTCAGCAGCGATGCTACGTGAGATTTGGACCTGTGGCCTTCGTGGGATCCGAACTACATGAGCTACCGCCGGAAGTCGAACACGGGTCTCCCATGCAAAAGGCACGAGGGAGCTCCGCAGTAAAAGAAAGTGAACAATATTACATTTGAGTATTATTGACAATTCAATACAATACACATTCGCTTTTCTCTGGAGCTCCTCGTGGCTATTCGGTTAGTATATGCGACTTTTGCGTGGGAGACCCGGGTTCGATTGCCGGCGGGAGCTTATGTGGTTGGGATCCCACATTAAGCTGTAGATCCAAGTCTCATATAGCCTCGACGCTGAAAGGGACAAAAAAGACAAAGACGGCATGAGCGTGAGTCAGGAAGAACGCTTTTTCGGAAATTCAAAATAAACCATGTAGATCGCTTGTTTATCGTTTCTTCACGATTGTTAACATAAAGTTGTTTTGTTTGTAGAGAAATTTTCTATGATCGAAATTCAGCAAACTTTTTGTACGGGGTATAGGCATAGCTGTTTGTCCTCGAAGCAGGCCCGCAACTAGAGGGGGGTTAGGAGGAACCTGGCCCGGACCTAAACTTTTCGTGGCCCCTCCAGACCTCAACACAAAATGCTATTACTAACACAAAAACACAGTTTAGACATTTGTAAGAGAATTTTTAATGACTTGGCCCCACCCTAACATATTCCTGGCACCTCCAAACCTCTATAACTGGTTTCGGGCCTGCCTCGAAGAATTCTGTCTTAGCCGAAGAAAGCTTATTTCGTCTCGTAAGCATCTTTAACTACAAAGAAGGACTGAAGAATACAACTTACCCACCCGCAGCTTAGATTAAAATATCTGACTTAGGAACGTCTTAATAAAGAGGGTAACCGAGGTAAAAATGGAGGAGGAAGTGTAAGTACACTATTTTTTAAATAACCTATTTTCAAATTTATATGTTGTTGTAAACTTTAAAGATATTAGGATAAGTAAAGATACGAATGTTAAGGAAAGAGATGCTTTAGTATTTCAGAATGGTTCTAAACTAAAATACCCCCCTTCCTTGCATATAGCCGTGTTTATGTATAAACTGAGTTAGTCTACTATAAATTAAAATTTATTTTACAGCGTAGGTGTGGAGAAAAATCCAGAGAGTTAGCCGGGTTGAACGAAAAGCTAATGATTTGATATTAACAGTGAGTTATAAGAGAACAATTTTTGATGTAATTACAAAGATAAAGGAAAACTGATTTAGACATTAATAGTCTTATGCAGAGTCCTTTTGACACATGGTTAGTGCCATACTGAAGAGTTCGACTAACATATGTTTCATGCAGTAGTCAGACATTAGTATGACGCTAATCACACGTCAAAATGACTCTGTATAAGGCCCTGGCTGACATGGAACTGTATTATGACGGACATGCAGGGGTATAGCCATTGGGGGCCCATCGAAGCCAGGCCCCCCAAATAATTTCCTAGGCCTCCAAATGGTCAGCTTTTAAAACATCGTCGTAAGATTGTCTCACTTCAGTCATTTAAAAATAACAAAGTTTACATATATTTAATTAATAATTTACAGTAAATTTTCTTACTGATCCTTACCGAACAGGAACTTGATATAGCTAGTAATAAAATAATTATTGTGATTTTCAGTCATAACAATAAATACTTTGGTCAGGAAATCTTAGAGAAATTAAGTGAAATTTCAAAGAAAATCAGACTTATGTAGATAGGTTCTGTGTACAGTGGGCCACAGAAATTCTTGTGGTACAAAATCCGTTATGGTATAGGAAAATTAGGGTTGGAGACAGAAAAAAATATTAGAAAGCAAATTTTCATTTCAACACATTCTATGGACTCCCCTGATACTCCACACAAAAGTCCTAAAAAGTCCCACGTGGGCAACCGCCTGAAATTACGTCAGGCCACAGGTCCAAATCTCACGTAGCATCGCTGCTGAAAAGGATGCTGAGCTCAAATCAAATTAAAATAATTTTTAGGGGATACTCATATATTTTCATTATTGCTATTATTATTTCGAATATAACTTTCAGTAGACCCGCGTAGCGTAGCCACTAATGCTCTCGTCTTCGATGCGTGCGGTCGCAGGTTCGATTCCTGGTGATGCACTCGGTAGAAAAAGCTTTTCCAGGCCAGCAATCCACAATGAGAGTTTCCTGGGTTTTCCTCATTCACACCAGGCAAACGCCGGAGTAGTCATAACTTACAGATTCCTTTCTTCCTTCCCTTTCTCCGGATAGTGTGCTCGTCGATGGACGTCATCCTTCTTACGTAATGTGCTAAATGGCCAATGAAGCCGAAAGCCCAGAAATCTAAATCCTACATCCCTAAATATAACTTCCCTTTTCCACTTCGAAATTCAATGAGAAGTTAGTTATCTTACAGTGCAATTAGTATTCTAACCGAATTCTTGCACAAAGAACGTAAAAGAATCTGCACTGGGTAATATTTTCCTTCTGTTTTTGTGTTACATTGTTTTTCGTATGTATTGTCATCGGCTGGGCCAGCGTGAACTTGGCCTCCCAAAAGGTTTCTATTTGTAGCACGCACACTAACGAAGAACTAACTTTAGTCGTTGAAGCACTAAGAAGCATTAACGATTCACTAACGATTGACATTAAATTTATCGTTAGTGCATCATGTGGGGGCCAAGTTCGTGGACGTCGTTAGTGCTTCATTAGTGTAGGTGCTACCAGTAAAAATCTTTTGTGGGAACAAGTTCACGCTGGCCCAGCCACTTAAAGCACTAACGAAAAAATTAGTGGCATTCGTTAATGCATCGTTAGTGCTCATAGATATCACTAGCAGTTTTGTTAGTGCTTCACTATTAATTAAATTTTCGCCAAATTCAAAAGCACTAATAGTGCAATCGTTAGTGCATCGTTAGTACTTCTTTGTGCACCAACTCCTAACGTTAGTGTTTTATTAGTGTAGGCGCTACAACTAAAATATCTTTGGTGTTCAGCGTGAACCCGTTCCCCACTTCAAGCATTAGCGAAAAAATTAACGCTATTCATTAGTATAAAAATTAGTGCTATAATACATCGTTAGTACTTGTAGAAAACACTAACAGTTTGTATGGAATTTGATATTTCTGAAGTTGTACCCCCACAAAAATTTTGAATAAATCCAAAAAAATTGATAACGCTAACGTTAGTCCTTAGTGCGTGTACTAACAATGAACTAATGGTTGCTATTAACTCCAGATTCCTACGTATATTTGTATGGAATGTGATATTTCATACCCCTCTCCCAAATCTTGAGTAAATCCCAAAATATGGTAACAAAAACGTCAGTGCTTAGTGCGTTTAAGTGCACTAATGATACACTAACGATTGCCATTAACTCCGTGTTTCTACGTTAATTTGTATGGAATGTGATATTTCATATATCTCACCCAAATCTTAAATACATCCCAAAATATGGTAACAATAACGTTAGTGCTTAGTGCGTTTTAGTATAATACTGATGCACTAACGAAGTGATAGGTTTGGTGCAGAACTGTCTGCATATTGATGGGTATTCAATCTTAAATAAAAAAAACTGCAATAACTCGTAAAGTGCGATAGCACTAATAATAGTTCTTGCACTAACGTGCATTAATGATACATTAACGATGTGCGACATTTGGCGTAGTTTGAGAGAAGTGGGGAGGCCAACTTCAGGCACGTTCTTTTAGGTTATCAAATGCATCTAATATTTGCCACATGGTTATTGTTGTTTTTATTTTCTCAAATAAAGTTTAACAGGATTAAATCATGTAATAAAGTATATGGATTCACAGGAACTAAGAAAGTTGTTTCAGTTTTGCTTCTTAAAGCTGATTCGTCTGTATACGTTCTTAACACGCTCTTTTTTCTGCCTTCCAATCAGACCATGGCTTTCCCAGCTAGATACAGATGTGTAAGTAAGCCTGATGTCATATGCTACATATGTGGCTCCTCCAAACTTTTCGTTAAAACCGGAATATAACATCGTCTGTCAAGGTTTATTTATAAAAATAATTTTAAATTCACCTGGAGAGTATATTTGCAAAATCCACTATATTTCTAGGTATGTGAAGATGCTACCATCCATTTTCTTTTTGGTATAAATTGTTTATAAATCGTAAACAATCGAAAATTTTATGTGAACAATCGTGAACAAACGATGAACAAACGATTTGCATAGTTTATTTTCGATTTCTGAAAATGGGTTCTGCTGCGTGAAGTTGCCACCGCCCATTTTCTTTTTCGTGTAAATTGTTTATAAATCGTAAACAATCGAAAATTTTATGTGAACAATCGTGAACAAACGATATGCATGGTTTCTTTTCGATTTCGAATAATTTTCAGGTACGTGAAATTGGCACCGCCCATTTTGTATTTCGTATAATTTTTTTATAAATCGTGAACAAACGAAAATTTTATGTGAACAATCGTGAACAAACGATGAACAAACGATCTACATGGCTTATTTTCGATTTCTGAAAATGTGTTCTGCTGCGTGAAGTTGGCACCGCCCATTTTGTTTTTCGTATAAATTGTTTATAAATCGTGAACAGACGAAAATTTTATGTGAACAATCGTGAACAAATGATGAACAAACGATTTGCATGGTTTCTTTTCGATTTCGAATAATTTTCAGGTACGTGAAGTTGGCACCGCGCATTTTTTTTCGTATAAATTGTTTATAAATCGTGAACAAACTAAAATTTTATGTGAACATTCGTGAACAAACGATGAACAAACAATCTGCATGGTTTATTTTCGATTTCTGAAAATGGATTGTGCTGCGTGAAGTTGGCACCGCCCATTTTTTTCGTATAAATTTTTTATAAAACGTGAAAAAACGAAAATTTTATGTGAACATTCGTGAACAAACGATGAATAAATGATCTACTTGGTTTATTTTCAATTTCCGAAAATGGGTTCTGCCAGGTTCACGCACATGCGTTACACTCACACAATGAAAGATACGTAATCTAAAATTTAAGATATAATAAAATTAAAGAAACTTACTGTATTCTTGCATTTACCTAGTCATGTATAATAATAATGATTGTCAAACAGAAAATATTTTCTCTCGTCTGGTCCCTTTCTAAGGACATATTAAAATAAAGAAATACCTACGCTTGGTACGTTTTATACATATGTGTTCAGAGCGCGGAGTAATACAAAGTATAGCATGAACTACTGGTCTAATATTTCGTCCAGGATTTTCCCGTTTCCTAAATTACTTGTGTGTGTGTGTTTATAATAGTAAAACTTAACAATAGAAAGGACATACAAAAAATTGGGCTTCCTGCCTGTGCATAATAGATTAAATGTTCCGGGGGTAGAGTGAACTTTTGCGTGCTCAAATGTGAACGTTTCACATTTTGAAATAAAAATATGAGGTCATCTCTTTTTCTTTTCACTTTAGATAAAGCAAATGTTTTCGTCTTTCCTCTCTTTTATTCACATTATTTTTAAAGCAAACAGTATTACAATAATAAAGAAATATTTTTTTAAAAAACAACTTTGATTATTTTTAATGTACGCTCATGTCCAAAATTATTGTCGCATGTCTATAAAAATGTTGTAGGAATTATAATTTGATAACAAATTCGCCCGGTATTTCTTATAATGTTAGTATGTGTATAATAAGCAAAGACATGTATGTGGCAAATTTCATGTCAAAAGAGCAGTAAATAAGAACAATAAAACGAAAGTAAAACTTCTTTGCCCATTTAGCAACATTTTGTTTTACTCATTCTAATTTTCGTATTTATAATTCTTTTCCAATTAAATTTACCACAAATATACATTTTCCGATTATGCACATAGTATCAGTATTAAAAATATCCTGCAAAATCATTATGAAATTATAATTTTTCAAGAAGACAGTTATAGATATGCGACAATCATTTTGGATATGAGTGTACATAGTTTCTAAAATATGTAAAATATGTCCATGTGTTAGAAATCACAAAGATTTCTTCTGTTTTAATAGTACATTTATTCGGATGTATTATCAGCTGTTTAATATAAGAGCCCTTCTAAAAATTTGTATCTAGTTTCAGAATCCCTGTATTATACTTATACACTTCCCTTAACGTCACTACAAAATTTTTACTCAAATATCAAAGCAACAATATCGGCAAATCCAGTCGTCTGCTGGAAGGACAACGTATATTCATTTTAAAATAAAGTACTAAGGTAAAATACAGGAGCAATAAAACAGCCTTAGAGAAAATATTAATCGAAGAACATCTGTCAGTATTTCTACTTTTGTCTGAAAACGTATTATAAGAATTTTAAACTCTACATCTTCAAGAAAAGAAGGCGCTAATATTCGTCTAAATATACTACGGTACATGCTAAGTGTGCTTATGCTTTTCCAAATATTTATTTTGCAAATTTTAAGTTAGGCATAAGATTAACAGCTTAAATAGAACTTGCAGATATCCTATATTTGAATACAGAATATATATTTAATATAAAGCTTTATCAATACACAACATGTAGAGTATTAGCAGAGGTACACTAATATTATTGCCATTTAAAATAAGCTAGCGAAAATTGACGCATCTATTTCTCGGGAGGAAATCAAATGTTTTATCCAAAAGATCAATAGTATTGTTGGATTGAATTGCTAAATACCTTATCGTATAACACAAGACTATATTGTTAAACTACGATTGTTGTAGTGTGTTTACAGGTGAATTTTGCTGTATATGTCTGCATAAACGGGGTGTTTCAAAACAACACCGACAACGTTTGGGAGGTGATTCCTGACACCAAGATAAGACAAAAAGTATAGACCAACCTGGGTGCACAAATGCTTCCTTTCCTAGTTATAAGCTGCTAAAAACATGAAAAACTGAACTTTAAAGGTCCATAGCTCTAAAACTATGAGATCTAATGTGGTCGGGTCAAGACTTTACTTAAGAACTAGTATGTGCCCTATCTAAATATCCATGCTTTAGAATCCTGCGGTACTTCTGCAACAGGTTTTACAGAGGTAGTTGGTGAGTATTTCAAACTATATGCCCTTAGCCTAACTCATTCTATAAAAATTGTTGCGTGAGTACCGCACGATCCTGAAACATGTATTTTTGAATAGGGGACATATTAGTTCCTAAGTGAAGTCTTGACCCGACTACGGTAGGTCCCATAGTTTTGGAGATATGTAACCTTCAAAGTTCATTTATTCATGTTTTCGGCAGCCTATAACTGCGAAATGAAGCAATTGTGCACCCAGGTTGGTCTATACTGTTTGTCTTATTTTGGTGTCAGGAATCACCTCCCAAACGTTGTCGGTGTTGTTTTGTAACATCCTGTCTTGTATACACGACTTCAAAAGTGCATTACCACCTGCAATTCTCCATTTCCTGCAACCCAAAAAGCTCGGCGGTTGGATTGGTTCCGAATTCGAAAGGCGTTGGACCAGACCTCAATTTTGGTACAAATATATCAATGTGGCAAACTGCAAATAGGAGAATAAAATAAATTGTTAAGACTTACCATTTTACTATCGTGAGGGCAATGGATCATATAAAAGTTACAAAATCATCTTACTTAAGCAGTTCAAACAAGATGAATGTTAAGAAACAGACATAAGAGGAAAGCAGGTTCTTTCCTTTTTCCAAAAGAAAATCTCGTAAAAAAAGAAAAAGGTTAAATAATGTAAAGGATTTATATAAAAGCCTAACAGCCCATAAACAAACATCCACACGACACGAAAAGAGAGACAAACACAGAATAAGGAACACCAGTGGCTTAGCTGACTACCGGGTCTCTCTTGCAAGATAAAGAGATGGGACCGTAGTTGTTATAAGAATATTATTATTATTATTATTATTATTATTATTATTATTATTATTATTATTATTATTATTATTATTATTATTATTATTAAAAATCGTTTACTTTCCAAATCTCTGACCCTACCTAAGACCATGTCTGCATATAGCGGTCATGTGTGCACCTTTTGTCAATGAGTGGCCCTAAAAGCCAAAAGGAATGCAAATCTCTAAGAGAGAGGAACAAAAAACTTTCATATGATAAATTCTAGGAGAAAGTTCGAAGAATTGCTCTTGACAGGTGCTTTCTGGTTTTTCGGGGACAGAAAATTGTAACGGCTAGAATTTACACTATATAATATTGCAAATTTGCAAGTGCACTTATTTACAATGCAATTTGAGGTAATAAAGAAATTGAAGACTTTGGGGCAAACAATTTGTCAAGTCCAAAAAGTGAAAAGTATAAAGGAGATAGCTTCACAAGAGGTTTCTCTTCATCCGATTTTCTTGAAACTTGGCACATGCATACTAGACCGAAAATAAATGCACACGTCTTTCTTTGTTTCTTTCGGAGAACAGGTTAAAGGGGGCAAAGGGTCCCTTTTCAAAAAAGGGTCCATTGATTTAAAAGGACCACATTAAAGAAACGAAACTCTGCTGATGCAAAGATGACTTCAAAGTACAAAATACGGGTTTGGCGTTTTTGAGAGAAAAGTTTTGCAGAGGCAATGCTCCTTCGAAATGACAAAAGACCCCGCACAATCTTTATGGAAATTGGATTTCCGTGGAATTGCTTGAAACCGTGTTATGTTGTAGATATGATGTTCCTAAGAAAAAGTCTCAATGGGCATAACCGCAAATCATTGGCCGTTTGGCCACCACGAGGCCACTTTTTTGAAAAAAAAAAAAAGCTGAAGAAAACGACATTCGAGATTTCGGACAAAATGACTAAAACCATGATGTAGATATTGTGATTCCGAGAAAAAGTCTAAATGGGCATAACCACCAAACACTGATTTTTTTGGCAACTAAAGGGCCACGTTTTTTTTAAAACAGCCAAAGATAGTGATATCCTGTATTTCATTGAAATTGCTTGAAACCGTGATATGTTGTAGATATTGTGATTCTGAGAAAAGGTCTTAATGGGCACAACCTCTAATCACTGACCGTTTGGCCACAACGTGGCCATTCACTTGAAAGTAGCCAAAGATAGTGATGTTTTGGATTTCGGTAAAATGACTAAAACTGTGATATGTTCTAGATATTCTGATTCTGAGAAAAGGTGTTAATGGGCACAGCCAATAATCACTGACCGTTTGGCTACCACGAGGCCACTTTTTGAAAGCAACCGAAAATATTGATGGCCTGGATTTCGGTAAAAATGACTGAAACTGTGATATATTGTAGATATGGTGATTCTGAAAAAGGGTCTTAATAGGCACATCCACTAATCACTGACCGTTTGGTCACTACGAAACACCTTTTTTGAAAGCAGCCGTGTCGAAGATAGCGATATTCTAGTTTTTGGCAAAATGACAGAAACCGTGATATGTTGTGGATATTGTCATCCTGAGAATAAGTCTCAATGAACACATCCAGAAATCATTCATCGTTTGGTCACTACAGGGCTACCTTCCTGAAAACAGCCGAGTATAACGATATCTGAATTTCGGTAAAATTGAGTAGAACTAAGATATGCTGATGATCTCATCATGGAAAAAAGTCTTCGAATTATGAGCGTTTGGCCACTAAAGATCCAGTTTTAAAACTGCTTGTTATAACGATATTTTGATTTCGGTGTAAATGAATGAAACTGTGATATGTTGTAGATGTCATTATCCTTTGAGAAATTTTCTTGGGCTTTCCAGTGGTTTTCTTTCTCCCGCAAGATGAATATCTGAATGTTGTATATTCTTAAATGATGTTGGTCCCTACTCTGCCCATCTCTTTTCCGGATTGTGGGATACTACTTTTCAGGGTTTCATACAATTCTACCAAAAATTACAGAGTACCCTTACCTTCTGCTATTTTAAAAAATGTGGCCCCGTAAATACCGAATGGTCACTGATTGGTGGTTGTATCCATTGAGAGTTTCCTCAGGATTACAATATCTACAACATATTACAATTTCAAGCAGTTGCACCGAAGTCTAGAGTATCGCTACCTTCTGTTCTAATTAAAAAATAAAAAAAACAAATGGACCTCCACTGGCCAGTCATTCATTGCCGGTTGGGCCTGATGAGACTTTTTTCAAGATTACAGTATATAGAACATATCACGGTTTCAAGCAATTCCATCGAAATCCAGAATAATGTTAGCTTCAGCTCTTTTTAAAAAAGTGATCCTGTAGTGGCCAAACAGACAGTGATTAATGGCTTGCAAATTGAGTCTCTCCCTCACGATCACAATCCTACAACATATTACGGTTTCAAGCAATTCTACCGAAATCCAAAATAACGTTATCTTCTGCTGTTTGCAAAAATGTGGCCCTGTAGTTGCCAAACGGTCAGTGATTTGTGGTTGTGACCATTGAGACTTCTTCTCAGGAACACCATATCTACAACATACCACGGTTTCAAGCAGTTCCACCGAAATTCAATTTCCGTCAGGATTGTGCGGGGTCTTTGGCATTTCGAAGGAGCATTGACTCTGCAACCCTTTTCTCACAAAAACGACAAAACCCATATTTTCTACTTTGAAGTCATCTGTGCATCGGCAGAGTTTCGTTTATTTAACGTGGTCCTTTTAATCATGGGGACCCCGTTTTGAAAAGGGACCCTTTGCCATTCTTAACATATTTTCCGAAAGAAACAAAATACCTGTCGATTTATTTTAGGTCTAGTATATATGTGCCAAGTTTGAAAGAAATCGGATGAAGAAAAGATATCTCCTTAACACCTTCAATTTTTAGACTTGACGCTTTTTGCACTAAAGTCTTCAATTGTCTCTCCCTGTACCTCGCTTCTCCGAAGATCGATATCGAGAATTTAGGATGATGATATATTGATGTCGATATATTTACGATATCGAACGTTGATATGTGTTAATATCGATATCAACGACATCGATATTTCGACATATCGTACAGGCCTAGATCCGAGAAATTATGCTTGATATATACCAGAATCAACAATCAAAATCTAATTATGTTCTTCCATTTCCTACTCAAGGTTGAAGTGGAAAAGGATGAACCTGAACAAGCATTTAAGGCAAAAGATTTGTTAAAATAAAACTATTTATACTTCCCCTTAATAGAAAGCTATTAATAGAAAACCATTACTGTAATTTACCTTTGACTTCTGTTTCTGATTGTCATCACAACTTAGCGACAGTACAGGTACTTTACATAATATAGCAATATACTCTATATATTTTCAGAACTAAGCAAACTGGAAGATGAAACTCCTGTGATATTAAAGTGGAATGTTCTACAAAATATCCATAATTCATTGTTCTTATTTCTATCAGTACTTTAGCCACAGACTCAGTTGTCAGAGCTACAAGACTAATAGAACTAGAAATGAAAGATTTCATTCCTTCTTTTCCCTCAGACTAAAAGACTTCTGCATTTTGCTGAGAATGTCATTCTTTTAAATATAAGCTCCATATCTCGAGATAATTGTGGCTACTGGGGATTCAAGCTAATCAGTACCCGAAAATGTAAAGTTTGTCGACTCTCAAATCTCAACAGTTTATTAAAAGAGATTTCATATTTCATTTTGTTATTTCTTCGTTACAAAAACACTTCTCGTTGATTCTATTCATGGTGAATTATTGAACTTATACACACCAAAAAATGGTGTGGCAGCTAACACCGTGCAGCTAGACCATCCAATATACCCCTTCTTATCCCATAATCGTGTCTGGTAAAAAGTCCACCCCTTTCTCTTCGAGTTTCCTTTCTCACGTATTAAAATCAACAACAACATGAGCACAATTCTAATTTCAAAATATATATGTATTAGTATCAATAAATCAGTATCAATAAAGTGTCAATAAAGTGAAAGAATAAAAATGAGATGAAACGAGATTTATAATTAATGTAGGGAGAAACTTAAACACTTCTCAATGAAAAATTCAAACGAATAGATATCTGTTAGAGGCATAGAAGTGAGACAGAGAGAAAAAAGGAGACAGAAGAAGAGAAAGAAAAGGGACCACAGATAAAAGTATTCGACGTAGTGAAAGAACATTATAAAGTTCCGTTTCCAGAAGTCCATCAGTAATATGGAAATAGCGTTTGTTTTTTAATATTTTTTTCAGAACTATTGAAATATATAGAGAATGCTTGAAAAATTTATTAAGTCACATTCAAAATGAATAGTAAACTTGGTGGTCAAATTAAATACTCAATTTCCAGTGACACTGTAGAGTTCCGAGACACATCTAGGGTCATTCCAAAAGTTTAACACACACCCTTTCTTTCCGCGTGGTTCGGTTGCAAATTCGGTAATGTTCATTAAACGTAATGATCCGAAATACATTATAATTAACCTAGTAGGACTGTTCCTTGGACAATCACCCTAGAGAACTCCAGTTCAAATCTTTAATAGAGGTGCAAAATGCACTTGATACCTTTTTCGCTTCACGGGCCAACAAGTTCTATCGCGAAGGAATCCATGGCCTTCCAGAACGTTGACAGAATTTTGTCGATGCTGATGGGAACTATTTTAGATCTTCCAGGTACAACTGTGTTAAAAAGAAAAATTGCTCTTATACTGTAACATATTTTTCCGCAATAAGTTTGTTTCGTTACGTATATTTTTTTTCTTTTAGTGTTCTTGGGAGAAAGAAGTTAGTAACTAATATTTCTTTAAAATTTTATGCAAAAGTAATGGGAAATAAAGATGAAATAAGCGAAAAATAGAAATCAATAGCAACTTTCATCTCCTACCAACATAGTACTGCAAATTTCTTAAATGCTAATTAACTCAGGATTTTACTTCCAAATTAAATTAAATGAAATCTTTAAGTTTTACGTCCCACGTTTATGCCGGCTAGGCTAAAGGAGACAGTGATGATGAGAAATGAAGAAAATGGACGAATGAAGAATGTGGAGAAAGCGGGAGTACCGCCGAAAAAACCCTCGCACACGGTGTTTGTCCACCACAAAATTCACTTGGCGCGACATGGGATCGAACCAAAGATCCCATGCACCAGAGGTGAACGCTCTACCACTGAGTCACTGCGGCCCTCTACATCCAAATTAAGTTGCAATATAACAATTCTCGTTAGAAATCCCAAATCGGCAATATGAATTGAAGATTAACCTATACTTTAGATAACATGAAAAAGAGAGTAAAGAGCATAGCCTAACTCTGTGGCTGAGTGGGTGTCATCCCCGCTTGTCTAGTGGCTAGCAAGTGAGCCTTTGGTATACGGGGTCCCGGGTTCGATTCCGTGTGGGGGAGCTTTCGAAATTTAACTGTCCTTTATTTTTTATGTGCGTGTCCCAGTCGTTCTACGTTACTGTAAATCAAGTTAAACAAGTAAAAAGAGAGTAAAAGTAAGTAGAAATGTACTAATAAGTAGATAAGCAAGTTAATGAGGCACGTTCGGTGCATCAGTTAACTTTAAAAAAAGTGGATTGGGAGAAAGGTTAATAAATTACATGTCTTCTACGCGGCAGTTCGAGACCACCGTAATCCTTTCAATCTTTTATTAAAGAAATCCATATTTTTAAACATTAGCACACACTACATGAGTAACAATTTATATTATGATAGCCTATACCATGAGCTTTAAAAGAAAAAGTGCAATCACTCATTAATTACTACGTAGTAAATTTTCAATAGGTTCAGTGCTTGATCGTGCCGTCTGTTAATGTTATGAAATATTAATTGCTTTTTTTATTTTATAATGATCAAGGATGCGAATATGTGTGGTCACAACTTGCGCTTCCAGAAACCTCAAGTTCAAACGCGATAAAAAAAAAGCATTTCTGCATTACGCACATTTTTCAACAACTTGCAATAGGTTTATTTATCATGAGAGAAATCCTCCACGAAATGTTTGCTCTATTGGATACTGTATTTCTGACGATGCTTCCATTATCAGTATGTAGTTTCATTTAACGTAGAATTTTATACGCGAAAACAGTTGAATTTTTTTCATTCTTTTAACTCTACTTGAGTTGATTTTGAGTTTAACGTCCCTTTCAGCAGCGAGGCTATATGAGACGTAGACCTACAGATTGACGTGGGATCCTAATCGCATGAGGTCCCACTGGGAATCGAACTCGGCTCTCACACACCTTAGCTTTACTTGAACTTGGACCCAAACTCTGTCAAGCGGATTTAAGAGGGTGCACTGCCTACCCAAGAATTTTTCAATAAATGGATTTTTTGTAATTATACTAATTTTTCTTTTAAAAAGGTGAAATCAATATGTTTGTTTATTTAATATGTAGTCATTGTTGACCGAAGTTCTCATTTTTATATCTGGCAATAAATGCTCCCTCTTCTGTCTCTAAACCCACTAATATTACTTTTAATAAATGCCAAATTACGACTTTTATCAACAAAGAAAAGCTGTACTACTAACTCTGGTAAATAATAATAATAATAATAATAATAATAATAATAATAATAATAATAATAATAATAATAATAAACCAACTGAATAATAAAGATATTTTTCACCCTTTAAAATTTCTGTGGCCTTCTGTGAATCTGGATATGGTGTTTTATAATGTATAATGTAAAAAGGCTTCAAACAGCAATTTGGCAAAAATGATTTGTGTAAAAGACAAAAACGTCTTATCAGTTGTTCTACAAAGAACTAGAAAACTGACCTTGTTTCTGTTTGCTTTTAAACATAATGTTACGATTTACAAGGCACAGACAAAAGTAGAGAGCCACGTTATATTTCGCCTAAGGGCAGCTTAGTTGCTAAACTGAAGTCTGGCATTCTGTATTGCATAGCTATCAATATATTGCATAGCTACCAATAAGTCACACTCAGGTTTCCAAACGTTTTGGTATAACAGGTTAATCAAACTGAGTCTCTGAAAGACCGATAAGTGTTGGAGCTCAGAGCCGTAGTTAGAAATTTCGTTGCCTGGGGCGAATTAGAATTCGGCGTCCCCCGACACGCACATTACGAAGCTTTTACTTTCCCTTTCTGTGCTTTCATTTTTAACCTATAAGATAAACATCTTTTTGTTGTAATGCCACTCAGATTATTTTTAACAAGCCGCTTGGACTGACCATTGCAACAGCCAAAAACGGGGGGCTTATTTTAGACCTGCTTGACAAAACTACCTTGTATAAAATCCATTTGGAGAATAATTATGAAAAAAAGCATGGAGCCAATTCTCCTACGTCAGGGGGACCGTGTTACACATGGAATTGGTGGATGCAAGTAGTAGCGTTGGAAAGGTCCGGGTCCCCTGGGTGCAGTGGTAATGTCAGAAATCAGGCTTAGGCCACGAAACTCAAGGAATGGGGTCCTGTTCACATATTAAACATGAAGTTGTTGGACGAAGTTGGTGGCATTTGAAAGGTTTTGAGCACAATTGTGATGTCAGAAATCGATCCCTAGCCTTGAAGCCCAAGAAACGGGGTCCCGAATTGGCTCAGTCTCAATACCTGCTCACGCAAGATAGAACAATATTTTAGCTGTATTGATGGTTTTATCTCGCGTAATCAAATACAGAGATTGAACCACAGCAAAGGTTTACATCACAACCCAAATGTTTGGGACCCAGATCGATTTCTGACATTACCGCAATGGTTAAGGGACCAAGACCTCTCCAATGACACCAATTCTTCCAGAAACGCCTTGCTTCATAGACCAATATAGGAGACCCGAACCCAAAATTTCGGGATCCCATTTCCAGGGCTTCGAATCCAAGGCCTGATTTCTGACATTACTGCTGTTCTCAATCGACCCTGACATTTCAAACGTCACCACCGTAGTACAACTCCGTGTTCAATAAGCAAATAGGAGAGACCCGAGCCCATATCTTTAGACCTCATTTCAGGGTCTCAGGTCTCGGGTTCCATCTTTGACATCACCTATATGCTAAGAGGGTCCAGAGCTTTCGAACGCCACCATCTGCATCTAACAACTTCATGCTTAACCCTTAGAATCCCGGAAAATAATACTGACGAACTGTCAAACATAGTCTTGGGGTCCATTGGACCCCACTGGGAGTCCTAGAGTTAAAAGAAAAAATATAATGAACCTGAGCCCAAAATTTCGGAGGTCCATTTCTGGGGTTTCTAACATTTCTAACATTACCGTTGTGCTCAAACCACCCGAACCTTTCCAACGTCACCACCTTCCTGCAACAATTTCATGTTTAATAGGCATATAGAAAAGACCCATACTCAAAATTTTGGGACCCAGTTTCTGGGGCCTCATGGATGGGACCCGATTTCTTACATCACTACTGTGCTCAGGAGACCCGGAACTTTCCAATGCCACTATCAGCGTGCACCAATTCCATGTCTAACACGGTTTACCTACTGCAGGAGGATTTTAATGGAATTTTCTCCATGCTGTTTAAACACTTTACAACATTTCATACTATCGATAAAAATGAAATTTCAATATATTAGAAACTATGGTCTCTTAAAATGTTCGAAATGGGTACACCATTAATTTTCAGAAATAATTGTAAACTTATGTAACTTTATTCTGTATGTGACCACAGAAATATTTTCATTTCGATTCTTTAAGATAACAAATATTTTGTGAAAGGTAACGGAAATTCAGAAGGAACTTTCTTTGGGAATTTCTCAGTATTGATCAGTGAAGATGAACAATATGTTTAATATTTGTAATTAAAATCCAAAATAAAGTTTGGCTACTGCATATGTTTGAAATTATAGTAATTACTTCTTAATGAATGAAATTTTTGTGAAAGTTCTGAATTTAAGGTTACTTGTTATTAACATATTAAAAATACACTAAGACACATATACACACATATGTGTATATGTTTAGTATGCATGTAGATAGATAAAAATATCACACAACTAGATACATATGCACAAAAAATATCCTGATGATACAAGTAGTTGTTGCGGAAATGATCCCAATAAATTCATTTAGGTTGTAAGCATTTCATATACCAACGGAATAAAAATAATCACTGGTAGTGACCAGTCTTTTAAAAAGACGAAATTTGTTAAGTTGTGGCCAGTAGCGTAGGCAGAAATTTATTTCGGGGGGTCCAAACTCAATATGAGGGTATTTCATATTAAAATTCCTAAAATTACCCCCCAAAATTAGGCTAAATGGACAAAAAAGTCGAAATTTCGTGGGGTTTGAACCCCAAGACCCGCCCCTGGGAACGTCCCTGATTTTGACCCCTTAAGCCCCAATTCTACAGATGCTTCAAGTTCGAAAGTGTTATCATTCCCCTTGTTTACATTCAATTCTAACACTCCCGGGCAAATAGAAGCTTAAGTATAATGTCTCCTCTCATTTTCATATTTTCATTCTCGCCGTAGTAATTAATCCGATAGGGTAGTGAAGTGTGATTAACTAAGGAAAATCATCACCATGAAGACGCCGAACATGTATTTCAGACTTTGACCGTTTCTGATTTTGAGAATGCTCCTGCGTACAATATAAAAATTACTCGGCACCTTGTATATCGTCATGAACATCGTCATTAACAAATCATATCGTCGGCGGCAATTCAAAACCTGCTATGTGCATTTTGCAGGAGAAGCGAAAAACAGTATCCTGGTTAGCTTTTTGGCTTTATAAAAGTGATGTTATAAGTAATATTTGATGCTGCACGTAACTGGTACCTTCTCAAGTTACTTGAAAAGGTATCAAGTTACGTGCAGCATCAAATATTACTTATAACATCACTTTTATAAAGCCAAAAAGCTAACCAGGATACTGTTTTTCGCTTCTCCTGCAAAATGCACATAGCAGGTTTTGAATTGCCGCCGACGATATATAATTACTTTCTTTAAATAAAAAGTAAAAACTTATTGTGACTCTTAACGTTTGGGTTTGGAGCAAAACGAGCAGGAAAATTTTTAATAAATCTATTTCTTTGCAAATCGACAACAATATTGATTTAATAGGGCGCCAATATCTTTTTGGAGCGACGCGACGTTTACTCATTTCCAACACTTTTATTTTCTTCTTGTTCGTTCGGCACCCTCTTGGTATTAGCGCCCGGAGTAACCACCCAGCTCGAGTCCCCTACGTACGGCTTTGCGAAGACTGCTCAACGATGGGTTCAGCGATATTGCGAAACTGGAGAATCCGCTAGACGTACAGATAACGCATGGGACCTACCATACAAATGTAACCCATTTGACCATGTGCGTTTCATATAAAGTCTAATTTTAACTGAGTGATGAATAAAAACAATAAAGAGGATTTATTGTGTTGTCCCATGCGAATAATAGTTATGACAGGCGCTATTTTTAAATTATTATTTTTATTATTACCCAGACAGCACAATGCAAGTACAGTATGCGTATAGTACATGTACAATTGCACGCATGCAACATGTGCATCATCTGTATAAATGCACGCCTGTACATGTGATGCACATATACATGCCAGGTCCTATTCAACATCTTCACGTGCACAGAACATGTGCAATGCACACGTACACGTCCTGCACAAGTGATTTATACCTACCGCGCAGGTGATTTAGAAGTAACACGTATTCGATTTACATGTAGTTCACAGGTGATTTACATGTAGGACAGCGGTGATTTACACGTAGCACACAGGTGATTTACATGTAGCACACAGGTGATTTACACGCAGTAACCAGGTGATTTACATGTAGGACAGAGATGATTTACACGTAACACATAGGTGATTTACACGCAGTACCCAGGTGACTCACATGTAGGACAGAGATGATTTACAGGTAACACACAGGTGATTTACACACAGTAACCAGGTGATTTACACGTAGGACAGAGGTGATTTACAAGTAGCACATAGGTGATTTACACGCGGTACCCAGATGATTTACATGTAGGACAGAGATGATTTACACGTAACACACAGGTGATTTACATGTAGGACAGAGGTGATTTACACGCAGTACCCAGATGATTTACATGTACGATAGAGGTGATTTGAAGCAGTACCCAGATGACTTACATGTAGTGCACAGATGATTTCCTCGTAGCACAGAGGTGATGTAAAAGCAAATTCGAGAGGCAAAGAAAAAAAAAGAGTTTATATATTTGGTGTCTTACGCAGTAACACCATCCGTAAGTGCAAAGACATCACCTTCAAAGTATATAACAAGTAACTTAGAATTGTCAGTGAAAATTTTACTTTTGGAGTTAATTATTTGCAACTAGCAAAGCTTTAGGTAGTATCTTTGACATGTTTGCCAAGTAACAAATAACGCAACATATTCCGCTGTAATCGGTCACGAAAATAATTTTGTAAACCTATGAACTGTCTGACTGTAGTTACATCAGTACAATGCTGCCACCTGTTGATCTTGTATCCTAGCTCAGTGGACGTTATGGAGTTTTTACAATCATTCGGCTGTTATTCGTCGAAAAGTTTCTGTAACACCTACGAAAAATGGAGGTTACTTTCTGTTGATGAGAATAAGAGTAAAAGAATGAATGTAAAAGTATACACTTGCACGGTATTATGGACGTCTCATACACACGTGCAGTAGCCGTGCAAATACCCATGTGCACACAACGGCTTAAGCACCGGTAATTTAAATGTGCTTCATCCACGCAAATGCACATGTGCACATAACGGCTTAAGCACGGGTTACGTACGTGCGCTGCATCCATGCAAATGCACATGCGTACATAACGGCTTAAGCAGGGGTTATATAAATATGTGTTTCATATATGCAAATGCATATGTGCACATAACGGCTTAAGCACGGATTACGTACGTGCGCTGCATCCATGCAAATGCAAATGCGTACATAACGGCTTAAGCAGGGGTTATATAAATATGTGTTTCATCCATGCAAATGCACATGTGTACATAACGGCTTAAGCACGGGTTATATAAATGTGTGCTTCATCCATGCAAATGCACATGTGCACATAACGGCTTAAGTATGGGTTCTGTACGTGCGCTGCATCCACGCAAATGCACATGTGTACATAACGGCTACAGCACGGGTTATATAAATATGTGTTTCATCCATGTAAATGCATATGTGCACATAACGGCTTAAGCACGGGTTACGTACGTGCGCTGCATCCATGCAAATGCACATGTGTACATAACGGCTTAAGCACGGGTTATATAAATGTGTGCTTCATCCATGCAAATGCACATGTGCACATAACGGCTTAAGTACGGGTTCTGTACGTGCGCTGCATCCACGCAAATGCACATGTGTACATAACGACTTGAGCACGGGTTACGTGCGTGCGTTGCATCCACACAAATGCACATTTGTATATAACGGCTACAGCATGGGTTATATAAATGTGTACTTCATTCATGCAAATGCACATGTGCACATAGCGGCTTTAAGCACGGGTTCTGTACTTGTGCTTCATCCACGCAAATGCACATGTGTATGTAACGGCTTAAGCACGAATTATGTAAATGTGTACTTTATGAATGCAAATGCACATGTGCACATGCACGACTTAGTCACTGGTTATGTACGTGTGCATAACCCACGTAAATGCACATGTGCATATACACGGGTTATGTATATGTGCTTCATCCACGCAAATGCACGTGTACGGCTTATGCACGGGTTATGTATGTGTTCATCATCCACACAGATGCACATGTGCAAATGTACGGCTTATGCATGGATAGTGCACATGTGTCGTACACGTACGTGTTGTCTGGGTATTATTATTATTATTATTATTATTTTATTAAATGTGATTTCATCAAAAGTAACGACGAATAACTCAGAAAACTCAAAGTAGCGATGCACAATGCGTTTTCAAAAATATCCAATAACACGATTTAAACTACCTATCTTTGGATTTAGAATCCCATACATTACCGATTGTACGGAGCAATGTCACACTGACACTCTTATAATTTGCTATCTTCTATTACTTCCTTTAAAGTCCGGAATAGATCTAAAAGAGGAAACCAGACTTTGGTAATTGAACTTCCAGGAAAATACGAAACCCGTATACTTTGATTTTATGTCTACAACATATGTGCACAATTTAATTCACTTCGGCTCACTTCTTCTTGCCTTTTAAGCGTCAACTTTCAAAATTTTTGGTGGGAGCTTTTGCTTCCTAAAACCGTTCTTCCGCAGAAAATAAAAAAAACTTATTCGTTTATTTTTTGCCTATTGCCCATACACAAAGTTTCGTTCCAATTCTTCTAGTTCTTTACACACATCTGACATACTGTTACCAGCACTTTTAATTTTTGTGATCAAAGGTTTGGAGGGGTTGATGCCCACCCAACCGTTTTCTCCAGGAAAATACGAAACACGTTATCACTCATTTTATGTCTACAATATCTGTGCACAATTTCACTTACTTCAGTTCATTTCTTTTTGCCTTTCGGGCGTATACTTTCAAAATTTTGGACGAGGGCTTATAACCTAAAAGCCATTTTTCCCTTGAAAATAAAAAAAACGTATTCGCTTACTTTTTGCCTATTGTTCATACACAAAACTTCGTCGCAATTCTTCATGTCCTTTATACACATCTGACATACTGTTAGTAGCAGTTTTGATATTGCATGATCAAAGGTTTGGAGTGGTCCGTGCCGTACCCAACCGTTTTCTCCAGGAAAATACGAAACCCGTATACCCTCATTTTATGTCTACAATATCTGCGTTCAAATTTCATTCACTTCGGTTCACTTCTTTTTGCGTTTCCGGAGTCAACTTTCAAAATTGTTTGGGAGGTTCCCCCCTAAAACCGTTTTACCGCAGAACATAAAAAACCCGTATTCATTTACTTTCTGCGTATTTTCCATACACAAAGTTATGTTTCTATTCGTCATGTCCTTTACACACATCTGACGTACTGTTACTAGCATTTTTGATTTTTTGTGATCAAAGGTTTGGAGGGGTCCGTACCTCATCCTACCGCTTTTTCCAGGAAAGTACGAAACTCGTATCCTCATTTTACGTCTGCAATATCTCTACAGAATTTCATTCACTTCGGTTCAATTCTTCTTGCCTTTCAGGCGTCAAATTTCAAAATTTCAGGTGGGGGCTTTTGCCCCTGAAACAGGTTTTCCGCAGAACAAAAAAACCGTATTCCTTTATTTTCTGCCTTTTGTTAATACACAAAAGTTATGTTGCAGTTCATCATATCGTTTGTGCACATCTGACATACTGTTACTAGCACTTTTGATATTTCATGATCAAAGGTTTGGAAGGGTTCGTGCTCCATCAAACCCTTTTTTTTTCGGGAAAATAGGATACCGTATTCCCTCATTTTACGTCTACAATATCTGTGAAGAAATTCATTCACTTCGATTCACTTCTCTTTGCCTTTCGGGGGACAATTTTCAAAATTATGGGTGGGAGCTTCTGCCCCCTATTACCGTTTTTCTGCAGAACATAAAAGAACGCGTATTCCTTCATTTCTGGCGTATTATCCATACAGAAAGTTTCGTTGTAATTCTTCATGTCCTTCATACACATCTGACATACTGTTACTAGCAATTTCATTTTTTGTGATCAAAGATTTGGAGGGGTCCGTGCCCCACCCAACCATTTTCTCCAGGAAAATACGAAACCCGTATTCCCTCATTTTATGTCTCCAATATCTGTGAAAATTTCATTCACTTCGGTTCACTTCTTTTTCCCTTTCGGGCGTGAACTTTCAAAATTTATGGTGGGAGCTTCTGCCCTCTAAAACCGTTTCTACCAGAATATAAAAAACCCGTACTCGTTTACTTTTTGCCTATTGTCCATATCCTTTACACACATCTGACTTATTGTTACTAGCGCTTTTGATTTTTCGTGGTCAAAGGTTTGGAGGGTCCGTGCCCCACGCGACCGTTTTTTCCAGGAAAATACGAAACTCGTATCATCATTTTACGTCTGCAATATCTGTGCAAATTTTCATTCCCTTCGGTTTACTTCTGCCTTTCAGGCGTCAACTTCCAAAATTTTGGGTAACGGCTTTTGCTCCCTAAAACAGATTTTCCGCAGAACATAAAAACCCATTTTCGTTTATTTATTTATTTATTTATTTATTGCGTATTGTCCTTACACATAGTTATGTTGCAATTTTTCATGTCGTTTACACACATCCGACATACTGTTTCTAGTACTTTTCATATTTGCTGATCAAGGGTTTGAAGAGGTTCGTGCCGCACCCAACCCTTTTTTCCAGGAAAATACGAAACCCGTATTCCCTCATTTTATAACTACAATATCTGTTCACAATTTCATTCAGTTTATTTCACTTTTTTCTGACTTTCTGTCGTCAACTTTCAAAATTTTGGGTGTTGGCTTATGCTCCTTAAAAACGTTTTTCCGCAGAAAATAAAAACCAATATTCACTTATTTTTTGCGTATTGTCCATACATAAAGTTTCGTTTCAATTCTTCATGTCTTTTACAAACATCTGACATAATCTTACTAGCATTTTTGATATTTCACGATCAAAGCTTTGGATGGTTTAGTGCCCCACCGAATTGTTTTTTTTTTTAAAGAAAAATACTAAACCCGTATTCCCCTATTTTATGTCTACAATATCTGTGCAAAATTTATTTCACTTCGGTTCATTTCTTCTTGCATTTCCGGATTCAAATTTCAAATTTTTAGGGTGAGTTCTTTTGCCCCACAAAACCGTCTTTGCGAAGAACATAAAGAAATCCGTGTTCCTTTATTTTTTAGCGTATTTCCCATAGAAAAACCTTCGTTGCAATTCTTCATGTCCTTTACAAACATTTGACATACTGTTACTAGCACTTTTGATTTTTCGTGATCAAGGGTTTGGAGGCGTCCGTGCCCCACCCAAAATTTTTCCAGGAAAATACGAAACCCGTATTCCCTCATTTTATGTCTACAATATCTGTGCAGAGTTTCATTCAATTCGGCTCACTTGTTTTTGCCTTTCGGGCCTCAATTTTCAAAATATTTGTTGGGAGCCTTTGCCCCCTAATGACGCTTTCCCGCAGAACACAGAAAAACCGGCATTCCTTTATTTTTTGCGTATTATCCATACAAGAAGTTTCGTTTCCATACTTCATGTCCTTTACAAACATTTGGCATACTGTTACTAGCACTTTTGATTTTTCGTGATCAAGGGTTTGGAGGTGTCCGTGCCCCACCCAAAATTTTTCCAGGAAAATACGAAACCCGTATTCCCTCATTTTATGTCTACAATATCTGTGCAGAGTTTCATTCAATTCGGCTCACTTGTTTTTGCCTTTCGGGCCTCAATTTTCAAAATATTTGTTGGGAGCCTTTGCCCCCTAATGACGCTTTCTCGCAGAACACAGAAAAACCGGCATTCCTTTATTTTTTGTGTATTATCCATACAAGAAGTTTCGTTTCCATACTTCATGTTCTTTACACACATCTGACATACTCTTACTAGCATTTTTCATTTTTCATGATCAAAGTTTTGGAGGGGCCGTTACCCCACCCAACCGTTTTTTCCAGGAAAATACGAAACGCGGATTCCCTTATTTTATGTCTACAATATCTGTGCACAATTTCATTCACTTCGGTTCACTTCCTTCTGCTTTTTGGGCGTCAACTTTCAAAATTTTGGGTTTGAGCTTTTGCCCCCTAAAACGGTTTTTCCGCAGAAAGTAAAGAAAGCCGTTTTCCTTTATTTTTTGCGTATTCTCAATACAAAAATTTCTTTGCAATTATTCATGTCCTTTACACACGTTTGACATACTGTTACTAGCACATTTGATTTTTCGTGATCAAAGTTTGGGGCGGGTTCGTGCCCCACCCAACCGTATTTTCTAGGAAAATACGAAACTCGTATCCTCATTTTACGTCTGCAATATCTGTGCATAATTTTATCCACTTCCGTTTACTTCTTCTTACCTTTCGGGCATCAAGTTTCAAAATTTTGGGTGGGAGCTTTTGCCCCTAAATCCGTTTTTCCGCAGAAAATTATAAAAGCCCTTATTCCTTTATTTTTTGCGTATTTTCCATACATAAAGTTTCATTGCAATTCTTCATGTCTTTTACACACTTCTGACATACTGTTACTAGCACTTTTGATATTTCGAGATCAAAGGTTTGGAGGGGTCCGTTCCCCACCCAACCGTTTTTTCCAGGAAAATACGAAACTCGTATGCCCTCGTTTTACGTCTGCAATATCTGTGCAAAATTTCATTGACTTTGGTTCAGTTGTTCTTGCCCTTCGGGTGTCAACTTTCACAATTTAGAGTGAGGATTTTATATTAAAACTTTAAGTTATGTAACTTTTTCTTACATAACTTATTCTTTTTTTGGGGGGAGGAGAGAAATTCTTTCCTCTGATATCTGTTTCTTGCCATTCATCTTGTTTGAACTGCTTAAGTAAGATCATTTTGTAACTTTTGATCTCATCCTACTCCGTAACGATAATAAAATTGTCATTTTTAACAATTCGTTTTATTCTCTTATTTGCAGTTTGCCACGCTGATATATTTGTTACGAAATTGAGGTTTGGTCCAACGCCTTTCGAATTCGCAACAGGAAAAGGAAAATTGCAGGTGGTAATGCACTTTTGGTGTCGTGTATACATAGATACCAAAAGGGGCTAAATAAAATATACAGCTAATGTTTATAAAGTGTGGAATTGTGTGTTTTGTGTTCTTTGACAGAAAAAAAAACGTTTTGCTTTATTAGCAATATCTTTATTACTGCATATACTTGTTTAGTTGAAAATTTCTTGTGAATACCCGGATGAGTCTGGCACATGCGTAGAAAAAAATATCCATGTTTCGTTCAAGAGTGTAATCTCTTTCTCTTGAAGATTCTTTATATATCTTCCACTTAGACTTGTTAAGTTACTTCTGTTATCATATCATACTTCACTGTGCTTGCTTTGGAGCATAAAATTCAGAGTTCGGTTCTTGTAAGAGAGGATTGAAACTTGGAGGCAATATGATTGGAATTCCACCTGAAACTGTAGATCAATGTCTCATATAGATTACAAAAAATAGACGCTAAACTTACAACACCAATCATAACATTGCAATAGTTTCTTTCGTGAATAAGAATTCACGTCTGGAGGTTGAGGTTGGTGTGTTTCTTGTTTATATCCTATCGAGGTTTCTTTCTTCTGATTCATGTATGTTACGTCTTCTACTTTCTTGTAGATTGTGTAGTTTCTTCTTTCTTCACTATATCGAGAGATCTTTGCTGTCTTTTAACGTTTGCTACACTTAGAACTCTTCTTTCTTTCCATTAATCGTGTGCAGGACCACAAGCTTCTTGTATGTTACTCCACCTGGTTGAACGAGAGGAAGAATATTATTAACAATATCAACTACATAAAGATGAGACTGAACTATCTTATCCCTTTCTAAATAAGTAAAAATTTAGCTAAGGTTCATGTTTGACACATAAATTGAAAAAGAAATAATATTCTACATGCACAGAACTAATTTATGTATCTTAAAAAGAACAGTGCTTTGATACTCGAAAAAAAAAAACTACTGTATTAGTCATATTTCGGTATCGAAAAGAAATATATGAAGATTTATGGGATGCTCGGGAGAATACAATGGTATGTTACAATTTCTAAGTGTCTATAAACTGGAAATTAATGATTATTATTCCCATTCAATTCAGTGCAATGACACATATCAAACAAACTTCTCCTGCCATCTACATTGTTTAAATAAAACTACGAACATACTCTTCTGTGGTTCAATTACAACCCATTACCCTTATAACTCAATTTCAGCTTAAGTGCGCTTCCCATTGTGTTCGCTCGAGTAATTAAAATCACAAATAACATACGATTTCAATTACGAAAAGAAAAATATATTTGATGTTGAGTTTGAGTTTAACATCCCGCTCAGTAGCGAGGCTATATGAGAGAAAATGCTCCCGGAACTGAGAATGAGATGCATCCTTCAAATCGACGAGATGACAAATAGACGCTTACATAATAAGAATGTCTAATACTAACAACTATAAAACATCAAACTTATTACTGCAAGCATCCTTCACCTAAAGTTCCAAGATCCGAACCACATACCACTCATATCCCGAATGCCAAAATACTTTGATTCACACAACTCTCCCCTCCCCAGAAGTGTCCTGTGCAAACAATCACAAGTTTTGAGATGACGAACCATATTGAGACCACAACGTTAAGCTATATAAATACACTCTAACAGGTTCCTATTCAGTTATTTCTTCCTACAACTAGTTTTTTTCATACAGTATGTAACAGTCTTGTTTATGCACGTTCATTTTTCACTGAAATAGAAATTTATTCCAACTAAAAAGCAATACGCGGTGCTCAAGTGGTAAGGTAACCTAAACAAACCCAGATCAGTAAAAATAAAAATATAGAAATTCCTTTCTTAATAAAAATTAAACAAGAAAAACAAAAAAAAATGCATTTTCTGATCATCTCCGAAGATTTATCTGTGCCGACAACCAATCTCGATTTCGTTTAATTTGGATATTGAATGCAGTTTTTTAAAACAAAAAATTTATACTACCTGACGGAGAATCGAACCGAGATTTTCTAGTTGGAAGTCTAGCACGATACACACTACACCAGCGACTGCTCTACCCAAAATTTGTTTAACAAATAGAGTAGTGTTTCTTTCTGAGAACGATAACACCAAAAGTGTATACTGCCGATCAACAAAGTGTTTCGAATGTTCTGGTAATTCCCTTGCCCTTTCGAAATCAACAATCGTAAATCGTCTCTATCATAACACAGGTTTTTGCTTCTGCCTTCTTAAGGATTGCTCGTTTAGTATGAGAAATCACTCTTCGATTCTTCACAATTGCTTTGTAAGAAATCTTTGACTTGAAAATAATTTACTTAACCCACAAACGCCCAAGACCAGTTTTATTCGTAAAATCTTGTTCATCTCTCGTTCTTAGCTTAATCATAGCCCTAAATAAAGGACAAAATAAATAAAATCCGTGGTAACAGCATGTGGGATGAGGGGAGGGCACCCTGTGCCACTGGTGACCCACTGGGCTTTTACCGATAAAATACGAAAACTATTATATTAGTTATATAACATAAACACACTATTCTGAAAGCAAGTGTCGTTGTTATAAATATAGGGAAATAAATCATTTTCACCTTGTTTTATTTTATTATTTATGTATTTATTGGATTCAGTGTTATCCATGTATTATTATTATTATTATTTATTTTTTGAACTTTGGATGAATACACTATACGCTTATTGCCGTTTCCATTATTAGGAATCCTAAACAAAACAGTATCTACCTTCAAAAATTTAGTCCTGCATTCTGATGAATTCAAAGAAAAAACACCATCAGTACAAAATAAAATCAACCATTGTGATAGTTGTAGAAGCAATTTCTTTCCTTTATGAGACACAAATGCTTACCACACTTTGAACACTTCAAAAACGATTTATACTTGACACAATGAGCACATCGTTGTCGTTCATCTGTCCATAAAGGCCAGTGATCAATATGATCTTTCCTTACATCTGCAGAAGGCTTCCATGTGCGACTTTTTCTTTTCCTTGGTTGATCATTACGTGGAGATGAGTGGCTCCTCTTAGACATTGTCTTGCCACATTTCAGCAAACTGTGTGCAATACTTGACTGGAAGTCTCGTAGCTGCATATGTTTCTCACCATTTTGAGTACAGTGACGCTTGTACAAGATCCAACTGTTCACTACACAAACCATTATGAAGTGAAGGAATATGAATATATACCATCTATTAGAACGAATACAATACTTGTATTTTGCAGTAAGGTAATTTTGCAAATCAACTCCCCCCATTTTGAGATTATACATTCGCACAGATTTCGGTATTTCTACTTGAACGTGTTTCTTTGCTTTTCGATCCCATCGTTGGACTACATCCAAAGGTTCGGGTCCAATGAACGTTGATAGAAGTGTCACCGCCCTGTTGTCATACCAGCGTACAACACACATTTCATGCTGATTGTTTGTTTTCCAGTCATACGAGCCACGTCCATTCTTCTTTAGATCCTTTTCGTCAGCTAGTTCACAGTTCTGCAGTCTATTCGTGTGGATTGTTCCAAGAAAACGATATCCTTGCTCGAGTAATGTTTGTGCTAGGGGAATGCTGGTGAAAAAGTTGTCAGCTATCACTTTATAGTTTTGACCTTTAGGTAATGTTTCACATAATTTCATAACAACATCTCCTCCGGTACCAAGACAAGTTTTGTCTTCCGATGCACCCTCGTATATTTGAAAATCATGAAGAAATCCTGACGTTCCTGCTCTTCCCCAAACTTTGAAGCCCCACTTATGAGGTTTAGACGGAATGTACTGCTTCAAATATGATCGCCCTCTGAACGGAACAATGATTTCATCAACAGCGTTGAATTCTTCCGATTCTATTTTCAAAAACTCCGTTCTCAAAGCGTTCAAAAAAGGACGTATTTTCCACAATTTATCGCTCTTAGTTTCCTCGGAAGTTTGAAGGTTGTCTACAAATTGGATATTCCTCAATAACTTTAGAAATCTACTTCTCGTGAAAACATCTGCAATCGGTGGACATCTTGTTTCACTTTGCCAATACATTCTCACATTAGGCATCGTAACAAGTCCCATCATTACGTACACACCAATAAATTGTTCTATTTCTTTCAAGTTACAGTCAAGAGTCTTCCCTTCTTTTTGGAGATAATAAATATTGGTCTGCTCTGATATATTTTTTAACAGATCATCTGTGAAGAACTGCTTGAAATATTCATAGGGTGTTTTCCCTTCATATGGTGGGTCAGAGAATGCTTGCTGAAACATACAATCTGGCTCTTTATAACGATTCTTTGACCACTTCAAATTGTAAGTTTTTCTATTTGTTTTCTTTGATGTTTCACTCGCTTCATTATTACTACAAGCCGACGTTCTTGCATCTTCTTTATCATTGCTATCTGTTTCTGCTTGTAACGACTCTATTATACAGGGTGTCCGAGAAGTCCTTCCCTGATTACAATTGAAATTGAATTGAAATCAGGGAAGGACTTCTCGGACACCCTGTACAGTTTGTATTATCAACTGTTACACCAGAAAGAACTTCCCACTCATCATCACTAAAATCTTCATCGCTGAAAGGAATATCAATTTCACTGTCCGATGTATGCACTTCGTCCAATATATTCCTTATTTCATCCTCTTGTATTCCTTTTGGTTTCATTCTGAAACACGAATATAAAATTTTACCATATATTCCTCATCCATTACCTTATTATTATTATTATTATTATTATTATTATTATTATTATTATTATTATTATTATTATTATGCATTATCACATTATTTTATAAAAACATTATCTACTAACATTCGTGTTTCATCTTTATGTAAACTCGATAAAACAAGAAGCCCATTTCAGACTAAACTGGTCAACTTTACAGCAGAAGCGTAGGCAGAAAATTCGGGTCTAGGTCAAAACCCCCACAGCCAAAACCCCCACACTCAAGAAATGTCAAAACGCCCACACGATCGGTCATAACTCCCACACAAATGGACAAATCCCCCAAACGCACGAACGGTCAAAACCCCCACAGCCAAAACCCCCACACTCAAGAAATGTCAAGGGGGCGCGGTGGCTCAGTGGTAGAGCGTTCACCTCTGGTGCTTGGGGTCCCGGGTTCGATCCCAGCCCCCGCCAAGTGAACTTTGTGGTGGACAAACACCGTGCTCGTGGGTTTTCTCGGGGTTCTCCCGTTTCCTCCCACTTTCTTCATTCCACCATTTCACTCATCTCTCATTATCACCGTCTCCTTTAGCCTAATCGGCACAACCGTGGGACGTAAAACTCAAAGATTTCATTTCATTTCATTTCATTTCAAGAAATGTCAAAACGCCCACACGATCGGTCATAACCCCCACACAAATGGACAAATCCCCCAAACGCACGAACGGTCAAAACCCCCACATTTAAGAAATGTCAAAACGCCCACACGATCGGTCAAAACTCCCACACAGTCGGCGTTTTGACATTTCTTGAGTGTGGAGGTTTTGGCTGTGGGGGTTATGACCGTTCGTGTGTTTGGGAGATTTGTCCATTTGTGTGGGGGTTATGACCGTTTGTGTGGGCGTTTTGACATTTCTTGAGTGTGAGGGTTTTGGCTGTGGGGGGTTTTGACCGGTTCCCCTTGCTGCAACACCAGAGCTCTTTATCGTCTTTCTAGCGGCGCTGTAGAGGATCTCAACTTTTGAAATTGACTCAAAAATAATGCCGGCCCTTAAAGATCATGTGTTCAGACATAGCTTACATTAAAATCAGTTTGGACTATAAGGGCTTCATCCAGCGTTGCCAGATTTAGCATAATGATGCTAGATCTAGCATAATTTGCATGTCTTTAGCATCTAGCATCTTGTTTTTAGCATCCTGCCCAAATCTAGCATAATTTCAGCAATTTTTTTCAAAAAGCCGTAAAACCTGGAGATGAGAAAGAAGTTGGTCGTGGGAAGAAAAAGAACGGCAGAAATGTATCCTCTTCCATTGATTCATACAGTCGGTAAACCATACAGCCAGTCTTATTTTCCGAAGTAAGTTAGAAACGACTTTGGGCTTTTTGTGTGTGTGTGGCTCCACCCAGAGTTTTCTAATCCTTTAACTGCGAGGCATGGGCAGAGCTATGGGGACCATTCTCCCTCCAACTTTTTGACACCTTCACTATCTTTATTTCTGACTTCATGACCATCTTTATTTCTGAAATGAAAGGTCCGAGACCGACCAAAAATCTCCCCCCCCCCTCAGCAGACAATTCCCAACTCCGCTTATGCTGCGAGGTAATTTTCTTTCAAAATATGTAAACAAACACTTTGCATTCATTTATACGATATATACGCCATTGAGTCTGGTAACGACTGCACTAGTTTAGTTGAGTTAAAGCTTTGGTGCGTGAAGTATTGAGTTCTGTCCACGCATTCTTGCGCTCTGCATATTTTAAGTTACGTTATCGTATCTCAACTTCGTTTTTTATTGTTTTAAAACTCCTGAAGTAATTATGAGGATCTAGCACAATTTGACCGAATCTAGCATAATTTCGATCAGGTTTTGGAATAATTCCGAGCTGTGAGTCTGGCAACGCTGGCTTCATCTATGAGTCAATTATGTCTTATCACATTGTATCCTCGATACATACTTAACAGGATATAGGCTTGTAATACTCAATTTGACTTACTCTGTCAATTATTTGTAACTTAGTTTGAAGACCAAGTTTATTGAAGAAATCGTAAATATAATTCAATGATATAACTGCCATTGTTACTTAGAATTCTATCTCAAAGATCTGCTAAGTTTAGAATGCTTTGTCTGAACAATACTTTCTTTTGTAGGTAATATCATATAAATATGTAAATGAAATGAACTTTACAACTTAGGACATTAGCTGTTCTTCCGAACAGATAGCTTGTGTTGAGTTCTAACACGTTAATAAGTGAAAGTAGGGATAATGTGAAGCAAATATGGCGGATGTGTTAGAACTTATCAAAACTCCCTCACTTTTCTTCTGTGCCAGTCCTGCCGAATTCAGTTTTGCTTTATCCTGCTGCATTATTACCCCTTTCCGAATTACAAGCACAAGATTGCCTGTAATTTTTCGCAGTAAGTGAATACTTTGATATGAATTCAACATCTCAAGAAAAAAATCCCTTCTCTTTCATGATTACTTTATTAAAACCGGAAATGAAATTCGATAATATTTCTAATTTCAACCCTGACCCTCTTCTGGTGGTAAGTAGAAGGAAACAGTGTCCTGATACGAAATTAAGGTCTCACAAGAATTTCTCTCTTGGCTTCTCTTTCAGTTACAACTGAAAGTGGTGTTTATCTACATTTACGGTTTCATTGTTAAACGCAACACAGCAAAAACGGCTAAATATATCGATGAATGGTTTGTTGACATCAGCACCTCAAGAATAGTTTTTGTTACTCCACTAAAATTGGAATTGATTTAACTTCCCATTTTAACCTCGATCTTCATAGAACAAATGTCGTAGTATACAGTGGTGGATTCAATTATTCAACATTTACAGTCATACAGTGAATTTTAATGAAGGAAGCATTAATGGTTGGAGATTTCGAGATTGGAGAGAGGATCATTAACAAGATCAGGTATGTAGATGGTACGGTTATTATGGCTAAAACCGAAGAAAGATTACAGGAGATGATTGACAAAGTAGTTGACTGGGAAACTATATGGAATGGAAATCAACATCAAAAAGTCGAAAGTCATGAAAATATCTCGTGGAAACGTAACCTTAGCGTGTTTGCACATGACACCGACAAACTCGGCGGAAGCCCCAACAATGTTGGTGTCAGTGCCGCCATACTTTTCCCACCAGTGTTGCCAATTTCGGGGAAAAGTCGCTAAATCTAGGGCATTCGGCTTCCAGAATAGCGACAAAAAATAACATTTCTGATGAGTGACTTTTGGTGATTTTTAAATGACGATTTGACGACTTATTTACAAATCTAGCGACTTTTGTGATGTGAACAAAGCAAGCGCTATTAGTTGAAAACAGTTTTCTATGTTTGTTTTCCTTTTACTTAATTGAATTAGTCCAAGCATCAATGAGTTTGGCTAATATACAGGCCATATAGCGTGTGATATCTCCAGAATCCCACTTTGTTTTCTGATAGGCTATGTCTTATCATCTAACGGAAAACAATTTTAACCTTCCATGTCATTTAGCTTGCAGAGCTTCCATTGAAAGGCAGAAATAATACAGTATTACTTCTAAAAGCTCAAATAAACTGCGAAGGGTGTAAGTTTCTTTCTCTGTAAAGTTCTACATTTCATGTGTTTTTTTCCTAGAGAACTTTCGTGAACCCCTAATTGAATCTTCGGGTTCTATATGGCATAGGGTTGATATTGAGTTTAACGTCCCGTTCAGTAGCGAGGCTATATGATACGTAGACCTACTAACATGGAATCCGAACCACGTGAGCTCCCGCCAGGAATCAAAGCTGGGTCTAACGCGCCTAAAGCAGGTACGCTAACCACTATACCACTAATAATTTTTAGTGACTCTTCATCCCAAATTGGAGTTATTTCACCTCCCATTTAGCGACTTTTCGTGTCAACTTTTTGGCAATACTGTTGCACACGTCGCCGACAATGTCTGTGCCGGCGATGGTTTGCACACGTGTTGGTTTGCTGATTGTGTTCATTCCGTTTCAAAATAATAATTCTACTTTAACTTGTCAACAAATATTCTATTCAATTATTGCTTATTGAGTGGGACCTGAAAAAGTAATCTGCGCACCATTCTGCTGAAAATAAAAATAAGTAATAATAATCAGGATTTTTTTCCATATGCTTATGTTCACAGTGGTTCAAACTGAAAATTACGCTTAAGTTAATTTCTAGATATGAATAATACTGTATATCCTGTACATATTTGTGGCAAAATAGACGGGTTAATAATGCAGTTCATGAATATATTACTATATATAAAAACATTTATTTTAAGGTTTGTCGTTTTTCTTTTTAAAAAGAACTTTACTAAAGAATGGAATACACAACAACCTAAATTATTACTCTGAGTTTCAAATTTCCATAACATTCCTTCAACAGACTGTGAAAACGCACTATGCTGTAATGTAATAAAATTTAAATGCATTAGTAGGTTAGAAAAAGATACAATCAAAGAGAGACAGAGAGAACAAATATAAAAAGGGAGTAGAAAATAATCAACGGAAGTTGGTTATCTACATTTTCTCATTCCATTTGATAATAGCTACACTATTTTGAAGGAAATGAGTACTTTCCAGATTTCCCACATTTTATACTTTATTTAATAAAGGTTATTAGCTACTCTAAAACAGAGACTTAAAAAAATGATAAGCTGTTCCGAAGTTGTTTGTAGGACAAATAATAATAATAATAATAATAATAATAATAATAATAATAATAATAATAATAATACGAAGAAGAAGAAGAAGAAGAAGAATATACAATTGTAATAGAAAAATTAAATCAACAGAACTCCAAAGACAAGAAACATAACAAGAATACACAGCACCTTGTCACTCACACTCTTCCCCTAAACCACAGGATGGCCGACTTCATCGGCCGCGTGTTTACCCAATCATAAGAAAACATTGGCTCCGACAAAGTCGGTGTCGGTGATATCGGGGGCTTCGACGACAGCATTTGCCGTGTCGGAAGATCTGCCGATAATGTCGGTGCGTGTGCAAGCTACGATTTGAATACAATGAAGTCGATTCCATCGCCGACATTATCGGCGCTTTTACCGATATTATCATTGCCGTGTGCAAAGACCTTACAGGCGAAAGTATAACAAAGAGAGCTTTAAGAGGTCGATAATTTCAAGCATCTGGGAAGTATTTTGATTATAAACGCTTACTGCACCAAAGAGATCAGGTGAAGAATTGCCATACCCATAGAAGCATTTAACAAAAAAAGGAATCCTCTTAACTAGCAGGATCAATATTGGATTTAGGAAGAAGACGGTCAAGTGGTATATAGAAGCATTGGATTGTATTGTTCAGAGACTTGGACATTACGGAAGTTAAAGAAGAAATACTTAGATAGCTTAGAAATGTGGTGTTGCAGGAAATGGAGAAGATAAACTGGACAGAGAGAGCAACAAACGAAGATGCTTTTAAGCGGATAGGAGAGAAGCTGGTACTTCTAGCCAACATCCTTCGTAGGAATGCCAATTGGATTGGACACATCTTGAGAAGGAATTGTGTTCTTCATACCGCCATAGAAGGAAGATGGAAAGCAAGGAAGAGAAAGAAGAAGAACAGAACTGATCGATGATTTGAAAAACAGGAGAAAATATTGAGAGTTTAAAGAGAAAGCTGAAGAACGAGGTAAAATACTATTAGAGAGATAAATATAAATATAAATAATATAACAATATAAATATAGATTGTTATAAATATTCTTGGTAATTTTCTATTGGACTGCTTGGATACTAAGTAGCAGAGAAATTTGAAGTTCAACACATCATTAACAGTTCATATTTCTGTTATGTTAATAAACGGAACAATAACTATGTAGATTATGGTCTTATAATTTACTGTTCATAAGAATCTTCTTAGAAATATGCTGCCCATGTACAAAAGTGAATGAAACCATTTTTCTGTTTATTTTACTTCGAGCACTTTACATCCAAGCGGCCGAATGTTTTTAAAAAATGGAATACATAATATCTTTTCTTCCATTAATATCAAGATAAAATAGAGAATATTTAAATTTATACTATTTCAGAAATATGAGTATAGTGATATATATATATATATATATATATATATATATATATATATATATATATATATATATATATATATATATATGCTTTTGAAGGGGACAAAATTTCCAGCGTAGACAACTCTGACTAATAGAAGATGTCACAGTTTTTTTTTGTTTTTGTTTTGTTTTGTTTTTAATAGTTTGAGAGGAGCCGCATTGCAAAAAATTTGAAAAGTGTTTCATTAATGTGTTACTGATTACACATTCTTTTAATCTTGGGGAAACCGGTCACAGGTATATACTACGTAACTTATACTTCTTAAGTATTATGGTGTATGGAAATATTTCAACAGGGAGTGAGTGCCATTTCAGAGATGGTAGAACACTTAACGATTATACTGAATGGTAAATTAATATTTAAAAAAAAAATAAGACAAATAAGCGAGGTAAACAAAAAAAATATAAAGAGAAAAGAGGGAAAAAGTAATAGGCCTACAATTTTTATAAGATTACATTTGCGTGTACACTTGAGCGCTTATTCAACACAGATGATAGAATAACATATTCAAGCACTTCACTACTCATTGCCCAGGGCTACTGGAAATAATCCAAAACTATCTGGTCTGCTCCTCAACACGTGTTCTTTACTAGTCATTTGTTGACGTATGCTTACTGTGTTTCCAAGGCTTTTGAAGGTGAACACCATAACAGATTTCGCTAACTAGACAGTATGAGAGGTAATACACACGAGAAAGGAAGAACATGCAATATTCAATGCAATACACTTAAAATATAGTTAATCACAAACTATGTTTGTCAACATTGTATACCTGCGGACATAAAGACCTTGACTGCCATGCAAAACAGTGGGGTCATCTTCCTTGTGTCTTTAACTACATATTTACCTTCTAGTGATATTTATTTTACCTTTCGTTGGCTGTGTCTGAAGAAAATAAAACTTGTTTCTTAACATACCTATTCATTGTATTGGGTTGGATATATATATAATGAGACACTTGCCTTCTTTCATATTTCTACGGAAAGAAATATATAATCTGAGTCTTGCTTTACTAATTGTTCCTATACGATCTTCAGACAAAATAAAACAGGGAGGGAGAAAGGAAAACTTCTGAATAAGCCCACGTCAGTATTGTCTACTACAAAATTTATTTAACACATCCGGAGGTTGAGCCAGAACTTACACTCATGCTTCATTATTTTACACTTTTCAGATACTTGTTTACTCTATATTCTTCAATGGCAGTGACGTATTCTTTATTCCAGCCCAATAGAACAGTGATGTCCAGTAGCGCAACAGCTATGAGCTCGGGGGACCAGACCTTCTCCGAAACTAATCTGGCCTATCTTATACAGCAGCGCTGCAGACAAATTTCGGTGAAATCTCCAAACAATCATTATTGCTTGTCATTCGTCCAGTATCTTTAAAAATAAACGCATTCTCTCTCTCTCTCTCTCACACACACACACGCACTGTGCATGAAGAATGCTCTTAATGTGCATTGAGGCATGAGACATGACATGTGAAAAATTGTCTTAATAATTGAGAATTTGAATTTTTATTTTAATTCCTTTTAGCATGTTAATAATAGGGATAACAAAATTTCTTGTAATGGAGAGATTTCAATCTTTCATTTTTGACCATCAGATGGTGCATCAAGTCGTTTGCAGATTACTGTACTACGAATCCCTCTCGAAACAAAGCCCTGGTTGGCCACGGGTGATGTCACGGATTATCGGTTCACTTTGGTTGCTTGAGTGAAGACTTTAATCCAATTAATCTGTGTCTATGTCTTGATTCTTTGACACGGAATGTACGCGATGACTGAGTATCCGGCGATTTAGACAGACCGGATAACCCAAAAGCATCTGAAATATTAACTCTACAACATTAGTGGAGTACTTTATATTACGTTTAAGATTTTCACTAGTCGGGCTAAAATATCCGTGTGTTTGATTCCCGAAATGGCATTTCTTATTCAAGGTATCATAGCTTTAATATTTCATAAAGGGTGTTTCAACACAACACCGACAACTTTTGAGTGGTGATTCCTGACACCAAGATAAGACAAAAAGTATAGACCAACCTGGGTGCACAAATGATTGTAATATTTTTAGAAAGTGGGGGAACACTACAAATATTTCCTTGAAGTGGGGAGACGGCGTTCCCCCGCACTTTTACCCCTGACTCTGATAGATCCTACAACATTGCTGCAGTAACTCTTGCGGTTATCATTAAGTGCAATGCTTTGTTACACATGTGTACAGAAGGGAGAAAGAATATTATCGATTTAGTTTGAAAAGGTAGACAGAAATAAATTGTGTTTGCTAGAATTACTATAATAATAGAATTTAAAAACCATTCATACACTTTATGTATATCTCAATGTTTCGTTCTTTACAGGTCATATCGAATCTCTTCGGGCGACTAATATAATAGATCACTAACTTCATGATGCATTTAATTACTACCAAAGAACTAAAAAAAAAAGTTCTATGTGAATTTATTTTCAAAGCCGAATGGGCACCACATTTCGAGTGGCCCCAGCACCACGGGACTGCAGAGCCACTATCACAGCAAATGCCATTCACCAATGTGATCTGTCAGACGCCTTACTATACTTCTGCTGTTTGAATAATGTTATAAAATGCATAAATAAACTAATAAATTGAAAATTGTATAAACCCGATTATGATGCAGTATGAATTGGAGGAATTTGTATAATTATAAAGAGATTTGTTCTTCTCATCAATGAATTTTGCCTTCCACTAGATCAGAATGATTTCTTGAAATAAAGTGTTGTCGATGGAACAAAACCAAGAGAATCTCACTACTAAACATAGCGGTTTAAGAATCGTAACGTTGCTATAAAAGATATATAATATTTTAATTAAGTTTAGTCAATATACTTAAGGAGCAGCTATTTTAAAAATCAAGACTGTTTACCAATAATGTATAATCAGTATGAAAAAAATCGTTTCAATAAAACATAATCATTAAATTTCAATTTTGGAGCTGGGCCGCTTGCTTGCCAAGAATATATATTGGCAAATTTGCCAAGAATTGTAGAATGCATATTGGTAAACTCACGTAAACGTGTTAACGTGAAATTGTTTCCATCAATCGAACATTAAACTTCCCAGCAACTGCATTGCAGAAGTTAGCCATGTTTGTAGAATTGGACAGAAATGAGCAATTTATGTAACACACACACAAAGAAAAAATATAAGTGAAGATACCCACCATTTGTTACAAAGAACAACAAGCAAGTACGTACAATGTTACAATCAGATAGGTCAGCATGATAAACGGGTATTTGAACTAGAATATAATTTCGTTGTTAACCCATTTCTTAATTTATAGCTGAACATTTAGTTTTAAGTATATTGGAATACTGTTTTCTTTTACGAGAACATTACATAGGCAGGATAACGTTAAGAGCATCCCCGAATTGGTAAAGTGCAGAACAACGAATATTTTTCATTATTAACGAAATTGCTGTAGTTTTATACTCGATATAGTGTATCAGAAAGTGTGATACTACATTGCAAAATGATGTTTTTTCTCTGCATTAATGAAACACGGTTTAAC